>NC_044398.1:87483331-88201867 GCF_006542625.1 Nomascus leucogenys
TAACCTAGATTAACTTTCTCCCTCAGCTCTTCTAAAAGAGTGGATGTGGAATGAGGAAACTGGGAGTTGCTATTTAAGAGATTTAAGAAAAGCCACTGGAGAGAGAGAGGTTGCAGAGAACGGTTAGCTTGGGAGCGGGGAGCAGCCAAGGGGATCCCCACTGGCTAGAGCGTGCTAAACATTCCAGAAAGTCCAACCACCTAGGAGGCCACTATTAGGGCAGGAAGGAGGGGCTGCGGTGCGGGCAGCACCCAGGGGCCTAGGGGTTTCCTGATGCTTGCATTGAGCTGTGAACAACTTCAGTAGCAAGAAACCACCCCCCGCCCACCGCCGGCCACCTCAAATTTCAGCCTGTGTTTAGCAGAGAAATTTGACCCCAGAGTAGATGGAATCATTCCCTTATGATGTGAGGGGATGTGGGCCACTGGGACAGCAGAAACCAGATGCCCACCGCCCAGGGGTGTTGGGAGGCAGCATCCACTTGGGCCCCGGTTCTCAACTGGAGGCCACTGTGCCCCTCAAGGCACATCTGGCGATGTCTGGAGCCACTTTTGGTAGTCAAAATTGGGGTGGGTACTACTGTATCTAATGGGTAGAGTCCAGAGTTGCTGCTCAACATCCCACAGTCCCCAAGCACAAAGAACAATGTGTCTCCAGATATCAGTAGCACCCAGGATAAGAAACCCCACACCAGGGGGCTGAGCTGAAGATGCTGAGACCATCTAGCTCAGACCAGAGACGTGACAACTCCCTGATCTGTTTAGCATCTTCTATACACCAGGTGCTGTGTCAAACATTTTAGGTGCCACTAAAGATACCTGAGCGCCTGCGAGGTGCCAGACACAGCTTATGCCGTATAACCGACATTTACACACATTCAGTCTTCTGACCACACTCATTGGACTCTGGAGCCAGACTGTATGGGGTTGAATCCTGGAGCTACCCCTTCGTCGCTGGGGAGCCCCCGGCAAGTTACTTAAATTCTCTGTGCCTTTTTTTTTTTTTTTTTGAGACAGGGTCTCACTCTGACGCCCAGGCTGGAGTACAGTGGCACGATCATAGCTCACTATAGCCTTGAACTCCTGGGCTTAGCCAGCAACTCCTGCCTCAGCCTCTCAAGTGACTAGGACTACAGGTGCACCACCATGCCTGGTGAATTTTTTAATTTTTGTAGAGACGAGGTCTCACTACATTACCCAAGGTGGTCTCAAACTCCTGGCCTCAAGCAATCCTCCAGCCTTGGCCTCCCAAAGTACTAGGATTATAGGTACGAGCCACTGCACCCAGCCTGTGCCTCACTTATTCATCTGTAAAATACGGCTGACAATCATGCAATCAACTTCAGAGGGCTATGGTGGGGTGTCTATGAGGCAGTGCACACAGAGCACTTCCCACAATGCTTGGCACATAGTAGGTGCTCAGTAAATCTCAGTGAGGCAATACTCTATGGCCAGGAAGAGCATGGACTCTACCGACGGGCTGCGGGTGTGAATGCTGGTTTTTCTTTTGATCAGCTGTGCAATCTCAGGCAAGTTTCAGAGACCACTTTCTTCATCTGGAAAATGGGGGTTTCCACCTCTCTCCTCCAGGGGTGCCACGGTGAGTAATGGACAAGTTGGGACATTGACATCCTTGGAACAGAATGTGCATGACAGGGGCTTTATAAGTGAACGTGTCACTGCACTTACTGCCATTAATATTTATTATTTTTTTTTTTTTTTTGAGATGGAGTCTCTCTCTGTTGCCCTGGCTGGAGTGCAGTGGCGTGATCTCGGCTCACTGCAACCTCCACCTCCTGGATTCAAGTGATTCTCCTGCCTTGGCCTCCCGAGTAGTTGGGATTACAGGTGCCCAACACCATGTCCAGCTAATTTTTGTATTTTCAGTAGAGACGGGGTTTCACCATGTTGGCCAGGCTGGTCTCGAACTCCTGACCTCAAGTGATCCACCTGCCTCAGCTCCCCAAAGTGCTGGGATTACAGGCGTGAGCCACTGTGCCCGGCCTAATATTTATTATTAAATGCCTAGAGAGATGGTTACAAACAACATCCCTGGCTCAGGGGGATGGGCTGGGAAACGATAAATTAACAAGCTACAAAACAAACAAATCTGCCAATAAAAATGCATGGCCGGGGTAGTGGCTCACATCTGTCATCTCAGCACTTTGGGAGGCTGAGGCAGAGGGATCCTTGAGCCCAGGAGTTCAAGATCAACTTGAGGGACAAAGCAAGACCTTGTCTCTCCAAATAAAAAAGTTTAATATTGGGGGAAAAAAAAGGCCAGGAGAAGTGGCTCATGCCTATAAGCCCAGCACTTTCGGAGGCTGAGGCAGGTGGATTGCTTGAGCTGAGGAGTTCGAGACTGGCCTGGACAACATGGCGAAACCCTGTCTCTACAAAACATACCAAAAAATTATCCAAGTATGGTGCTGTGTGTGCCTGTAGTTCCAGCTACTTGGGAGGCTAAGGTCAGAGGATCACCTGAGCCCGCGAAATCAAGGCTGCAGTTACAGCTGTGACTGCGCCACTGCACTCCAGCCTGGGTGATGGAATGAGACCCTGTCTCAAAACAAACAAACAAACAAACAAACAAAAATCCAAGTAACACTCGGCCAAAGAAAGGTACTTTTGTTTCCCTTATCTAGATAAAACTGAGGTTCGGACCTAAGTCTACACAGCTTGTGGGTGGTGGAGGCTGGCCAGCCTCCAGAGTCCTCATTTAGCCCAGAATAGAATCAAGGTCAAAGCCTTGGAAAGTGACTCTCAGGGGGAAGCCTCAAGCAGCTGCTGTCCCTCAGCAAGAAAACAAAAAATGCAAGTGCAAGTTCACCCTCCTGGGAAGTCTAAGACAGGACAGAAGCCCAGGAGGCCAGGCTTCCCTTCCCTTCTACTGGCTCTGCAGAACCCATGTCCCCCGGGGTCTTGCAGACAAGTGGCTGGGCAGAGTCAAACCTGAGGGCAGCCAAAGCAAAGAAATGCAAGTAGGGAGGACCCAGTGGGAGACGGGAAGGCGGCCACTTCCAGAAACCAGGACCGAACACACACACACCGTCTTTGACAGGCCGTCGCTCGATGCTGTCAGGTTCCAGCTCCTCATGGGAGAAAAGATCCTCAGGCGTTTGAGGGAGACACTCGCCTATGCAGAGAGCAATGGCAGGGGAGAGTTAGTTTTAAAAAGCATTTTTGCAAAACCAACCACGGTTAACTTTCAAGGGTTTCCCTGGGTGTGGAGGTGCACATGCCCTCCCTTATTTCTGAAGGTCCCACATTTCTTAGAACCAGTGTATACTTTAGAATTAAACAAAACAAAACAAAAAACAAAAAAGAAACAGGTTTTGGTTCTGCTTTGTTTTAAAAGCCCATGAAAGGTATTTCAGAAAAAATGGGCAAATGACTGGGCGTGGTAGCTCAAACCTGTAATCCCAGCACTTTGGAAGGCTGAGGCAGGCAGATCACTTGAGGTCAGGAGTTTGAGAACAGCCTGGCCAACATGGTGAAACCCCGCCTCTGCTAAAAAAAAAAAAAAATATATATATATATATATATATATAAAATCAGCCTGGCATGGTGGCACGCACCTGCAATCCCAGCTACTTGGGAGGCTGAGGCAGAAAAATCACTCGAACCCGGGAAGGCGGAGGTTGCAGTGAGCCAAGATCATGCCACTGCACTCCAGCCTGGGTGACAGAGTGAGGCTCCATCTCAAAAAATAAATAAATACAAATAAAAATAAAAGAAGAAAAGGGCAGAGGCCTAGTGGAAAAGGGACTCTGGAAACATAATAGCAAATACAACAGAGCCAATTCAAACAGCCCAATGGGACAGGTATTTCTGAGATACTCCAGAAAACTTGGATATGGGCTATTATTGTAAAAACTTATTGTTAGTTTGCTTAGACATGATGACGGTGTTATATTATGTAGGAAGAAATGCATGCTGAAGTATTTGTGGGTAGAATGTAAGGGGTCTGAGATTTGCTTTAAAATTATTTGGCAAAAAAAGGAAAGAATGAAGGGATAGATAGCAGAGTTTAGCATTAAAAACAAATGAAGGGAAAGAGGGACAAGGGAGGGATACTGAAAAAGGATGAGATAAATCAACTGTGGCAAAATGTTTTGGGTTTTTTTGTTTTTGAGACAGAATCTCGCTCTGTCACCCAGGCTGGAGTGCAGTGGCACAATCTAGGCTCACTGCAAGCTCCGCCTCCTGGGTTCACACCATTCTCCTGCCTCAGCCTCCCGAGTAGCTGGGATTACAGGCGCCTGCCACCACGCCCGGCTAATTTTTTTGTATTTTTAGCAGAGACGGGGTTTCACAGTGTTAGCCAGGATGGTCTCGATCTCCTGACCTCGTGATCCGCCCACCTCGGCCTCCCAAAGTGCTGGGATTACAGGCGTGAGCCACTGCGCCCAGCCTTGGTTTCTTTATTTGAGACAGAGTCTAGCTCTGTTGCCCAGGCTGGAGTAGAGTGGTGCAAACATAACTCACGGCAGCCTCAAACTCCTAGGCTCAAGTGATCCTTCTGCCTCAGCCTCCCATGTAGCCACTGCAGGCGTGCACCCCACACCCATTTTGTTGTTTTTTGTAGAGTAGGGATCTCATTATGTTGCCTAGGCTGATTTTTGAACTCCTGGGCTGAAGCAATCCTATCACCTCGGCCTCCCACAGTGCTGGGATTACAGGCATGAGCCGCTGGGATTACAGGCATGAGCCACTGCGCCCAGCCAAAAAATGCTGATGTTGAAACTGAGTGATGTGTACATAGGGTTCATGTTGTATTATTTCCTTTTTTGGAGACTGAGTCTCACTCAGTCGCCCAGGCTGGAGTGCAGTGGCACGATCTCGGCTCACTGCAACCTCCACCTCCCGGGTTCAAGCGATTCTTGTGCCTCAGCCTCCAGATTAGCTGGGATTACAGGCACCCACCACCACATCTGGCTAATTTTTGTACTTTTAGTAGAGACAGGGTTTCCCCATGCTGGCCAGGCTGGTCTCAAACTCCGGACCTCAGGTGATCCACCTGCCTTGGTCTCCCAAAGTGCTGGGATTGCAGGTGTGAGCCATCATGCCTGGCTTTTTTTCTTTTTCTTTTTTTTTTTTTAATACCAGCTTACAAGCTTTAAGCTATTCTACTTCTGTGTACACTTGACATTTTTCATAATAAAATGGATTTTTTTGTTTTGGATGAACCCTGCAATCAGCGTTATACTACCAAATTTTAAGGTTGATTTGTCTATGTAGTTAAAATGGAGTTTTCAAAATGGGTGTTTGCAATGCTCGGAAAAAGAACGTTAAAATAGTGCAGAAAAGTGACAGGAGCTTCCAACAGTGCCCAAGTATGACAAAACAGAAAGCCACCCCTCCTTACACAGTCAATGGCAGGAATTTTAGAGATTCTACAGGGTCTACATTGTTTTTTTTTTGTAAAAAAAAAAAGAAAAAAAAAACAAAAAACAAAAAACAGGGTCTTACTCCCCTCACCCAGGCTGGAGTGTAGTCGTGTGACTATGACTCCCTGCAGCCTCAACTTCCCCAGCTCAGCTGATCCTCCCACCTCAGCCTCCTGAGTAGCTGGGAGTACAGGGGCACACCACCATGCCTGGCTAATTTTCAAATAAGAGATAGATAGATAGATAGATTAGATAGAATAGATAGATAGATAGATAGATAGATAGATGATAGATAGATAGATAGATGATAGATAGATAGATTTTTTTTTTTTTTTTTTGTACAGACAGGGTTTTACCATATTGCCCAGGCTAGTCTCAAACTCCTGGGCTTAAGAGATCCACCTGCCTTGGCCTCCCAAAGTGCTGGGATTACAGGCATCTGCCACCATGCCTGGCCGTAAGGTTGGGGTTTTTCTTTTTTTTTTATTTTGAGACGGAGTTTTTGTTGTGTCACCCAGACTGGAGTGCAATGGCACAATCTTGGCTCACTGCAACCTCTTCCTCCTGGGCTCAAGCAATTCTCCTGCCTCAGCCATCCGAGTAGCTGGGATTACAGGGACCCGCCACCACACATGGCTAATTTTTGTATTTTTAGTAGAGATGAGGTTGCACCATGTTGGCCAGGCTGGTCTCGAAATCTTGACCTCAGGTGATCTACCCACCTCAGCCTCCCAAAGTGGTGGGATTACAGGCATGAGCCACCGCACCCGGCTGTAAGGTTGGGGTTTCTCAAAGCGTGGGTGGTCAAGACCTATCAGTGGGTTGTAAAATCAATCAAGTCAGACAAGAGCTACATTTTTGAAAAAAAGGATAGGAATGGCGGAGGAATAGCAGAAGAGAACAGAGTGCTTCGGAAAGATTCTTCCAGAGCATGGGAAAGCCTTGCTGCATTAAACTTGATTCATATAATCAAGTGCAAATTCTCTGTCAAGAAGTCAAATGCATTTTCTTTCTTTCGGGCATGACCAGACAAAAGCATGGCAGCCTTGGTCCGGGCCTCATGAAGCCCGATCTGGAGTGTGACCTAGAGGCTGCGCTCAGGGGCACTTCCATGCTTTTGTGGCCTAGAACCCCAAGGCCCCCTCTTGGAAGTTGCCCCAGCTTCCCCCTGTACCTGCACGATGCTGCTGATGACCATGGGGAGAATGTTCAGGGGAAACCGGAGGATGTTGAACAAGGCCAAAGACACGAAGGCTGTCTGGGCATCCAGGATGTTGTTCTTGTCAATGGTCACGTAGACGGCAAATGTGCACAGGGCCACCTGCAAGCAGAACGCCCGGTGCTGACTGCTGTGCACTGAGTGACAGTCATCATCCTAGGAGCAGTGACAGGCCCTGGGGACGTGCTCGGGCCCTCCCCAGGTGGCCACAACTGACCAGCTGCTGGAGGTCGTGGAAACACCTGGGGCAGTAACTGGCACATAGCAGGTGCTCACTAAACACTCCAGGAATGAACTGGATAAATCAACGACCAGGAGCCCAAAGAGCTGGCCTCTCCCATCAACTTTCTCAGCGATGTTCTAGAGGGGCATTCTTAGTATTCCTCAAAAGCACCAAGCACAATCCCCAAGCCAGGCCTTTGCCCCTGCCATTTCCTCTGCCTGAAACCATCTTCCATCTAGGTGGCCACCTGGCTCCTCCCTCTCACCATTCAAGGGAGCTGCCTCTCCCACTCTACCCAAAGAGCCCTGCCATCTTGCCATCGTCCCATGTATTTTCAGGGTCTCAGTACTGCCATTTCATTGTTACTTCCTGGAAGGTCATACAGCTTAAAAAAAAAAAACCATATACTTTGCCATATCCGCTGTGGGATCCTGGTTATTTCACCTCTCCAGGCGAGCCCCTATTTTCTCATCTATAAAATGGAAGTCATGATAGGCTTTTAAGGGCTGTTGGCGCTTATGTAGGGTGCTTATTTGCACAGGGCCCAAGCACAGTAAAACTCAACAGATGGCAGCTGCTTTTATTTCTTGTTACAAGATTTGGTCCAAATTCCTTAGATCATTTTTCCATGGTATCTATTAATGTGGTCCCACAAGCAAGAGCCCAGTCCCATGGGGAGCCAGAGTTGGTTCGTGTTCTGGCTCTGACATTAACAAGACAGATGACGCTGAGCCATGGCACAGAAATTTTCCAGGCTCCAATGTCAAGAGGGAGGCAAGGTGCTCAAAACGACAGGGACACATGATCCCTGGGTGCAGCGGTGCAATCATGGCTCACCAAAGCCTCGACCTCCTGGGCCCAAGCATTCCTCCCACCTCACCCTCCCGAGTAGCTAGGACTACAGGCGCATACCGCCATGCCTGGCTAATTTTTTTATTTTTGTAGAGACAGGGTCTCCCTATGCTTCCCAGGCTGTTCTCGAACACCTGGGCTCAGGCCATCTGCCTGCCTCGGCCACCTAAAGTGCTGGGATTACAGGCATGAGCCACTGCACCCATCCTGGCTCCCATCTTCTAAGTGGTAATGAAACACTGGCATCTTACCTAAAGACAATTTTTTTTTTTTGAGTCACAGTCTCATTCTTTTGCATAAGACGGAGTGCAGTGGTGCGATCACAGCTCACTGCAACCTCTGCCTCCCAGGGTCAAACGATTCTCATGCCTCAGCCTCCAAGTAGCTGGGATTATAGGCGCCCACCACCACGCCCAGCTAATTTTTTTGTATTTTTCTTAGTAGAGATGGGGTTTCGCCATGTTGGTCAGGCTGGTCTTGAGCTCCTGGCCTCAAGTGATCCGTCTGCCTCAGCCTCCCAAAATACTGGGATTACAGGTGTGAGCCACCATGCCCAGCCCAGAGATATTCTTTACTCAAAAGGGTCTACATGTATCTACATGATAGACTATTCAACCATAAAAAGGAATGAAATTCTTATACATGCTAAAACATGGATAAACCTTGAAAACATCACGCTAAGAAACCAGTCAGATGGCCAGGCGGGGTGGCTCACACCTGAAATCCCAGCACTTTGGGAGGCTGAGGTGGTCGGATCACCTGAGGTCGGGAGTTCCAGACCAGCCTGACCAACATGGAGAAACTCCGTCTCTACTAAAAATATACAATTAGCCAGGAGTGGTGGTGCATGCCTGTAATCCCAGCTACTCAGTAGGCTGAGGCAGGAGAATCACTTGAACCTAGGAGACAAACGTTGTAGTGAGGCAAGGTCGTGCCATTGCACTCCAGGTGGGCAACAAGACAGAAAAAACTTTGTCTCAAAAAAAAAAAAAAAAAAAAAGAAACAGTCAGAAAAGGCCACCTGTTGTTTGATTCCATTTATATGCGATGTCCAGAGTAGATAAATAGAGACGGACAGAAAGCAGATTAGTGGTTGCCTGGGATGGAATGGAAGGTTTGGGGAGCAACTGATAATAGGTACAGGGTTTCCTTTTGGGGTACTGAAAATGTCCTGGAATTAGTGGTGACTGTCGTATTATTTATACAAAAAACCCACTGGGTGAGCGTCACACCACCTACACAAAAGCCCACTGGGTGACCTTCACAACACCTACACAAAAACCCACTGGGTGACCTTCACACCCTACACAGAAACCACTGGTGACCTTCACACCACCTACACAAAACCCACTGGTGACCTTCACAACACCTACACAAAAACCCACTGGGTGAGCATCACACCACCTACATAAAAACCCACTGGGTGACCTTCACACCACCTACACAAAAACCCACTGGGTGAGCATCACACCACCTACATAAAAAAACCACTGAATTGCACACTTTTAAATGGTGAATTATACCTCCATTAAAAAAATAAATTTCAATAGGCATGGTAGCCCATGCCTGTAATCCAAATGCTTTGCGAGGCCAAGGAGGGAGGATCACTTGATGCCAGAAGTTTGAGCTGAGCTTGGGCAAAAGAGCAAGGCTGGGTCTCTACTAAAGTTTTTAAAAAACAAGCCAGGTGGCTGGGCTCAATGGCTCACCCTGTAATCCCAGCACGCTGGGAGGCCAAGGCAGGTGGATCACCTGAGGTCAGGAGTTCAAGAACAGCCTGTCTGACAGGGCAAAACCCTGTCTCTACTAAAAATACAAAAATTAGCCAGGTGTGGTGGTGCGTGCCTGTAGTCCCAGCTACTAGGGAGGCTGAGGTAGGAGAATCACTTGAACCCGGGAGGTGGAGGTTGCAATGGGCCAAGATCGTGCCATTGCACTCCAGCCTGGGCGACAGAGCAAGACTCCCTCTCAAAATAATAATAATAATAATAATAAGTCAGGCATAGTGGCATGCACCTGTAGTCCTAGCTACTGGGGAGGCTGAGGCAGGAGAATCATTTGAGCCCAAGAGGTCGAGCTGCAGTGAGCTATGACTGTGCCCCCGCACCAGCCTGGGTAACAGAGTGAGGCCCCTGTCTCTAAATAAGTAATTTTTTAAAAAGTACCTCTCCAAAGTCAACCTATTTTTAGTGTAGGAGTCAAAGTGCTAACTCAGATCCCAGGGCCCAGCTGATTTGTAAAGTCCCTTCCCTGTACCTCATTTGGCCTCATCTGTCACTCTCCCCTCACTCCACTGTTTCAGCCTCCATGGTTATCCCACCTATGAATGGGCACAGTATGCCCCAGGGCCTTTGCATGTGCTTTGCTACTCCCTGGTTGGCCTCTTTACCTCCATCAAGTCTTTCCTCAAGTGTCACCTTCTCAGTGAGCTGGACCACCCTACTTAAAACTGCAAGCCACCCCTATTACAAAGACCTGACTCTTTTCTTCCTATAGCACTTAGGATGGCTTTCTCTAGCACTAGGTTATTTATTGTGCCTATTGTTCCTTGTCTGTCTCTCTCTGTGAAAATGAATGTTCCATGACTGGAGTTATTACTTGTAGTATTCGCTGCTGTATTGTCAGAGCCTAGGACAGAGCCCAGATCATGGCGCTCAGTGAATGTCTGCTGGGTAGATGATGGATGGGTAGGAGTGGATAAATGGGTGGGGAAGGGGTAGGTGAATTTGCCTGAGGGCAGAAGAGCACATCAGAGGTGTCTCTTCAGCAGTGAAGCAAACCAGGCCTCAGGCATCTCACCACCAAAACGTACCAGCCCCTTGGTGAGCCAAGTACCAATCGATGCCAGCTGCTGCAGCACAGGGCACACACAGAGAGGGGACAGGACATCACGCAGCCCCTTTCAGGTCCATGGTCCTGGCTTCTCCAGAAGTAGGAAGTCATCTAGCCATCCACCCCTCAGTTATTAACTGAGCACCCATTATGCGCTGGGGACTGAGGAGGGCTTGGCAACCCTGAGACGCACAGTCTAGTGGAAGCACAGGCTTTAACAGGCTCCCTACAGGCAGTGTTTGGAAATCCGAAGAGGCTGGTAGGATGGGCACAATGACTGGGGCTCCAGGCAGGAGGAGACTGGAGTTCGCCTTGTAATAGGCGAGGGTCAAGGGTGCAAAGTCCTTCATACACAGTGAGGAGCACCTGTCCCCTAGGTGCCTTTTCTGAGAAACGTGGAAAACCAATGAAGGAACCCCTACACTCCAGCCCACCCCCTAAAAATCCTGATGCCCTGTGTGCAGTTATCTGCTCTACTGCCTGCCTGGCATCTATGCCTGTTTATGGCAACACGCAATTTTCTCTGGGGGAACTGAACTTCTCCCAATCTCAACCTATGAGCTTCAGCCACAGATGAACCTCCTCCCTCACCCCTACCTTGGCCCCAAGCCCTGAAAGACATGACCCAGCCCTGGCTGACCCAAGCATCCTATCTCCCTGGGCTCAGTGACTGGCTCAGGAAGAAGCATGTGATCACCACAACCAATGAGACTCAATCCCATAGCTTTGCAGGAACTATTGGGGAAAAGAGTAAGACTGTCTGTTCACAGAGGTTGCTGAGGTGACAGGATGATCAGGAAACTGCCAGCTAATAAAGAAACCACCATCAAGAAAACAGAGCTGAGAGTCAGAGATGTTGTTATTCCCAACATTATCTTGGGAACTCCTAGATCCAGCTATGCCTGGAACCCCATTCATGCTTGAAAGTCTTTTTCTAGACTTTTCAGTTTTATGACTCAAAAATCCCCCTCTTCTCTTACTCTAGTTGATTTAAGCTACGTTTCTTCATTTGCAAGACAGTTCCTAACTAATATGATTTATTTCAACCTCTCATTCATTCATGTATTTATTCATTTACCTACATATATTTACGGAGCATGAACCATTTGCCAAGTTCCCTATGCTTTGGGGGTACAAGCACAAAATGACAAGGTCTGACTGGGCGTGGTGGCTCACGCCTGCAATCCCAGCACTTTGGGAGGCCGAGGTGGGCGGATCACTTGAGGTCAGGAGTTTGAGACCAGCCTGGCCAACATGGTGAAACCCCATCTCTACTAAAAAGACAAAAAATTAGCCGGGTGTGGTAGCGCACACCTGTAATCCCAGCTCCTCGGGAGGCTGACGCAGGAGAATCAGCTGAACTCGGGAGGTGGAGGTTGCAGTGAGCTGAGATTGTGCCACTGCACGCCAGCCTGGGCGGCAGAATGAGACTCCGTCTCAAAAATACAGAAATGTATAAATATATAAATAAATAAAATGACATGGTTGTGGCCGTGTCTCCATGGACCCTAGGATATGATCCGCAGAGAACTACAGGACAGATCATTACCACAGAGAATGATGAATTATTCTAACAAAGGGAGATTCAGGGTAAACAGAAGGCAAGAAGCTCACAAATCATCGAGGACAGAAAATGTTAAATATTGACGGCTGCCTGGCGATGCTAATTTAGGAAAGTGCATTAGGTGGATGTGGTAAATGCCAGGCTTGGCATTCCAGAAAAACAGTCCCATCAGTCCCTGGATGGCATCCCTGGCCTTCCCCGGCCTCTGTGTTCCATCACACCTACCGCTGGGTAAACACCTCATCGTCTTTGAAGCATAGGAATGCACCAATGGAAAAAACACTCAGGCACCTTCCAGGGGAACTGAAGGCCACATATTTTATCCTAATGTAGTCAGAGGCTTCGATGCCTCGGCCAGGACAAGGTCTCCCCAAATGACACCCAGGCCCATCTGTTTCTTGCCAAACAGCTCAACAGACTCTGTCTCTGGAAACTCCGGGAAACTAAATGGCAAGGAAGGTCAAGAAAAGGGTAAGTAAAGCCGGTAGCCGGGTTCAGTATCTCACATCTGTAATCCCAGCTACTCCAGAGGCTGAGGCAGAAGGATCACTTTAGCTCAGGAGTTGGAGGTTGCAGTGAGCCGTGATCAAGCCACTGTACTCCACCCTGGGCAGCAAAACAAGACCGTGTCTCTTAAAAAAAAAGAAAGAAAGAAAAAAGAGAAGAAAAGCCAGTCCTGCTCTTAAGCATCTTCTGCTGTGGTTTCCTAATGGGGAACAGGGCAGGAAGTGATAAGCAAAATTTGGTGACAGCCTGGAAACTGTGAGTTTTGCCAACGAATCCAATGTGCAGAGCAAAAAGCTGTGAGAACACACTGCCCATCCCCTCCTAAGCGGGACACAAGGCACAGACCAAACCTCACCACCAGTGCCCTCTGGCTTGGATCTTTTCCTCTAAGAGAAGACCTTTCAAAATGCCATCAAGGCCAGGCGCAGTGGCTCATACCTACAATCCCAGCACTTTGGGAGACAGAGGCAGGCGGACTGCTCGAACTCAGGAGTTTAAAAACATCCTGGGCAACAAAGTGAGACCCTGTCTCTGCAAAAATTACAGAAATTAGCTGGGCATGGTGGTGCATGCTTGCAGTCCCAGCTGCTTGGGAGGCTGAGGTTGGAGAATAACTTGAGCCCGGGAGGCAGAGGTTGCAGTGAGCCAAGATCATGTCACTGCACTCCAGCTTGGGCGGCAGTGTGAGACCCCGTCTCAAAAAGAAAAAAATAAAAGCCATTTTGTATGTATTTATGTATGACTCTTACTATCTCTTGTATAAAAGTAAAGTAAACAGAATCAAGTAACCGTAACTACTTGTATGACATGTATCCACCATTACAGTGATACAGACGCAGACTCTGGAAAAACACACAAGAAACATGGAGAGAGGGAAGCAAGGCGACTGGTGTTGGGAGGAAGGGCTTGGGCCTTTCACTATGGGCTGTGGTTCTCAAGTGGGAGAATTCTGTCCCCCAAGGGGACACTTCGCAATGCCTGGAGCCATTTTCCATTATCACCACTGGGAAGAACAGGGAGAGGTACGACTTAGCATCTGGCAGGGAGAGGCCACAGATGCTGGGAAACATCCTACAATGTGCAGGCCAGGTCCTACAACACAGGGACAAAGGATGACCTGTTGGCGAATGTCAGCAGGCTGAGGTGGCCACATGTGGAGAAGTCCGGCTGTATGAATACCATCTGGTGCAGCTTTAATTATGTTTCACCATATGCAAATACATTACTTCCTACTTTTTAAAGTAAGACCGACCGGGCATGGTGGCTCACGCCTGTAATCCCAGCACTTTGGGAGGCCAAGGTAGGTGGACCACTTGAGGCCAGGAGTTTGAGACTAGCCTGGCCAACATGGTGAAACCCCATCTCTACTAAAAATACAAAAAATTGGCTTGCCATGGTGGCAGCGCCTGTAATCCCAGCTACTCGGACACTGAGGCAGGAAAATTTAGTAGAAACCCCATCTCTACTAAAAATACAAAACTTAGCTGGGCATGGTAGTGGGCGCCTGTAATCCCAGCTACTCGGGAGGCTGAGGCAGGAGAATCGCTTGAACCCAAGAGGGGGAGACTGCAGTCAGCCGAGATCGTGCCACTGCACTCCAGCCTGGTGAGACAGCAAGATTCCTTCTCAAAAAAAAGGAGAGGCTAGGCGCGGTGGCTCATGCCTGTAATCCCAGCACGTTGGGAGGCCAAGGCAGGTGGATCACTTGAGGTCAGGAGTTCGAGACCAGCCTGGCAAACATGACAAAAACCCGTCTCTACTAAAAATATTAAAATTAACAAGGTATGGTGGTGCGTGTTTGTAATCCCAGCTAGTCGGGTGGCTGAGGCAGGAGAATTGCTTGAACTGGGAGGTGGAGGTTGCAGTGAGCTGAGATGGCACCACTGCACTTCAGCCTGGGTAACAGAGTGAGACTCGGTCCCAAAAAAACAAAAAAAGAGAGCGTTCATCAGTGCACCCCGGTAAAGTCAAGGTATTGGAGTGTAAGAAGAATGCAATGTACAAGGCAGAATGCAGGGGCATTGGAGCTGGAAGTGATCTTAGGGAACACAGAGTTGCAGAAGGGCAACAAGATGCCATTTCTTGCTCAACTCTACGCCACTGGCACCAGTCACCTGGAGGGCTGCTTGAATAGAACTCAGTGGGAAAGAACCCCATGAGTGACTGTGGGTGTCTGCTGTGGGCATGAGGAGGGAGAACAGAGCCCAGTATTTCACATGCTTGGAATCTAACCCCTTCATTTTCCATGTGACAAAATCTAGAGCCAGAGAGGTGAGATGACCAGCTTTGGGGTCACACTGTGGGCTGGCAGTAGCATGTGGCAGGTGTCCTGACTCTAAGAAGAACATTCCAGTCCTCTAAGCCAGGGGCTGGCCAAGGATGGCTGAGGTCCACATTTGGCCCACACCTGTTTACATACGGCCCATGAGCTCAGCATTGATTTCATTTACTTTTTTTGAGACAGAGTCTTGTTCTGTTGCCCAGGCTTAGAGTGCAGTGGCGTGACCTCAGCTCACTGCAATCTCCACCTCCCGGGTTCAAACGATTCCCATACCTCAGCCTCCCAAAAAGCTGGGATGACCGGCATGCTCCACCACATCTAGCTAATTTTTTTTGCGGGGGGTGGGAGGGGCGGTGGGAAAGGGTCTCACTCTGTTGCCCAGCCAGGAGTGCAGTGGCATGATCTTGGCTCACTGCAACTTCTGCCTCCTGGGTTGAAGCGATCTTCCTGCCTCAGCCTCCTGAGTAGCCATGACCACAGGTGCGCACCACCACTTCCAGCTAATTTTTGTATTTTTAGTACAGACAGGGTTTCACCATGTTGGCCAGGCTAGTCTCAATCTCCTAGCCTCAAGCAACCCGCCCGTCTCTGCCCCCTAAAGTGCTGAGATTACAGGCATGAGCCCCTGTGCCCAGCCAGATTTCACATTTTTTAAAAGTAAAAAAAAAAAAAAAAATCAAAAGAATATTACATGACACATACAAATTCTATAAAATTCTAATTTTGGTGTCTCTAAATACTTTTTTACAGGAACATAGCCACACCCATCGATTTCCATATTATCTAAGGCTGTTTCTGCACTATGCTGGAGGAGACTGGTATTTGTGACAGAGACTATATGGCCCGGAATTCCGAAAGTATTTACAGAAAAAAGTTTCTTTACTCCTACTTTCTGCCAGTCTCTCTCGAAATTTAATGTGCATACACACCACCTAGAGAACTAGTTACAACTCAGATTCAGTTTCGGTGGATCTGGGCTGAGGCCTGAAATTCTGCACTGTTAACAAGCACCAGGTGATGCCATGGCTGCTGGTCCACGGACCATACTTTAGGCAGTGATGATCCACTCCAGTGTCTCTACATGCTGACCTGAACCAGAAGCAGCAGCACCTAGGGATATGTTAGGAATGCAAATACTCAGGCCCCACCCAGACCTACTAAAACTGAAAATTTGGGTGGGGCCCAGAAAGCTGAGTTTTATAGTAAGAAGCTGTCAGCCAGCACAGTGGCTCACGCCTGTAATCCCAGCACTTTGGGAGGCCAAGGCAGGCAGATCGCCTGAGGTCAGGAGTTCGAGACCAGCCTGGCCAACATGGTGAAACACCATCTCTACTAAAGATATTTTAAAAATTAGCTGAGCATGGTTGTTGCACGCCTGTAATCCCAGCTACTCGGAGGCTGAGGTGCAAGAATTGCTTGAACCTGGGAGGCGGAGGTTGCAGTGAGCCAAGATCATGCCACAGCAATCCAGCCTGGGTGACAGACTGGGACTTCATCTCAATAAATAAATAAATAATAAATAAAATACAATAACAAGCTGTCCAGGTCATTCTGATGCAGGCTTCAATTTGAACACCATCTCTCCTGCAGTTCCAGACCCTGAGAGATGTAAGGCAAGACTAAGAAAATTCAGTGTCAGCATGAACACACTTTCGCAAATGCAGAAACGGCTGGAGCTTCCTTAGACAGTCCACCTGCAACTCAGCTAAGATGAAGCAGGTGGTAGTTTAACAGAAAAGTTCATATTCGTAAACATGTTTAACTGCTTCACAGAAACTTGCCAGAAAAACATAATTTGCCAACCTGACCAAGAAGGAATAGTTGTAATGAGCACAACATTACAAAAAGAATGACACAGTTAATAAAACGACAGAAAGAAAAAACAAACATGGGACATGATCTGAGGTCATCCTTCACTATTAACTGTTTTTAACTGTGCTTAAAAGGGAATCATTCCTTTAATAGGGAACTAGTCCATACAATCCTGATCTCTAATCAGGCTCAACATCTGCCACAGAAATCCAAAAAAAAAAAAAAAAAAAAAAATCCAGTCATCTATGTGGTCTCCTGATTTGCGGCCAACTTTGCAAAATGGTAAGTTGCACTGTTGTCTAAACTTTTCAAAGCCAGCTAGGCAGGGACAGACCCATTACCATACCCCAGGACAGGTACCAGAACCTTCAGTGTAGCATGGATCATAATAGCAAAAAAAACAGGGAACAACCTGTTTTTGAAAGGAATGGCAGAAAGGGTAATTCCAGCAGGGCACATCCACACGTCAGGCAAGCATCCATCATGAATGCAAATGAAACAAGCTGAGAGTGGTAGCGGTGCACCTGGAGTCCCAACTACTTAGGAAGCTAAAGCAGGAGGATTGCTTGGGCCCAGGAGTTCAAGGCTGCAGTGAGCTATGATCGCACCACAGTACTCCAGCCTGGGGGACAGAGCCAGACCCCATTTCAAAACAAAACAAAACCCCCCAAAAAAACTAAAATGAAGTAGATCAGAATGAACAAACCAAGACTATATATTATTAACTAAAGAGAATACTATGTACAGTATGATTCCATTTAAATCGTTGAAGTCTTTTTAAATACCTATATGCTTGTCCATTTTTCTCTAAAAGCATATGCAAAACTGTCACTTTGGAAGAGAGGAACTGATGAAAGAGAGGACAATATACTTTTCATTTTATATCTTTCTGTATTTGTTTGTTTGTTTACAATGGATGACAAATACTTGCTCAGCACCTGCTATGCACTGTTCTACATACTGAGGACACAGCAGTCAATAGAAAAGACAAAAATGCCCATCTGGGGCTGACATCCTAGTGGGGAAAAGCAGACAAGAAAAAAGCACATTTTATTTTACTTTTTTTTTTTTTTTTTTTTTTTTTTTACTTTTTTGAGACAGGGTCTTGCTCTGTTGCCCAGGCTGGAGTGCCGTGGCTCGATCTCGGCTCACTGCAAACTCTGCCTCCCAGGTTCAAGGGATTCTCATGTCTCAGCCTCCTGAGTAGCTGGGAATACAGGCACACACCACCATGCCCAGGTAATTTTTTTTTTTTTGTTAGCAGAGACAGGGTTTCGCCAGGTTGGCCAGGCTGGTCTCAAGCTCCTGGCCTCAAGTGATCTACCCACCTTGGACTCCCAAAGTGCTGGGATTACAGGCATGAGCCACTGCACCCAGCCCAAAATAAGTAAATTTTAGAGTGTGTTTAGACCATACCACTTGACATGTGGCCCATGAAACACTGACAATCCACACTTTGTGACTAGGTGGTGACAAAATAAGGAGGCAGCACCATAATGTAGACCAACTATGGCACCAAGTTCGACTCAGCTCACACTTTTTGTCTTGCAACCCTATCTTAATGCAGGAAGCAGGGGGCACTGGTTTACATTCTGGCACAAGCTCCTTATGTCACACTAAATAGATAACGAACGGTTCCTAAACAGGTTGGCTAGAAGCTGCTAAGTGTGAATAAAATAAAGGAGAATGGAGAAGACGGCAAATGTTTAAACCAAGTGTTCAGGGAAGGCCTTGCTGACATAGTGACTTTTTTAAGACAACGTCTTGCTCTGTCGCCCAGGCTGGAAAGCAGTGGCATGATCTTGTCCTACTCCAACCATCGCCTCCCAGGTTGAAGTAATTCTCTTGCCTCAGCCTCCGGAGTAGGTGGGACTACAGGCATGTGCCACCACGCCCAGCTTATTTTTTTGTATTTTTAGTAGAGACTGAGTTTCACCATGTTGGCCAGGCTGGTCTTGAACTCCTGACCTCAGGTGATCCACCTGCTTTGGCCTTCCAGAGTGCTGGGATTACAAGCATGAGCTACTGCACCTGGGCGACAAAGTGACCTTTTAAAAATATTCAGGTACGCAAACAAAATAAAACATCAAACAATGAGGGCCAGGAAAAATGTGGCTTCACTCACCAGGAAGGGCGTGCAGACCCAGGTGAAGGTGCCCACCGCTGACAGGTAGGCAGACTTCTTCAGCACCTTCAGCTCCTCCTGCCTGATGGCCAGGACCTTGTCCTTGAATGCCAGCTCCCAGGCATAAAGCTTTAGCACTTTGATCCCATTGAGAATTTCGTTCATCAGCTTGATCCGATTGTCTTTGCTCTTCATGTGGGCCACCTTGGAAGAGAAGGGCAGTCAACACAGCTGGGGCGACCCTGGGATCAGCCCATCACTCAACATCACCAGCTATTTTTTTCATAAACTTTATTATATACTTTGACATGTAAATGTTTTTTATGTTGATTTTTCTTTTCAATAGAGATGGGGTTTCACCATGCTGCCCAAGCTGGTCTCAAACTCCTGTGCGGGGATTACAGGTGTGAGCCACCGCACTGGGCCTCAACATCACCATCTATTAAAAATGGGCCTCCTGAGGGTGGGAGAGCTGACCCTGTAATCCCTATGAGCCCTACTCTTGAGCCCCAAGACCACACCAAAAGACCCGGCTATCAAGGAAAAGAAACCCCTTCAAATCATGTTAGACATTGGAGAAACATACTCAATTTAGAATCCAGGAATAGAGGCAAGAAAAACCCTTCAGGTGTGCAGAAAAGAAGGGATTCAGTCCCTATTCTGCTGACCCGAACACAGGAGACATGGTGGTGGTGTTTTTCTTCTCTGTTTTCTTATTTTTTCTTTTTTTTTTTGTGACAGAGTCTCACTCTGTTGCCCAGGCTGGAGTGCAGTAGCATGATCTCGGCTCACTGCAACCTCTGCCTCCTGGGTTAAAGAGATTCTCTTACCTCAGCCTCCTGAGTAGCTGGTCGACTACAGACGCCTGCCACCATGCCTGGCTAATTTTTCTGTTTTTAGTAGAGACGGGGCTTCAGCCTGACGGGGCCAGGCTGGTTTCGAACTCCTGACTTCAAGTGATCCACTGATTTCGGCCTCCCAGAGTGTTGGGATTACAGGCGTGAGCCACCACACCCAGCCTGTTTTCTCATTTGTCAGCCCAGTTTTCTTTTTTTTTTTTTTTTTGAAATATTATCTCACTCTGGCAGCCAGGCTGGAGTGCAGTGGCACGATCATAGCTCACTGCAGCCTTGAATTCCTGGGCTCAAGCGATCCTCCCACCTCAGCCTCCTTAGTAGCTGGGACCACAGGCACATGCCACCACACCCAGCTCATTTTTGTATTTTTTGTAGAAATGGCACCTTGCTATCTTGCTCAGGCTGGTCTTGCACTCCTGGCCACAAGCCATCCTCCTGCCTCAGCCTCCCAAAGAGCTGGGATTACAGACATGAGCCCCTGTGCCTGGCCCATGGTTGTTAAAATAGTGAAATGTTTCTGTACTGGCTAGCACTGGTTCCACATAGTGGATACTTGTGCAGTGCAGTTGTTAAATATTTTTACTACCACCCAGGATTTTGTGTATACCAGCAACTTTTCTAAGCATTTTACATGTATTCAGACACTTAACAATCACAAGAACTTTATCGTTTAGTGCTACAGTCATCCCCGGGTCACAGATGGGAAGAATTTAAGCTACGTGATCTGGAGGCCAGGGACTGAAATGGGTTGAGTGGGGCCACTCAGGGCATCCTACACATCAAGAGACTGAAGGGTGACTCGATCCTAAAGCCCCTGCCTCACCCATCCCACCCAACCCTACCCCGTGAGGCCTCTCCTTCCAACAGGCCCATGTCCTGAAACTCATCTCCCTGTGGTACCATCAGTGCAGCCAAGCGCTCTCATTTGAAATTCCACAGCACACCATAAATACCCATCAACAGAAGAGCAGAGAAATAAACCGCACCATCTCCGTTATAGACCAAAAGGCACCAGGTCGGGAGAATGAATTGAAGCTATACGGCAAAGCACAGAGAGGTCCCCAAAGCAGGGCGCTAAAAGACAAAAATCATGCTGCCATGTGGGCCCATTTAGGTAAAAACAGATATGGTAATAATATCACACACACAAAACATATATAATGGCCAGGCATGGTGGCCCATGCCTGTAATCCCAGCACTTTGGGAGGCCGAGGCGGGTGGATCACCTGAGGTCAGGAGTTCAAGACCAGCCTGGCCAATGTGGTGAAGCCTCATCTCTACTAAAAATACAAAAATTAGCTGGGTGTGGTAGTGGGCACCTGTAATCCCAGCTGCTCGGGAGGCTGAGGCAGGAGAACTGCTTGAACCCGGGAGGCAGAGGTTGCAGTGAGCCAAGATCATACCACTGCACTCCAGCCTGGGCAACAGAGTGAGACTCCATCTCAACAAACAAAAAAAACCCCACATATATAAAAACAAACCTAACTATGCCATTAATCAGGTCTGTATATACGTACATAGAAAGTTCTAGAAGGATTTGCTTCTATATATTTGCAGTAGTTGACAGAGTAGGGAAGGAGGTATCCCCTTTTAATTTATGTAGTTTTGTATGATTTAAACTTTTCTTTTTTTTTTTTTAAGACAAGATCTCACTCTGTTGCCCAGGATGGAGTGCAGTGGCACAATCATGGCTCACTACAGCTTCGACCTCCTGGGTTCAGGTGATCTTCATGCTTCAGCCTCCCAAGTAGCTGGGACTACAGGCACGCATCACCACACGCAGCTAACTTTTCCATTTTTGGTAGAGACAGGGTTTCACCATGTTTCCCAGGCTGGTCTTGAACTCCTAAGCTCAGGCGATCCACCCACCTTGACCTCCCAAAATGCTGAAATTACAGGGGTGAGCCTGGCTTTGATTTGAACTTTTTTATAATAAGAAACCTCACTCTATTATTTGGGTATTTAAACTTTTTAAAATACAAAATTTCTCCAAAAATAAAAAGCTGAAAGCTGGGCATGGTGGCTCACACCTGTAATCCCAACACTTTGAAGGGCTGAGGCAACAGGATCACTTAAGCCCAGGAGTTTGAGACCAGCCTGGGCAACACGGCAAGGCCCCATTTTAGAAATTAATTATTTTAATTTAAATAAAGAGATTAACACCATGTCTGGTATAAGGTAAGAGCTAAAAAGGGGGAAAAAAGTAGGGGGTAATTTGTACTCAACTCTTGAAAGCTGAGTCACACATACACATAATAAACAAGACCGTGGGAAACAAGGACTCTCTCGGAGGCTCACAGACCTTCTGATTCCAGTCACCGGCCTACAAGATCTAACCATGTGTCAGGAGCTCTCAATCTTGGCTGCCCAATACAGTGACCTGGGAAGCTTTAAAACATCTTGATGTCCAGACCCCACCCACAATAAGTGAATCAGAATCCCAGATATGCGGCCAGGGAATCAGCATTTAAGGCTCCCCAGGTGACTCCAACTGGCAGGCAAGGCTGAGAACCCCACGGACAGAGCAGAAGGAACTGCACTAAAATCCGCATGGAGAGGCCCCTGCCTAGGGCCCGGCTTGGGGGCCCGCGGAGACACATGCGTTACCTGATACGTCTTGGTCTTCATCGCCATCACAGCATTGACGGGCACCATGAGGACCATCACCGCCACTCCAGCGAAGACGGAAGGGCCCAGGTTCTAAGGAAGGAAAGGAGACTCTTCATCACTCACCAGACAGGAGCAAACAGGGCCCTTAACAGCTTCCCCGGCTGATCCATCCCACGTGGATGCTGCTGACCAAGTTCAGATCAAGGTGTGTTCCTTTTACCCCACAATAGGGTGTTAAGAGCCTGTGGTTTCATTCCTAAGCATCTCTCCGGGTCCTCCCAATCCCTTGAAGAATAAGCAAGTCCATGCTCCTTTCTCCCAAGCCCTTGGGGCCACATGAGTTTTGCAAATTACGACTTTAGAATTCTAATTTTTTTTTTTTTTTTTTAGGAGATGAGGTCTCGCTATGTTGCCCAGGCTGCAGTAGAGTGGCTATTTGCATCAGTGATCCTCCTACTTCAGCCTCCAAAGTAGCTGGGACTACAGGTCAGCATTAGGTCTTGCTACATTGCCCAGGCTGGTCTCCAACTCCTGGGCTCCAGCGATCCTCCCAATTCAGCCTCCCAAGTAGCTGTGACTACTCACACCACCACGCCCAGCTAATTTTTTTGGTTTTTTGTAAGGACAAGGTCTCACTATGTTACTCAAACTGGTCTCGATCTCCTGGGCTCAAGTGATCCTCCCAACTCAACCTCCCAAGTAGCTGTGACTACAGTCACACCACCATGCCCAGCTATTTTTTTGATTTTTTGTAGAGACAAGGTCTCACTATGTTGCCCAAGCTGGTCTCAAACTCATGGGCTCAAGCAATCTTCCCACCTCTGCCTCCCAAGTAGCTGGGATTACAGGTGCGAGCCATCACACCCAGCTTAGATTTTTAGAAAGGTAATAAGGTAGTAAGTAGAAAAGTGTGAATATGACCACCTGACTGCTTATCCTGCTTGTAGGCTGCTTACAAGTTTAGCCCTTGGCTACCGTCTGCATACTTACAGGGTTTCCACCATTAACAGAATTGGTAAGAGTGGCTCAGTGTGCCTCAACTGTTTGTACAAACAATATGGTTTATGCTGAACACCGCTTTCCCTCTGGGAGTCTAGACTTTTGGTATATGCCAAGCAAAGGCTGCTTATGTGACCTGCTCCTAATACAAACCCAGGCACTGAGCTCCTACCAAGCTTCCCTGGTTGGCAACATTTCACACACGTAATCATCATGGTTGCCAGAGAATTAGTGCACCTGTGTGGCTCTGCTGGGGACTCCCGGAAGCCTATACCAGGCTTCACTTGAACACTGCCCCATGTGTGCCTTAATTCTTTGCTAATTTTGCTGTAATAACTTACAGCCTTGTGGCCAGGTGCAGTGACTCACACCTGTAATCCCATCACTTTGGGAGGCCAAAGTGGGAAGACAGCTTGAGGGCAGAAGTTCAAGACCAGCCTGGGCAACACAGCGAGACCCACCCCCCCGCCCCCCCATTTCTACAAAAAAATAACTTAGCCAGGGATAGAGGCGTGCACCCGTAATCCCCAGCTAGATGAGATGACGAAGTGGGAAGATTGCCTGAGGCCAGGAATTTAAGGCTGCAGTGAGCCATGATCGCACCACTGCACTCCAGCCTGGGCAATAGAGCAAGACTCTGTCCATTTAAAAAAAAAAAAAAAAAAAAACAAGACAGCCCCCACAACAAAGAACTGTCTGGCCCCAAGTGTCAACAGTGCTGAGCTCAAGCAACTACCATCTAAAACAAAATGTGATGTTAGACAATTTTCTTAATGTATCATAAACCAATCCTGACGGCAGTTCTAAAACAAAGGTTCCAAAAATACTTTTCCCATAGTAGCACTTTTGTGAAAGTGGACTCCCCAAGACATCTGCTTGAAAAGACAATTTATTTAGATTTTTTTTTCTTCTAGAGAAAGGGTCTTGCCTTGTCACCCAGGTAGGAGTGCAGCGGTGTGATTCTAGCTCACTGCAGCCTCTGAACTCCTAGGCTCAAGCAATCCTCCTGCCTCAGCCTCCAGGGTAGCTGGGACCACAGGTAGGCACCACCACGCCCAGCTAAATTTTGTTGTGTTTTTTTTTTTTGTAGAGACAGGGTCTCACTATGTTGCCCAGGCTGGTCTCAAACTCCTGGCTTCAAGCAATCTTTCCACCTCAGCCTCCCAAAGTGCTGGGATTACAGGCTCATGCCACCTATATCTGTGCCCAGCCTACTAAATTCTGGTGTTTTTTCTGAGTTTTATTATTAGAAACACTTTACTCACCTTCTGCTCTACAAGTGTACAAAAAAAAGCGAATTACAGCCAAATAAACCAGTAATTTTTCTCTTCTTCCTTTTTAAGACAGAGTCTCACTGTATTGCCCAAGCTGGCGTGCAGTGGCGCAAACTCAGCTCCATACAAACTCCACCTCCCAGATTCTGGCCATTCTCCTGCCTCAGCCACCCAAGTAGTTGAGATTATACGCATACACCACCATGCCTGGCTAATGTTTATATCTTTAGTAGAGACAGGGTTTTTGCCATGTTGGCCAGGCTGGTCTCCTGGCCTCAGATGATCCACCTGCCTCAGCCTCCCAAAGTGTTCAGATCACAGGCATGAGCCATTTCGTCCAGCCCTTCTCTTTCAATAACAGATAATAATTTGAGCTGTGCCCATTATGTACCAGGCCCTGCTGGGGTTGTACCCACGGAAGACACGAAAGTCAGCTGCTGTATGCCTGCAAGTAGCTAACATGTTACCCGTCAAAGAGGAGGCAGTACACTGAGCATGCAAAAAAAAAAAAAAAAAAAAAAACTATTTCAGAAAGTGGGCCAGGCGCAGTGGCTCACGCCTGTAATTCCAACACTTTTGGGAGACCACGGAGGGTAGATCACCTGAGGCCAGGACTTCAAGATCAGCCTAGCCAACATGGTCAAACATCGTCTCTACTAAAAATACAAAAAAAAAAAAAATTAGCGGCCATGGTGGCATAAGCCTGTAGCCCCAGTTACTCGGGAGACTGAGGCAGGAGAATTGCTTGAACCTGGGCGGCAGATGCTGCAGCGAGCCGAGATGGCACACCACACTCCAGCCTGGGCAACAGAGAGTGACTCCATGTCAAAACAAAAACAAAACAAAAAAAACTATTTCAGAAAGTATTATTAGATGAGTTCCTATACTAAAGGTATTGGGATTCAAAATTCAAAAGAAGAAGTCCATCTAATTGAGAGGGGAGGGGAAACCAATGGAAGTAGTGTTTGTTACAGCCTTGGGGGATGAGCAGGCTTTCATCAATTAGGAAGAAGGAAGGAAAGGCAAGCGGCAAAGATCCAGAGGTAGCAAAGCACAAGACATGTGTTGTGCTATGAGCCTCTTTGCTTATCATCATTTCGGGAACTCTCCCTCTCCACATGGAAGGGCTGTCAATCACATGCCTTCTGCCATGGGAGAGGACATGTGACCCAGGCTGGCCAATCAGAGAACTCTGCCTCCTGGGCCATAGTGATTGGTTCAGGGGTGTGAATAGGACCAAGCCAGGCCAATCAGATTGCTCTCTGAGACTGACTCTGGCTGTGCAGAGAAATTATGCCTTGTCTTTCCTCTGGCACCTTTATCTGTCAGGATGTCATCAGTCCAAAGCTATGCAGCCATGTGGGGAAGTACCACTGAGAATGATGTCAACTCAGAGAACAGGGCCAGGAAATGATGAAAGAGTGAGTGAAACTGAGTAATGACAACATTGTCTGATCTCCTGGATCAATCCACGCCTCAAGCTAGTCCCCAGATTTCTGAGATACAGGCAGCCCCAAAGTTCCCTTT
The DNA here is from genome assembly GCF_006542625.1 of Nomascus leucogenys. Lineage (NCBI taxonomy): Eukaryota > Metazoa > Chordata > Mammalia > Primates > Hylobatidae > Nomascus > Nomascus leucogenys. The sequence goes on from NC_044398.1 coordinate 87,509,403, forward strand.
ACTTACTTAGACTACTTTTTTTTTTTTTTTTTTTTGAGACGCAGTTTTGCTCTGAGTTGCCCAGGCTTGGAGTGCAATGGCCCGATCTCAGCTCACCGCAACCTCCACCTCCCAGGTTCAAGCAATTCTCCTGCCTCAGCCTCCCGAGCAGCTGGGATTACAGGCATGCACCAACACACCCAGCTCATTTTGTATTTTTAGTAGAGACAGGGTTTCTCCACATTGAGGCTAGTCTCGAACTCCTGACCTCAGGTGATCCACCCGCCTTGGCCTCCCAAAGTGCTGGGATTACAGGCGTGAACCACTGCAACCAGCCACTTAGGCTACTTTAAGATAGATTTATATCCTTTGCAAGTGAGAGAATCTTGACCACCATAATTAGGGACTAGTGAATAAGTGAGTCTGGTTAGCGTTTGGGAGGATTCAAGGGGAGAAATATGATGTGTGCATTGTAGGGTAGTTAATTACTGACACTGTCAAGGAAAGAGAAAATGAAAACGTCATGCCACCAAGGAGAACATCAACCTGACAACTCAGGAAAGGAACAAAATACAAAGGAACTGGTTAACAGGCTGGAAAATAAAATATGAACGACAGCCGGAACTGCCAGGGAGCTATACATGCCATTACCATCAACACCCACTCCCTCAGCCCACTGCCCACACATAGAAGTTCCTCCCTGCATGCAAAGGGAAACGGCGTCAAACACACACCAGCCACAGGAGGTAGAGAGCAAGGATGACTTGCAGGGGGGCTGACCAGATCATGTTAATGTACGTGGCCAAGTCCATGAACCTCTGAGCGTCCACAGACATGAGGTTGACGATCTCCCCGACCGTGGAGGATTTTCTGGCTGAATTGGTGATCACCAGGGCCTGCGGGACAAAGGAGAGGGAAGGTGGGTGAGTGTGGCAGGTGAAGAGGCCTGACTCTCCCTCCAGACCCACGGAGAGGAAAGAGACTCTCAGGGGCAGAAATGCCGCAGATCTCTGCTCCTCCCCTCCCGACCTGTCTGCCTGCCTGGGACGCCTGTGTCATCTCAAAGCCCACATTCTTATCCACGGTGCTCACTGCCTCCCAACCTTGAACTCATCAATTGGCAAGGGACCCTAGGTGTCCTTGAAACCAGGGCTTCGCATGCTTTAATGTGCAAACATGCGGCTGGGTTTTTTTGGGGGGCAGTGGTGGGGGGTTGGGGGAGTTGTTTCGGATTCTGCAGGTCTGGGGTGTGGCCTGGGATTCTGAATTTCTACGCTTTCAGGCTGTCCCAATGCTGCTGGTCCCAGATCCCACTGAAGGACTGAGGGTCTGGGCCAGGGTCTCTAAGCCTTGGCATTCTTGACATCTGGAGCCGGATAATTCTTTGGGGGGCTGTCTTGTGCACTGTAGGAGGTTTAGCAGCATCCCTGGCCTCGACCCACTACATGCCCTCACCCCCAGTTGGGACAACCAAAAATGCCCCCAGATATTGCCAAACATGCCCTAGTAGGGGCAAATCTCCCTGGCCCTCAAACACGGTTGCACACTATCATCTGGTGAGTTTTAAAAACACTAAGACATTAGCAGGCGTGGTGGCGCATGCCTCTGGTCCTGGCTACATTGGGGGCTGAGGTGGCAGGATCGTTCGAGCCCGGGAGGTGGAGGCTGCAGTGAGCCAAGATCGTGCCACTGCACTCCAGCCTGGGTGACAGAGCAAGAACCTATCTCAAAAAATAAAAATAAAAAATAAAAACAATGACACCTGGGTGCAACCTCAGCAATCTCACTTGCACTGGTCTGGTGCGACCTAGGTGTCAGGAAGTTTTTTTGTTTTTTGAGACAGGGTATCATTCTGTCACACAGGCTGGAATGCAGGGATGCTAACCAGGACTCACAGCAGCCTCCAACTCCGGGGCTCAAGTGATTCTTTTAACTCAACCTCCTGAATAGATGGGACTACAGGTGCACACCACCATACCTGGCTAATTTTTTTTTTATTGTCTACAGAGCCAGGGTCTTGCTATATTGACCAGGCTGGTATTGAACGTCAGGCCTCAAGTGATTCCCCCACCTTGGTCTCCCAAACTGCTGGGATTACAGGCAGGAGCTACGGCGCCTGGCCTGCATCAGTTTAAGCTCCCCAGGTGAGTCTAATTCACAGACAGGCCTGAGAATCACTCCTCTAGTTCATCAAGTACCTGCAAGACTCTCTCTTCCTAACCTAGGGGCCAAGCAGTTTCCTTGACCTCGAGACAAAAAATAATAATAATAATTTATAGGGATCAAAAAGGTCATTTGGTTCCTTTGAAATTGGACGTACACAAATGCCTGCCACATACTCTTATCATGCGAAGAATGTGCCACCTGCTCAGTTCAAATTAAGAGTAACAACAGGCTGGGCATGGTGGCTCATGCCTGTAATCCCAGCACTTTGGGAGGCTGAGGCAGGCAGATCACCTGAGGTCAGCAGTTCAAGATCAGCCCGGACCACATGGCAAAACCCTGTCTCTACTAAAAATACAAAAATTAGCCGGTCGTGGTGGCAGGCACCTGTAGTCCCAGCTACTCAGGAGGCTGAGGCAGAAGAATTGCTTGAACTCAGGAGGCAGAAGTTGCAGTGAGCCAAGATCATGCCACTGCACTCCAGTCTGGGGGAGAGAGTGAGACTTGGTCTCAAAACAACGAAAAAAAAGAGTGACAACAAGCTGAAACACAGAATGTCAACAGCAGAATGAAAATCCAAACTTGGATTTCCCCACACCAAGGGCCACCGACCCATCCAAGAAACTCAATTACCCACAGCTGATACACAAGGACATCTACACGCCAACCCTTGAAATCAGCTTTCCTAATGTACAATGCCTGATGCGCACTGTCCCTGACACCTAAGGTCATGGAAGCTACCCTCATCCTACTGCTCCAGAAGCTGGGCTGGAAATCCCCACGCTGGCCCCAGAGTAACCCAGGGCTGCAGGAGGGGATGTGGAAGTCGGGCCACATGTCAATGGCACAGCGCCCCCTACCTTCCGATAGACAGCCCCAATGACAGCGGTCTTGATCCTCATGCCACTGACGAAACAGATGTGGAAGTACTGGTGCAGCACGAGGGTCTGCAGGCAGGCAGTGACGAACAGCAGTACGGTGTAGAAGTAGCCCTGCCAATTAGGGGCCTTCGTGTCGTTCACGAACTTGATGAGCAACCTGCAAAGGAGCAAAGAGAGGGCCTGGAATGACTTCTGACACGTGGGGGCAGAGAAAAGAGCTTCAGTGTTGGCACTGCAACTTTCTCCTGAGCCAGATGAGCTAGACACTATCACTTCAATTTCACAGACGGAAAAACAAGTCCACAGTGGTGATCTGGCTGTGCAGGTGGCCCAAACTGCTCATAAAAGAGGCCTCTGCCTTGGGATTGTGCACTAACTGCTCTAGCTCTATCTCATCACCAGCAAGTCACCCAAAGGAATTGCATAGTGAACGCGAGGTAAAGAGGTAGGGAGGAAAAGACAATGAATGTGAATGTGTGGCCCCTGAGTCACAGAGCAGCAGAGAGCCAGGGAGGAGAGAGGCAACCTCCTTTCTGACTCTCTGGTTCCTGGTTGCAGTTTTTGTTGTTGTTTTTATTCTTTGCTTTTTTTTTTTTTTTTTTGAGACAAAGTCTTGCTCTGTCGCCAAGGCTGGAGTTCAGTGATGCGATCTTAGCTTGCTGTAACCTCTGCCTCCTGGGTTCAAGCAATTCTTATGCCTCAGCCTCCTGAGTAGCTGGGATTACAGGCGTGTGCCACCATGCCCAGATAATTTTTATATTTTTAGCAGATGGTTTTGCCATGTTGGCCAGGCTGGTCTTGACCTCCTGACCTCAGGTGATCTTCCCGCCTAGGCCTCCCAAAGTGCTGGGATTACAGGCAAGAGCCACTGCGCCCAACCCTGGTTGCAGTTTTTTCATGAGATCTGCTGGCATTTCCTTGCTCTTGGTTTCCCAAGACAGTGCCATATCCTCCCCATTTGGGTTTCAGGGGAGCCTACTGGGTTTCTGTTACTTGCAAACGAAGTGGTCTTCACTAATATGGTAATTAAGTAAAGCATAAAGCAAAGCTAGGCAGTGACCGTGGCTCACATCTGCAATCCCAGCACTTTGGGAGGCCGAGGCCAGAGGATCGCTTGAAGTCAGGAGCTCGAGACCAGCCTGACCAACAAAGCAAGACCCTGTCTCTATTTTTTTCAAAAAAGCTAAAGTAAAAATGGAGACGTCTGGCTATGAGCCCACCTCAGGACACAGCATGACCCCAGGGTTATGACTGATGCAACTGAAAGATCAAATCCAAGAAGGGAAAATGGAGCCCACCTGGGAGGGAAGGGGTCTTACTTTAAGATCTGCGGCCCGGAAAACATCATCAGGTCGTGGATGGCCTTAAAGAAGAAGCTCATGAGGAAGTAGGGCCCAAAGGTCTTGTATAACACCTTAAACAGGGAGGGGTTCCACTCCTTCTGTGGGGACTTGACAATCAAAGCCTCCACCTCCTCATTCGCATCCACCTTGGAACTCTCTTTCGGCTGGGCAGGATCCTTGGAGGAGTACACAACCTTCACTGGCTGCCTGGAACACAAGGAGGTGAAGCCGTTGTGGGGTCTGCCAGAGACGCAGCCCCCTACCACAGGGACATGGCCAGGGAATGTCACCCTTCAGGGAAGGCAGAGTCAAAGACAACAAGCCCAGGGAGAGAGGCAGCTCAGCACAGTGGTTACAAACACAGGCTCTAGAGCCACCGGCTCAAGGTCTGGCTTGGCCACTGGCCAGTTGTGTGGCTTCAGGCAAGGTCCTTAAGCTCTCTGGGCCTCAGTTTCCTCCTCTGTGAAATGAGGATAAAAGTAGGACCTAACTCGAAGGTAGGTAAGATTAAATGAGCTGAATAAGTTAAAGACTTAGAAAACTGATGGCTCCAAACTGATCTAGAGTTAAGGCAATCCCCATCAAAAGCCCAGCTGGCTGCCAGGTAGAAATTATGAGCTAACTCTATAAAATTCACATGGAAACTCAAGGATCCAGAACAGCCAGAACAATCGTGAAAAATAAGAACCAAGTTGGAGGATTCACACTTCCTGATTTCAAAATAATACAAAATAACAATCATGGCCGGGCGTGGTGGGTCACGCCTGTAATCCCAGCACTTTGGGAGGCCAAGGTGGGTGGATCACTTGGGGTCAGGAGTTTGAGACCAGCCTGACCAACATAGTAAAACCCCACCTCTACTAAACATACAAAAATTAGCCGGGCATGGTGGCAGGTGCCTGTAATCCCAGCTACTTGGGAGGCTGAGGCAGGAGAATTACTTGAACCTGGGAGGTGGAGGTTTTTGTGAGCCGAGATCGCTCCATTGCACTCCAGCCTGGGTGACAGAGCAAAACTCCATCTCAAAAAGAAAGAACAACAGGCTGGGCGCGGTGGCTCATGCCTGTAATCCCAGCACTATGGGAGGCCCAGGTGGGCAGCTCACCTGAGGTCGGGAGGTTCAACACCAGCCTGACCAAAATGGAGAAATCTCATCTCTACTAAAAGTACAAAATTAGCCGAGCATGGTGGTGCATACCTGTAATCCCAGCTACTTGGGAGAATGAGGCAGGAGAATCGCTTGAACCCGGGAGGCAGAGGTTGTGGTGAGCTGAGACCACACCATTGCACTCCAGCCTGGGCAAAAAGACTTGGTCTCAAAAAAAAAAAAAAAACAACAAACAAACAAACAAAAAAAACAATCATCAAGATAGGCAAAGGGATAGGCACATATAGCTCAATGCAAAAAAAAACAAAAAAAAGGCCAGCCAGCCAGGGCAACATAGCAAAACCCTATTTCTAAAAAAAGATTTTTTTTTTTTTTGACTGGGTGCAGTGATTCATGCCTGTAATCCCAGCACTATGGGAGGCCAAGGCGGGTGGATCACTTGAGGTCAGGAGTTTGAGAACAGCCTGACCAACATGGCAAAACCTTGTCTCTACTAAAAATACAAAAAATTAGCCAGGCGTGGTGGCAGCTGCCTGTAATCCCAGCTACTCGGGAGGGTGAGGAAGGAGAATCACTTGAACTCAGGAGGAGGGGAGGTTGCAATGAGCCGAGGATGTACCACTGCACTCCAGCCTCAGCACCAGAGCAAGACTCTGTCTTAAAAAACAAATAAATAAAATTGACTGTGATGATGACTGCACAACTCTATGAACACACTAAAAATCAGTGAACTGTATGTTCTGCATACGTGAATCGTGTGGTGTATGAATATCTCAATAAAGCTGTCACCAAAATGTAGTTTTTATCTTACGGGGACTTTTTTTTTTTTTTTTTTTTTTTTTTTTTTTGAGATGGAGTCTTGCTCTATCCCACAGGCTGGAGTGCAATGGTGTGATCTCGACTCACTGCAACCTCCACCTCCTGGGTTCAAGCGATTCTCCTGCCTCAGCCTCCCGAGTAGCTGGGATTACAGGCACGTGCTACCACACCCGGCTAATTTTTATATTTTTAGTAGAGACAGGGTTTCACCATGTTATCCAAGCTGGTCTCGAACTCCTGACCTCAAGTGATCCACCTGCCTTGGCCCCCCAAAGTGCTGAGATTATGGGCATGAGCCACTGTGCCTGGCCAACAGTTCATTCTTGTACATCACTTAGTATTCAGTTGTGCAGATGTACATAACTGGTGCATCTGTCTGTTCACTTGCTAATAGATGTCTGGCTTACCTCCAGTTTGGGTTATCACAAAGTGGCTAAGAACATTCCTCTACCAGCCTTTTATGAACATATGTTCTCAGGTCTGTTGGCTGGATGCCTGGGAAGGGGGTGACTGGTGGTATGGTCACTATGTCTAACTTAAAAAAAAAAAAAACCAAAAACGGCCAAACTCTTCCAGTCACAGAAGCATTTCACATTCATGCCAGCAGAAACCACAGTCCGAAATGGCCCTAAGCTCTGAGTGGCCATACACAAAAGAGAACATAAAACCACTACACACAAACCAATGAAGCACTGGGTTGTTTTTTTTTTTGAGACGGAGTCTCACTCTGTCACCCAGGCTGGAGTGCAGTGGTGCAATCTCGGCTCACTGCAAGCTCCGCCTCCCAGGTTCATGCCATTCTCCTGCCTCAGCCGCCAGAGTAGCTGGGACTACAGGCGCCCGCCACCACGCCCAGCTAATTTTTTGTATTTTTTAGTAGAGACAGGGTTTCACCATGTTAGCCAAGATGGCCTCGATCTCCTGACCTCGTGATCCGCCCGCCTCGGCCTCCCAAAGTGCTGGGATTACAAGCGTGAGCCACTGCGCCTGGCCTGAAGCACTGGGTTTTTAAATCCAAAGGTAGACCAGGGAGATTACTCACAGCTGCCTTTTTTTTTTTTTTTCCGTGAGCTAGAGTCTCATTCTATCACCCAGGCTGGAGTGCAGTGGCACAGTCTTGGCTCATTGCAACCTCTGCTTCCCGGGTTCAAGCAATTCATGCCTCAGACCCCCTGTAGCTGGATTACAGGCAAGCGCCACCACATCCGGCTAATTTTTGTATTTTTAGCACAGACAGGGATTCACCATGTTGGCCAGGCTGGTCTCAAACTCATGCATTCAGGACAGCCTCCTGCCTCAGCCTCCCAAAGTACTGCAATTACAGGCATGAGCCACCATGCCCACCCACACGTGACTCAGGGGTGAAGAGAGGTGGTAGAAGCATCCGGGAAACCACGCAGACCCCCCTGCCCTGGCATCCCTCACCTGATCCCCGAGCCTAGGACACCCAGCAGCCCAGAGCTGCACGGGCTGCATTCCTTCCTCTGGTTAACTAAAGGGATCTGGGTGTAAGGGGCCACACCAGGAAATTCCAGCCTAGGACAGAGTTTTCCTTCTCACTCTCTCCAGGTTCACAGGGGTTACAGGTGCCAGATCTGGCTTACGCCTCTGGGAATAAAGCAAGCGATCCGTCTACCAATGTCCCAAGGAAATGATCCCCTGGCCCCATGCTGAGCATCCCTAAACACCAAGGTACTCAACAGAGCCAGACCCTTCTCAAATGGCCCGCTTTCAAGCTCAAAGACCCAGTTCTCACCACATCCTCCCTGGCAAGATCAAAGTGTGCAGATGAATAAATAAAATTTGTACAAGTAAAACCTGCCCAGCATTTACTCAGGGCTAGGGCACCGCTTATCATGACATATATCTCACTGAATTCTCAGAAAATGCTCTGGGTGAAAAATGGAAGCTCCAGTCAGGCACAGTGGCTCATGCCTGTAATCCCAGCACTTTGGGAGACCAAGGTAGGTGGATTACTTGAGCTCAGGAACTTGAGAACGGCCTGGGCAACATGGCGAGACATCATCTCTACAAAAAAAAAAAAATTAGCCAGGTGTGGTGGCGTGTGCCTGTAGTCCCAGCTACTAGGGAGGCTGAGGTGGGAGGATCACTCCAGCCTAGGAGATGGAGGTTGCAGTGAGCCGAGATCATGCCACTGCACTCCAGCCTGGACAAAAGAGTGACACCCTGTCTCAAAAATAAATAAATAAATAAAATGGAGGCTCCCAGTGAGGCATGAAGGGACTTCATGGACAACCCTTGAGGTTCCCACCCTGGTCTCCCTGACTTCACTCTTCTCCCTAATATCCACCTTCCCCAGGGCAGCCTGGGTTGTTACAAACCAGAACTCAGCTGGGTGTGGTGGCTCACACCTGTAATCCCAGCTATTTGGGAGGCTGAGGCAGGAGGACTGCTTGACGCCAGGAGCTGGAGACCAGCCTGGGCAACACAGTGAGATCTGTCTCTATAAAAAAAAAAAATTTAAAAGGCCAGGTGCAGTGGCTCACGCCTGTAATCCCAGCACTTTGGGAGGCTGAGGCAGGCAGATCACCTAAGGTCAGGAGTTTGAGAGCAGCCTGACCAGCATGGAGAAACCCCATCTCTACTAAAAATACAAAATTAGCCGGGCGTGGTGGTACATTCCTATAATCCCAGCTACTTGGGAGGCTGAGGCAGGAAAATTGCTTGAACCCGGGAGGTGGAGGATGCAGTGAGCCAAGATAGCGCCACTGCACTCTAGCCTAGGCAACAAGAGCAAAATACCATCTCCAAAAAATAAATATAAAATATAAAATTAATTAGCCAGGCATGGTGGTATGTACCTGTAATCCCAGCTACTCTGGAGGATGAGGTGGGAGGATTGCTTGAGCCTGTAATTTCCAGGCTGCAATGAGCTGTGATCATGCCACTGCAATCCAGCCTGGGCAACAGAGCAAGACCCTGTCTCTAAAATAAATACATACATACATGCAAACAACAGAACTCACGTCACACCACTGCCTTGCAGAAAACCTGCCCCTGTGTTCTCACTGCACCTGGAATCCCACCCTAACTCTCAGAGGAGACCCCTGCAAATCCTTCTCCTGCTTCATCTCCTCCTTTCTCCCCCTCACTCACTTTCCTCAAGCCACACAAGCCCCCGATGCACCACAAGCGTTCTCAGAGCCTTTGCACTGGCTGCTCCCTCTACCTGGAAAGCCCTTCCTTCCACAGATACACACAAGGCTCACTCCCTCCGATGCAAGTCTCTGCTCAAATGTGACCTTCTTAAAACAGACATACATGGTCAGCTGGGCATGCTGAACAAAAACACTTCAAAAAGCAGTAACACTCAGGATGCCAGATGCTCGGAAAGAGCCAGAGATAGACTTAGGGAGGGACAGGCACACGCTCACCAAGGGTCATGGCCGCACTGGGTAGAACTCTGACCACTGTATCTAAAACAGTTCCCTCAGCTGGGCATGGTAGCTCATGCCTATAATCCCAGCACTTTGGGAGGCCGAGGCAGGAGGATCACTTGAGGTCAGAAGTTCGAGACCAACCTGGCCAACATAGTGAAACCCCGTCTCTACTAAAAATGCAAAAAACTAGTCAGGTGTGGTGGCATGCACCTGTAATCCCAGCACTTTGGGAGGCTGGGGCAGAAGAATTGCTTGAACCGGAGAGGCAGAGGTTGCAGTGAGCCGAGATCACACTACTGTATTCCAGCCTGGGTAACAGAGTGAGACTCTATCTCAAAAAAAAAAAAAAAAAAAAAAAAAAAGAAAGAAAACACACACACACACACACACACACACACACAAAAGCTTCCTCGGTTACTCTCACCCTCATTTCCTCATTTTTATCTCACCCCAACACTATCATTCTCCAAAGCTTCTTATCAATGCGTGTTTCACAACCAACGTCCTGTCTCCCATATAGAATGTCGATGGCACCCAACTAGAGCGTGTCTCTTTTGTTCCACTCTCTGAACCCTCAGGGACTAAACATCGCTAAGCACAAAAGCAGCAGTCAGTTTCATCTGCTCAATGGATTAAGGGCCAGGCCAGTGGAGGAGCTTCTTGATTCAAACTCTGTCCTCCTCCCAAGGCTGTGATATTGGCCTCTCCCATGGTGTCTCCAGCAACCTGCTCTCCTGACAAGCTCCAGGGGACACAAAGGTGGGCATCCTTCTTCCATGAGAGGAAGCCGAGCCAGGTGATCAGCAGAGGAGTGGATGAGGAATGCTGAAGCCCACGCTACAAATGTGGCCCGCTTAGCAGCGGGGGATGCTGCAGGTGAGGCTGAAGGAATCCAGATGAGATGGGTGATGTTAGGGGTCAAGTTGACTGGGTTAAGGGATACCCAGATGGCTGGTAAAGTGTTATTTCTGGGTGTGTCTGTGAGGGTGTTTCCAGACGAGACTGGCATTTGAATGAGTGGATTGACTAAGGAAGATCCATCCTCGCCCCATGTGGGTGACACCGCCCAATGAGCAGAGGGTCCGGACACAACAAAAAGAGTAATGGCAAAGGCAGGCGCTCTCTCTTCTGCAGCTGGGATGTCATCCTCTCCCACCCTTGAACATCACAACTCCAGGATGTCTGGCCTCTGGACTCTGGGACTTACCCAATGACTCCAGGTTCTCAGGCCTTTGACTATGGACTGAGAATTCCACCATGAGCTTCCCTGGGTCTGAGACTTTTGGACTTGGCCTGAGCCATGCTACCAGCTTCCTGGGTTCTCCAGGTTGCAGATGACCTAGTGTGGGACTTCTCAGCCTCCATAATCACATGATCCAGTTTCCCTAGTAGATCCCCTCTCATCCTCCATCCACCCATCCATCATCTATCAATCATCCATCTATGTATCATCTATCTATCCACCTACCATGTATACATCCACCAACTATCTATCCATCTATCATCTACCTATCATCTATCAATCTATCACCTATCATCTATCCATCCACCCATCCATCCATCCATCCTACTAGTTCTGTCTCCATGAAGAACTGTAATCAACAGGGGCCCCACCTCTGCCTGCCAAAGACCTCAACTGGGTCATGGACATGGGCCGTTTCCTTACAATGCTCAGTCACAGACGCCCAAGCTCTATCTGCCTCCCACGAGACAATTTCTCCCATCACCTGGACCACCCAAACAGCCTCCGACCGGAGTCACGAGGTCCTCTGCTGATGTCCTAGTGGCTGGCACCATGGATGTCCCAGATTCCCACCCACCATCTGGGTCTGACTGAAGGCCTGTATCCTGGGCATCCCTGGAACAGAATGAGGAACTGAACCCCAGTCTGGGGTTTGTCCCTGTAAGGCCAATGGGTCTGTGAGGAATCCAATGCACCACACTGGCCCCATCACGGCTTATCGTAGTACACTTACCCCAGAACAGGCAACAGGAACAAAAACAGCCATTCTACTACCCTCATGGCCGCAATCCACTGCCCCCATGTCACCCGCAATTTCATGTTCCAGCTCATCCGGGCTCCAGACACGTCTTATGTCCTTGTTTAATTGGCAGCTGCTTTTCTTACTGTTACATAGAGTAATAATGCATCGTGCAACTAACGGCGTCTCAGATCTGATGAGTTAAGGTATGTGCAGGGGGGGCCCTGGCCTGATTCCCGAAAGAATGACAGAGGTGGCGTAGTGGGGCACACCTTACATAGGGGGTAGAGCCTAAAATCCAGTACAGCCAAAATCACCTTCAAATGGGGCTTCTTTGGCTAAACAGATTTACATGGTCAGCTGGGTATGTTGGACAGAACATTCAAACAGCAAGAACATGCAGGATGCCAGATGCTCAGAAAGACACAGAAAAAAGTGAGACTGACTCAAGGAGGGATAGTCACGCGCCACGGCAAACAGCATCAACTGCCTGTTTGGACAACATTTTTCTTTCTTCTTTTTTTTTGAGATGGAGTCTCATTCGGTCTCCCAGACTAGTATGCAGTGGCAAAATCTCAGCTCACTGCAACCTCCGCCTCCTGGGTTCAAGTGATTCTCCTGCCTCAGCCTCCTGAGTAGCTGGGATTACAGGCACCTGCCACCACGCCTAGCTAATTTTTGTATTTTTAGTAGAGATGGGGTTTCACCATGTTGGCCAGGCTGGTCTCAAACTCCCGACCAAGTGATCCGCCTGCCTCGGCCTCCCAACGTGCTGGGATTAGACATGAGAGCCACCGCACCCAGCTTCTTTCTTCTTTTCTGTATCCAGTTGCCTTAATGACATGTGAGATTCTACCCCATGTGGCAGAAAAGTAAACTGAGACCAGGAGGAGAAGTGAGGCATCTTGCCCAGAACCACAAAGCTAGTAACAGGCAGCACTGCCAGGGCCCCATCCTGGATTCAGGCCACAGTAGTGGAAAGGAGGTGACCGGGGCATCCTGGAGGACAAGGAAACTCACACTTACTTCCTAGTCTTGGCACATTCCTTCTTCCAGTTCTTTACCAAAACAGGCACGACTTGTTCCGACGTGTCCTCCTTGTTTAAGGACCAGAGGTCGCTGCCCTCCAGGGGCTGGCGGTAGCCCCGGACAATCAACCTAGGGCCAAGACACAAGGGGGTTAGGCAATAAGAGTCAATGAGAGGAGGAGGAAGACAGGGCTCACTCACTTCACACACCTGCTGATGCTGCTCACCTCTGCAGCATAGCTTCCTGCTGCAAACAAAGGCAGCCACGCAGCTGGGGAAGTCAGAATGTGGTTGGACATTTGCACATATTACAAGCTAATTACAGCTCATTCTGTTGGGTCATGCAGGAAAATTTTTTTTTTTTTTTAGTGGTGCATACAAAAGACTTAGGGGAAAAAAAGATGATTTAGGAGCGAAATATCAGGATGGCTCTAATTTATTTTTTATTTTTTATTATTCATTCATTCATTTATTTATTTGGAGACAGGGTCTCGCTGTGTCACCCAGGATGGAGTACAGTGGTGCGATCGCAGCTCCCTGCAGCCTCCAGCTCCTGGTCTAGAGCGATCCTCCCACCTCAGCCTCCCGAGTAGCTGGGACTTTGGGTGAAAGCCATTATGACTGGCTAATTTTTTATTTTTTATTTTTGTAGAGACACAGTCTCCCTATGTTGCCCAAGCTGGTCTTGAACCCCGGGCTCAAGCACCCCTCCCACCTTGGCCTCCCGAAGTCTTGGAATTATAGGCGTGAGCCACCGTGCCCTGCCAACTTTTTAAAATTTTAAATTAAAAAAGGCTTATATGGCCGGGCACAGTGGCTCACGCTTGTCATCCCAGCACTTTGGGAGGCCGAGGCAGGCGGATCATGAGGTCAGGAGATGGAGACTACGGTGAAACCCCGTCTCCACTAAAAAAAATACAAAAAATTAGCCGGGCGTGGTGGCGGGCGCCTGTAGTCCCAGCTACTCGGAGAGGCTGAGGCAGGAGAATGGCGTGAACCTGGGAGGCGGAGCTTGCAGTGAGCCGAGATTGTGCCACTGCACTCCAGCCTGGGCGACAGAGCAAGACTCCGTCTCAAAAAAAAAAAAAAATAAAAAAAATAAAGGCTTATATGCGCCAGGCACAGTAGCTCATGCCTATAATCCTAGCACTTTGGGAGGCCCAAGTTGGAGGACTTTGTGAGCCCTGGAGTTCAAGACTAGCCTGGGCAACATAGGGAGACTATCTCTACAAAAAGTAAAAATAAAAAAATTAGCCAGTCATGATGGCTCGCACCCGCAGTCCCAGCTACTCGGGAGGCTGAGGTGGGAGGACTGCTAAGGCCAGGAGGTGGAGGCTGCAGAGAGCTGTGATTGTGTCACTGCCGTCCAGCCTGGGCAACACAGTCAGACGCTATAAAAAGAAAAAAAATAGGTTGAAGGAAAAAATAAAAAAATAAAAAGGCTGACATGACAAAGCATTAGTAAGCATGAAATCTGGGTGATGAGCTTATTGAGTTTTATTATATTAATCTATGTGACTCCATCCAGGCTGGAGTGCAATGGCGCGATCTCAGCGCACTGCAACCTCCACCTCCCGGATCCAAACGATTCTCCTGCCTCACCCTCCCATGTAGCTAGGATTACAGGCGTATGCTGCCCGGCTAATTTTTGTATTGCTGGTGGAGACAGGGTTTCACCATGTAGGCCAGGCTGGTCTCGAACTGATGACCTCAGGTGATCCACCCACCTCGACCTCCCAAAGTGCTAACATTACAGGCATGAGCCACCATGCCCAGCAGACTAAACACTTTTACAATAAAAGGTAAAATACTTTCATCTTTTGTTCTAAAATAATTTCAAACTTACAGAAAAATTACTCAAATCATACTAAGAATTCACTCAACTCACCATTGTTAACACGCTGCCACGTTTGCATATCATTCTCTGTCTCTATCCATTGACACACACACACAAACACACACACACACATGCAAACACATCATCTTTTTCTGAACCATTTAAACAGTTAAAGGCCTGGCACGGTGGCTCACACCTGTAATCCCAGCACCTTGGGAGGCTGAGGTGGGTGGATCACCTGAGGTCAGGAGCTTGAGACCAGTCTGAACAACATAGTGAAACCCCATCTCTACTAAAAATACAAAAATTAGCTGGACATGGTAGCAGGTCCCTGTAATCCCAGCTACTCAGGAGGCTGAGACAGGAGAATCTCTTGAACCCAGGAGGCGGAGGTTGCCGTGAGCTGAGATCCTGCCACCGCACTCCAGCCTGGACGACAGAGCAAGACTCCGTCTCAAAAAACCAAAAACAAAACAGAACAAAAAAGTTAACATATAGGCTCTACATGCCTTTACCCCCAAAAAACTGGAGGTATTCCCTTCCAATCCAGGACATGCTCTTATGTAACTAGAGCACAATTTTCCAAAACAAGAATGAATGTTATTAGCATGCATCCGGTGTCCTGTAGTCATGTACAAATTACATCAACTGTCCCAGTGATGCTTTTTAATAGTAATTTGAAGAAATTATTCAAAACATCTAATTTTTTAAAACGATGTTTGTCATTAAGACAAGGATGAGACCGGGCATGGTGGCTCATGCCTGTAATCCCAGCACTCTGGGAGGCTGAGGCGGGAGAATCACTTGAGCTCAGGAGTTGGAGACCAGCCTGGGCAACATGATGCAACCCCAACTCTACAGAAAGTACAAAAATCTGCCGGACATGGGGGGAGTGCGCCTGTAGTACCAGCTACTCAGGAGGCTGAGGCAGGAGCATCACCTAAGCTCAGCAGATTGGGACTGCAGTGAGCTACAACTGTGCCACTGCACTCCAGCCCCAGCGACAGAGCGAAAGCCTGTCTCAAAAAAAAAAAAAAAAGATGATGCATATTGGGGCAAAAAAAGATTCTTCAAACAATCCCCACTAAGATGTTAACAATGGGCAGAAAAAGATATACAAAAAGAGGACCAGAAGGTAGCTGGGCATGGTGGCTCACACCTGTAATCCCAGCATTTTAAGAGGTCGATGCGGGTGGGTCACCTGTGGTCAGGAGTTCGAGACCAGCCTGGCCAACATGGCAAAACTCTGTCTCTACTAAAAATACAAAAATTAGCCAGGCATGGTGGCACACGCCTGTAATCCCAGCTACCTGGGAGGCTGAGGTAGGAGAATCGCTTGAACCTGGGAGGCGGAGGCTGCAGTGAGCTGAGATTGACAGAGCGAGACTGTCTCAAAAAAAGGAAGAGGACCAGAAGGAGGCATACTAAAATGGTGATACTGGTTGCCTCTGGATGTCTCCTATACTGCTGATCTGCACATGTGGTTTTTTAACCCATACTTCCTATGGTGATACAGTATTATTTTTTCTAAGGAGTGGGGGACAGGAGGGGACAATGTCAACAATAACTATACCTAATATTTTAAAAACCCAAATCTGAAGCTAAAGCAAGAGCAGTCCAGCATATGGCTGTCCCAGGCAAAGCCTTCTGCAGAGGTGTAAGCTGCTCACGGCTCATGTGTTTATCACATTCAAGTTCACGGAACTGCTGGACAGAGTTGGTGTCTCTCAGACCACATGGCCAGCACACGCAGATTCAAGACAACTCTGCAGAAGAGCAAAGGAGGGAGAAGTCGGGGAGGAGGGGAGCTGAGCATGTTCGTTCGTTCGTTCATTCATTCATTCCCCACCACCTCCCTGAGGTCTGGGGGGCCCAGCCTTACCCTGTGATCCACCAGAAGGTGATCCTGGACAGGAAGGAGGCGCTGGACTCTGGGCAGGGATTCTAGTGGAAAGAAAGCACAGGTTTCGGAGGAAGATGGAAAGGAACGATTCGACTTTTCATCCAGATCAGAGCTTAGCAAGTAGTCAGCTGCTCACTCTTCCTTCCAGAGGATCAGTGTCAGCTCCACACCATTCTGTACCCCAAAAGGACCCTCTCCTAATCCCCAGGAGAAACTCATGGCAGCTCTTTCAGTTTCAATTAACTGAGTGTCTACCACGTACAACCACAATACAACATGCTATAGACCTGCCTTATCTTCTATCCCCGCAACAACCCTAGGAGCTGGTGTTAACGTCATCCCTACTTCACTCATCCGCTCAACAAATGTTTTCTGAGCACCTATTATGTGCTAGGCATTCTACACGGTACTACAGGGTTGCCTTATAGCCCTACGGCAACCTCATGAGCAGGTATTACTATTGTCCCACTTCACTCATTCAGTCACTGAATATTTATTGACCACCTACTATGTGCTAGACACTCTACCAAGAGCTTACATACTTGCATTATTTTATATCCTCATGGAATTCTATAAACATGGTATTACTATTATCTCTACTTCATTCATTCATTCATCCAACAAGTATTTCCTGAGCACAACCCTTGTGCCAAGCACCCTGCATACAAATCTAAACAAACAGAAATGTCCCCTGCCTGTATGGAGCTTGTGGTCTCCTGCAGTAATCATCAGTAATACCTGCTAGCTCAGTTCTAAGTGCTTTACACAAACTACCTTATTTAATCTTCATCCTCGCCTCACAAGATAGATAAAAGTATTACATCATCCCTGTTTTGCCCAGTTAAAAGAAACTGGGCCTGTAATCCCAGCACTTTGGGTGGCCGAGGCAGGCAGATCACAAGGTCAAGAGATCGAGACCATCCTAGCCAACATGGTGAAACCCCGTCTCTCCTACAAATACAAAAATTAGCTGGATGTGGTGGCGGGTGCCTGTAGTCCCAGCTACTTGGGAGGCTGAGGCAAGAGAATCGCTTGAACCCAGGAGGCGGAGATTGCAGTGAGCCATGATGGAACGACTGCACTCCAGCCTGGCAACAGAGCAGGAGTGTCTCAAAATAAAAATAAAATAAAATAAAATTTAATTTAATTTAAAAACTGGGGACCAGAGATGAAAAGATTTGTTCAAGGTCCCACAGCTAAAAGCGGTGGAGTCAGGATGTGAGCCCCAAAGAGTCAGGCTCCAGACAGAGACATGCATCAAATGATCACATGAACAAATGCAAAACTACAACTTCTGGGCCTTGATGTGTGTCCTGAAGGGAGAGAAATATTACCAATGAGACAAAGTAAGTGCATGGGGGCTGATCTGGTGTACCAAGGTCAGAGAAGGCTCCCCCGAGGAAGACAGTCAAGCTGGCATCTGAAGGGTGAGTAGAGGAGAACAAAGTAACGAGGAAAGGCAACGCATTCCCAGCAGACAGCAGTGTGTGCAAAGGCCTGGTGGTAGAAGAAAGCATGGTAGACTCCAGGAACCAAGAAGGAGCCTGAGCAGTCTACACTGGAGGCTGTGCACAGTCTACACTGCAGACCACATATTTTGGTCTTCATTCTAAGGGCAATAGGAAGTACTGAGAGCTTCTAAGCAAGCTATCAAAGAACTTATTTCCCAGAGAAATGAAGATGAACCCCAAGTGAACAACATGCAGGCAAGGAAAGGGATCGACACAGAGCTCCTGGGATGACAGACAAAACCTGGCTTTCAACATGGATGCATCTGGGTGTAAATTCTGAAACACAAGCTTTAGCAGCAGAGGGAAGAGAAGTCACCATGCAGTAATGAAAGCTTTAGCCAAGGACTCCACTCAAAGTTCCAGCCTTGTGCACATATAAGGCATTTACAGAGCCCGATAAGGTGGCATACTCTCGTCAAGTGGTTTTCCATTCAAGGCTGGGCGTGCTTTTTAAAAAATACTGTATCCTGGTTGCGTGTGGTGGCTCACGCCTGTAATCCCAGCACTTTGGGAGGCCAAGGCAGGCAGATCACTTGAAGTCAGGAGTTCAAGACCAGCCTAGGCAACATGATGAAACCCCGTCTCTACCAAAAAAACAAAAAATTAGCTGGATGTGGTGGCGGACGCCTGCAAACTCAGCTACTCGGGAGGCTGAGGCAGAATCGCTTGAATCCATGAGGCGGAGGTTGCAGTGAGCTGAGATCGTGCCACTGCACTCCAGCCTAGAGACCCTGTCTCGAAAAAAATAAAAATAAAAATAATACTTTATCCGGGCCCTACCCGCACCAGGGAATCTGATTAAGCTGGTTCGGGGTGCAACTGGGGCACTGAAGCTTTGTTTTTGTTTTAAACTTCCAGATTTTTCTTGGAAAAGTGGCTGGGCAGGAAATATGCAAGATAAGCCAAGAACATCTTGTCACACCGGACAACAAGGAAACTAAGCATGAACAGGATTGTTAAAAGGCTCAGGAGCCAAGCAGAAGTGGCCGCTGCAGGCTAAAAGAAGGAGAATTTGAGCTTTGACAAGGAGAATAAGTACAACGGGCTAAAACATACCATGCAAGCTTTTTGTTTTGTTTTGTTTTTTTGAGATGGAATCTCGCTCTGTCGCCCAGGCTGGAGTCCAGTGGCGTGATCTTGGCTCACTGCAACCTCCACCTCCTGGGTTCAAGTGATCCTCCCACCTCGGCTTCCCAAGTAGCTGGGATTCCAAGCGTCAGCCACCACACTGGGCTAACGTCTGTATTTTTAGTAGAGATGGGGTTTCACCATGTTGGTGAACAGGCTGGTCTCGAACTCCTGACTCAAGTGATCTGCCCACCTCGGCTTCCCAAAGTGGTGGGATTACAGGCTTGAGCCACTGCGCCCAGCCTTACCACATATGTTTATATACACAAGTTTCATATTGACACTGGAAATAAAGAGAAACATCTGATGTTGCCAGTGAACCAGGTCACCGTTTGAAAACAGAAAAAGCGGAAAGAAACAAGTATTTTCTCCGCCTTTCCCAAATGTACTCAATTGGTTCACCAGGGTCGGAGAAGGCTTCCCTGAGGAAAACAGTCATTTATTCGATCACTACAGAGTGATCAGTGATCAAAGAAATGAAGGGGAAATTCTTTTCCATAAAAAAAATGCCAGCTAAAACATAAAGAATGATATCACAGAAGAATGAGCCACTGTGCAACCACAATGGATTACTGGAATATTTGATATTAATGAATTATTATTAAAGTTAGTATTACAGTCACATATACATGTTTTTTTTGTCAAGACAGGGTCTAGCTATATTGATCAGGCTGGTCTCAAACTCCTGGGCTGAAGTGATCCTCCTGCCTCAGCTTCCCAAAGTGCTGGAATTACAGGCATGAGCCATCACATGCAGCCCAACAGTTACAGTTTTTAAAATTCTTATCTTTTAGATGTTATCATTAGAGAAAGTTGAGCAATGAACATCAGGAACTCTGTTATTTTTGCAACTTTTTGTGAGCCAAACTACTGCGAAATAAAAAGTCATTAAAAATAAACAAAAAAATCCATGTACTTCTGAGATACGTATTAAAATGTTCACCTATGCAATGCATGGTAAACAGCTCATGGCAGCTGGGTGCAGTGGCTCACACTTGTAACCCCAGCACTTTGGGAGGCTGAGGTGGGAGAATTGCTTTGAGTTCAGGAGTTCGAGACCAGTCTGGGCAATATGGCAAGACCATGTGTCTACAAAAAAAATATAAAAATTGGCTGGACATGGTGGCACGTGCCTGTAGTCCCAGCTACTCAAGAGGCTGAGGCACAAGAATGGCTTGAACCCGGGAGGCAGAAGTTGCAGCGAGCTGAGATTGTGCCATCGCACTCCAGCCTGGGTTAACAGTGAGACCCTGTCTCAAAAATAAATAAAAAGAAAAGAAAAAGAGCTCATGGTAGTTCATTATCCTATGCTGTCTACTTTATGTTTCCATCGTAAAAGGCTAAATAAAAAGCTCCTCCACTGATTCAAATTCACAGCCAGGGCTAAGGATCAGGCTCCACTCTGGGGCTTGGAGGGGTGATGAAGTTCCCAGCCCTGCCCTGTCCACTGGAATCACCTGAGGAGTTTGTTAAGTGCAAGTGCCTAGGGCCCCACCCCAGACCAACTAAATCAGCACCTCTAGGTGGAGGACCCTGTCCGCCACAGATCTTTAATAAGGTCATCAGATGCAGCCGGTGCATGGACTACATTCCAGACCAACCGAAGCAAAGTTCAGATCAGACCATGGACCCGGACAGACCTGGGTTCTAATCCCAGCCCTGCTATATTCTAGCTGATGACCTCGGGCAATTCCCTTCACTTCCAAGCCTCAGTTTTCACATCTGGAAAATGGGAGTCGTTTGTCCTACTGCTTGCTTGACCTACCCCATGGGACTGCCAGGAGGGACAAATGACATGAGGCCCATGGGACTGTGTTGTAAAGCGGAATTTCTCCAACCTAAGGCGTGGAGGTAGTGGTGTTTGCTTTGTAGGCTGGGTGGAAACGCTGCATTGCAGGCTGGTTTTTCATCCGGAAAAGCTGACGCCTTCCTGCCCACTCCCACAGTAGGTGGGTGGGTTATCAGGGAATTACAAATCCATTTCACCTGCAGCCCAAGCCCTACCCATTGTGAAAGACCGAGGTGCTGGCTGGCAGAGAGAAGAGGAAGGGGTGGGGCATGGCTGTCAATGATTCATTTATTTCTTGGTCAAATGTATGGGCAGGAATTGCTTATAGGCCAGGATGTGGGTGAAGTGCTGCGGACAGAGCTGCGAACGAGACAGCGAGACCCCTGCCGCATTCAGCCTCCTGCCCTGGGGGAGATGGACAGTAAGTAAACCATGGTGCAAATAAATATATAATTACAATCAGAATTACAATCAGTGAGAGCTGCAACAAAAGAAAAAGGTCAGTCATTTGAGGCCTGATTTCACCCCTTAATCACTGTTCTTAGCATGTTGTGAGGGTTGAGGTAGGCAGAGGGTAACCAACCTTTTCTGGAAAGGGCCGGCTGATAACAAAGGAAAAAGAAGGCGGCGGGGGTGGAGGGGCAGCTTGTGTGTGAAGCAATGCATAGCACGGGGATAGCTGGCGTGGCTCAATCCCAGCTTGCCATTTCCTAGCTGTGGGACCTTGGGTCAGTTCCTTGGTGGTGAAGATTAAATGAGATCAAACATGTTAAGTACTTAGAATAGTACCTGGCACAGAGTAACAGCTAAAGAAAGGGTAACATGAGTAGTAGTAGTAGTAGTAATAGTAATAATAGAAGGAGTGACAGTAGCCTCTGGTATATGGAAACATAAAACTGTACACCTTAAATATATTTTCGAGACAGGGTTTTGCTCTGTCACCCAGGCTGGAGCACGGTAGTATAATCATAACTCATTGCAGCCTCGACCTCCCATGTTCAAGTGATCCTCCCACCTCAGCCCCCCAGGTAGCTGGGACTACAGGCACACACCACAACACCCAGCTAATTTTTGTATTTTTTGTAGAGACAGGATTTCAGTCTATTGCTTGAGCTGCTCTCGAACTCCTGAGCTCAAGTGATCCACCTGCCTCGGCCTCCCAAAGTCCTGGGATTACAGGCATGAACCACTGCGCCCAATCCATATACCATTTTTATTTGTCAATATACATCAATAAAGCTCAAGTGTTTAGGGGGGAAAAACCCAATGGGTTCACAATACACCACTGTACCAGATGCTTTATATATCAGAAGCACCTATGGCCCACAGGCCAGCTATTTATAAATAAAGTTTCATTGGAACAGTCACACCCATTCATTTACATATTATAAATGAATATGGCAGCTTTTGAGCTACACAGCAGACTTAGGGGTTGCCACAGACAGTGTACGGGATGCAAAGCCTAAAGTATTTATCAGCCAGCCCTTTCCAGAAAAGGTTGGCTAACCTTTGCCTACCTCAACCCCCACAACATGCAAAGACACAGTGATTAAGGGGTGAAATCAGGCCTCAAATGACAGTCTTTTGCCTGCAAATCCAGTCTTCTTCAGCCTTGGCATCAACACGCAAGATAGAGACAGCCAGAGGAGGCTTGAAATGCAGCCCATATCTAGCTTAACAAGACCTTCAAATGCTAACCTTCCCTCAGCCCAGTAAAACTGAGTCCTCAGCCACTGGTAGAAAACCTGCCCTGCAAATGCAACAAGGACATTGACAGACGGAACACTGCACAGTTTTTTGTTTTTTTGTGTTTTGAGACTGAGTCTCACTCTGTCACCCAGGCTGGAGTGCAGTGGCCGGATCTCAGCTTACTGCAACCTCCACCTCCCAGGTTCAAGCAATTCTCCTGCCTCAGCCTCCTGAGTAGCTGGGATTACAGGCACCTGCCACCACGCCCGGCTAATTTTTGGATTTTTTGATAGAGATGGGGTTTCACCATGTTGGCTAGGCTGGTCTCGAACTCCTGACCTCAACTGATCTGCCTGCCTCGGCCTCACAAAGTGCTGGGATTACAGGCATGAGCCACCGCGCCCAGCCATTGCTGTTTCTAATTTGCACACTCAAAGAGCTTTGTCAAATTCTTCTCCTCAGGCTGCCTCTCTTCTATGGATCTAAACAGATTTTCAGATTATCTCAAGTTACAGACAGGGAGGCCAACACAGGGTCCCCCATTCACTAGCAAAAAAAAAAAAAAAAAAAAAAAAAAGGAAATAGGCTCTTCTTTTTTTTTTTTTTTTTTTTAAGAGGGTTTCACTCTCATCCCCCAGGCTGGAACGCAATGGTGCATTCTCAGCTCACTGCAGCCTCCGCTTCCCAAACTAAAGTGGTTCTCCTGCCTCATCCTGCAACATAGCGGGCATTACAGGTGCACGCCACCATGCCTGGCTAATTTTTGCATTTGTAGTACAGATGGGGTTTTACCATGTTGGCCAGGCTGGTCTCGAACTCCTGACCTCAAGTGATCCACCCACCTCGGCCTCCTGAAGTGCTGGGATTACAGGCATGAGCCACCGTGCCCGGCCTGGAAATAGCCTCTATCTGATGTGGAAGGCCTTGACAACAAAGACAACTAACTTCTGAAGTAGGTCAAGGACTGACAACAAAAAGGGGGGAAAAAAAAACCAATGGGGCACTGGTTGTAATCTAGGGAGCATCTCATTTAACCCAAACCAAGGAGAATCTTTTGACATCATACACTAGGTACAAAAGATCGTCTGGGAAGAAATGAGGAGCACCTCTGCCCGGCCGCCCCGTCTGGGAAGAAGTGAGGAGCACCTCTGCCCGGCCGCCCCATCTGGGAAGAAGTGAGGAGCGTCTCTGCCTGGCCGCCCCGTCTGGGAAGTGAGGAGCGCCTCTGCCCGGCCACCCCGTCTGGGATGTGGGAAGCGCCTCTGCCCGACCGCCCCGCCTGGGAGGTCTACCACGGAGGCCAGAAGCAATGTGGGGGCTGGACGTGGTGGCTCACGCCTGTGGTCCCGGCACTCTGGGGGGCCGAGGCGGGTTGATCACTTCAGGCTAGGAGTTCGAGACCAGTCTGGCCAACATGGCGAAACATGAAAAATACAACAGACAAACCAACCAACCAACTCGGTGACAAAAAAGCAGGTCTACCTTGGAGTCATACTCTGATTTTTTCTATTTTCCTCCCTTTCTGATCCTTTATCCCACTTTCTTTTTCTTCCTCTTCCTTCTCCTTCTTCTTTGTCAGACAGAGGATTGAGTTATTATCACTGATCCATATAAAGTCCCTCTCTCATTTATTTTAATTCCCACCCCCCATTTCTATTCCCCGACTTCCCATGTGCAACCTTCCTAATATGTTTGATACGCATCTTTTTGTTTGTATGTATTTTTAGAAAATGTTTATTGTGTGCAAAAAAAAAAAAAAAAGATAGAGCCACCTCCAGGGGGTTTCCCAGCCTCAGACACTGAAATACAGCAACTCCTGTCCCAGATAGCATGAAAGCAGCTTGTGAACTGGTCCCTCCTTCATTTGAAATGAAAACAATTCAGAAAAGTCCTGGCTGAAGGCAGAGGGAGGAAAAGCCTGATTCATCCAAACAGAGTGATGTGTTCTTTGGCATCCACCATATTGACATCTACGTTTGGTACCAGATAAGCTGGCCAGAAACCCTGTGGCTTGAACCAATTAGGTACGGCAGCCCCAGGCACTGATTCTTGGAGCGCAGGGTAGTTTGAGAACCTTGTCTGGGTCTTTCAGCATGCTGGCCTGTTTGTCAGAAACTCTCTCCGCTTTTAGTTCTAATGGGTTTTCTGCTGGTTACCTCCGTTCTGCACTGCCAAAGTGCCCCCCACAACCCCTGAGCCCAGCAGGAGGGAATGCATGCAGCAGCAATACGGTTTAGAGCAGTGGTCCACAAATGTGGCTCTGTCACCAGCATCGGTGGCACCTGGGAACTTGCTGGGAACCACAGATGCTCGGGCCCCACCCAGACCTACTGCATCAGAAACTGTGGGGGTGGGGACCAGCAATCTGTGTTTCAAGCGTGATAACCCAGTGGGAGGGTTCCTGACACATCACCACTCTGACCCTTGGTGTCTTCATCTGTCAAGTGGGGAGACTGATCATCCTGCCCTACAGTGAGAACTAAATAACACAGTGCACCCAGCTGTTATCCTTATTATTAGGTGGAGCCTAAACGTCCAGCAGTAAGAGATTTGCTAGTATAGGCCGGGCGCGGTGGCTCACGCTTGTAATCCCAGCACTTTGGGAGGCTGAGGCAGGCGGATCACGAGGTCAGGAGATCGAGACCACGGTGAAACTTCGTCTCTACTAAAAATACAAAAAAATTAGCCGGGCGTGGTGGCGGGCGCCTGTAGTCCCAGCTACTTGGAGAGGCTGAGGCAGGAGAATGGCGTGAACCCGGGAGGCGGAGCTTGCAGTGAGCCGAGATCGCGCCACTGCACTCCAACCTGGGTGACAGAGCAAGACTCTGTCTCAAAAAAAAAAAAAAAAAAAAAGAGATTTGCTAGTATCATGTAAACATTGGTGATTTGTTTGCCCTGTTGCTTACCAACCGTGCAAAATGCCTCCCTGCCCAGGACCTCCATTTCCTCTACTGGAGCACACCCCGGAATCTTTTCCCATGCCCTTTGCCCACCAACTTGTCTGTTTTCTTTTTTTGTTTAAGAGACGGGGTCTCACTATGTTGACCAGATTGGTCTTAAACTCTTGGCCTCAAGAAATCTTCCCCACTAAGCCTCCGAAAGTGCCAGGACTACAGGTGTGAGCCACCCTACCTGACCCTTTTTCTTGTTTTTGATGCCGCAGTGGGCACAGGTGAATATCCTGGCTCAGCCTCCATCCCTACCTGCCTGGGTGCCTGCAAAGGCTTTTTAAGTGCCACCAACCTCACCCCCATGTCCACTGTATCCTCTTCCTTTCAGCCTGAGGATCTTCCAAAACCTGTCCAACCCAAGTGTGTCATTCCACTCGTGAAAAACCTTTCCTCAGCTTCCACCACAGTAGGGTTACAATTTCAAGTCCTGGCTGGTTGTGGTGGTTCACCCACCCCTGTAATCCTAGCATTATGGGAGGCCAAGGCGGGGCATCACTTGAGCTCAGGAGTTCAAGACCAGCCTGAGTAACATACAGAAACCCCATCTCTACCAAAAATAGAAAAAGTTACTTGGGCATGGTGGCACGCAACTATGGTCCCAGCTACTTGCAAGGCTGAGGTGGGAGGATCGCTTGAGCCCGGGAGGTGGAGGGTACAGTGAGCTGAGATGGCACCACCACACTCCAACCTTGGTGACAGAGTGAGACTCCATCTCAAAAAAAAAAAAAAAAAATTCCAAGTCCTTATTGTGACAAATAATTGCACCCTTGATCTCTGATGCTCCCTGACTCTCGCCTCTCTTTTCACTTACATCCTAGGCCTTCCAATCTAGCCAAGCAGAATTCTTTTTCTTTTTCTTTCTTTTGAGATGGAGTCTTGCTCTGTCTCCCAGACTGGAGTACAGTGGCGTGATCTCGGCTCACTGCAACCTCTGCCTCCCAGGTTCAAGCGATTCTCCTGCCTGAGCCTCCCGAGTAGCTGGGATTACAGGCATGTACCACCACACCCAGCTCATTTTTGTATTTTCAGTAGAGACGGGGTTTTACCACTTTGGCCAGGCTGGTCTTGAGCTCCTAGGCCCAGGTGATCTGCCTGCCTCGGCCTCCCAAAGTGCTGGGATTACAGGCACGAGCCACTGCACCCAGCCTAGCCAAGCCAATTCCAAGCGATTCCCAAACACCCACAAGCTCCCTCAACTGGACCTTTGCACACACCAGTTGCTCTACCAGGAGCACCCTCCCACCCCACCCTCCCACCCCACCACCTCCAACCATATTCACCTGGCCAGAGCCTCTCATTCCTTAGACTTGAGCATCCCCTCTCCTCCCTGGATGCTAGCCCTGCAGCCCCAGGCTGAGTCAGGGACCACTCTCCCAGCCCCCACAACTCCCAGCACTTCCCTCCCTCAGAGCCCCCACTGTCCATCCTGCAGTTGTTGGTTCAACTGCCTGCCACCCACCTTCCATCTGTCCTCCAGGGCAGTGGTCAAGGTCTGTTTCTAGCTCAGCCCCTGGCACAACGCCTGATTATTAAATGACTGAAAGCATGATGGAGAAATGGAAAGAAAATGGAGTTTCAACGCTTTAATCAACGGTCCAAGATCAGGTCTCAGTGGGTGGGGACAGAGACTGATCATGAAGCGGCACAAGGGAACTTCCTGGCGTCC
The DNA here is from genome assembly GCF_006542625.1 of Nomascus leucogenys. Lineage (NCBI taxonomy): Eukaryota > Metazoa > Chordata > Mammalia > Primates > Hylobatidae > Nomascus > Nomascus leucogenys. The sequence goes on from NC_044398.1 coordinate 87,536,581, forward strand.
TTGCAATGTTCTGTATCTTGACAGGGGTTTAAAGTATTCCTTTATCAAGACTCATCAAATGCTAACTTGAGATCAGCAATTTCACTTTATGTAAATTTTAGGCAAAAAACTCAGAACCGTAAACAGATCTTAAACTCTAGCTAATGATTTACTTGGAAGTGGGTGCATGAAAGAATACTAATATATTTCGAAGGAAGTTTCAGATATCAAAAAAAATAGGTTCAGTGGCTCAGGCCTGTAATCTCAGTACTTTGGGAGGCTGAGGTGGGAGGATTGCTTGAGGCCAGGAGTTCAAGATCAGACTGGGCAACATAGGGAGCCCTCATGCCTATAAAAAAATTAAAAAATTAGCCAAACACAGTAGTGTGCACCTGTAGGGCCCAAGCTACTTGGGAGGCAGAAGTGGGAAGATCATTTGAGCCCAGGAGCTGGAAGCTGCAGTGAGCTATGATCGCACCACTGCACTTCTAGTCTGCGAGACAGAGTGAGACCCTATCTCAAAAACAAAAAAGAAAACAAAAGTAGCCGGTTGGCTCGCTGATTAGCTATCTGGTTAGACAGACAGATATGTGACAAAGCAAGTTTAGCAAAATGTTAACTGTGGTTCTAGGTATCAACTATATGACTGCTCACTGTAGAATTCTTTCAACTTTTCTGTAGGTTTAAAAATGTTCATAGTAAAATGCTGGGGGGGAAATATTACATATTATACAGACAGGACTAAAAACACCTCTTACTGAAAATGAGCTGAGTAGCTTTCACTGAATGTTCCAAACCAGTCATTTGCAACCCTGAACCACCTGGAGATCTTGTTAAAATGAGTTTGACTTGGTAGGTCTGGGATGAGGCCTGAGACCCGGCATTTCTAGCAAGCTTCCAGGGGATATCCAGCTGTTCCAACTGGTCCAAGGACCTCTGCTTTCAGCTGGGACCTAATAAATATCTCCTTTGGCCTTGATCCCCTTTATCTACAAGACCCTCCCCCCCCAAACCTAAACCACAGACTCGGTGCCAATGAGAAAAAAGCAGGAGACTTGGGACCGGCTGGAGTGCTGGCAGTCTAGGTCAGCCCTGCCCAGGCTCCCAAAAGCCTCGGCAGCCCCAGAGCCAGAAGGACAGATGGGAGGAGCCCCACCAAAGCAGCCAGGGCTGGAATAGACATCTGAGTCATGGAGTGGGAGCAGGGCCAGCTGGGGAGGATTGGCCGACTCAGTGACTCAGCGCGAAGTGGCCTAGAGGAGCCAGCCCTGCCAGCTCCCACCCAGGCCCCGCCTGACCTGACCCCAGCCGCCCCGGGCCTTGGCTGATCACTCTGAGGACAGGCGACAGGTGATGGATGGCCTGCTGCTGCTCTGAGGATGGGAGAGCAGCAAGCCTGGACTCTCCCCCATCTTCCTGGCTCCGCTGTGATTCAATCCCTGAGAGTGATGGGAAGACAAGCAAAGAGGGTGTCCCGTTGTCCTTCTCCCCAGATCACAGGACTCAGATCTGGGACAGAGAGAGGAGGTGAAGCCAACAACAAATCGAGTTGCAACCCGTTTTCAAGAAGGGGCTGCTGACGTTCCCAAAGGAAGAGCACCGAGCCCAAAGCCACGAGTCTAGCTGATTCTCACAGGACCTGGTTCCTACCCTCCCTTGCCCCCATCTCAATTGCTAGGCTATGTTGCTAGGTAGTTATGTGGTTATTTTGTTTGTTTGTTTATTCATTGTGTGTTTGAGACAGGGTCTCAGTCTGTTGCCCAGACTGGAGCAATCTCGGCTCACTGCAACCTCCGCCTCCCGGGTTCAAGCAATTCTCCTGCCTCTGCCTCCCAAATAGCAGGGATCACAGGTGCACAACACCACGCCCAGCTAATTTTTGTATGTTTAGTAGAGATGGGATTTCGCCATGTTGGTCAGGCTGGTCTCAAACTCCTGACCTCAGGTGATCTGCCTGCCTCAGCCTCCCAAAGTGCTGGGTTTATAGGTGTGAGCCACCACGCCCGGCCTTGAACAAGATTTTTAAAAGCTCTTAGCATCACTGAATTGCATACTTAAAATGGTTAAAATGGCAAATCTAGGTTACATATATTTAACCCCCCAAAATGCAACATTTTAAAAAAGAAAATAAAGCTCTTGACACCATGCCAAGCCTTCAGAACATCTGTGCATACATCAGTCCCCTTCCTCTTTCTTGCTGGTAATACTTGAACAGGATGAAGGCAGAGAAGCAGCTTAATCTGATGTCCTGTGAGGCCCCATGCACACTTCACCCTTATGCAAGACATAATACACGTGCCACATGTACTGAGCACCTCCCCATAACACACAACAATAAATCACCACTAAAGGCCCACTGTGTGCCTGGCTGTGTCTTAGGCACTGAGGTTACAAGGTGGATACTGCCATGTGAAGCCTCTAGCCTAACACAAAGCCATTATTTAGCCAAGACCCTGCCGTTCAGCAGTTACAACCAAGAGAAGTGACGTGATTGTGCAGAACAGCCAATCGTGAGTTCGAGTCTCTGCTCTACTACTCACATCGAGCAAGGCACTTATGTCTGCGATTCAGTTTGTCTGTAAAATGAGAAAAACAGTACCAAGTTCACCAGGACTGCTGTGAGAGTCAAGTGAGACATGCATATAAAGAACTTAGCATAGTGCTACTCAGTACACAGCAAGCATCTAATAAATGTCAATTCCCGTCCTTGCCTTGCATAGGAAGAAAGAATGCCCGAAAATGGAAAGGGGACAAAAAAGGAAGCTAAAAAGTCATCAGAGATAAAGAAATGCTTAGACCAGGGGTGGACAAACTTCTTCTGTAAAGGGCCAGATGGTAGGTATCTTAGACTTTGTGGGTGCTACAGTCTCTGTACCAACTATACAACTCCACTGCTGCAGCTCCAGGCACCTGTAGACGCTATGTGATGAATGCGAGTGGCTATGTTCCAATAAAACTTTATTTACAAAAACAGGCAGCAGGCCAGATTTGGCCCATGGGCTACTGGCTAACTCCTGGTCTAAACTCTAATCTGCAAAAAGGTAAATGGCAACCCCACAGGGTTCCTGAACAGGAACCCAAAGGGAAGTTCAGGCTTCCTGGTTAGCCAATCAAAGTGTTCTCTCCTGGACACGTGCACAAATGTCAGAAATGCAGCAGCCTGAACACCCACATTTGACACCCTGCTGGATCTCACTGCACAAGAGGCAGACCACACCTGGGCATGGTGGCTCAAGCCTGTAATCCCAGCACTTTGGGAGGCCAAAGTGGGTGGATCACTTGAAGTCAGGAGATCGAGACCATCCTGGCCAACACGGTGAAACCCCATCTCTACTAAAAATACAAAAACTAGCCGGGCATGGTGGCATGCACCTGTAGTCCCAGCTACTCGGGAGGCTGAGGCAGGAGAATAGCTTGAACCTGGGAAGCAAAGGCCGCAGAGCCAAGATCGTGCCACTGCACTCCAGCCTTGGCGACAGAGCGAGACTCCAAAGAGACAAACCACAGTGTCTTCCACCATCTTGGAAGACCAGCAATGACACAGGAGGAGCCGGGGGAGATGAAACAGAGACAGAAAACAATGACTGGAGAGAAGAGTCAGGGTGTCCCAGCCCCCGCAACAGTGCAGCCTTTTAGCCGCCAGAGCTGAGAGCTTCATGTCACCCAGGCTGCCAGGAATGCAGAAAGCACAAAAAAAGGTCCAAGTCAGCTCTGTGAGTCACCCTGGTACGCACATGCCCAGGGGAGAAGTGCAGGGGAATTTATCCAGATACCAAAGGGAGATCAGAAACCAGAAAGTCCCTCCTTCAAAAAGCTTCCAGAACCATCCATGGCAAGAGAGCTCTTCCCAGGCTCCCAGAGGAAGCCTGATGGGTCAGGTGATCCCCATGCCAGCCAGGCAGCCCCAACCAGACTCTCTTTATCCTGAGCAATCCAAGGTCTGCAGCCACCCAGGTAAGGTGTGACTTGTTTTGTATAAATCCCAGTTCCAAAGGATGGCTTGGCCAGACGCAGTGGCTCACACCTGTAATCCCAACCCTTTGGGAGGCCGAGGCGGGTGGATCACTTGAGGTCAGGAGTTTGAGACCAGCCTGGCCAAGATGGTGAAGCCCCGTCTCTACTAAAAATACAATAATCAGTCGAGTATGGTGATGGGCGCCTGTAATCCCAGCTACTCAGGAAGCTGAAGCAGAAAAATCGCTTGAATCCAGGAGGTGGGGCTGCAGCGGGCCGAGATCATGCCACTGCACTCTAGCCTGGGCAACAAGAGCAAGAATCCATCTTAAAAAAAAAAAAAAAAAAACAACACACACACACACACACACAACAACAAGCAAAAGACAAAAAACAGCAGCCCAACATTTGACAAACAGGGACACTCGATTGCCACACATTTACACACACTGATACATAATACATACAACAGCCATTGACTCATGAGCCCCTCTCTTCTGTGTCAGGCACCAGCCGGGGATCCAAAATGGGGTGACCCCTGGGCTCAAGTGATCCCCTAGCCTTGGCCTTTCAAAGTGCTGGGATTACAGGCATGAGTCACCATTGCCTTTGTGAACTTTGTACATATGCAAGCACATACAACACGAAGACACACACACATATTCAAACACACACATACATGAACATAAACACACTCACAAGCACACATTCACATATAAGCACATACACGCGTATACATGCCTGTGACTACCAAGACACACGAGCACGCACATGCATGCATACACATACGTACACACAGATGCACAGGAATACATACACAGACGCCTGCACTTGCTCATTTCTCCAACCCAGCTCCTCTTTGGGCAAGGAAATACCAACATGGGACTCCTCAGAACATACACTGGGACATGCATTTCTTTTTTCTTCTTTTTTTTTTTTGAGACAGAGTTTCATTCTGTCACCCAGGATGGAGCACAGTGGTGCGATCTCTGCTCACTGCAACCTCCGCCTCCCAGGGTCAAGAGATTCTCCTGCCTCAGCCTCCCGACTAGCTGGGATTACAAGCATGCACCACCACGCCTGGCTAATTTTTGTATTTTTAGCAGAGATGGCATTTCACCATGTTGGCTGGGCTGGTCTCGAACTCCTGAACTCAACTGATCTGCCTGCCTCGGCTTCCCAAAGTGCTGGGACTACAGGTGTGAGCCACCACGCCCAGCCTGGGACACAGGTTTCTAAAATCTTAGTTATCATCAACCTCCTCCTCCATACTGATGCCCACCAAGCCCTTTTGTCACCCACAAGGCGAGCCTCTGCCCCTCACAGAGGTTTATGCCAAACCCAACAGAACCACAGAGGTGAAAAGTGCTCCCACTGCAATCTGCCCATTACCAGCTGACTAGCCATGAATCAGCATTAAATAGGTGCTCCAAGGCCTCCCTGCCATACTCACAATAAAACCCAAACGGCTCATCTGGCTCACAAGGGGACTCTCCCACCTCTCAGGCACCCACCATCTCTTAGCCTTCTCCTGCTGTGCTGGCTTTTCTTGCTGTTCTCTCCACGCCTCCCCACCCCAGGGCCCTTGCACTTGTTCCCCTCTGCCTGGAACACTCTTCCTCTACGTGTTTGCTCCACCCACTACCTCACCCCTGTAGGTCTCTGCTCACATGCAGTTTTCTGGGCAGGCCTTCCCAGATCTCTCTTATCAAAAGCTGCACATGAGCCTGAGCAACACAGCAAGATCCCATCTCTATTAAAAAAATAAAGAATACCTTCCTTCCTTCCGTCCTCTCTCTTTCTTTCTTTTCTTCCCTCTGTTGCCCAGGCTGGAGTGTACTCGGCTCGCTGCAGACTCCCTGCCTCCGGCTCCCGTGATTCTCCTGCCTCGGCCTGCAGCCTGCCTGGGATTGCGGGCGCGCGCCACCACCCCTCCCTGGTTTTTCTCCTTTGGCTGCAGGCGTGGTTTCGCCATGTTGGCCAGGCTGGTTTCCAGCTCCTGACCTTCAGTGGTCTGCCCGCCTCAGCCTCCTGAGGTGCTGGGACTGCAGACGGGGTCTCGCTCACTCGGTGCTCGGTGTTGCCTGGGCTGGAGTGCGGCGGCGTGGTCTTGGCTCGCTACAGCCTCCGCTTCCCAGCCGCCTGCCTTGGCCTCCCAGGGTGCTGGGATTGCAGCCTCTGCCCGGCCGCCGCCCCCGCTGTCAGGGAGGTGGGGAGCGTCTCTGCCTGGCCGCCCATCGTCTGGGATGTGAGGAGTGCCTCTGCCGGGCCACCACCCCGTCTACGAAGTGAGGAGTGTCTCTGCCCGGTCGCCCCGTCTGGGAAGTGAGGAGCGCCTCGGCCCGGCCGCCCCGTCTGGGAAGTGAGGAGCGCCTCTGCCCGGCCGCCCCGTCTGGGATGTGGGGAGCGCCTCTGCCCAGCCGCCCCGTCTGGGATGTGGGGAGTGCCTCTGCCCGACCACCCCATCTGGGAGGTCTACCACGGAGGCCAGACCCCATGTGGGGGCTTGACATGGTGGCTCACGCCTGTGGTCCCAGCACTCTGGGAGGCCGAGGCGGGTTGATCACTTGAGGCTAGGAGTTCGACATCAGCCTGGCCAACATGGCGAAACATATGAAAAATACAACAGACAAACCAACCAACCAACCCAGCGACAACAAAACAGGTCTACCCTGGAGTCATACTCTAATTTTTTCTATTTTCCTCCCTTTCTGATCCTTTATCCCACTTTCTTTTTCTTCCTCTTCCTTCTCCTTCTTCTTTGTCAAATAGAGGATTGAGTTATTATCATTGATCCATCAAAAAATAAAAATAAATAAAGAATAGGCCACGCGTGGTGACTCACACCTGTAATCCCAGCACTTTCAGAGGCCAAGGTGAGAGGAATGCTTGAGCCCAGGAGTTTGAGACCAGCCTGGGCAACATAGTAAGACCCCATCTCCCCATCTTTAATTATTAATTAAGTAATTAAAAGTAAGCCAAGTTGGGGAGCAGGTGGAGGGAGAGCATCAGGAGGAATAGCAATGGTCCTGGGCTTGATTCCTAGATGATGGGTTGATCTGTGCAGCAAATCACCATGGCACACATCTACCTATGTAACAAACTTGCACGTCCTGTACATGTACCCTGGAACTTAAAATAAAAGTTGAAGAAAGAAAAAAAATTAGCCAGGCATGGTGGTGCGCGCCTGTAATTCCAGTTACTCAGAAGGCTGAGGTAGGAGGATTGCTTGAGCACAGGAGGTCAAGGCTACAGTGAGCCTAGATCACACCACTGCACTCCAGCCTAGGCAACAGAGCAAAACCCTGTCTCAAAAAAAGAAGAAAGAAAAGAATTAAGGGAAATTAATAAAGTGTTCCTTTTTGTTCTACTAGCAGAAACGGTGGCCATCTCTACTCTCCTCACTGATGTTTCCATACTTACAGAATTTCTCTGAAACTGACAAAATAGACCAAGGGTCTCAAACTCAAATCCCTCAGGGGCCAGGCACTTGCCACAAGTGAGGAAAGCACGCCAGTATAATACAGTAGGGAGTGGTCGGGACTCCAGCAATTCCTCGACTCTGCCCTGTAGGATTATAGGCCTAATCTGTCAGAACTTCACTTTTCCAGAACATCTGGACAGCTAGAATTCATAAAAAATACCTGACTTGTAATTATCTGCTCACATTTTCCAAAATCACCATGCCAAGTGAGAAACCTACAGGCCTGCAAGACAAAGCAGTTCATCAAGGACAAAGCAGATTCTCTCCTTCAGCTCCCCCAGTCACATCTAAGCCTCAGTTTTTCCATCTGTAAAGTAGGTGGGATGATATTCCCTGTATCAGGGGTTGAGGGAGGCTGGAACGAGATCCTGGATGGATCTAAGAAATGTTAGCTGGTACTACGTCACGCATCTCACACTCATACATGCACACACACTTGTCTGTGGTCACACTTACAGGGTCATGGATGGTTTCCGAGAACAGGGGTGAACGATCTGAGAAACAGGACAAGACGAGCTGAATGAGTAACAGGGAAAAGTAGATGTAGAAAGTGATGTCACGAAACAGGTCCACCTGGGCATCCTGCATGGTGGGGAAGGAAGGAGGAAAAAGGATTACATTCTGGGGCTGGGTGTGGTGGCTCGCCTGTAATCCTAGCACTTTTGGAGGCCGAGACAGGTGGATCACCTGAGGTCAAGAGTTGCAGACCAGCCTGGTCAACATGGTGAAACCCCATCTCCACTAAAAATACAAAAATTAGCCAGGCATGGTGGCGGGCAACTGTAATCCCAGCTACTCGGGAGGCTGAGACAGCAGAATCACTTGAACCCAAAAGGCGGTGGCTACAGTGAGCTGATATCGCGCCACTGCATTCCAGCCTGTGTGACAGAGCTAGACTCCATCTCAAAAAAAAAAAAAAAAAAAAAACAAGATCACATTCTGAGAGAGCAGGTGGCAGAAACCCAGAGGGCAGACGGCACCATGGAAGGTGCACCCACTCAGCCGCAGGGATATCGCAGACTCCCCAGGGGCTCCCAGCTCCCCCAGGGACGTAATGGCAGAAAGCTGGCTCCATCACAGGTAGTCTCACTGCTCACCGCTGCCTGACGGGAGGAAGACAGGGCTTGGGAGTGAAACAGAGCTGTATCAAGGCCTGGCTCTCTCACATTGGCTGTGGGATGTTGTCAACTTATTTAACCTTTCTGTGCCTCAGTTTCCCCACCTATAAACCACCGGTGGTTCTTAACCAGGGGTGATTCTGCCTCCCAGGAAACATCTGGCAGTGTCTGGGGACATCTTGTTTGTCATAACTTGGGGAGTGTTATGGCACTCAGTCAGGGGAAGCCAGGGACGCCCCTAAATGTCTACAAAGCACAGGACAGCCCCTACAACCAAGGAGTCTCCAATCCAAAATGTCAATTAGTGCTGAGGCTGAGAAATTCTGTCCAAGTCACTGCAAGAGGTCAGGAAGATTATTCGTGACACACACACAGTCCCCTGCGAGGCACTTTGAAAACATGAACTCGATCAGCATCAGCTGCCATCACTCATGATCATATGTAGGCAACTCAATAGTCAAATGTTCAGCTTCTTTTCCTTCTTTTGCCTCACGCTAGTCTCTAATTAGCTCCAAGATGGCAGGAACAGCAGGTTATTCTAAAAGCACACACTCCAGGCCAGGTGCGGTGGCTCATGCCTGTAATCCCAACACTTTGGGAGGCCGAGGCGGGTGGATCACAAGGTCAAGTGATGTAGACCATCCCGGCCAACATGGTGAAACCCCGTCTCTACTAAATATACAAAAATTAGATGGGCGTGGTGGCATGTGCCTGTGGTCCCAGCTACTTGGGAGGCTGAGGCAGGAGAATCGCTTGAACACAGGAGGTAGAAGTTACAGTGAGCCTAGATCGCGCCACTGCACTCCAGCCTGGTGACACAGCGAGACTCCGTCTCAATAACAGCAGCAAAAAAAAAAAAAGTGCACACTCCTCAAAATTCCTAGGAGCAGCACACGGCAGCCAATGTAAACAACTTCTCCAGCCAGAGCAGCAACTGATGGGACAAAGGTAACGTGAGGACAAGCCTAGGGTCCCCCAGGGAACAGTCACTCTGCAAACACCATTCCCGGCTCAGCTCCATCCCAGCCTGGCAGCATTTGGAGCTGCCTGTCTTGCTGTTTCCTGCTGATGGGGCCAGCTTGGCATCGGCCCACAACTCCTGCCCTTGGAGGTCCCATGGGAGCCCCTTGGAGCAACACAGACAAATCAGGCCCTGGGGAAAGGAGGTGCTAGAAAAAAGGCTGGGGCTGACTTAGTGAGGATTTGGTGGGGTAGGGAAGTCACCAAGGGAGAAGCTAGGTGCATGTGGTACCCATCCCCTGGTTCCCATGGCAACGCATGAGTTCTATACAAGCCAGAGGGACCCAGCATCTCTCCCCACAGGGCCACTGAAGGAAGATGAGGAACGAGACCGCCACTTACCTCTTTTAAGGCAGTCATAATTTTGGATCTCAGGATGGCTAGCGCACACAGTAGGGCTATCAGCCAGAAAGTGAGCATGATCCCTGAAGACTGAACTCCCTTCCTCCTCTCCAGCTGAATTAAAAAGGTAGCAAGCAGCTGAGGAGAGAAGCACATGACAGGAGTTGTTGGTTATTTTTTTTTTTTTTTTTTGAGACAGAGTTTCACTCTTGTCGCCCAGGCTGGAGTGCAGTGGTGCAATCTCAGCTCACTTGCAACCTCCGCCGCCCAGGTTCAAGTGATTCTCCTGCCTCAGCCTCCCAAGTAGCTGGGACTACAGGTGCCCACCACCATGCCTACCTAATTTTTGTATTTTTAGTAAAGACAGTGTTTCACCATGTTGGCCAGGCTGGTCTCAAACTCCTGACCTCAGGTAATCCACTTGTCTTGGCTTCCCAAGGTGCTGGGATTACAGGTGTGAGCCACTGCTCCCAGCCACACTATTTCTTAATGGACCACGTAATAAATATCTTGGACTTCATGGGCCATAGACTCTACATCAAAACTACTCAGCTTTGCCACTGCAGTGTGAAAGTGGCAACAGGAAAGATGTAAATGAATGGACATGCCTTCATGCCAATAAAACTTTATTTAAAAGAACAGACAGAGTACCCGGAATGAAAAACAAAACCCACTTGCCCTGATGCTCAACGTTCCCGGGGTCAGCCTCTGCCCCGTCGCCCCTGCTCTCCACCTTGGCCATCTCTGCTCCAGCCACACAGAACTCTCAAGTTTTCGCTATGACCCCCAGGACTTTACATGTGCTTTTCTCCCGAGCTGGTCCTCTGCCCTCAGCCTCGTCAGCTTTTTAACAACCTGCTCATTCTCAGGCTTCAGCTCCACCATCCCTCCCTCAGGGAAGCCTGGCTATCCCCCAGACCAAAGCAAGCTCCCCTACCTTCACCCTCACACAGTACTCTGCAGACGTTTAAACACTTTGTGCCTTTTTGAGGAATCATTTGTTTAATGTCTGTTTGTACAACTGGACTATATGCTTGTGTCTCCAATGCTTGATACAGATTAGGGATAAAAAATTAAAAAAAAAAAAAATCAGCCGGGGGCAGTGGCTCATGCCTGTAATCCCAGCACTTTGGGAGGCCAAGGCGGGCAGATCACTTGAGGTCAGGAGTTTGAGACCAGCCTGGCCAACATGGTGAAACCCTATCTCTACTAAAAATACAAAAATTAGCCAGGCGTGGTGGCGTGTGCCTTTAGTCACAGCTAGCTGGGAAGCTGAGGCAGGAGAATCACTTGAACCTGGGAGGCAGAGGCTACAGTGAGCTGAGATCATGCCACTGCATTCCAGCCCGGGCGACAGAGTGAGACTCCATCTCAAAGGAAAAAAAAAAAAAAAAAAAACATGTGCTGGCTGCATCCTGTCCCATATTCCCAGTGCCTGCATATTCTGGTTCCCTGGGATATAGTCAGAATGTTTCTGATGCATTCACAGCTGAGCTGGTCCTCCATTCCATCCCAGAGATCTCAGGTGGATAAGGAGAGGCTGAGGATCTCATAGGCCAGTTCACCTCTTGGCCAGCCCAGCTCAGAGTCCCCTGAGGGGTCAAAAGCCCCAACCCTCAGACTATCACCCCCGTTTCCCCCAGGGTGACAGAGGCATAAATGAACGATCCAAAGACCAGGAACGGCCGGGCACGGTGGCTCACGCCTGTAATACCAGCACTCTGGGAGGCCGAGACACGTGGATCACCTGAGGTCAGGAGTTTGAGACCAGCCTGGCCAACATGGTGAAACCCTGTCTCTACTAAAAATACAAAAATTAGCCAGGTGTGGTGGCACGTGCCTGTAATCCCAGTTACTGGGGAGGCTGAGGCAGGAGCATCACTTGAACCCAGGAAGCAAAGGTTGCAGTGAGCCAAGATCGCGCCATTGCACACCAGCCTGGGAAAAAAGAGCGAAACTCTGCCTCAAAGGAAAAATAAAAAGACCAGGAACAAGGAAAGTTAAGGGAGGACGACCCACTCAAGTCAAAAACAGCTGACCACGTATGGTGGCTCATGCCTGTAATCCCACCACTTTAGGAGGCCAAGGCAGGGGGATCACTTGAGCCCAGGAGTTTAAGACTAGCCTGGGCAACATGGAAAGACCCTGTCTCTATTATAGTGAAATTGAAAAAATAAAAATAAAAAAAAATATCCACTCTAATACCCCACTGCCAGAACGCTGAGCCCAAGACCCGAATTCAGGAAAAAGCAAAGCCCTTTACTCTCTCATTCCCTCCATGCATTTATGGAATGGTTACTGCATGCCAGGCACAGTGCCAGGCTCTGAGGACACAATGGTGAATCAAACCCAGCAGCAGAGCCAGGCGTGAAGTAGAGAGAGCCCCGCAGGTGCCAGGCTACACCCTGGGGCCTAGACTGGAAGCTGGCCCTACCACTTACTGACCAGCTGACCTTGGGCCAGTCCTTCTCCTCTCTGTACCACAGTTTGCTTATCTTATTTACAATGTGAAAGGGTTAATAAATAAAGGGATTAGGACAGTTCCTGGCAGACAGTGGACAGCACATATGTGTGCTATATAGAATCATGGTCTGGGCCGGGCATGGTGGCTCACACCTGTAATCCTAGCACTTTGGGAGGCCCAGGCAGGAGGATCACTTGAGACAAGGAGTTTGAGGCCAGCCTGGGCAACATAGGGAGACCCTGTCTCTACAAAAACAACAAATTGGCCAGGGGTAGTGGCTCATGCCTGTAATCCCAGCACTTTGGGGGCCTAGGTGGGTGGATCACCTGAGGTCAAGAGTTCGAGACCAGCCTGGCCAACATGGTGAAATCTCATCTCTACTAAAAATACAAAATTAGATGGGCGTGGTGGCGCATGCCTGTCATCCCAGCTTCTCGGGAGGCTGAGGCAGGAGAATAGCTTGAATCCGGGAGGTGGAGGTTGCCGCAACTCAAGATCACGCCATTACATTCCAGCCTGGGCAACAAGAGCGAAACTCCATCTCGGGGGGAAAAATAAAAAAATAAATAAATAAAAAATAAATTTAGATGGGCATGTTGGCGCATGTCTACACTCCCAGCTACTTGGGAGGCTGAGGCAGAAGGATCATTTGAGCCCAGGAGTTCAAGCCTGCAGTAAGCTGTGATCTCACGCCAGTGAAGTCCAGCCTGGGCAACAGAGTATGACTCTGACTCTAAAATTTAAAAAATGAAAAATTAATTTAGAAAAATAAATATTCATGGTCCTTGGCAATCTGGCTCCGCGTTGTTTCCTGACCCCTCTCTGTCACATCCACTCTATCCCCCCAACCTTCACACTGAGTTCCTTCACCGAACACCTTGTCCTCCCTGCCTGCATATTCCCCTTAACCTTCCATCCCTCCCTGGACATACTGTTCACCCTGCTCAGAATGTCCTGCCTTAAACTTGTTTTCTCCTTTTTTTTTTTTTCTTTTTTGAGATGAGGTCTCGCTCTGTCCCCCAGACTGGAGCACAGTGGCGCGATCTCGGCTTACTGCAGCCTCCACTTCCTGGGTTCAAGCAATTCTCCTGCCTCAGCCTCTTGAGTAGCTAGGACTACAGGCGTCTGCCACCACACCGGCTATTTTTTTTTATTTTTAGTAGAGACGGGGTTTTGCTATGTTGGCTACACTGGTCTCAAACTCCCGACCTCAAGTGATTCTCCCGCCTCGGCCTCCCAAAGTGCTGGGATTACAGGCATGAGCCATCATGCCCAGCCTCCCTCCTCTTTTTACAATACTCAAGGGCTACACTCTCCGAGAACTCTCTGATCAGGGCTCAGAAGTTGCAGGTTGCAGGGGCTAAAAGCATGGCATCTGGGGTCCCACCCCTGACTCAGCTGCACATTAGCAGTGTGACCTTGAGCAGGACACTTAACCTCTCTGTGCCTTGTTTCCTCACCTGTAAGATGGGAACAAAGCAGTACCCATCTCACAGGGTTGTTGTGAAAATTCAATGAATTTCAAGACACGTGAAACAGCAAGAATACAGCCAGGTACATACATAGTAAGTGCTCAATACATGTCAGCTATAATTAATAAAGTTGTTTCCTTGTCTCTTATCACTCACTAAGTTGTGTATCCCCCCTGGGACACAGCAGTTTCCTATTTAGCTTAGCAACCCACCCCCTATGCCAGATAGTGAAAATTCAAGGCCATTAGACCCCAGGTAGCTAGTATATAAGTGACAAAAGTAACCAATACAAGAGCACAGTATGGCAAACACAACAAAAGGTGGCATCTGCCACTCAGATTCACTGGCAGGGAAGACAATAGGGCATGGTGGGGACTGTGGCAAACTGGACAACACATGCCCCATCCAAAGACTGCAGCTGGGGCTGGGAACAGTGGCTCATGTTTATAACGCCAGTGCTCTGGAAGGATCACTTGAGGCCAGGAGTTTAAGACCAGCCTAGACAACACAGTGAGATCCCATTTCTACAGAAAATTTTAAAATTAGCCAAAAATAAACTGGGCGTGGTGACACACATCTGTAGTCCCAACTTCTCAGAAGTCTGAGGTAGGAGGATTGCTTGAGGCCAGAAGTTTGAGGCTGCAGTGAACTATGATGGTACCACTGCACTCCAGCCTGGATGAAAGCGAAACCTCATCTCTTAAAAAAAAAAAAAAAAAAAAAAAAGGCTACATTTCTATCCCAGCTCCAGCTGATCACTGCCTTAAAAAACTATGATTCTAGTCTTACGAGTTACTACTTTTGGTCTCCAATGAGCCCAGCAGATGGCCCAGGGGTCACAACCAGCGCCTACTTACCATGGTGATGCCCAAGAGAGTTGGGCTGACCAGAAACACTGGGGCCAGGAATATGCCCCGACTTCTTTCCCAGAAAGAGTAGAAGAGGTCTGCCCAGCAGACGATCCACAGCAAAAATCCCAAGGCCTGGAAGAGAAGCACATACATCTCCTACAACAGACAGCCCTGGAACCTCCCCCAGGGCCTGCACAAACAGCTCAGCCCCAGGGATAGGGGAACCAGCCAGCCTTCAAATGATCAGCCACAGTCCTGGGACATGGCACATATCCTCTGGAATAAGGACAAGTCCTCGGTAGGGTGAGCTGGCATCCAGGCCGGCACGTGATGGTCTGTAACCAGCTTGCTACGCCCCACTACCTCCAACAGGACTGTTTGTCTGGTCACCACGCTCCTCGGTGCCTGAACACTCAAGAGCTCAGCTCACAGCTCATCTCTAGCTGCAACTCTGGCACATTGCACAAGAAAGCCCTCCACGACAACAATTCATTCAGCCAGTATTTACTGAGGGCCCTCTATGGGTGGGATACGTTTCAAGGTGCATCCATTCTCAAATGATTCAGAAAAAATAAATCATAGCATGCATATATAGAGAGCAAAAGCTCGTGATAAAACAAATGTAGCAAAAGATTAAAAAATCAGTGAATACAGGCCGGATTCATGCCTGTAATACCAGCACTTTGGGTGGCTGAGGCAGGAGGATCACTGGAAGCCAGGAGTTTGACAACAGCCTGGGCAACAAGGCAAGACCCTGTCTCTACAAAAAATTGTTTTAAATTAGCCAGGCATGGTGGTGTATGCCTGCAGTCCCAGCTACCAGCTACTCAAAAAGCTGAGGCAGGAGGATGGCTTGAGCCAGGAGTTCGAGGTTGCAGTATGCTGTGATCATACCACTGCACTCCAGCCTGGGCAAAACAGCAAGACCCTGTGTCCAAAAAAAAAAAAAAAAAAAAAAAAAAAAAAAAAAAACAGGAAACAGTGACTATGAGTGATGGATAGAGAAAATCAGGCAGCAGTTCCTGGTATCATTATCGCAACTTTTTTTTTTTCTTTTTTTTTTTTTTTTTTTTTTGAGAAGGAGTCTCACTCTGTTGCATAGGCTAGAGTGCAATGGCACGATCTCAGTTCGCTGCAACCTCTGCCCCCTAGGTTCAAGGGATCCTCCCACCTCAGCCTCCCAAGTAGCTAAGATTACAGGCACATGCCACCACACCCAGCTCATTTTTGTATTTTCAGTAGAGACAGGGTTCACCATGTTGGTCAGGCTGGTCTCAAACTCCTGTGGTCTGCCCACCTTGGCCTCCCAAAGTTCTGGGATTAAAGGCGTGAGCCACCACACCTGGCCCATTATTGCAATTTTCCTGTAGCTTTAAATTATTTCAAAAGAAAAGCCAACTTAGAAAAAAAAATTAGGGGCCAGGCGTGGTGGTTCACACCCGGAATCCCAGTACTCTGGGAGACCAAGACAGGAGGACTGCTTGAGGCCAGGTGTTCAAGACCAGCCTGGGCAACACAGCAAGACCCCCCCCTCTACAAAAAATAAATTAAAAATTAGCCAGAAAAAATCTATATACATATATTTAATTAAATACAAAGGAGATCACCTCAGTAAGAGGAGAAGAGCTGATAATCTCCCAGTAATGCCTTGAGAACAATCCTATCATTCCTGTTGCATAAACAGGGAAACTGAGGCTTGGGGAGGTTAAAAAATTGGCTCAAGGCCAAATACTAAGTAGCAGAGCCGAGATTTGTACCCACATTTGTCTCCAGAGCTCCAGTTTTCCCTCCCACATTATTCTTCTGCCTTCTAGAAGAAGGAACTTAGGGCCAACTAAGTAGAAATGTCAGTTCTCACCAACCACCACTCCCCGTCCAGGTGCACCTCCCCACCCCCCACAACGAAACCCCCCGGTGACTTACAGTTTTGGTTTTGTTGAGAGGTGTCATCTGAATGTAGCCCCGGTCATGTCGGGAGAGATAGAGGAAGTAGAAGGGGAAACAGGCCCAGAGGTAAAAACAAGGCACCCACACGAGGACCGTGCTCTGAAAGCACTTGGTGAAGTCGGGGTTGCTGGTATACCATGTGACATTCCAGTCCTGCGAACACAAACACAGACGAAGGGGTCAGCAGGACACACCCCAGAGGACAGGAACTTGCCTGGAGCGTGAAACCAGCTGCCATGGGGTTTGAAGAAACAGACAAGCCTCCTATATATCCAAGGACCTCTCAGGACTAACACGCAGCCTCAAAAGATCAGTAGCCAGAAAGACTAAGAAATGAGGAATGAGGCACAAAGGTATGTGGTGTCTTCTGCACTCCCACCTGAGCAACAGAGACCCTGTCTCAAAATAAATAAAAATAAAGCTCTCTTAACAGGAGCATACAGGTCAGGTGTGGTGGCTCATGCCTGTAATCCCAGCACTTTGGGACGCCAAGTGGGCAGACCACTTTAGGCCGGGAGTTCGAGACCAGCCTAGGCAACATAGTGAGATGCTGCCTCTATGAAAAACACAAAAAGTGGCTGAGCATGGAGCGTGCCTGTATTCCCAGCCACTCAGGAGGCTGAAGTGGGAGGATTGCCTGAGCCTGGAAGTTGCAATGAGCTGAGATCATGCCACTGTACTACACCCTGGGCAACAGAGCGAGACCCTGTCTCTCACACACACACACACACACACACACACACACACAACAGTGCATACACACAAAAAAACCCCACCAACAACAAAAAGGTATGTAGCATCTCATCTCACATTAACAGTCCCCAGAACCTATGGGCAAATCCCACTGTAGTATAAAAGACGGAGACAGACATTTAAAGGAACCCTGAAGGATATTCTCTTGTAACCGAAGAACCCTGTGTCATCTAGATCACTCTGACCTTGTGAACTGAGGACTTTCTAATCATCTTCATTAATCACCATCACCTCCCCGACTATGACCATCACCACCACCAATATCACCACCATCACCATCACCACCATCAGCATCATCACCGCCATCACCACCACCAATATCACTGCCAACACCATCACTGCCATCACCATCACCACCATCAACATCATCACCGCCATCACCACCACCAATATCACTGCCAACACCATCCCCGCCATCACCATCACCACCACCAGCATCATCACCGCCATCACCACCACCAGTATTACTGCAAACACCATACCACCACCATCATCACCATTGCAATCATCACCATCACCACCATCACCAGCAATATCACCACCACCAATATCACTGCCAACACCATACCACCGCCATCATCACCACCATCGCCATCATCACCACCACCAATACCACTGCCACCACCATCACCACCACTGCCATCACCATTACCAATATCAGTGCCACTATCAATGCCATCACCACCACCGCCATCACCACCACCATCACCACCACCATCACCTCCACCACGACCACCACCACCATCACCACCATCACCACTACTGCCATCATCACCACCACCACCACTACCACAGCCATCACTACCACCGCCGCCATCATCACCACCACTGCCACCATCACCAGCATCACCACCACAATCACCACCATCATCACTGCCATCACCACCACCACCACCACCACCACAACCACCACAACCACCACCACCATCACCACTACTGCCATCATCACCACCACCACCACCACCATGGCCATCACTACCACCGCCATCATCACCACCACCACCAGCATCACCACCACCACAATCACCACCATCATCACGGCCATCACCGCCACCACAATCACCACAATCATCACTGCTATCACGCCGCCGCCACCACCACCACCACCACCATCACCATCATCATCACCATCACCACCACCACCACCACCACCACCACCACCACCACCACCAGGGATAACAACCAAATCGCAGTTCTGTGTGCCAGACTTTATTCTAAGTACCTCATGTGTATTATCTCCTCTCATTCTCTAAGTATTTTTATCATCTCCTTTCTCAGATGTGAAACTCAGGCACAGAAGGGTTAAATACTGTGTCCAGTATCACACAGCTGCTAAGCTCTGGAGCTGAATTCAAACTCAAGCAATGTGGTTCAAGTCTGCATTTTACCACTGAGCTGTCCGGCCTTGGAAACGAATTTTGTTTCAATTACTTTTACTTAAAAAAAAAAAAAAAAAAAAGCCTGTATTTTGTTAAAGAGCCATGCCAAATAGATAAATTCATAAATACACACATAAATAGATCAGATGTACCTGCCCAAGAATAAACCTCCACCATCAGCTGTTCTGTAATGAAGAATTTAAATTTTTCTTTTTTTATTTTTTTGAAATGAGGTCTTGCTCCGTTGCCCAGGCTGAAGTGTGGTGGTAAGATCACAGCTTCCTGTGCCTTGAACTTTTGGGCTCAAGCAGTCCTCCCACCTCTGCCTCCCAAACACTATACTACAGGTGTGCACCACCATGCCCAGCTGAAGAATTTAAATTTAATTCAACCCATAATCTGGAAACTGACTAAACAACTTTGGGAAAACTTACTACCCTTTTTGGGGTCTCAATTTCCTATCTCCACCACAATTCGATCGGATAAAATAAGAAGTACAAAATAGGTTTCCCCACCCACAGTTTGGCCCATAGATGGCTTGTCGTTATTGCTGTTGTTTTAGGTATACTTTTTATTTAAAAAAAAATTAGATTAGATCCAAACATTTAAAATTTGATTTCCGGCTTTTTATTTGTTTATTTATTTTTGACAGTCTTGCTTTCTCACCCAGACTGGAATGCAGTGGCGTGATCTCAGCTCACTGCAATCTCCGCTTCCCGAGTTCAAGCAATCTCAGCTCACTGCAACCTCTGCTTCCCGGGTTCAAGTGATTCTCCTGCCTCAACCTCCTAAGTAGCTGGGACTACAGTCACGTGCCACCCCGCTCGGCTAATTTTTTTGAATCTTCAGTAGAGACAAGGTTTTACCATATTGGCCAGTCTGGTCTCGAAGTCCTAAACCTCAGGTGGTCTGCCAACCTCGGCCTCCCGAAGTGTTGGAATTACAGGTGTGAGCCACCGCACCCGGTCTCTGGCATAACTTTAAAAAACAGAAAATCTTCTGGGTGCAGTGGCTCACGCCTGTCATCCCAGCACTTTGGGAGGCCGAGGCAGGAGGATCACAAGGTCAGGAGATCGAGACCATCCTGGCCAACATGGTAAAACCTCATCTCTACTAAAATACAAAAAATTAGCCAGGCATAGTGGTGCATGCATGTAGTCCCAGCTACTCAGGAAGCTGAGGCAGGCGAACCGCTTGAACCCAGGAGGCGGAGGTTACAGTGAGCCGATATCGTGCCACTGCACCCCAGCCTGGCAACAGAGCAAGACTGTGTCTCAAAAAAAAAAAACAGAAAATCTGGTGGTGCTGGGCCTGCTACATGACCATCGGTAGGAGCTGGGAGGGGCCAGTCTTTAGATTAGGCCCAGTTGTCCAGTTGGCTGTGGTCCCCAAAAAGCCCACTTCTCCCCCAGCCTTCCCATCCTACCGGCCTATGCGTCCTCCAAATAGCTCTGATTCCAACAGCCCTCCTACGATCATCTGAGACCCTCATGGAATGTCAAGGAACCCAGACCCCTACAGCTCCACACAGCTTTAAAGCTATGTCAAAAAAAAATGTTAAAAATGAGAAATGAGGGAAATAAGATCACTTCACTTAAAAAAAAAAATGTGTCAACCTGATCAAAACACACATGTTCCAATAACTAAAGAGATCTAGTTATTAGGTTGGGCGCAGTGGCTCGTGCCTGTAATCCCAGCACTTTGGGAGGCCTAGGCAGGCAGTCAGGAGTCTGAGATAAGCCTGGCCAACATGGCGAAACCCCCATCTCTACTAAAAACATAAAAACTAGCCAGGCATGCTAGTGCACATCTGTAATCCCAGCGACTCGGGAGGCTCAGGCAGGAGAATCACCTGAACCCGGGAGGCAGAGGTTGCAGTGAGCCGAAATTGCACCACTGCACTCCAGCCTAGGCAACACAGTGAGTCTCCATCTCAAAAAAAAAAAAAAAAGTAAACCTTACAAGGCCAACACATACAAAGAGATTCAGCTAGGAAACATCAAGACACAAACCCTAAAAAGGACAAAGTTCACGTCTTTTTGGCCTGGCACATTGGGAATACAGCCTTGTAAAGAAGAAGTTGATCGTTGAGAAGGCATGACATCTCAAAGACTGATTATTTTAATGGATTTCATCCTACTGTTAATTCCTAAGGTGATGGCTAAAAAAAGGATTAAACTGTTGGTGGTCATTATATACAGAGCAGCTTCTGAGCAGTTGCCAGTAAAAGCTCATTCCAAAGGAATTTGCCCTGCTAGAAAGAAAACAATACCAAGACTTGACATAGGCAGTTATGTACACAAGAGACATAGTTCCAATGTTAAACATTGAATTGACCTGATCCTAGCCCCAAATTATTCCTTGCCAGAACTATTGCAATTGCTTCCTAAGTCTTCCCTGCCTCCAGCCTCTCCTTGTCCTACTGAGTCCTCCCTGCTACAGTCAGTGCTCCCCACCACAGCCAGTCCTCCCCACCATAGCCAGAGAATTATCTATGTACACATCCATATGTATACTCATGGATATATTTATCACCCAACCATGAACCCATCCATCCATCCATCCACCCACCCACCAATTCATCCATCCACCCCCAACCAATTCATCCATCCACCCACCCACCAATGCATCCATCCATCCACCAACCCACTCACCAATTCATCCATCCACCCCCCAACCAATTCATCCATTCAGCTACCCACCTACCAATTCATCCACCCATCCACCAGCCCACCAACTCATTCATCCATCCACCCACCCATCCACCGATTCATCCATCCACCCTACCCACCTACCAATTCATTCACCCATCTATCCATCCACCCACCCACCAGTTCATCCATCCATCCACCCACCCACCAATTAATTTATCCATCCACCTACCCATCCACCAATTCACCCATCCACCCTACCCACCTACCAATTCATTCACCCATCAATCCATCTACCCACCCAACAGTTCATCCATCCATCCACCAACCAATCCATCCACCTATCTATGTATCCATCTACCCACCCAACCATCCATCCATGCATCCACCCATGCCTCCCTCTTTGTAATTATTTTTAATAGGTAATATATTTGTGTGCTAAAACTCTTTCAAATTACTCAAAAAGGTATACAGTGAAAAATATGTCTTTCTCGCCAAACAAACAGCCCCCCAGTCCTACCCTACAGGCAAGCTACCATTGCTAACATCTTACATTCTTCCAGATATATTCCAAATACGACCAATTTTGTTGCCGCAAAAGCCACCACGATACTCTATTCTATACCTTGCTTTTTTTTACTCAGCTAATATTAAAAACTCTTTTTTTTTTTGAGACAAGGTCTCACTCTGTTGCCCAGGCTGGAACGCAGTGGCACAATCATAGCTCACTGCAGCCTCAACCTCTCAGGCTCCAGCAATCCTCCCACCTCAGCCTCCTGAGTAGCTAGGACCACAGGCGCACACCACCATGCCCAGCTAATTTTGTATTTTTAGTAGAAATGGGGTTTTGCCACGTTGCCCAGGCTGGTCTCAAAGTCCTGAGCTCAAGCAATCCACTCGCCTTGGCCTCCCAAAGTGCCGGGATCACAGGTGTGAACCACCACACACAGCCTTTGGAAACTGATCTTTATCAGTAACGTAGATGTGTTTTATTCTTGATACTCCTTTTGAACACAGAGGTAAAAGGGATAAGTCTTCTCATTCCATTCCCTAAGCCCTTCCCCTCAGTTCCTCTCTAGAGGCAATGATCATGGGTTTCTTATGTCTTCTTTCAGAAAATATTTTATACAAAAATAACAAAAGTAAATATATATCTTCTGTTATCAAATGGAAGGAAGCATACATTACATAATGTTCTGTACTTTGCTTTTTTCTCTTAATCACAGATTTTAAAGATCATCCCGCAGTATACATGAACAGTTTCCTCACTCTTTGTTATGGCTGCTTTGTCTTCTATTGTAGGGATGAACTTGACTTCCATTGGTCTCCTGGGGACTTGGCATTGGTGTTGCTCTTACAAACAATGCAGCATTGAATAAACAGCTTGGTAGGAGCCTTATTTCACACTCAAGCAAGAGTGTTGATAAGATCACTTTCTCGGCCAGGTGTGGTGGCTCCCATCTGTAACTCCAGCACTTTGGGAGGCCCAGGTGGGAGGATCCCATGAGCCCAGGAGTTTGACACCACCCTGGGCAACATAATGAGACTCTGTCTCACATATATATAAATTTTCAAAAAAGGAACCTGCCAGGTCAAAGGGTGCCTACAGTAACATTTAGACAGACGCTGCCCTCCAAATGGGGAAGGTCAATTCATACTCCAGCTGATAAGGTACAAAGGCAATTACTTCACAAAGCACAGCAGATAACAAGTTTCTGACCTCTGCCAATCTGAGGTGAAAAATATCTCTCTGTAGTTTAAGTTCCTTTTCTCTTTATCATGAGTAAAACTGAGGGTCTTTCCATATGGATTTAAAAGCAATCACGTTTTCCTGCTCAGAGGAAGATTCACAGACTTAGATATTTGCATTAATAAACAGGGCAGATCTAATGGCCTTCTCTCTTCTGCTGGGAAACAACTTCCCATGGCTCCCTACTGCTTTTAAGAACCAACCCTGGCTGGGCGCGGTGGCTCACACTTGTAATCCCAGCACTTTGGGAGGCCGAGGCGAGTGGATCACGAGGTCAGCAGATGGAGACCACAGTGAAACTCCGTCTCTACTAAAAATACAAAAAATTAGCCGGGCATGGTGGCGGGCGCCTGTAGTCCCAGCTACTCGGGAGGTTGAGGCAGGAGAATGGCATGAACCCGGAAGGGGGAGCTTGCAGTGAGCCGAGATCGCGCCACTGCA
Organism: Nomascus leucogenys; assembly: GCF_006542625.1. Lineage (NCBI taxonomy): Eukaryota > Metazoa > Chordata > Mammalia > Primates > Hylobatidae > Nomascus > Nomascus leucogenys. The sequence continues at coordinate 87,560,186 of NC_044398.1, forward strand.
CTCCAGCCTGGGAGACAGAGCGAGACTCCATCTCAAAAAAAAAAAAAAAATTGTTTTTAATTTTTTTTTTAAGACAGGAAAACACATCATTTGGAAGAGTTCTGGAGAGGATTCAATGGGACAATGTATGACAGGTGCGATACAGTCTAGAGACAATAAACCGTAGTAGTAGATACTAATACTTAATAGTAATCACCACTGCCACCACCACTGTATTGCTCAGAAATAAGAAGTTTAAAGGACAAAGAAAAGTTGTCCTTTCAAGCAAGAAAGTAAGCTACAGAAGAAACTAGAGAGCATTTAAGTACAGCAGAACTCCAGGGAAGGAGAGGTCAGGAAACGCTGGGCAAAGGAAGGTGTTTCCTCTGCAGAAAGCAAATTGAAGAGCACACGCTAGCTTCCTGCTCAGAGCCAGATGGCCAGCCCAGACCCAAAGGGCGGCTGTGGGAGGGAGCGGAAGGAAGGGAAGGAAGGCATTACAAGAGGAAATCTGACTCTGACCATGAACTTTGACTGTTACAGAAAGCAGCCAACACGGGTCACCCCTGCCATCCACCCCCACATCACCTCCGTCACGGCCCCTACAGCGGCCAACAGCATAGGTCACAAAGCTAAGATCATCTGGGGACTGGGCACAGTGGCTCACGCCTGTAAACCCAGCACTTTGGGAGACTGAGGCGGGAGGATTGCTTGAGCTCAGGAGTTCAAGAAAAGCCTGGGCAACACAGTAAGACCCTGTCTTCACAAAAAAATTTAAAAATTATCCAGGCGTGGTAGTGCAGGCCTGTAGTCCCACCTACTCAGAAGGCTGAAGTGGGAGGAACTTTTGAGCCTAGGGGTTTGAGGCTGCAGTGAGCTTTGATCGTCCCACTGCATTCCAGCCTGGGTGACAGAGTAAGAGACTGTCTCAAAGAAAAAAAAAAGTATCAGGGCTGGGCGCAGAGGGTCACACCTGAAATCCCAGCACTTTGGGAGGCTGAGGAGGGCAGATCACTTGAGGCCAGGAGTTCAAGACCAGCCTGGCCAACACAGTGAAACCCCATCTCTACTAAAAAGTACAAAAAAATTAGCCGGCCATGGTGGCAAATGCCTGTAATCCCAGCTAGTCGGGAGGCTGAGGCACAAGAATCGCTTGAACCCAGAAGGTGGACGTTGCAGTGAGCCGAGATCAGGTCATTGTCCTCCAGCCTGGGTGACAGAGCGAGACTCTGTCTCAAAAAAAAAAAAAAAAAAAAAGTATCAAGGCCTCCTGGGTGTTCCTTACTGGCAGGGACCCTAATGTGTCCTTCCTTACTTTAACAACTCCAGGAGGTAAGAAGTGCGACTCTCACTACTGGAAGCTTCTGGAAAAAACGGTGAATACTGGGCAATACCTAAAGGCTCGAGGAAGGGACGATTCCCTGGGAGTCTGCAGGCCACTTGCTGTTCCCAGCTCAAAGAATCACAGCTACCCGAGGCTGCTTCCTCATCTAGGGAAATCCAGCCAGGCCCACCACCCTCTCAGCAGAATCAGAAGGACCCAACTGTCCAGACACGCAATTCAGCCACAAGAGATGAGTCCTGAACATGGTCACCGGTCACTGCACTGGCCCAGGCCCTGCCCTTTGGGGAACCTTGCCCACAGAAATCTTTACAGAGAAAGGGCATGTCGGCCGGGCGCAGTGGCTCACGCCTATAATCCCAGCACTTTCGGAGGCCAAGGCAGGTGGATTACGAGGTCAGGAGATCAAGACCATCCTGGCTAACATGGTGAAACTCCGTCTCTACTAAACGTACAAAAAAATTCGCCAGGCGTGGTGGCACAGGCCTGAGTCCCAGCTACTTGGGAGGCTGAGGCAGAAGAATCGCTTGAACCCGGGAGGCAGAGGTTGCAGTGAGCTGAGATAGCACCACTGCACTCCAGCCTGGGCGATAGAGTGAGACTCCGTCTCAAAAAAAAAAAAAAAAAAAAAAGAGAAAGCGCATGTCCTCCCCAGCTCCCGGCTCCCTCCAACAGAGGCTTCTCCTTGCGGGACACTTCACCAGCTTGGTCAAGTTGTGTCTCCCTGCCCTCAACCCTGACATTCAAGGAGCTGGGGACCCCGTCCAAGTCGGAGTGGCCCCTGAACTTTGTGCGTTCATAAAATTCCTGTTGCATAGCGTCATCTTTTCTGGGCTGCATGATGATGACTACGGCACTAGGCATTGATGTAAGTCTTCCCATACAAGACCTTGGTGCTGACCTCCTTCCTGTACATGACCCTGGCTTTGACCTGCCTTCCTGGTTCAGCCGTGATTATCATGGAAGTCCTCGTGCACCGGGGGGCTCACTAACTTTCCCCTACACCCTTACTGCTCCCATCTGGATGGCACAGGTTCTGGACGGATGCTCCACCAGGGCCTGCAGGGATGAGGCAAGCAGGCCTGCAGGGATGAGGCAAGCAGGCCTGCAGGGATGAGGCAAGCAGGCCTGCAGGGATGAGGCAAGCAGGCCTGCAGGGATGAGGCATGCAGGCCTGCAGGGATGAGGCATGCAGCCCTGCCAGGGACCCAGCCAGCCAACTCCAGGACAGGAGGGAAGGCCACAGAGAGAATGGGGCAGACAACAGGCAGAAAAAGTGATTACGAATCTCAACTGCCACTGACGGAGGTAATGAGGACCTACTGTGTACCACAAGTTCCACTGAGGCCTGAGCATCCACCCCCAATTCAACCATCTCAATAACTCACAACCAGCTGGGTGCAATGGCTCATGCCTATATATCCCAGCACTTGAGGAGGCTGAGGCAGGAAGATAGTTTGAGGCCAGGAATTTCAGAGCAGCTTGGGCAACACAGTGAGACTGTGTCTCTACAAAAAAATTTAAAAACTTAGCTGGCCGGGTGCAGTGGTTCACACCTGTAATCCCAGCACTTTGGGAGGCTGAGGCGGGCAGATCATGATGTCAGGAGTTCGAGACCAGCCTGGCCAACATAGTGAAACCCTCTTTCTACTAAATGTACAAATATCAGCAGGGCATGGTGGCGTGCACCTATAGTCCCAGCTACTCGGGAGGCTGAGACAGGAGAATCGCTTGAACCCGGGAGGTGGAGGTTGTGGTGAGCCGAGATCACGCCACTGCACTCCAGCCTGGACAACAGAGTGAGACTGCATCTCAAAAAAAAAAAAAAAAAAAAAAAAAAAAAAAAAACAGCTGGGCTTGGTAGTTCACACCTGTAATCCCAACACTTTGGGGGACCGAGGCAGGAGGATCGCTTGAGCCCAGGAGTTTGAGACCAGAGGTGGCAATGGAGTGAGACTCCCCACCTTCTACAAATAAAAAAATTTAAAAGTAGCCAGATGTGATGACGTTTGCCTTTAGTCCCAGCTGCTCAAGAGGCTGATGAAGGAGGATCCCTTGAGCCCAGGAGTTCGAGGCTGCAGTGAGCTGTGACTGCACCACCAAACTCCAGCCTAGGTGAAAGATTGAGACCCTGTCTCAAAAATAAATAAATAAGTAACTTGCAACAGTCAGGTTCCTGTTGCTCAGTGGATATTTATCAGGGACTACTACCACGGGCCAAGGTCATGTGGAAGTAAAATAAAGTCTCCACTCTCACACAGTTTCACTGTATGGAAAGAGGCCAAAACTACTAACAGCTAAAAAAACAACTCTTACGTATGCCCAACGGGAGCAAATGGCTTGAAGAAGAACAAAGTGGGTGAAGCATAATGGTGGGTGAAGCATAATGGTGGGTGGGCAGGTGCTAGTTCTTTATCAGGTAGATAGAAAGGGCCTCTGGGCCAAGATGACATTTCAGCAAAGGGCGAAAAGCAATGAAGAAACCTGTGCCACCTTCTTCTGCCTATAGAAAGAGTAAAAGAGAAGATTCATTAGTTGCATTAGCCAAGCACCACTCTAAGTGTTTCACATTACATTTCATCCTCACACACAACTCCAGGACTCAGGTACTACAACGTAACCCATTTTACAGATACAGAACCAGGCCTGGTCATATATAACCTGCAAGTAGCATACACAGTCAGGAATTTGATGTTTTGTTTTTTGAGACAGAGTTTTGCTCTTGTTGCCCAGGCTGGAGTGCAATGGTGTGGTCTCGGCTCACTGCAACCTCCACCTCCCGAGTTCAAGCCATTCTCCTGCCTCAGCCTCGCAAGTAGCTGGGATTACAGGCGTCCGCTACCATGCCTGGCTAATTTTTGCATTTTTAGTAGAAACGGGGTTTCACCATGTTGGCCAGGCTGTTGTCACATTCCTGATCTCATGATCTGCCCTAATCCCAGCTACTCGAGAGGCTGAGGCAGGAGAATTGCTTGAACCTAGGACGCGAAGGTTGCAGTGAGTCAAAATCACGCCACTGCGCTCCAGCCTGGGCAACAGAGCAAGACTTCATATCACAAAAAAAAGAAAGAAAAAAAGCTAATGAATCTGCAGGGGGTAGACCTGAAACCAGGGAGAGGAAGGCAACTATTATTTTTTGTTTTATTATCTTTCGTACTGTTTGAATTTTCTCCTCTGCATGATTTCTAAAATAATAATAAGAAAGCTAGTTCGCACTTCAAATAAATAAATAGCAGCAGGAATTGAAGTGTAGGACATTTCTAAATGCTGAGTTGGAAACAAAGAGAAAGCATGTATTTATTGGGTGCCAATAATAACAGCCAGAGTGACTGCGCCAGGCACAGTGATTAAGTGCTTCCCAAGCACAGTCAATTTAAGCTTTCCAACAGCCCTACAAAGTCAGGACTATTAAAACTCTCCCCTTTCCTGGCAAGGGCTCTGAAGTCCAGAGAGTTTATGTAAATTGCTTGGGCTCGTCAACCTAGAAGAAACAGGGCCAGGATTTGAACCCACAGAGAGTCTGACACTGAGATCCACCACCTCTAAACCACGTGCTTGAACTCTAAGGCCTTTTGGTTTGTTTGGTTGGCTGGTTTTGTTTTTTGAGACAGGGTCTCACTCTGTTGCCCAGGCTTGAGTACAGTGGCACCATCACAGCTCACTGCAGCCTCGATCTCCTGGGCTCCAGCAATCCTCCTGCCTCAGCCTCCCAAGTAGCTGGGACTACCTGGCACGCGCCACCATGCCTGGCTAATTTTTGTATCTTTTGTAGATACAGGGTTTTACTATGTTGCCCAGGCTGGTCTTCAACTCAAACAGTCTGCCCGCCTCGGCCTCCCAGAGTGCTGGGATTAGAGGTGTGAGCCACCATGCCCGGCCAGAATTCTAAGGCGTTTGCAAGGTACATGGCAGACAGATGGAGCCTGAGGTCACTGGGAGGCAAGATCTCCAGGGCCGGAGATCAAGTGAATAGCCTCAGGCCTCACAGATTCCAAATTCATCTCTCCAGAGCAGAGAAGCAAGATTTTGACTCAGACATGGAAACATTCTACAACTCCTCCCACCCACCCGCCCCCGAATGTGAGCAATGCAGGGTAGTGGTTAACAATACAAGGTTCAGGGTCTAGGTTCCCGTCTCTGCTACTTACAGATGTGTGCCCTCAAGCAGGGCTTCTTCAACCTCAGAACCGCTGATATTTGAGCCCAGATAACTCTTGGTTGTGGGGGGCCATCCTGTGCATTGTAAGATACTGAGTGGCGTCGCTGGCCTCTGCCACTAGATGATAGTAGCACTCCCCACCTCCTCAAGTTGTGACAATCAAAACTGTCTCTAGACATTGCCAAATATCTCCAGAGAGGCAAAATCATCCCCGCTGCCCTAAAGCAAGTCAGTTCACTTCACCAGGCCTTGATTTCTTCATCTGTGAAATGGGACTAATTCTAGAAGCCACCTATTACAGAGTTATCAGGAGGGTTCAATCAGGTGACCCAAGTGCCAGGTTGCAGGAGCTGGTGTTCCCAGCAGCCAAGAGATGGATTAACACATACAAGTGCAGGGTTCCTATCATGCATTCATTCATTCAATCTATCATTTGATGACTGTTTATTGAGCACCTACTATGTGCCTAGACCTGGGCTAGGCATGGGGGGAAATCAGAAACGCTATCTCTGACGTCTTAAGACTCATAGTCCATCAAAGATGAAAGCTCACAGACAAGAACATAATGACAAAGAGCAGTACCTGCTGTAAAGGAAAGAGCCAGGGTGTCAGGACAGGAAGCACCAGAGTGGCAGTCTGGGCAGATGACATCCCAGCAGACTGGAAGGGTCAGGAAGAGCTGGCTGTGCAAGGATCTTGGGAAGCACATACCAGGCAGAGAGATGGCACAGGCAAAGGCCACAGTGGGGTGGGCGGGGGCGGGGGCGGGGGTGGGGGGTGAAGAGGATATGGCTGCAGCAATGAGCCAGGACCCAAGTAGGAGCGGGAGAAGTCACCAAAGGCCACCACATAGCCGACCTTGGAGCCATGGTACAGAGCATGGATTTTTTGTTCTACTTCTCACAGGAGGCCCTGGGAGGGCATTAAGCAGGGGCATAGCATCAGCTAATTCACGTATTAAGACAGTGGTCCCCGGCCAGGTGCAGTGGCTCGTGCCTGTAATCCCAGCACTTTGGGAGGCCGAGGCGGGTGAATCACGTGAGGTTAGGAGTTTGAGAGCAGCCTGGCCAACATGGTAAAACCCCATCTCTACTAAAAATACAAAAATTAGCCGGGCATGGTGCCATGTGCCTATAATCCCAGCTACCCAGGAGGCTGAGGCAGGAGAATCGCTGGAACCCGGGAGGCGGAGGCTGCAGTGAGCCGAGATTGTACCACTGCACTCCAGCCTGGGCAACAGAGCAAGACGCCATCTCAAAAGAAAAAAAGAGATGTCCCCTTTTTGGCAGCAAAGATGGGTTTTGTGGAAGACGATTTTTCACAGACAGGGTAGGGGATGATTCAAGTGCATTACATTTATTGTGCACTTTATTTCTATGATTACATTGTAATATATAATGAAATAATTATACAACTCACCATCACATAGAATCAGTGGGAGCCCTGAGTTTGTTTTCCTGCAACTAGATGGTCCCATCTGGGGGGTGATGGGAGACAGTGACAGATCATCAGGCATTGGATTCTCATAAGAAGCACACAGCCTCAATCCCTCGCACGCACAGTTCACAGTAGGGTTCGCGCTCCCATGAGAATCTAATGCCACAGGTGATCTGATAGGAGGCAGAGCTCAGGCGGTGATGCAAAAGATGGGGAGCAGCTGTAAATACAGATGAAGCCTCGCATGCTCGCCTGCCACTCACCTCCTGCTGTGTGGCCTGTGGCCCGGTTCCTAACAGGGCATGTGTGAACTGGTGCCAGACCATGCTCTGGGGATTGGGGACCCCTGTATTAAGAGACCCTAGGAGAAGATCCTAGGGGAGATGGGCAAGGAGGCTGCAGCCATTGTCAAGGCAACAAAAGGGGTGACAGAGAAGTGTGGTTCAAGGCGACTGCTGAGTTGGCACGTATGGCGTTAGCACATTTACTTCTTCCCGTAACCCTAGGAGAAAGGTGAGGACCAGCAAGGTGAAGGAACAGCCCGTAAGTGGGGATGCAAGGATGCCTGACTTAGATTCCATCCCGAGACGAGCACAGTGAGTACCAGATGCTGCTTCGTGGCACCACAGAGTCTACATTCGCTCATCCACCTAATGAATGTTGATGGCCCTGCAGCTCCGCCCGCAGTGGGTGTCCTGCTTGGCGACACCGAGCTCTGCCTTGAAGCCCCCAGAAGAGCCGAGAGGTGCCATCCTTGTGGAACTTCAGTCAACCCTGAGCTCGCTGGGGCTACTCTTCTTTTGCAGAACAAGCCCTGTACTTTTCATGTATATTGCAAGACTGAAAGGGGTCTGGAGTGGCGCTCTGTTTTGCCAATAGAAAATTAAGAACAGGGAAAGAAGAGAAATAAGATTCACCCCACCACATACCCATACCCCCCACACCCCCCACACACACACACAGCTTCCCTGTGATTTAGAGGCACAGGTGGCCCTAGACCCTGAGACACCCAAATTCCACTCCCTTGAGCTGGATGCTAAATGCCAGGAGGCACTAGCACTGCTGAACTAGAGAAGACAGCAGTGATCTCCTAATCTCAGCCACACATGGGCCGTGAAGAGGTATCTGCACTCCCGTGTTCATTGGAGCGTCATTCACAACAACCAAGATGGAGATAACTAAATGTCTACCTGTGGTCAAGTGGACAAAGGAAACGTGATCTATGCATGCCATGGAATATCGCTCAGCCTTAAAAAGGAAAGAAATCCTGGCCGGGCGCGGTGGCTCACGCCTGTAATCCCAGCGCTTTGGGAGGCCAAGGCAGGCGGATCACAAGGTCAGGAGATCGAGACCATCCTGGCTAACATGGTGAAACCCTGTCTCTACTAAAAATACAAAAAAAAAAAAATTAGCCGGGCATGGCGGCAGGCACCTGTGGTCCCAGCTACTTGGGAGGCTGAGGCAGGAAGATGGCATGAACCCAGGAGGTGGAGCTTGCAGTGAGCCGAGATCATGCCACTGCACTCCAGCCTGGGAGACAGAGCAAGACTCTGTCTAAAAAAAAAAAAAAAAAAAAAAAGGTGTTTGTAGTATTCTCTGATGGTAGATTGTATTTCTGTGGGATCGGTGGTGATATCCCCTTTTTCATTTTTTATTGCGTCTATTTGATTCTTCTCTCTTTTCTTCTTTATTAGTCTTGCTAGCGGTCTATCAATTTTGTTGATCTTTTCAAAAAACCAGCTCCTGGATTCATTAATTTTTTGAAGGGTTTTTTGTGTCTCTATTTCCTTCAGTTCTGCTCTGATTTTAGTTATTTCTAGCCTTCTGCTAGCTTTTGAATGTGTTTGCTCTTGCTTTTCTAGTTCTTTTAATTGTGATGTTAGGGTGTCAATTTTGGATCTTTCCTGCTTTCTCTTGTGGGCATTTAGTGCTATAAATTTCCCTCTACACACTGCTTTGAATGTGTCCCAGAGATTCTGGTATGTTGTGTCTTTGTTCCCGTTGGTTTCAAAGAACATCTTTATTTCTGCCTTCATTTCATTATGTACCCAATAGTCATTCAGGCGCAGGTTGTTCAGTTTCCATGTAGTTGAGCAGTTTTGAGTGAGTTTCTTAATCCTGAGTTCTAGTTTGATTGCACTGTGGTCTGAGAGACAGTTTGTTATAATTTCTGTTCTTTTACATTTGCTGAGGAGAGCTTTACTTCCAACTATGTGGTCAATTTTGGAATAGGTGTGGTGTGGTGCTGAAAAAAATGTATATTCTGTTGATTTGGGGTGGAGAGTTCTGTAGATGTCTATTAGGTCCACTTTGTGCAGAGCTGAGTTCAATTCCTGGATATCCTTGTTAACTTTCTGTCTCGTTGATCTGTCTAGTGTTGACAGTGGGGTGTTAAAATCTCCCATTATTATTGTGTGGGAGTTTAAGTCCCTTTGTAGGTCACTCAGGACTTGCTTTATGAATCTGGGTGCTCCTGTGTTGGGTGCATATATATTTAGGATAGTTAGCTCTTCTTGTTGAATTGATCCCTTTACCGTTATGTAATGGCCTTCTTTGTCTCGACAAATGGGATCTAATTAAACTAAAGAGCTTCTGCACAGCAAAAGAAACTACCATCAGAGTGAACAGGCAACCTACAGAATGGGAGAAAATGTTTGCAACCTACTCATCTGACAAAGGGCTAATATCCAGAATCTACAATGAACTCAAACATATTTACAAGAAAAAATCAAACAACCCCATCAAAAAGTGGGCAAAGGAGATGAACAGACACTTCTCAAAAGAAGACATTTATGCAGCCAAAAAACACATGAAGAAATGCTCATCATCACTGGCCATCAGAGAAATGCAAATCAAAACCACAGTGAGATACCATCTCACACCAGTTAGAATGGCCATCATTAAAAAATCAGGAAACAACAGGTGCTGGAGATGATGTGGAGAAATAGGAACACTTTTACACTGTTGGTGGAACTGTAAACTAGTTCAACCATTGTGGAAGTCAGTGTGGCGATTCCTCAGGGATCTAGAACTAGAAATACCATTTGACCCAGCCATCCCATTACTGGGTATATACCCAAAGGACTGTAAATCATGCTGCTATAAAGACACATGCACACGTATGTTTATTGCGGCACTATTCACAATAGCAAAGAGTTGGAACCAACCCAAATGTCCAACAACGATAGACTGGATTAAGAAAATGTGGCACATATACACCATGGAATACTATGCAGCCATAAAAAAGGATGAGTTCATATCCTTTGTAGGGACATGGATGAAACTGGAAAACATCATTCTCAGTAAACTATCGCAAGGACAAAAAACCAAACACCACATGTTCTCACTCATAGGGGGGAATTGAACAATGAGAACTCATGGACACAGGAAGGGGAACATCACACTCCAGGGACTGTTGTGGGGTTGGGGGAGGGGGGAGGGACAGCATTAGGAGATATACCTAATGCTAAATGATGAGTTAATGGGTGCAGGAAATCAACGTGGCACATGGATACATATGTAACAAACCTGCACACTGTGCACATGTACCCTAAAACCTAAAGTAAAATTAAAAAAAAAAAAAAAAGAAATCCTGCCATTTGGAACAACATGGATGCGCCTGGAGAACATTATGCTAAGTGAAATAAGCCAGGCACAGGAAGACGAACACGGCAAGATCTCACTCACATGTGACATTTAAAAAAGACAAACTCATAGAGGCAGAGAACAGAATGGTAGTTGCAAGGAGCTGGTGGTGGGGGAAACAGGGAGGTGTTGGTCAAAGCGTACAAAGTTTTGGTCATGCAAGATGAGTCGGTCAGTCCTAGGGTCTACTGTACAGAATAGTGTCTATAGCTCACAATACTATACTGTATACTTAAAAATTTTCTGATGGCCGGGTGTGATGGCTCACGCCTGTAATCCCAGCACTTTGGGAGGCCGAGGAGGGTGGATCACTTGAAGTCAGGAGTTCAAGACCAGCCTGGCCACTATGGGGAAACCCTGTCTCTACTAAAAGTTAGCTGGGTGTGGTGGCAGGTGCCTGTAATCCCAGCTGCTTGGGAGGCTGAGGCAGGAGAATCACTTGAACCTGGAAGACAGCGGTTGCAGTGAGCTGAGATCACACCACTGTACTCCAGCCTGGGTGACAGAGCCAGGCTCCGTCCCAAAAACAAAACAAAACAAAACAAAAATGCTGAATGGTGCCAGGCTCAGTGGCTCACACCTGTAATCCTACCTACATGGGAGGCGGAGGTGGGAGGATCGCTTGAGCCCAGGAGGGGGAAGCTGCAGTGAGATGCGATTATGCTAATGCACTCCAGCCTGGGTGAGAGAGTCAGACCAAGTCTCAAAGAAAGAGAAACAAAAATAAAACCAGAGCCCTTTCTAAGCACAGACTACATACCAGGCACTGCGTTCAGGTTTCATGTACATCGCTCCATTTTATCGCCCTAGCAGTCTACGAGGAAGGAACTTAATGATTCCCACTTTACAGAGGGGAACGCAGAGACAAACAGGTGAGAAGATGGCCCGCGAGTCACAGGGGCAGGACCTCGAGGGTCCTGGATTCAAACCCCAGCAACTCTTCTGCACAACCCACCAAGGAACAGACGGGGCTTAGAGGGGCGAAAGGCAAGGCGACAGGTTGCTCCTAAATGCCACACAGAAACAACGCTGCAAAGGGGTAGCTCACAAGCCAAGGGAAGCTGAGAAAAGGAGTGCAAGAGGCCCGTGGTTAGGTCAGGGCACCCGCTGGGCCTCTGAACATTAATCCTGTTTAGAGAGACAGCATGTGGCGTTCATTTCCCCACCGCAGTCCTGAAAAGATCTGGAGAAAGGCTAAAGTCTCCCAGCCCCAACACAGCAGGAGGCAAGCACAGCTGGCAAGGGCATGGGGTGAGAGCAAGGCGGCCAGAGCCAGCATCACGTGGGCGGTGACGCGCCCTGGCATGCTGCTGGCTGGGCTGCACCCCATCCTGCCCCCTAACTCAGCAGAGCTAAGAATAAAGCCCAGTAACATCACGGGGGCAATTTCCATACTTATCCCCAACACTCAGGAAGGCAGGGGCATGGCCATCCTTGCTCTATCCAGGCGGGTACCACAAATCCTCACATCCAAGACACAGAACTGAACACAGTTACATGCAAAACTAAGTCTTCTGTTTTTGTTTTTTTTCTTTTTGAGACAGAGTCTTGCTCTGTCTCCTCGGCTGGAGTGCAATGGCGTGATTATAGCTCATTACAGCTTTGAACTCCCAGGCTCAAGTGATCCTCCCACCTCAGCCTCTCAAGTAGCTGGGACTAGAGGTGCACACCACCAAGCCTGGTTAATTTTTGTATTTCTTTCCAGAGATGGGGTCTTGCTATGTTGCCCAGTCTGGCCTCGAATGCCTGGGGCTCAAATGATTCTCCCACCTAGGGCTCCCAAAGTGCTGGATGAGCCACTGTGCCCAGTCCTAAGAATCCTGTCTTAACAGGGCTTCAGGGCTGTTAAGCACTGAAAAGAAAGCAGAGGTCAGGCTGCGCATCACAGTGCCCAAATGTCAGCAGCAAGCATCTTGTTCCAACCTGCTTTCACCCCAACTCTCCCAAGCACCACGAGGCCTCTCGTGGAAGGCCCGTCCTATGAAGCTGACACTCATCCTTGTTTTCTCCATCCAACCCTGGCTATCTTTGCAAGGTTGCTCCCCAGCCACTTCCTCTCCTCTTATCAGACTCTCATGCTTCACCAAATAAATCCCTTACTCATGTTCCAGGGTCTTGTGAGGGGTCAGGCATGTGCTGGGCATAGGGATATGTCTGGGGACATTGCAGTAACAGGACAGACAGCATTCATCCATTTACGGAGCACGGTTCCTAGGGCTGAGGGCCCAGCAGTGAACAATGGGGACCAAGGGCCGGCCCTCCTGGAGCTGACAGCCTAAAGAGAAGACACACATGGTTTAGAAGGGAGAGGATATGAAGACATGTGTGATGAAAAGGACTCAGAGAAGAGGGCAGACCTTGCTGAGGACAGATATTTAAATACAGGATTGAGGCGGGCACAGGGGCTCACACTTGTAATCCCAGCACACTGGGAGGCCAAGACAAGTGGATCACTTGAGGCCAGGAGTTCAAGACCAGCCTGCCAACATAGCGAAACCCCGTCTCTACCAAAAATACAAAAAATTAGCCAGGCGTGGTAGTGCATGCCTGTAATCCCAGCTACTCAGGAGGCTGAGGCACAAGAATCCCTTGAACCCGGGTGGTGGAGGTTGCAGTGAGCTGAGATCACACCACTGCACTCCAGCCTGGGTGACAGAGAGAGACTCCGTCTCAATTAAAAATAAACAAACAAATACAGGATGGAAGGAAAGAAGGAGTAAACCAAATGGCCATCTGGAAGAAGGGCACACCAAGCAGAAACAACAGCCAGTGCAAAGGTCCTGAGGTCAGACCAGGACTGGCATTTCTGAGAAACCACAGAATGGCCAACAGGTCTCAAGAGTAACAACCAGTGAAGACAGGGAGGAAGGCAGAAGGCAGGGAAGAGACAGTCAGTGCGGGACGCACAGGCCACCGCAGGGATTTTGACTTTCACACAGGGTGACCCGAGGAGCATGGAGGTGATGTGCCATGATCTATGTTTTAACACCATGGTGCTCATGTGGGGGCAAGTTTGTCACTCAGGGGACATGTGACAACATTTGGAAACATCCTGGGTTGTCACAACTTGGGAAGAGGGTAGTGCTATTGGCACTTTGTGGACAGAGGCCAGGGATACTGCTTAACAGCCACAATGCACAGGACAGCCACCACGACGGGAAATATCTGGCCCCAAATGTCAACAGTGCCAAAGCTAAGCAGCCCTGTTTGAATAGAATCCCTCCCTGACCAAGCTTCTAGTCCACATCCCCAACACACCCCTCATCAGGCAGATGGGGCTTCAGCTCCTCACCCTGTAATACCAGGCCAGCAACTAAACCTCAGTTTCCGCATCTGTAAAATGGGAAAACTAACATTATGCAAATAAGCACTTTGTTAAACATGAGCCAGAGCACACAGTAGGTGCTCAATAAATACCACTACTATTAAAAATTCCAGATCCACTTCTTGCTATATCCCTCCACATTCTTTTTCTGAGACAGGGTCTCGTTTTGTTGCCCAGACTGGACTGCAGTGCCGTGATCTCAGCTCACTGCAACCTCCACCTTCTGGGCTCAAGTGATCCTCCCGCCTCAGCCTCCGGAGTAGCTGGGACTACAGACACACACTATCACACCCAGCTAACTTTTGTATTTTTAGGAGAGATGGGGTTTCGCCATGTTGTCCAGGCTGGTCTCAAACTCCTGAGCTCAAGTGATCCACCTGCCTCAGCCTTAGGATTACAGGCGTAAGCCACTGCACCCGGCCTCCTTCCACATTCTCTAGCCTAACCAAATGATTGATTGTGTCATTCAACAAAAATGTATTGAGCCCCTACTATGTGCCTGGAACTAAGCTGAACAAGTACAGTACACGGAACAGCCTGTAAAGATGCCTACATCCCCGTCCCCAGAACCTGTAAGTCCCTTACCTTTCATGGCAAAAGGGACTCTGCAGGTATCATTAGGACTTTGGAATGGGGAGAATGTCCCAGATCAGAGGTCCCCACGCTGTTTGGCACCAGGGATGGATTTCACAGAAGACAGTTTTGCCAGGGATGGAGAGGGGTGGCTTTCAGGATGAAACTGTTCCACCTCAGATCATCAGGCATTAGATTCTCATAAGGAGCACAGAGCCTAGGTCTCTTGCATGCACAGTTCATGTCAGGGTTCACGCTCCTATGAGAATCCAATGCAGCCACTGATCTGACAGGAGGTGGAATTCAGGTGGTAATGCTGGCTTGCCCGCCACTCAGCTCCTGTTGCATGGCTCAGTTCCTCACAGGCCACAGAGTGCTCACTACTAGTTCATGGCCCAGGACTTGGGGACCCCTGTTCTAGATGATCCAGGTGAGCCCAATGTAATCACAGGGAATTATAAGGGACAAGAGGATGGTGGGAATATCTGAGTCAGAAAAGCAGATCTGAGGCAGGGCGTGGTGGCTCATGCCTATAATCCCACCACTTTGGGAGGCTGAGGCAGGTAGATCACCTGGGGTCAGGAGTTCAAGACCAGCCTGTCCAACATGGTGAATCCCCATCTCTACTAAAAATACAAAAATTAGCCAGGCGTGGTGACATGCACCTGTAATCCCAGCTACTCGGGAAGCTGAGGCAGGAGAATCACTTGAACCTGGGAGGCAGAGACTGCAGTGAGCTGAGATTCCGTCTCAAAAATAAAAAAAAAAGTAAAGGAGATTTGGCAACACAAGCAGGGGTGGAGGGACATGAAGCCACGAATTGAGGAATACAGGTGGCCTCTTGATGCTGGACAGGGCCAGGCCATGGATTCTCCCTGGGAGCTTCCAAAAAGAACACCAGCCATGCATTTTGGACTTCTGACTCCCGAGAACTAGAGTGATGTGTGTTGTTCTCAGTCACCAAGTTGATGGCAATACCAGCCATAAGAAACCAATAGAGACTGGGCACAGTGGCTCACACCTATAATCCCAGCACTTTGGGAGCCCAAAGCAGGAGGATCACCTGAGGTCAGGAGTTCGAGACCAGCCTGACCAACATGAAGAAACCCTGTCTCTACTAAAAATATAAAAATTAGCTGGGCATGGTGGTGCACACCTGTAGTCCCAGCCACTCCGGGGGTTGGGGCAGGAGAATCGCTTGAACCCAGGAGGCAGAAGTTGCAGTGAGCCAAGATGGTGCCATTGCACTCCAGCCTGGACCACAAAAGCAAAACTCAGTCTCAAAAGAAAAAAAGAAAAAGAAAAAGAAACTAATAGAGCAGGCAATAAAAATAGAGCTGGTGGGGAAACAAGGGTATCAAGGCGTGAACACGTGTCACCTTGCTGAGTGATGCTTGTTCACGCATCACTACCCTTGCCATGCCCCTGCCTTAACATCAGACTGAGCCCAGCAGCACCTCCAGTGAAGCCCCGGGTTCTGCCCTCCCAGGGCATTTCCAATGCCTTTCTCAAATACCTGCTACATCCACAGTGGAGTTGCTTAGGAAAATGCTTTAGAATGGCAGAAGCTGGGGATGATGGAATATAGGAATTTATTTTTTAAATTTCACCTTAATAGGAAATATATGACTCTTTGTTTTTGCTTTTAAGACAGAGTCTCACACTCTGTCACCCGGGCTGGAGTGCAGTGGCGTGATCATGGCTCACTGCGGCCTCTACCTACCAGGCTCAAGCAATCCTCCCACCTCAGCCTTCTGGGCAGCTGGGACCACAGGTGTATGCCACCACACCTGGCCAATTTTTCTGATTTTTGTAGAGAAGGGGTTTCTCCATGTTGCCCAGGCTGGTCTCAAACTCCTGAGCTCAGGCGATCCTCCCACTTTCGCCTGCCAAAGTGCTGGGATTACAGGTGTGACCCATACTGCACCTGGCCATGACTCAATTTTTTAAAAACATATATGTGTGTATGTATGCATGTGTGTGCATATGTTTATATAATACATATATAGGCCGTGCGCGGTGGCTCAAGCCTGTAATCCCAGCACTTTGGGAGGCCAAGGTGGGCAGATCACGAGGTCAGGGGTTCGAGACCAGCCCGGCCAATGTGGTGAAACCCCATCTCTACTAAAGATACCAAAAATTAGCTGAGCGTGGTGGCACACGCACCTGTAATCTCAGCTACTCAGAGGCTGAGGCAGGAGAATCGCTTGAACCTGGGAAGCGGAGGATGCAGTGAGCCAAGCTCACACCACTGCACTCCAGCCTGTTGACAGGGCGAGACTCCATCTCAAAAAAAAAAAAAAAAAAAAAAAAAAAAGTATATATCAAGGTAAACAATAAAAAGTTACTCTGCCCAAATGCAATTGCCTCTTTTAGTTTCTCATTTATCCCTCTGGAATTTCTTACAAATACAGCAAATATAACTACATAATTCTTACTTGTCTGTTTTTTTACACGGAGGTAACATACCAAATTACCAGTAGATCTTCACTTTTTCACTTAAAAACTGGACCTTGGAGGCTGCCGCACATCTGTGCACAAAGGGCTTCCTCATCTTATGTCCTTCTGCAAGCATCCCACCCCACCACGGAAGGGGTGGAACCCACTGTATTCACCCAGCCCCTACTGACTGCCACTTGGGAGGCTGCCCATCTTTTGCTATTCTAAACAATGACACAATGAGTTCCCTTAGAAACTGCTTATTAAGCTAAAGAAAACATGAAGAGCCTGACCCACACACCAATCGGGCTTTGCCTAATGGCTCATAAGTCTAGAGGAGGCAGAAAACAAGGAGAAAGGCCCAGGTTACTTTTGACGACCTCAAGACACACAGCGAGAAACACAACAGTAGCAATAAATGCAGACCCAGGCATCTCTAAGGGAATTTAGTCTTTAAAATATCACTAAAGGCCAGGCGCGGTGGCTTGTACTTGTAATCCCAGTACTTTGGGAGGCTGAGGCAGGCGGATCACTTGAAGTCAGAGGTTAGAGAGGAGCCTGGCCAACATGATGAAACCCCATCTCCAATAAAAATACCAAAATCAGCCAGGCAGGGTAGTGGGCACCTGTAGTCCCAGCTACTCCCGAAGCTCAGGCAGGAGGATTGCTTGAACCTGGGAAGTCAAGGCTGCAGTGAGCCATGATCCTGCCACTGCTCTCCAGCCTGGGAGACAGAGCAAGACTATCTCAAAACCAGAAAAAAAAAAAAAAAAGTGTGGTGTACCATTAGAAGACACATGATTTGCTCAGTTCATTCCACACCTAATAAATCTTATCTGCATGACCCGGGTGACAACCCCAGCCTCCAAAAAGGTTTCCTGACTCTCCTCCCAACTGCAGACATGGGATATCTTCAAAACACAGCCCCAGTCCCGTCACACTGTGCTGAAAACTATTCCAGGTTCTCAGAGCTCTCAGGATGGATCACAATCCCCACAACTGCAGCTTGTGGGTTCAACCCCAACTCACTGTTCCTTCATGACTCAAGGCCTTTGCAGAGTGGGTTCCCTCTACCTGGAGTCTTTCTCCCCATCACTGCCCTGACACGCAATGCAGGGGCATCCTTCAGCTCTCAGCTGAAACATTCCTTCTTGAGGGAAGCCCACCTATCTCCCCACCCCTTTCTCGAACACACCAGATCCCCCATTTAACAACTTCATGGTACCCTGTACTGTGCCTGCTAAGTACTTATCAGATTTTTTCACTAAATATTTCTCAGATACTATTTTATGCTGTATGTTACCTTATTTATACATGACATTTGATATGAACATGCTATATAGTATCTAATACACCATGTACAGTTACCACTAGGATGAACCATATGAATTGCCATTTGTATAGGTCATGAGTTGGTGAACCACAGCCTGTGGGCCAAATACAGCCTGCTGCCTGCTTTTGTACAGCACACAGACTAAGAATGGATTTTTTTTTTTTTTTTTTTGACAGCATCTCACTCTGTTGCCCAGGCTGCAGCATGGTGGTATGATCATAGGTGACTGCAGTCTCATCCTCCTGGACTTAAGAGCTCCTCCCATCTCAGCCTCACGAGTAGCTGGGATACAGGTGTGAGCTACCACACCTGGTTTTTTTTTTTTTTTTTTTTTTTTTTTTTTTTTTTGTAGAGACAGTGATATGGCTTGGCTGTGTCCCCACCCAAATCTCACTTTGAACTGCAGTTCCCATAATCCTCATATGTCATGGGAGAAACCCAGCGGGAGGTAACTGAATCATGGGGGTGGTTACCTCCATGCTGTTCTTGAGACAGTGAATTCTCACGAGATCTGATTTTGCTCAACACTTCTCAGCAAAAGAAGCGCTTTTGCTCAGCACTTCTCCTTCCTGCCGCCATGTGAAGAAGGACATGTTTGCTTCCCTTTCTGCTGTGAGTGTAAGTTTCCTGAGGTCTCCCCAGCCCTTTGGAATTGTGAGTCAATTAAACCTCTTTCCCTTACAAACTACCTAGTGTCCTGCAGTTCTTTATAGCAGTGTGAGAACAGACTAATACAAACAGAGTCTCACTTTGTTGCTGAGGCTGGTCTCAAACTCCTGGGCTCAAGCAATCTTCCCACCTTGGCCTCTCAAAGTGCTGAGATTACAGACAGAAGCCGCCATGCCTGGCCAATTTTTAAATACATATTATAAGAAAGACTATTTGCCCCTGGGCCTGCGAGACCTAAAATACGTACTAACCTAACCCTTCACAGAAAAAGCATGCCAACCCCTGCTCCAAGTCAAACATTGTTGAAGGTTGGCATCTTCCTATGTCTCCATCAGATGTTTATTTTATGTTATTTTTTCGATGTCTCACTCTCCCCAGACTGTTTCTTTAGCGCAGTGAATGTACTGGTGCTGTCCCTCAAAATGTCACTCCCCACTCACTGTGCAGAATTCCTGGGGTGTGGCAAGCACTCAGGAAGTACCTAGGGCATCTATGAATGGACATCAGAACAAGTCTCAGCAAAATGTCAATTCAGTGTAGCTAGCATCTGTGATCACGAGGCCGGGCACACACCACACCAGGTCTTAAATAAAAACAAATAAGTAGGGTGATAAAAATATCTAATGTTGACTACAGTCACTTTGAATATTGAATATAGTCACTCTGGAAGGCCAAGATGGGAGGAAGGCTAAGAAGTTCAAGACCAGCCTGGGCAACATAGTGAGACCCCCATCTCTAAAAAATAAAATCTAAGAAGGGCCAAGGTGCTAAGATTTGCCTACCTAGAGACAGGAGGCATGCACAATTCTGAATGTACTGAGTTGCACACTTTATAGGTGCATCACATGGTATGTGAATTATATCTCAACAAAGCTGTTTATTAAAAAAGAGACAGAGAGAATAAGCCCCGGGGTCATTTTGGCTATATGCAATTTTCACCTTACACATGCTGCCTTTAGCACCTAACACCCTCCTCAAAAGAATTAATAAATACACTTAGACCTCACTTTATCATCTGAGGAACAGCGAACCTCATCTAGACTACTTTGCATTTGTGGAAAAAAAAAAAATTTTTTTTTTTTTTTTTGAGACAGAGTCTTGCTCTGTCTCCAGGCTGGACTGCAGTGGTGCAATCTCAGCTCACTGCAACCTTCATTTCCCAGGTTCAAGTGATTCTCCTGCCTCAGCCTCCCAAGTAGCTGGGACTACAGCCACGCACCACCACGCCTGACTAACTTTTGTATTTTTAGTTGAGATGGGGTTTCACCATGTTCACCAGGATGGTCTCGATGTCTTGACCTCATGATCCACCTGCCTCGGCCTCCCAAAGTTCTGGGACTATGGGTGTGAGCCACCACGCCTGGCCAAAAAAAATTGAAATGCACGTCTTTTCCTGTTGCTGTTAATATGTTGCTTGTTGCCTTAATAAACCCAGGGTTTCTCCCCTCAACACTACTGACGTTTTAGGCTAGGTAAGTCTGTCCCATGTATCATAGGATGTTTATAGCATTCCTGATCCCAACCCAACAGACACCAACTGCACCCCCATCCCAAACTGTGACAACAAGAATGTCTCTAGACATCGCTGAAAGTCCTCTGAGAGAAAAATCGCTCCTCATTGAGATCCACTGCCTTAATATTTTTTTCTATGTGGTCCCACTCCTGCCACCAATATTTAGTGACTCTGAAGACCCAACCACCAGCCCACCCATTCACTTAAAAAAATTACTGAGCTTTGCTCGTATCAGGACTTGAATCAGAAACAACCACATTTATATCTTGCCCTCAAAAAGCTTAGAATCTTGAATATAAGGTAGGATGTGTCCATAAATGGCCATTACAAAAGATTTGAAAAGCACAGAGTACCACCAAAGAGATACACATAAAAGGCAAGAAATATCCAGAAAAGAGTTTCGCAAAGCAAAAAGGAAAACTCAGTTTCCTCATTCATACAGCAAGGACAATACCTGTTTTTTGTTTGTTTGCTTGTTTGAGATGGGGTTTCACTCTGTTGCCCAGGCTGGACAGCAGTGGTGTGCAATCATAGCTCACTGCAGCCTCAATCTCCTGAGCTCAGGAGATCCTCCTACCTCACCCTCCAAACTAGTTAGAACCAGAAGTGCATGCCACCAAACCTAGCTAAATTTTTTTAAGAGATGTGGTCTGGCCATGTTCCCCAGGCTGGTCTCAAGCTCCTGGTCTCAAGCAATCCTCCCTGCTCGGCCTGCCAAAGTGCTGGGATTACAGGCATGAGCACCATGTGCAACGAATACCTGCTTTTCATCAGAGACATTGTGAAGACGAGACTTATATACTATTTCATTTTCACCCCATTTGAAATGGGTAGTATTTTTTCCATTTTGCTGAGGAAGAAACTAAGGCACAGAGGAGTAAAGCAACTTGCCCAAGGTTGTACAGCCTGTAAAAAAAAAAAAGAAAACTTCAACACAGGTAGGCTAGCTCACTGCTGCATGTACTGCCTCCTTAATACGGATAAAATCATTCATGTGACAACAGATGGGTGCCCAGTGACCACTCTATTCCTGGAAGTTGTTATTTCCACTTGAGAGGTCAAAGCAGGCTTCTTGAAGTGAGTAAAATACAAGAAGCGTTGGCGGGGCACAGTGGCTCACACCTGTAATCCCAGCACTTTGGAAGGCCAAGATGGGAGGATCACTTGAGACCAGGAGTTCAGGACCAGCCTAGGCAACACAGACCTCCATCTCAAAGGGCCAAGATGCTAAGATTTGCCAACACAGACACAGGAGGGAATCACACTCCAAGAAGGACACACACAGAAGACAGTCACAAGCTTAGGGGGTATAAGCTGGCCACAGTGGCTCATGCCTATAATCCCAGTAGTTTGGTAGACCAAGGCAAGAGGATCACTTGGGTCCAGGAGTTCCAGAACAGACTGGGCAACACAGTGAGACAACATTATCTATTAAAAATAAAAATAAATAATAATAAATGGGACAAAGAGCCAGAAGAGGACCAGATGGCCAATACAGCTGGGAAGACAGGCCAGAGCCAGAATGAGTTAAGTGAAGGAAAATTAAACTTCACTTAGGATTCCAACCAGGAAAATGCTGCATCGCCCAGACGTTGCAAAAGCTCCCAGGAGTTGTGAAACTCAGGGAAATTTTCTGGCTTACCCTTTTCTTGAATATAGCTAAGAAAGGAAACTGGAAAAACCACTGTCATCTTCAAATACTCCCTCGGAGACACCCCAGTCTCCACCACTCCCTCTCCCCCCACCCCAGAGCCTTCCATCTCAAGGAGTGTCCTGCCTCACCCATCTCCCTGCCCTATGCCAAACTGAAATCCTCACTCCCCATCCTGGCCAGCCAGCATCACAACACAGATGGCCCAGGGGCAGGCAGGGTCAAAGGGAGTGACCACGACTTGGTGGTCAAGGGCACGGGCTCTGGGGCAGCAGATCTGGGCTCGAGTCCTGGTCCTACTACTTCCAGGCTGTGTGGCCTGTGGGAAGCCACCCAACCTCTCTGGCTTTCCGTTCCCGTGTGTCAAATTAAAAGAATAACACCCATCTCTCATGGCTATTGCACACAATGTTGGGAAGACAGAGTACTCATTAGGGGTTGACTTTGCTGCAGTTACTTCTACCATAGTATTATCACTACTATAACTATTGTCATTATCACCGTTGGAGTAAACAGCTCATAAAGCCACGTGCCAAAATGCTGAAGCCCCCTTAGTAGACTGACTAATCCTCCAGCTTCCAAGATTAGCCAAAGTCATCTGGCACTGCCTGTTGGAAAAGACTCCTCTCTGGCCCACCCCAGGGTGTTTATGGGGCAAGATGGAGCATGGGGTACCGGCCAGGCCCTGGAGCCAGACGGCCTGGGTTTCATTCTAGTCCTGTCATTTACTAGCTGGGTGACTTCACCTCTCTCTGCCTCCTTTCCCCACCCATAAGGTGGAAACAATCACAGTCCCTGCTTCACAGGGAACTTGTCACGATTAAATCATTATTAGCACTTAAAAGGCATCAACAACAGTCCCTGGCACTTAGGAAGTGCCAAGAAAGCCTTAATGATCCACCTTTTCTCCATTGAGTTTTTTTTTTTTTTTTTTTTTTGAGACAGAGTTTTGCTCTTGTTGCCCAGGCTGGAGTGCAGTAGTGCAATCTCAGCTCACTGCAACCTCCACCTCCCGGGTTCAAGCAATTCTCCTGCCTCAGTCTCCCGAGTAGCTGGGATCACAGGCATGCGCCACCACCATGCCCGAATTGATTTTATATTTTAGTAGAGACGGTATGTCACCACGTTGGCCAGGCTGGTCTCGAACTCCTGATCTCAGGTGATCTGCCCACCTCGGCCTCCCAAAGTGCTGAGATAATAGACGTAAGCCACCGCACCCGGCCTCTGTTGAGTTCCAAGTGTCTCTTTCTCTCCTACCTGTCATTTTCCCCAAAGCAAGACCATGTCCATTTAATTCTCCTGGTGTATACAGGACACACTTATTAAATATGCATTCAACAAATAAAAGGTGGCCAGGTGTGGTAGCTCATGCCTGTAATCCCAGCACCTTGGGAGGCTGAGGCAGGCAGATCACCTGAGGTTGGGAGTTCCAGACCAGCTTGACCAACATAGAGAAACCCCGTCTGTAATAAAAATACAAAATTAGCCAGGCGTGGTGGTGGTGCATGCCTGTAATCCCAGCTACTCAGGAAGCTGAAGAAGGAGAATCGCTTGAACCCGGGAGGCAGAGGTTGCTGTGAGCTGAGATCCCGCCATTGCACTCCAGCCTGGGCAACAAGACCAAAACTCAGTCTCAAAAAAAAAAAAAAAAACCACCACAAAACACAAATAAAAGGTGATTAAATCTATCTGAAGAGCAACCCAGAAAGCAGGCAGAGAAAAGCCTAAGCACGCATACCCCACTTTCACCCAACAATCCTACTTTACAGACAGGAGTCCAAAGGAAATAACTCCAGCAAGAAAAGGAACAACGTGTGCAAGTTGGGCCATTTCACAACAGCAAAAAACCAGAACAACTCCCAAGCACCTGAGAGCCAAGCAAACTGGGGCAGGTGATCCGATTAAAAAATGACCCAGCTGTCACAAAACGAACTGTGCAATCTCCTGCACCCCAAGAGAGGCCACCCCTAAAGGTGGTAGGTAGCACTGGCCATGGGGCTTACATTCTTGGGCAAGGATTTTTAAACCATGCATAAAAGCAGAACAAGAAATACGGAAGGCAACATCTCTGACTGCCTAAGAGCTGTGCTTAAGAGTGAGGGGGAGGCTGGGCATGGTGGCTTACACCTTTCATCCCAGTACTTTGGGAAGCCAAGGCAGGGGAGGGAATCACTTGACGTCAGGAGTTCGAGACCAACCTGGCCAACATGGTGAAACCCTGTCTCTATTAAAAATACAAAAATCAGCTGGGCATGGTGGCAAACAACTTGTAATCCCAGTGACTTGGAGGCTGAGGTGGAAGGATCACTTGAACCCGGGAGACAGAGGCTGCAGTAAGCCGAGATCATGCCACTGCACTCCAGCCTGGGGGATAAAGAGTGAGACTCTGTATCAAAAAAAAAAAAAAAGAAAAAGCCAGGCGCGGTGGCTCACGCTTGTAATCCCAACACTTTGGGAGGCCGAGGCGGGCGGATCACGAGGTCAGGAGATCGAGACCACGGTGAAACCCCGTCTCTACTAAAAATACAAAAAAAATTAGCCGGGCGTGGTGGCGGGCGCCTGTAGTCCCAGCTACTCAGAGAGGCTGAGGCGGGAGAATGGCGTGAACCCGGGAGGCGGAGCTTGCAGTGAGCCGAGACTGCGCCACTGCACTCCAGCCTGGGCGACAGAGCAAGACTCCGTCTCAAAAAAAAAAAAAAAAAAAAGAAAGAAACTAGAAGCTATTATTATACTGCATTGATTCTAAGACTCTGTTTCTTCCTATTTTGCTATCTTTGGTATTTGTCTGTGTCTCTCGACTAGCCCATCCTATAAACACTGCTGGCTACGTTTTTATATCCTAACATCTCTGAAATTGGGATGCATGTCACAAATGCTGGCCTCTAGGATTCCATGAAATGCAGCACGTCCATATCAACAGCCTGGTCTCTCTAACTGAATGATTAAGGGATGGTGAGAGGCTTTTTTCTAAGTTCCCAGAATTAAGAAGGAAAAGTTAAAAAATTCCCTTACTTCTTAGCCACACCAACTCAAGGAGACAGGCAGCCATCACATCCCCCGCTCCCCACTCCCACTCTGTAACAGCTCAATTAACTTTAATGGGGGCTGAGCATCACTGTCAAGCTACCTGGCCAGGCCAGTTCAGCCAAACCCGCCAGCAGCCTGATCTCTGATAATCTCTACCTACCAGCTGCCTTCTTGTCTCCAGAAGGCCCATGCCCAGGCCAGGTTTGTTTTTGCCAAACCGAGGCAGACAGGAGAAAATAAATAATAAAATCTCCCACTTGCCAAAGCACAGCCCTTTCCAAAGCACGTGGTCACCAAGAGGCCCTGATTTCTGCCAGGTCCCAGGAATACTCTCTGCAAGGCACGGTGTTCTTTTAGAAGCACTCACATAGGATTTGCCTGGCAAGAGGGCTATCATTTCAACCACTGCAGCTTCAGAGTCAATGAGCTGTGTCCTCACCAGTCTCTATAAGGGACATATCTTGAATTCACAGGCACATTCTTTTTTTTTTTTTTTTTTTTGAGACAGGGTCTCGCTCTGTCGCCCAAGCTGGAATACAGTGGTGCAATCATGGCTCACTGCAGCCTCAACCTCCCAGGCCCAGGTGATCAACCCACCTCTGCCTCCAGAGTAGCTGTGACCACAGCCATGCACCATCATACCTGGCTAATTTTTTTTTTTTTTTAATTTTGTGGAGAGACTGGGTCTCGCTATGTTGCCCAGGCTGGTTTCAAACTCCTGGGCTCAAGCCATTCTCCAGCCTTGGCCTCCCAAAGTGCTGGGATTACAGGCATGAGTCACCACACCCGGCTCACATGAACATTTTAAACTGCATCACAGGATTGCTGGAGATCTGATAGTATCTTGACAATGGACCTTGAAAACCAACAAGCAGGCTACAGTGTTGCTGACAGTCACCCAGGAGAAAACACAATCACAATGGACATACTGCAGCATAACCCTAACATGGCTTGTATATAACTCCTGGTAGCAGGTGAACTGCGTCCACGCCAGGGTTTCTCAACTGCAGTACTACTGACATCTGGGACCAGAGGATTTTTCATCATGGAGCCCATCCTGTATTGTAGGATATTTAGCACATCCCCTGGCCTCTACCCACTAGACTCTAGGCATGCACTCCCTGCCCCATCGTGGCAGCCAAAAATGTTTCCAGACATTGCCAAATGTCCCCTGGAGACAAAATCATCCAGAATTAAGAACCACTGATAATAGGCGATTTAAAGAATATCTTTTTTTCTTAGTAGTGCTATATTTACTTTAATAGCTATTAAGTAAGCACGTATATATAATAAACCTGTGACTTCAAAGACATTCTAAAGTGATGTGAAACTTCCTTTTGCAATAACTTTGTTAAGGCTTAAAAAGTGAGTTGATTGAAAGAAAAACATTAGCTGACTGCGGTGGCTCATGCCTGTCATCCCAGCACTTTGGGAGGCTGAGGTGGGCAGATGGCTTGAGCTCACGTGTTCAAGAGCAGCCTGGGCAACATGGTGATACCCCATCTCTACAAATACAAAAATTAGCCGGGTACGGTGGTGCATGTGGTAGTCCCAGCTACTCTGGAGGCTAAGGTGGGAGGATAGCTTCAGCCTAGGAGGTAAAGGTTGCAGTGAGCTGAGATCATGCCACCACACTCTAGCCTGGGCAACAGAACCAGCCAGACCTTGTCTCAAAAAAAAAAAAAAAAAGTTAAAAAATAAGTACATGTTGGACAATATTGGCTGGCTGACTCAAAATTTCTCCCTTGCCATTTCCTCCTAGAGAAGCATAAAACCAAATGTTCATTTTTCCTGCCTCCCTTGCAGCTAGGGGTGGTCATGTAATCCAGTTCCAGCCAAGGAGACATGACCAGAAGTCTGCAATGTGGACAGAAGAGCCTTTGAAGAAGGCTTGGACTTTCCGGAATAGAAAGGAACCCATGAGGCTGGTGCGACCCTTCCCTCTTCTTACCTTGAACCCAGATATACTGGCTAGGGCTGTAGCAGCCATTTAGGGGCCTTGAGGAAAAGACAATGAAAACAGCAGAGATGTCAGTCCTAACAACCCTACATCACTAATCCAGCAACTCCAAGAGGTACTGGAATTCCTGACATGTAAAAAATAAACAAATAAATACCTTTCTGCTTAGCCTGCTGAAGTAGGGCTGTTTCTTGAAGCCAAATGCAATCCTAACAGATACAAGGTAAGAGATAGATGTCAAAATCCTGAAGACTAGACTCAAATGACTGAGGGGCAAAACAGCTGGGGAAAGGGCAGGCTTTGAGTCAACCTGCTGGGTTTGAATACTGTGTCCACCCCTTGCTAGTGATATGATCCTGGGCATGTTTAACTGTGTCGCAGATTCCCCATTTAAAATAAAAAGTCATCACAGCAACCACCCAGCATGACTGTGGGCCTGAAACAAGGTCTGTGCGGAGAGGGCTGGGCATACCACACAACACAGAGTAACCTCAAAGCATGTTATTTTATTTATAAAATCAACTCTTGGAGGTTCCCTCTCTCAGCTTTGGGGTCCCCCCACCCTCTGTCTCTGTACAGGAGACCTTCTTCCTTCTCCCTTCCTTCTTGCCTATTAAACTCTCCACTCCTTAAAACCACTCCACGTATGTCTGTGTCATTTTATTTAAACTGGCATGAGGATCAAGAACCCTGGTGTTCCTCCACTCATCGGAGCCGTATCATTTTGGTGTGTTAGCCAGGAAAGGAAACTACTTCATCAGACTGAAGCAATCAAACTCCAAAATGGTGCTGTAAACTGAACCACACATGGACACACCATTCTTCCGAGGACCCTTAGATCCACCCCAGGAGGAGCCCTAGCTGCTGTTCCCCATTCGACGCCCCTTTTCAACAGAAGTAGGCAGAAGTCGTCGCCCAAAACCCCCTAATAGCAGTTAATGTGGCATCTCCACAGGGGGTAATATTGTAGGAGTTAAGAAATTATTTTAGGCAAACAGAGAGGAAAAGGGGTCCCTGGGAAATGTTTGGTTTTTAAAGCAACTCCGGAAAAGTCTCTTGTAAAGTCCCGGCTCTTAGAGCCAGGCCAGCAACCTTTGATATGCAAATACAAGCCATTAGAAACTGGGTCCACCCAAACATGGCGATTCCCACGGCCTTCTTGCCCTTTCCCCACATGTTCCTGGCAACATGGCCGCCACCATGCATCCCCAAGTGTGCAGAACATCATGGTACCATGTATTTGCATATTAAAAGGCTAGGGTGGGAGGGCCAGCTTTTTCATGCGCTACGTGAAAGACATGCCTAGTCAAACCAATCCCCTGAGGCCTATGCAAATCAGACACCGCCTCCTCCAGCCTCTGTATATATACCTAGCTGCTATCTGTGGCAGCTGGGGTTCCCTCTGTCAGCTTTGGAGCCCCCCTCCCTCTGTCTCTATACAAGGGAGCTTCTTCTCCCTTCTTTCTTGCCCCTTCTTGCCTATTAAACTCTCTGCTCCTTTAAGTAAATCAATAAACAAACCAAGTCTTACCAAAGTCACACAAGCAAGATGGGGATAAGGCAGACTACAAGTGATTTAGTCATTGGTTCTTTCCAGTGCTTGAGAAGGAAGCTGTCTTTAGGGATTGAGTTGAAGTCCAGGTATAATGGCTCACACCTGTAATCCCAACACTTTGGGAGGCCAAGACAGGAGGATGGCTTGAGCCCACAGGTTTGAAACCAACCTGGACAACACAGGGAGACCCCATCTGTACAAATTAAAATATATATATAATTTTAAAGAGACAATTGTGTTGTAAAAATCCCTGTCTTAGAGCTAATGCCTAAGCAAGGAGGGGGGAAAGGAAGCCACCAAGGCTTCCCACAGGATCCAAGTCCTATAGGCCCAATTCTGAGCCTCCTTCTGGTTCTTTTTCTCCTCCCTACTCTTTGAGCTCCAGCCACAGTGGCCTTCCTCATTAAGCCGGTTCTTCTGCACATGACATTTCCCACTGCCCAGAACATTCTTACCTTCTGCTTTTGCCTATATAGCAGAAGCTGCTAGCTGTGCTCCAGTATCAACTCTCCCTCATCCCTGAGTAACATCTTCAGCTGGGTACATCCTGCTTAGAAAGGAAACTACATTTCCCAGCCTCCTTTGCAGCTAGAGGCACCACATGACTAGGTACAAGCCAATGGGATGTGACGAGAAGAGAAGTGGGCAACCTCCCAGTTGTGCCCTTACTCTGCTTTCCTGCTGGCTGCCTTGTGGACATGGAAATGCACCATCTTGATCCATGCAGATGAGGACAGCAGAGCAACAAGAATGGAAGGGCCTGGGACCCTGATTATTTTGGGGACAGAGCTGCCACACCAGCTGGGATTTTTACATGAGAGAGAAATGAGCTTGTATCTTAACCCACTATATTTGGGATCTTCAACACACGTAGCCAAACCTGTATCATCAAATGGGTTCCCCACTTAAGGAGTCTCCTTTTTTCCCTCCAACCAGATGAAACCCCGCTATTGCACTCACCGGGCACCACGCAGCTCCCCTTCATAGCACTTCCTGATGATTGTTCATTTATTTGGCCATTTCCCCAACAAGACTGGGGCTCAAGGAAGGCAGGGAACCATGCTCTGTACACCGCTGGATTCCCAGCATGGAGCCCAGGTAAGGGCTATGCAGGACCCTCAGAGACTGTCACCAGAATGGGACCAGCCAGGCCATGGGACCCATTCATGGGCACTGACCCTCGAAGATTCTACCTCCTGCAAAGAGCTCCTAAGAGGGTCTAATACACCCACTCATCCAAGTCTTGCCTCGAATTTCCCCAGGACCCACCTGTACACAAGAGGTTTAAAAAAAAAAAAAACTATGGGCTGGGAACAGTGGCTCACGCCTGTAATCCCAGCACTTTGGGAGGCCGAGGCGGGTGGATCACCTGAGGTCAGGAGTTTGAGACCAGCCTGGCTAACATGGCAAAACCCATCTCTACTAAAAATACAAAAAGTAGCCAGGCATGGTGGCACATGCCTGTAATCCCAGCTACTCAGGAGGCTGAGGCAGGAGAATCGCTTGAATCTGGGCGAAGGAGGTTGAAGTGAGCCGAGATCATGCCACTGCACTCCAGTATGGGCAACAAGAGAGAAACTCTCAAAGAAAAAAAAAAAAAAAACTATGACCAGCTCTCTAAAGAGGAAACAATTATCAGCAAATACTCAGATCCATGTTGCATTTCATCTGCAATTAAATATCAATTAACAAAAATGCATCATAATCAAGATGCACCAGTCCATGCAAACAAAAAAATAAAGACTATATGCTTTGTTTTTTTTTTTGTTTTTCTGAGACAGAGTCTTGCTCTGTTGCCCAGGCTGGAGTGCAGTGACATCATCTTGGCTCACTACAACCTCCTCCTCCCAGGTTCAAGTGATCCTCATGCCTCCCCCTTCCAAGTAGCTGGGATTATAGGCAAGCGCCACCAGTTAATTTTTGTATTTTTAGTAGAGATGGAGTTTCACCATGTTGGACAGCCTGGCCTTGAACTACTGACCTCAAGTGATCTGCCCACCTCGGCCTCTCAGTGTACTGAGATTACAGGTGTGAGCCACCACACCTGGCTGACTGTCTTCAATGCAAAAAAAAAAAAAAAAGGAAAAATAGTAGCTGGGCATGGTGGTGAGCACCTGTGGTCGCAGCTACTCCAGAGGCTAAGGTGGGAGGATTGCTTGAGCCTAAGAGATCATGGCTGCAGTGGGCCACGATCGTGACCCTGCACTCCAGCCTGAGTAACAGAGGAGATCCTGTCTCAAAATATATATATATATGTTGTAGAACCCCGTTCTTGTTTTTAAAAAATATCATATATTTATGGCTGGGCACGGTGGCTCAGACCTGTAATCCTAGCACTTTGGGAGGCCGAGGCAGGTGGATCACTTGAGGTCATGAGTTTGAGACCAACCTGGCCAAAATGGTAAAACCCCATCTCTACTAAAAATACAAAAATTAGCTGGTCATAGTGGTACATGCCTGTAGTCCTACCTACTCGGCAGGTGGAGGCTGCAGTGAGCAGAGATCACGCCACTGCACTCCAGCCTGGGTAACAGAGCAAGACTCTGTCTCAAAAAAAAAAAATTACTCTATCTTTAGGATCTGTGGAGAAGAGAGGCTGAAAATTAAAAACATCAACCTGCCAATAAGATTCCAGAAGAGGCCGGGCATGGTGGCTCACCCCGGTAATCCCAGCACTCTGGGTGGGCAGATCACCTAAGGTCAGGAATTCGAGTCCAGCCTGGCTAACACGGCAAACCCTGTCTCTACTAAAAATACAAAAATTAGCCGGGCATGGTGGTGCATGGTACACACCTGTAATCCCAGCTACTCAGGAAGCTGAGGCAGGAGAATCACTTGAACTTGGGAGGTGGAGGTTGCAGTGAGCTGAGATTGTGCCACTGCACTCCAGACTGGGTGATGGAGCAAGACTCCGTCTCAAAAAAATAATAAAAAAAAATTATCTCTAAGGGATTTTCATGTTTCACTCATTTCTGCACTGTTTTCATTCTATACTGTACCCCTTATAACATCAGACAAAGAGGAGAAAGAGTAGGAGAAAAGAAGTCCCTTTAAGTAATTCAATGCCTAACATGTTTATAGTAACAGAAAACCTAAAACTTCCAAAATATGTGTATGTCAGCAGTTCTCAGAGTTGTGATAGTCTGGCTTCACACAAATGCCATGATTTAGATAGTTAAACAAGTTTTCTTTTCTTTTTTTTTTTTTTCTTTTTGGAGACAGTGTCATGCTGTTGTCCAGGCTGGAGTGCAGTGGTGCAATCATTGCTCACTGCAGCTCAACCTCCCAGGATCAAGCAATCCTCCCGCCTCAGCCTCCTGAGTAGCTGAGACTACAGGCATGTGCCATCATGCCCAGCTAATAATAATAATAATAATTATTATTATTATTATTATTATTATTATTTTGTAGAGATGGGGTCTTTCTGTTGCCCCAGCTGGTCTCAAACTCCTGGGCTCAAGTGATCCTCTCACTTCAGCATCACAAAGTGCTGGGATCAGACGACAGCAACAGTGCCCAGTCCAAATTTTCTTAATCCTAAACTACAAATAAAACTGCAGAATGAATCTCCCCACACATCAGTCCAATTTCAGAGCTGAAACCTGATACCCATCTTGTCCAAGAGACTCACCCAGACCTGGGCACCCTACAGACAGATGCTCTATAACAACAGGGTGAATTAACCTGAATCGTCTATACTGATTTTCAAACCTAGGCTCCTGAACTTGGCCTCTTCACCCGGCATACACCTCCCTGGCTTTCTTTGGAGGTACACCATCTCTTCACCCCAGCCTCTTCCACCCCAGCCTCCTCCACCCCATCCCCATGGCCCTTTGGAGAATACAGAGAATGTGACTCAGAGGTGAGCCTTTTCTCCAAACACTCCCCTACCAAGTATGCAGGGAACTGGACACAGGCCAGCTTTGTCCCAAGTACCAAGTGTTAAACTGCTCACTCCACAGATCTCAGGGGGCGGGGGACCAAAGTGAAAGATGAAAGAGCCCTATTAAACCACTGCAGGCCAGGCACAGTTGTGCCCACCTGTAATCCCAGCACTTTGGAAGGCTGAGGCAGGAGAATTGCTTGAGGCCAGAAGTTTAAGGCTGCAGTGAGCTATGTTCGTGCCACTGCACTCCAGCCTGGGTGACAGGGCAAGACCTCATCTCTAAAACAATTAAAAATTAGCTGGGCATGTTGACAAGCATCTATAATCCAAGACACTCAGGAGGCTAAGGGAGGAAGATCGCTTGAGGCCAGGAGTTCAAGGCTGCAGTGAGCCATGATCATACCACTGCACTCCAGCCTGGGCAACAACAGAGTGAGTCTCTGTCTCTAAAAAAAAAAAAAAAAAAAAAAAAAAGAGAGAGAGAAAAAAGCAAACTACAGTTCCAGCACTCAGACAGATCCTGATCTAACATGCGATCCTGGGTTAGTAAATTAGTGAAGCCTTATCAAAGGGCTCGCAGATAAGCCAACCTAATTATAACTACTGGATTACCCTTCCCAATGCCAGACAGCTCCAACTTTCTTCCTGGCCACGGGTCTCCAGCCTTACAAGGCTGATGGAGGAACCCTAGAAAAGCCTGACCTTTTTTTTTTTTTTGTTTTTTTTTTTTGAGATAAAGTCTCTCTCTGTCACCCAGGCTGGAGTGCAGTGGCACAATCTCAGTTCACTGCAACCTCCACCTCCTGGGTTCAAGCAATTCTGCCTCAGCCTCCCAAGTAGCTGGGATTACAGGCGCCTGCTACCTGATTTTTTTATTTGTAGTAGAGACGAGGTTTCACCATGTTGGTCATGCTGGTCTCCAACTCCTGACCTCGTGATCTGCCCACCTCGGCCTCCCAAAGTGCTAGGATTACAGCCACCGCGCCCTGCTGTGCCTGACATTAACATGCACCATCGTCCACTCTGGATAATAACCACAGCAGTGAGTAACCTTAGACTCTGCTAGAATGGTGAGCTGGGCCAGCCCACTTTCAGAAAATAAGACAATGGCTACAGTGAAGCCTTTTCACATGTTATTCATTCCACTCCTGAGAACATCATCTAAGGAAATAAGCCAATACACACTCTACCCATGCGGTATTCAGGACAGCATTTTCTTTAAAAGAAAAATAAAAAAGACCGGATATGGTGGCTCTCGCCTGTAATCCCAGCACTTTGGGAGGCCAAGGAGACGGGCAGATCACCTGAGGTCAGGAGTTCGAGACCAGCCTGGCCAACATGGTGAAACCCCATCTCTACCGAAAATACAAAAATTAACCAGGCATCATGGTACACGTGTGTAATCCCAGCTACTCCAGCGGCTGAGGCAGGAGAATCACCTGAACCCAGGAGGCAGAGGTTGCAGGGAGCCAAGACTGCACAATGTACTCTAGCCTGGGTGATGGTATGAGATGCTATCTCAAAAAAATTAAAAAGGGAGCAAGAGGCTCGGCACGGTGGCTCATGCCTGTAATCCCAGCACTTTGGGAGGCCGAAGTGGGCAGATCACAAGGTCAGGAGATTCAGACCATCCTGGCTAACATGGTGAAACCCCGTCTCTACTAAAAACACAAAAAAAATTAGCCGGGCGTGGTGGCGGGAACCTGTAATCCCAGCTACTTGGGAGGCTGAGGCAGGAGAATGGCGTGGACCCAAGAGGCGGAGCTTGCAGTGAGCCGAGGTCGCACCACTGCACTCCAGTCTGGGCGACAGAACAAGACTCCGTCTCAAAAATAATAATAATAATAAAAAGGGAGAAAGAAAACACAGCAACCCAAATGTCAAACTGCAGATGATAATTATGTGATTATAGCCCACCAACACAGGGAACTATTGATTGGACATTTATAGGTTTAATTAAAAAGGTTACGTGGGTACATGGGAAAATTCTTATTACAGTAAATAAAAACATAGGAGACAAAATAGTATGCAAGCTACAAATGCAACCTTGCAAAACTACATACTAGTAAGAACAAGACTCAAATGTTAACATGCCAATAGGAAAACAATAGCCTGTAACAAGATATTTATACAATACACATGACGGACAAAGAGGAAAGGTCCCACGATAACAAGGGCCCCTACAAACTAACAGGAAAAAGACACACTAGTCCAGGCATACCCAAAAAGGACACAGGAAGACACACTGAAAATCCACAAATTGCTGGAAAATATGTTGCAGGATGCATAGCTTCTAATTGTAATTGAAATGCAGATGAAAATATTTTTTAGCTATCAAATTAACAAACTTTGATCCCAGCACTTTGGGAGGCCAAAGCCAGAGGATCGATTCAGGCCAGGGGTTCAAAACCAGCCTGGGTAACATAGGGAGAGCCTGCCTCTACAAAAGATAAATTTAAAAATTAAAAAAAAAAAAACAAAAACTGGCGGAGTAATGATTACAACATAATCCACTTTGATTTAAATATGTTATTTAAATTTATAAATATTTATATAATTTCAAAGAAAGAATACAAGAATACACTGGTTATTGGTTAGCCCAAGAGATTACTGATATGGTCTGGCTCTGTGTCCCCACCTAAACCCCATGTTGAATTGTAATCCGAATTGGAATCCCCACATATTAGGGAAGGGACATCACGGGAGGTGATTAGATCATGGGGACGGGTCCCCCATGCTGTTCTCCTGATCCTTGCTATGCTTTAGCAAAGAGACTGGCAGCATTTTGACCCTGCCCTAGAGATCTGTGGAACTTTGAACTTGAGAGAGATGATTTAGGGCATCTAGGGGAAGAAATTACTAAGCAGCAAAGCATTCAAGAGGAAGCAGAGCATAAAAGTGTGGAAATTGGCCGGGCGCAGTGGCTCACGCCTGTAATCCCAGCACTGTGGGAGGCCGAGGTGGCCAGATCACTTGAGGTCAGTAATTCGAGACCAGTCTAGCCAACATGGTGAAATCCTGTCTCTACAAAAATACAAACATTAGCCAGGCATGATGGCGGGTGCCTGTAATCCCAGCTACTCGGGAGGCTGAGGCAGGAGAATTGCTTGAACCCAGGAGGCAGAGGTTGCAATGAGCCGAGATCATGCCATTGCACTCTAGCCTGGGCAACAGAGCGAGACTCCATCTCAAAAAAAAAAAAAATAAATAAAGTGTGGAAATTTGCAGTCTGACAATGTGAAAAGAAAAACCCATTTTCTGAAGAGAAGTTCAAGCTGGCTGCAGAAATTTGCAAAAGTAACAAGGAGCCCAATTCCAAGACAATGGGGAAAATGTCTCCAGGGCATATCAGAAACCTTCACAGCAGCCCCTCCCATCACAGGCCTAGGAGGGAAAAATGGTTTCCTGGGCTGGGCCCAGGGCCCCCCTGATGTGTGCAGCCTTAGGACTTGGTGCCCAGCCACTCCAGCCATGGCTAAGAGGGGCCAAGGTACACAGCTCAGGCTGTGCCTTCAGAGGGTGCAAGTCCCAAGCCTTGGCAGCTTCCATGTGGTATTGAGCCTGTGGGTGCATAGAAGTAAAGAGTTGAGGTTTGGAAACCTCCACCTAGATTTCAGAGGATGTATGCAAATGCCTGGATGTCCAGCCAGAAGTTTGCTGCAGGGGTGGAGCCTTTATGGAGAACCTTTACTAATGCAGTAAAGAAGGAAATATGGGGTCGGAGCCCCCACACAGAGTCCCCACTGGGGTACTGCCTAATGGAGCTGTGAGAAGAGGGCCACCATCCAGAACCCAGAATGGCAGATCCACCTGCAGCTACACTGTGTGCCTGGAAAAGATGCAGACATTCAACGCCAACCTGTGAAAGCAGCCAGGAGGGGGGATATACCCTGCAAAGCCACAGGGGCAGAGCTGCCCAAGGCCGTGGAAGCCCACCTCTTGCATCAGTGTGACTTGGATGTGAGACATGGAGTCAAAGGAAATAATTATGGAACTTGAAAGTTTTATGACTGGCTTACTGGATTTCAGACTTGCATGGGGCCTGCAGCCCCTTTGTTTTGGCCAATTTCTCCCATTTCAAATGGGTGTATTTACCCAATGCCTGTACCCCCATTGTATCTAGGAAGTAACTAACTTCTTTTGATTTTACAGGCTCACAGGTAAAAGAGACTAGATTTTGTCTCAGATGAGATTTTGGACATAGACTTTTGAGTTAATGCTGAAATGAGTTAAGACTTTGGGGAACTGTTGGGAAGGCATAACTATGTTTTGAAATATGAGAAAGATGAGATTTGGGAGGGGCCGGGGCAGAATGATATGACAGGGCTCTGTGTCCCTGCACAAATCTCATCTTGAATTGTAATCTTAATTGTAATCCCCACGTGTTGGGGGAGGAACCTCATGGGAGGTGATTAGATCATGGGAACGGTTCCCCCATGCTGTTCTCCTGATAGTGAGTCCTCAGAAGATCTGATGGTTTTATAGGGGCTTTTCTCCTCTTTACTCTGCACTTCTGTCTCCTGCCACCATGTGAGGGAGGACATGTTTGCTTTCCTTTCCACCATCATTGTAAGTTTCCTGAGGCCTCCCCAGCCATGCAGAACTGTGAGTCAATTAAATCTCTTTCCTTTATAAACTACCCAGTCTCCGGTATTTTTTCATAGCAGCATGAACAAACTAATACCAGTACCATGTTCAGGCTTTATTTAAATATCTTTGTACTGTTTCTTCTGTCATATGGAACACATGTCACTTGTGATCAGAAAACTCTGCAACTAAATTAGTTTAGGTGTAAAAATCAGAGTGACATTAGCTTGGTGAGATTATCAGTAATGTTTTTACACATTGTTAAACTGTTGATTTAAAAGCAATTTTTAAAATAAGTCCAAAAATGTTTAAAATTTAAGCACATCTTTTAAAACACTGAAAAAACCAAAGCACACTTCTGCTTTGATCTCCTGACCTCTGGAATGTAAGGTTTAACTTAACTGGGCAAAGCCCTCTCACACGCAGCCAAGCAACATGGGCCTGGTCACTTCCCAGCTTGCTCAATTTTTCTGATATGGCAGGAAAACAACAGGTGCTTAATAAGTACTGGTGGGCCCATTAGTGGGAGTATAAACTGCTGCAGTAACCTGACAATTAACTATCAAATTTCAAAATGCACATACTCTCAACCTAGCAATTTCCTGTGGGAAAATTTATTCTGCTGAATCATTTACATATATTTGCATACGTGTGCCTTCAATGCAGCACTGCTTATCACAGCAAGAAACCAGGAACTGGGAATGACCTTGATAGCCACCAAGAGGGGACTGGGTGAATACATGGCTCAGTCATTTAACAGGCAAACGGGTGGCTTGTTAAAAAAAAAAAAAAAAAAAAAAAGTTGATTTGATTGGCTTTTACTTTCAATTTGCATGGGCTTAAAATGGTAAGAAAATCAACACTGGTTAAGTGAAGAGAACAAGAGACAAAACAGTATTTAAAATACCCAACTAGGGAGAGAAAAAATGAATATGTAAACACATACACGCAAAGGAACACGCTCTTGCATATACATTTGCATATACTTGAAACTTTTCTCGAAAAACACCCAAGAAACTATCATCAACGAAACCATCATCAACAACAGCTACTTCTGGGAACAAAGGGCAGGGTGGGAACATACTAAAACTTTTACTTTTCCTTTTATATTCTTCTAGAATATTCACCTTAAAGTATTAGCATCATCAACAAAGTTGCAGTACAAGATCTTCCTCCTGCAATCAGCCAGATCAATTCAACAACATCTTGTTTTAAAAGAAGAGTTTTCTAGCAACCTATAGAAAGTCCTCTTAACCACAGGAAAAAAGTACCTCATCATCTTACTAACAAGCCTTTGGCGGAGAATCAAAGGCAACTGGGGAGTGGGGAAACCCAAGTTGGTCTTGATCGCAAACATTTCAGTTAAGGTTCTGAGAAAGAGAAGAGACTCATGAAACAATATAAGCTGAATTTTTAAGTCCTGAGATTCAGCAGGGCATAGTGCCTCATGCCTGTAATCCCAGCACTTGGAAGGGCCAAGGTGGGTGGATTGCTTGAGCCCAGGAGTTCGAGACCAGCCTGAGCAGCACAGCAAGACCCCATCTATTAAAAAACAAACAAAAACCCTGAGATTCATTCAAACAAACAGATCAGAAGGTTCTTGCTTCTGCCAGGGACAATGCATTGCTCTACTTCCTTGCTGAGCTGGTAAGTGCCTCCCCCAGCTCGTAAGTGCCTTCCCTGGAAATTCTAGGACCACAAGCCATTGTGTTAGTGCTTTATGCATTTTGCTGAATGCTCCAGGTGAGATTTTTATGAGAGGGGCTCTGCAGTTCCTTTGAGTTAAACTCCTCAATACTTTAACCACACCATGATCTTCCTCAAGGTCTATGCACATTCTCTTCCTACTCTGGGACTCCCTTCCCCCACATCCTTGCATGACCAGCTTTGCCACTGAGCTCTGGGGTCAAACCTCACCGCCTCCGAAAGGCCTTCTGGGGACATCCCTCTGTAGTACTTTGCACCTCACCCAGTTCTTCCCGGTTCAAGTCTTTGCAGCACTTCCCAGCATCTGAAATCATTTCCATCACCCTCAGTGTAAACCCCATGAGAACGTGGGCCTGGTCTGTCCTGTTCACTGTTGTATCCTCAGTGTCTAGAGCAGCAGCAGCACATAGTAGCTGCTCAATTAATGATTGAATAAACGAATGAATGAAAACTAGTGTGGGAAGAACAATACAATGAACCCAGGGGTATCAAAGACCACACAAGGCTGGGCGTGGTGGCTCACACCTGTAATCCCAGCACTCTGGAAGGCTGCTTGAGCTCAGGAGTTCAAGACCAAACTGGGCAACATAGTGAAACTCCATCTCTACAAAAAAAATACAAAAATTAGCTGGGTGTGCTGGTGCATGCCTGTAGTCCCAGCTACTTGGGGGGGTGAGTTGGGAGGGTCACTTGGCCTGGGAGGTCGAGACTGCAGTGCAGTGGCACAATCAGCTAGGGCGACAGAACAAGACCCCAGCCACCAATCAATCAATCAAATACTGCACAAATTTCTCGTACTGGGAAGACTTAGGCATCATACATATTCTCCAAGCAAGTATTACCTAGGAGGCCAGTAAAAGGTAGACGGAGGTTCCTCAGAGAGAAAACTCACAGAGAGGAAGATAAAAGCTCCATAAAAATCTCAATTACTACTTGAGGGTTACAGGATGCTAGCCTAGAGCCTCCCTCCCTAGAATGAGGTTTCTCAGAGAGAAAACTCACAGAGTAAGAGAAAACCTCCATAAAAATCTCAATTCCTACCTGAGGGTTACAGGATGCTAGCCTAGGGCCACCCTCCCTGGTCATTAACACCCACTTTCCAGAACCTGGCAACTTCCCCAGGAGATGAACCCCACAGTTAAACCAAGGGGACACTTAAGTGGAATCTCAACTTTGTAATCATCCACTTCTCCTGGGGCACTTTAAAATGAAGGAGTAGAGCTTCAAAGCTGATCTCTCGAGAAAGCCATTTTCGGCTGGGCATGGTGGCTCACGCCTGTAATCCCAGTACTTTGGGAGGCCGAGGCAGGAGGATCACTTGAGCCCAGAAGTTTGAGACAAGCCTAGGCAACATGGCGAGACCCTGACTCTACAAAAAATACAAAAATTAGCCGGGTATGGTGGTGTGCACCTCTGGTCCCAGCTACCTGGGAGGCTAAGGTGGGAAGATCGCTTCAGCCCGGGAGGTCGAGGCTGCAGTGAGCTATGGTTGTGCCACTGTACTCCAGCCTGGGTGACAGAGGGAGACTCTGTCTCAAAAGGAAAAAGAAAGCCATTTTCGTTTTCCCAGGGGAGAATGAACTGTCACAACTCCAACTGGGAAAATGGAAAAAGGTAAAAAGACACAGCCCTCAGTAAAAAAAAAAAAAAACTGCCGCAACTCTAGCTAATTGGAGTTTAACCTCCTTAACGTCTCATTAAGCTTCTCCAAGGCAACCCCAGTAAGCCAATTACACTAGAATTTCAACAGCCCACAACCTCTTAGGGAAATGCAGGATGAGGAGGAAGGTCTTGCTCCACGTTTCTCCCCCATATTCCTCCACACCAGTGGCTTTGTGAGTTCACACCCCAGGGGACATATGGAAACATCTAGACATTTTCGGCTGTCACAACAAGGTGAGGTGCTACCAGCATCTACTGGGAGTAGAGGCCAGGTTTGGGGCTAAGACTACGCTGCACAGAACCGCAACCAGGCCACAAAGAATGATGTGGCCTACATGTCAACGGGGCCCACACTGAGCAACTGTGCTCCATGTCCCCACCCCCAAAATACAGCTTCCTCAAAGGCCCCGTTCAACCATTCAGCCTCTAAGAGGTAAAGGCAGGTCCACAGCACCACTCTACCCGCAGGGATGCTACCCTATCCCAGTTTTCTCACTAAGCTGGGGGAAGCTTGCCTCAGGATGTCTGGCCATTAATTAATTTTGGCAAAATGTTTGGGCAAGTTTTCACAAGCTGGAGTTGTACTGACCACACTAAGATCTGATCATCAAAGCTAGGCCTTACTGTGCCGTGAAAATCTGAAGCCAACATACCAATTAGATGCTTACTTCAAGGTTGGCCTGCAAAGCAGGAGATGCCAACTCAGATACCAACAGGTGCCAAGCGGGTTCCACCCATGAGAGAAGCAGACCAGGTGTGAGGAAGCACAATTTTAAAAAGGCAACAGGCCAGGAACGGTGGCTCATGCCTGTAATCCCAGCACTTTGGGAGGCTGAGGTGGGTGGATCACTTGAGGTCAGGAATTCCAGACCAGCCTGGCCAATATGGTGAAACCCCATCTCTACTAAAAATACAAAAATAAGCCGAGTGTGGTGGTGCGGGCCTGTAATCCCAGCTACTCGGGAAGCTGAGGCAGGAGAATCACTGGAACCTGGGAGGCAGAGGTTGCAGTGAGCCGAAATTCCACTACTGCACTCTAGCCTGGGTGACAGAGCAAGACTTCGTCTCAAAAAAAATAAAATAAAATAAAGGCAACAAACATTTGGCCTTAAAGCAACAACAGGGAGGGGTGGGGACTGCGGCAAACTGGAGCAACTCAGAAGTGGACAGCCTCAGCAGACTACTGCCATGTATAAATGTGGGCCTGGGGCTAGCAGAACTTCTGATTTTTCAAGGGAAGCCAGAAATCCAGATGTTTCTGTGAAATCTGCCAATCAACAAATATTGGAGGGTGGGCGACAGTGGCTCATGCCTGTAATCCCAGCACTTTGGGAGGTCGAGGCAGGCAGATCATGAGGTCAAGAGATCGAGGCCATGCTGGCCAACATGGTGGAAACCCCGTTTCTACCAAAAACACAAAAATTAGCTGGGTGTGGTGGCGTGCCCCTGTAGTCCCAGCTACTAGGGAGGCTGAGGCAGGAGAATTGCTTGAACCCAGGAGGCAGAGGTTGCAGTGAGCCAAGGTCGTGCCACTGCACTCCAGCCTGGCAACATAGCAAGACTCCGTCTCAAATAAATAAATAAATAAATAAACAAACAAATAAAATTGGAAATCACGGTCATTCCTATAATTAAAATCAAGCCAAACCAGCACAGTGGTGAGCAATATCTAACCCCTAGCTTGGAACTCATACCTCAAACACTCAAATTCTAATGTTGATTGAGCCCCCACT
This sequence comes from Nomascus leucogenys, assembly GCF_006542625.1. NCBI lineage: Eukaryota > Metazoa > Chordata > Mammalia > Primates > Hylobatidae > Nomascus > Nomascus leucogenys. Next base: position 87,602,368 of record NC_044398.1, read on the forward strand.
GTGTGTGAGACACTGAGTCCTGGGAAAAGAGGGGTGGACAAAAACCCTGTTCTGACTTTTCCAAGATGAAATAGAAGCTGTTTTGCCAGGCCCGGTGGCTCACACCTATAATCCCAGCACTTTGGGAGGCCAAGGCAGGCGGATCACCTGAGTTCAGGAGTTCACAACCAACCTGGGCAACATGGTGAAACCCTATCTCTACAAAAAACACAAAAATTAGCTGGGTGTGGTGGTGTGTGCCTGTAGTCCCAGCTACCTGGGGAGCTGAAGTGGGAGAATTGCTTGAGCCCAGGAGGTTGAGGCTGCAGTGAGCTGAGATCGCGCCACTGCACTCCAGCTTGGGTGACAGAGCAAGACCCTGTCTCAAAAAAAAAAAAATTAAAATTAAAAAATAAGCCATCTGATGAGAAAGCTGGAGGACTCAGTTTATCTGAGTATCCATTCCAGACAGTCAAGTGATTATTTCATCCTTAAAATCCTTACGAAGAAGTTTCGACAACGTCCAAAAGCCACTGTAATGCTTCATGTTATTCATTGATTCAACAAACAGCTGACCCTTGAACAAGACACATTTAAACTGCACGGTTCCACTTATACTCAGATTATGCTTCTGCCTCTGCCATTCCTGAGACAGCAAGACCAACCCCTCCCCTTCCTCCTCCTCCTTAGCCTCCTCAACATGAAGACAATGAAGATGAAGACCTTTATGATGACCCACTTCCACTTAATAAATAGTAAAAAATCTCTCTTATGAATTAATCTTAACGTTTTCTTTTCTCCACCTTGCTTCACTGTAAGAATGCAATATGTAATATATACACAAGATATGAGTTAGGCCAAGTGCAGTGGCTCACATCTATAATCCCAGCACTTTAGGAGGCTGAGGCAGGTGAGTAGCTTGAGGCCAGGAGTTTGAGACCAGCCTGGGCAACAGAGCAAGATCCCCATTTCTATCAAAAAAATAACAACAGAATTAGTGTTATCACCTGCTTATGTTCTTGGTAAGGCTTCCAGTCAACAGTAAGCTGATAGTAGTTAAATTTTTAAGGAGGTGAAAGTTAGACCTGAATTTTCTTTTCTTTTTTTTTTTTTTGAGTCTCGCTCTGTCACCCCAGCTGGAGTGCAATGGTGCGATCTCGGCTCACTGCAGTGTCCGCCTACCAGGTTCAAGCAATTCTCATGCCTCAGCTTCTCAAGTAGCTGGGATTACAGGCACCAGCCACCACACCCAGCTAATTTCTGTAGAGACAGGATTTTACCATGTTGGCCAGGCTGGTCTCAAACTCCTGACCTCAAGTGATCTGCCTGCCTTGGCCTCCCCAAAGTGCTGAGATTACAGGCATGAGCCACCACACCTAGCTAATTTTTGTAGAGATGGGCTTTCACCATGTTGGCCAGGCTAGTCTCCAACTCCTGACCTCAGGTGATCCATCTGCCTCGACCTCCCAAAGTGCTGAGATTACAGGTGTAAGCCACTGCGCTGCATCCTAAATTTTCAACTACAAGGGGCATCCGCACTCCTAACCCCTGAATTGTTCCAAGGTGAACTGTTATTTACTAAGCCCCAGGCACAGTTCTAGGTGCTGGGATTACAGCCATAAACAAACACAGGCCAAAATCCCTGCCCCTATGGAGCTGATCTTTTGGTGGGAGTTTACAGAGTAGCCACAATACTTAAGCAAAATATTACATGTACTAGAAGGCAGTAAGTGCTACTGGGGGTGTAGATGGGGGACAGAGATTTGCTAGTGGAGGGAAAGAACAGGATGCCTGAGGTGACACCTGAACAAAGTTTGAAGGTGAGGGACATAGCAGATAGGAGAAACGGCAAGTGCAAAGGCCCAGAGGCAGAGGCAGGCCTGGCCACAAGTGTGGCTGGAGGAGAGTGAGACAGAAAGCAGCCAAAGAAGAGGTCAAGGAGGCCAAAGGGACAGATGCTGCCCAGCCTTCAAGGCCACTGTAAGCCCTTTGGCTTGTACCCTCAAGGACATGGGGAACTACTGCAGGGTTTTAGTAGAAGAGGGACAGCTGGGCCAAGACTAGACTGTACGGGTCAAGGGCAGAGTAGGCACAGCAGCGAAGAGGTGACTGTTTTTCTGTTTTTTGAGACAGAGTCTCACTGTCACCCAGGCTGGAGCGCGGTGGCGAACTCTCGGCTCACTGCAACCTCCAACCCCACTGGACTCAAGCAATTCTCCTGCCACAGCCTCCCAAGTAGCTGGAATTACAGGCGCCCACCACCAGGCTCAGCTAATTTTTGTATTTTTAGTTGAGACAGGTTTTTGCCATTTTGCCCAGGTTGGTCTCAAACTCCTGGCCTCAAATGATCCGTCTGCCTTGGCCTCCCAAAATGCCAGGATTACAGTCATGAGCCACAGCGCCTAGACTGAGGTGACTGTTCAGATCCAGAAATTGGCCAACGATGACTCGAGCCAGAGTGGAAGACGGGGAAGCCATGAGAAGCAGGTCATGTGAGGCAACGGGCAACACGATTTGCTGACAGATGTGATAAGAATGGGAGAAGAAAAAGAGAAGTCAAAGCTGGAGACTGAGATGGGAAGAGGAAGCTCACGTTCTTTAGGAACATGGTGAGTGGGAGACACCCACATAGAGAGATCAGTTCCTAAAGTTGTGTCCACAAACAGAAAAGGTTCCCCCCCGCCATCTACCACCAGGTCCCAAAGATGAGGCACCCCCTCCAGGCTATCACAAACAGAGCTTGTCCTCAAAGAAAGAGAACACGACCCTTCAGGAGAGTCTTGGCCAAAGGGACCAGCTGCAGCTGCCTTCTGCAAGGCCCCTGGTGGCTGCAGTGGCTCCATTTGGCCAAGGAACCCTGAATCCGCTCCTGATTGGCCTGAATCACGAACCCATTTGGACCAGGAACCCTGAGCCCACTCCTGCCCAGGCCTCTCCCGGGTCACCCTCATCTCCTCCCAAAGCCATTCACCTTGCCGCCTTGCACCCTGTCATGTCACCATCCCGGACCTCAGAGTCCACATCCATGAGATAGGGTGGGTGGAGGGGATGGCCCCCCAAGATCTGACATCCCTTTCCACTCTAACACTCCATAGGAAGGGAGAGAGGAAGGGTCTGGAAGGAGGGGCAGCCAAAAAGGGGGAAAACAGGCTGAGCATGGCGGCTCACGCCTGCAATCCCAACACTTTGGGAGGCTGAGGCAGGTTGACCACTTGAGGTCAGGAGTTCAAGACCAGCCTGGCCAACATGACGAAACCCCGTTTCTACTAAAAATACAAAAATTAGCCAGGCATGGTGGTGGGCACCTGTAATCCCAGCTACTCAGGAGCCCGAGGCAAGGGAATCACGTGAACGCCAGGCAGAGGTTGTAGTGAAGCGAGATCACACCACTGCACCCTAGCCTGGGCGACACAGCAAGACACCAGACACCATCTCAAAATAAAAAAAAAAAAAGGGTGGGAAGGGGAAAACAGAGGAAGTAGGAGAAGGCTAAGGGATGGATTTGAAAACCAAAGCCACACTTGGAGGAGGGGAAAAAATTGGCTCTTTGTAGACTGTGGTTGAGCCAAAGGGAAGAATTAAACCAGGGATCAGACTGACTCCAAGGCCCAGACCTAGCCCCAAGAGGAATTTCTAATAGCTTCTAAGATACTCTTCCTTGGCGGCTAAGTCAGATATTCAGGGGGTTACTGAGTTGGTGGATGCCACAGAGCATCTCAGAGGTGCACATCAACCCTGGGACCAGCTCACTCCATCGACGGTGACACATACCTGCAGCTTCCTTCTGGTCTTCTCCAGTGGCAGTTGGTGCAACAGCAAAAATTAACTGGAGAATTCCAGGTGGTAACAGCTGATCTTTACTGAGCGCTGTGTGCCAACCAGCAACATTTTAAGTCCTTGCTAAGGATTCACTCACTTATTCCTCAAGTCACCGCTATTCACTAGGTACTGTGTTATCCCACATAGGGAAACTGAGGCACAGAGAGATGTAACCTGCCTCTGCCTCAGCAGCAGAGGCGAATTCGCTCTGAGCCACCACACTATACTGCTTAATACCAAGTTGTTTTCTCTGCTTTTCCATAATTTCCAATTTTTCTACACAGGGCCTGAAACACAATTTTTTTTCTTTTGAGACAGTCTCTCTGTCGCCCAGGTTGGAGTGCAGTGGTGCGATCTCAGCTCACTGCAATCTCTTCCCAGGTTCAAGCAATTCTCCTGCCTCAGCCTCCCAAGTAGCTGGAATTATAGGCGTAAATCACTAGGCCCAACTAATTTTTGTACTTTTAGTAGAGATGGGGTTTCACCATGTTGGTCAGGCTGGTCTCCAACCCCTGACCTCAGGTGATCTGCCTGCCTTGGCCTCCCAAAGTGCTGGGATTACAGGCATGAGCTGCTACACCTGGCCCTCTTTTTTTTTTTTTGAGACAGGGTGTCTCAGTCTGTGGCCCAGACCGGAGTGCAGTGACCGTGATCTCAGCTCATTTGCAACCTCCACCCCCACAGACTTCAAGTGATTGTCGCGCCTCAGCCTCCCTAGTAGCTGGGACCACAGGTGCCGCACCACCATGCCTGGCTTTTTTTTTTTTTTGGTATTATTAGTAGAGACGGGGCCAATCCATGTTGCCCAGGCTGGTCTCGAACTCCTGACCTCAAGCGATCCGCCTGCCTCAGCCTCCCAAAGTGCTGGGATTACAGGCATGAGCCACTGCACCCGGCCTGTTTTTTTTGTTTTTTTTTTTTAAATGAACTCACAAAAAGGCCCAGGCCCATTTTTCCAACCATCATTCCAACATCAACCACAAAGCCGCACCTCCTACCAGTCCCACCCCCATCTCCAGAGACCCGCCCCCACGAGAAAAGAAAGCCAAGGGCTGCTGTGCCCTGTCCTCAGGCCCTATTTTCCATTTTGATAGCAAAGTTCTCCTTTTCTCTTTGCAGAGCATCTGTCTGAGTAAAGGTCAACAGAACCCTTATCATGGGGCCATTTTCATCTTCTGGGTTTCCTGGACATTTCCTGTGGCTCAGAGGCAGACAGTGGCCCAGGAACAAAGCTCTGACAGGGTCACGCGAGGCCCACTAACCTTGACTTCTAAGCACATGACCTTGGTCACAACAGGAGCCAGGCACCAGTGCCTCACTGCCTTTCCACAGCCCAATCCCATCCCCACCAGCTGAAGAAAAGGGGAATCCAAAGGAAGAACAAGGAGCTTGAAACACACAACTTCCATCTTTGGAAAAAAAAATATTTAATACTAACCATTGTTTGTCTCCGTGCAGGGCACAAGCTGAGCCATTTACAAGATAAACTCACTGACTCTTCACAACAACCCAAGAAGGCTGCCACATTTTTGGCTCCTGTCCCATTTTATAGACGAGGAAAGTGAGGCACACAGAGAGAAAGTGGCTTACTCAAGGTCACACAGTTATTTGACTGCCTGGGAGGCCAGTCGCTCCCGGCCTTGAACACACTACCTTGAAAAACACGGCCAGGCGCGGTGGCTCACGCTTGTAATCCCAGCACTTTGGGAGGCCGAGGCGGGCGGATCACGAGGCCAGGAGATCGAGACCATGGTGAAACCCCGTCTCTACTAAAAATACAAAAAAAATTAGCCGGGCGTGGTGGCGGGCGCCTGTAGTCCCAGCTACTCGGAGAGGCTGAGGCAGGAGAATGGCGTGAACCCGGGAGGCGGAGCTTGCAGTGAGCCGAGATCGCGCCACTGCACTCCAGCCTGGGCGACAGAGTGAGACTCCGTCTCAAAAAAGAAAAAAGAAAAACACAAAAACAGCCGGGCACAGTGACTCATGCCTGTAATCTCAACACTTTTGGAGGCCGAGGCAGGAGGATCCCTTGAGCCCAGGAGTATGAGACCAGCCTGGGCAATATAGTGCGACCGTGTCTCTACAAAAAATACAAAAATTAGCTGGGCGTGGTGGCACACGCCTATAGTCCCAGGTACTTGGGAGGCTGAGTTAGGAGGATCACTCGAGCCGGGGAGGCAGAGATTGCAGTAAGCTGAGATCGCTCCACTGCACTCCAGCCTGGGTGACAGAGCGAGACTCTGACTCGAAAAAGAAAAAAAAATAAGAAAGAAAAACGCAACAACTACCTACTTTCTAGCTTTCAGTTAATTATATTTCAATTTTCCCACTCAGGCCCCAGTTGCCTCCTCTCGACTTCTGGTTCCAGGGCACCTCCAGCAAGTCTTGGAATCCAGACAGCACAAATATGCAAGGTCAAACACGGGGATGGGGTACCTACCAGAGGCAGAGATCAGCTACAATTACCCCCAAGCAGAACCCAACCACCTGGCAATTTCTGTGGCAGAAAGTCCTTAACGAAGGAAAAAACAAAAATAAAAATTAAAATTAAAAAAAGAAATTACAACTGGACTTCGTGAATGAGTTTCTAAAGATAAACCGCACCCCAAACATACTCATTAGCCATCAACTACCAGTTACCATCAATAAAATACGTCCTGATACAAAACCTCATGGATGTGCACCCTGTTTTGCCCCCTCCTCAACTCAGAAGAAAATAAACAAGAGAATATTCTAGAATTCACAGCAACACGAACCCAGATCACCACGTAAATCTTTGCAAAAAATAATCTTGCTGTTACTACACCTGGTACCAAGAGATCCACAGGTTTTCCTGTCTCTGCTAAAGAAAGTCCATCTGCAAAGAGGCTCCAATCACTCCCAGACCCTCAAGGCAAAGTCCGTGTTCTATTTCCACCCCTGGGGTCGCTCTCCAACCCCACTGGCTTAAAATGGGAGACCTATCAAAGTGTGGTAGGTTATTAAACACAATGATACCCTACTAAAAAAACAAACAAACAAAACCAAACCCTCCAATGGGGCCCTGGAGGATGACTTTTCAACACTCCAAATGCAGCCCTCAAGGAAAGGCCCGCAAAACAGGACAAGAAAGTATTTTTGGATGCTAATCACCAGCTCCTAAGAACCAAGGCTGTTTCTCCTGATTCCTAAACAAAATAGGAGAAAAACGGTCGTGTCCAGATTTGCCTACTGCGTTCGCCAATAATTAAGACAGCACGACACAAAAGTGCCTTCCTGGAACAAAAAGGCAAATCGCATTACGGAGAAGCTGAAGCCCAAAAGACTGGGGTTTAAACCACAGAAAGTGGACTCCGGACATCCAGTCAGGCTCCGCAGGCCCCGTTACAGAAGAAAACTTGCCGGGGTTAAATCTAAGGGGCATCCCCGGAGAGGAGCTCCACGTGTTTCAGGGAAGGGAGGGCAGGACCACAGCTACCAGGGTCCTGGGCGTCCTCAGCTGCACCCCAAGTCTGCCCCGAGCCGAGGGTCAGGTAGGGCACGTCAAGGGTGAAAACCCCCCTTCTTGCCTGGTTCCCCCAAACTTCCCCCGCAGTATTTAAGCAGAAAGAACAAAAAAGACAAAGCTAGGTAACCACAGAAGACTAATGTGGCTTGTACGACAACTTTGGGGAGACAATGAAAGTCCCTTTCTACAATCTAAGCCCCTCCCCAGCTTACCCCGTTGGTCATGGAGTATTTTTCGTAAAAGGAGGTGACCTTAACCACAAAAAAGATGGGAAAACAAGCAGAGATACACCCCTCTTCCCGCCATCGCTAACGTCCCCTTCCCTTAAAGGTTGTTTTTAATTAGAGACGGGAACCCCAAAACAGGAAGGCCTCCTCACGGAGGCTCTGACCCGACCCTCCCCTCCAAAACCCCAGGGCTGGGCACGCGGCCCCCCACGCTCTGCTCCGCAGGAACTGAGTCACCCAAGTTTTCCCCCATGCCTTGAACCCCCGAAAGGGGCTGGGCCGCGGGCGACGTGGGGGTCCCGGCCCACCAGGCTGGCAGCACAGCGAGGAGCGGGGTGCCCCGGGCGGCTGCGGGCCCGGTGCTTTCCCTCCCCGCCGGCCTCCCTCCTTCCCTCCGTCCCGCCGGCCTCACGCGGCCCCCCGCACGTACCCAGAGCGGGTCGGAGCCATCGGCGCTGCAGAAGCCCCGGAGCGCCATGCGGGCGGCGCGGGCGGCAGCGGGCACCGGGCGGCGGGTGATCGGGCCCGGCTGCTGGCGCGGGCGGCGGCGGGCACCGGGCGGCGGGTGATCGGGCCGGCTACTGGCGCTGGCGGCGGCTGCGGCGGCTGCGGCGGCGGCGGCGCAGGGAGCCGGGGCTGGGGCCGCAACGCCGCCTGGTTGGCCCGCGCGTCACGGGGATGCGGCGGCCCCGCCCCGCCCCGCCCCGCCCCGCCTCGCCTCGCCTCCGCGCTCGCTCACCTCGCGCGTCTCGGCGTGGGCTGCCGGACCCGCCACTTCTCGGCGCCCCGGGCCTGGACCCTGCACCACCCCCACCCCAGATCCTCCAAGGCCTAGGCCCACCCGCTCGCGGACAGGCCTGGGGAGCGTTGACTCGCCTTCCGGAAGCGCCTGGGATCTTTGGGGCCACACACCCTGCGACCACTTTTCAAATCCTGTTTAACGACAGTATCCGTCACCAGGGGAAGATAACGTGAACGGAGCCCCCTACCTGCCTGGAGTGTGCCGGGCGCATTAACTGCGCCCTTATTTCATCCTGTAAAGTCTCCACTTTCATGAAAGAAGAAACCCAGGTGCAGAGAGGTTGAGTGATTCCCTCTGCCCAGGGTCACCTGGCTAGTCACTTGCAGGGCTGGGATTTGAACCCGGTCCGCTGACTCCAAAGCTGACCCACACAGAAGGAGGTGGATACTGTTGTTCACCTACCTTTTACAGTTGGGGAAACTGAGGTTCAGAGAGGCGAAGTGACTTGCCCGAGGTCACACAGTTAGCAAGGAGTGAAAGTGGAAGTGAGACTCAAACCCATGAGCAGCCAGATTCCAGAGCACTGATGACCCAGAGGGCGCCAGTCTCCATCACTAACAGCTGTTGACCTCACCTGTGTGCAGAGCGCCTTTGCTTCTTCTCAACCTCTTTAAGCATCACTTAGAAATAACCAGGTTATTGATCTTCACCTCAGAGGTGAGGAAACTGAAGCCTGGAGACATGATAATCATAGGCCAGGCATGGTGGTTCATGCTTGTAATCCCAGCACTTTGGGAAGCCGAGGCGGGCCGATCACATGAGGTCAGGAGTTCAAGACCAGGCTAGCCAACATAGCAAAACCCTGTCTCTACTAAAAACACAAAAATTAGCCGGGCGTGGTGGCGGGCACCTGTAGTCCCAGCTACTTGAGAAGCTGAAACAGGAGAATCACTTGAACCTGGGAGGCAGAGGTTGAAATGAGCTTAGATCATACCACTGCACTCTAGTCTGGGCAACAGAGCAAGACTCTGTCTCAATAATAATAATAATAATAATAATAAATTAATTTGCATTCACAGTGACAAGGCTTCCTAAGGCTGTGTTCTTAGCAATTTACACAAATTAACTTGTGCAATCTTCACAACCCCATGAGGTAAGAAGTAGTATTATCCCCATTTTGCAGATACGGAGACTAAGGCCTAGAAAGACAGAGTAAATTGTCAGGGATTATTTAGATGGTAAGTGATTAAGCCAAACTTTGAACCTAACAAGTCTGGACAGGGAGGTGGGAAGTCTATACTACCATCCATTGTGCCATATTGCTTTTGAACTGTTTTCATAGACAGACAGGCACAGACAGAGGAGCTAGGGTGAGGCCGCAGAGTGTAAATTTCACTGTGATACCAACAATGCCTTTCCTTTCTCCTCTCCTCCTTAATCTCCTGCCTGATGTGGGTTTCCATAACACATGCACACAACAGCTGCACCAAATAAAACAGAAACAGTGTGTCCATTTGAGACCCCCCCACAAAGGACCTAGGGAGGGAAAGAAGAAGGAGGAAGGTAGATAGGATTGTTCTCTGTGATTTTTTTATTAGCCCAGGTCCCCCAAGGGTGAATGAGTTTCTAAGGGATAATTACTTTCATGTAATAATTCCAGTTATGCTGTTGCTTGACCTTTATACTGTCAACAAAGATTTATTGAGCATTTACTATATGCCAGATGTCTTGTTAGGAACAAGATAAAATTGCTACTCTTACACAGCTTGAAAGATTGGGATTTTTTTGGATTGGGATTTTTTTTAAGTGTTTCTTATAGTAAGATGGCAGATGTTAATCGAATATTATATTTTTGAAAGGGTATTTACAGGCCAGAAGCAGTGACTCACGCATGTAATCTCAGTGCTTTGGGAGGCTGAGGTGGGAGGTTCATTTGGCCCAGGAGTTCAAGGCTGCAGTGAGCTATGATCCCACCGCTGCATTGCAGCCTGGGTAACACAGTGAGATCCTGTCTCAGAAAAAAAAAAAAAAAAAAAAAAAAGCCAGGGAAGGGGAGATATGTACAACTATGGTCACAGCTAGAAAGAAAAAGTGGTGGCCGGGCATGGTGGTTCACGCCTGTAATCCCAGCAGTTTGGGAGTCCAAGGCAGGTAGATCACTTAAGGTCAGGAGTTCGAGACCAGTCTGACCAATATGGTAAAACCCCCATCTCTACTAAAAATACAAAAATTAGCTGGGTGTGGCGGCGGGCACCTGTAAGCTCAGCTACTTGGGAGACTGAGGCAGGAGAATCACTTGAACCTGGGAGGCGGAGGTTGCAGTAAGCCAAGATCATGCCACTGCACTCCAGCCTGGGCAACAAAGCAAGACTCTATCTCAAATAAATAAATAAATAAATAAATAATAAAACTACAAATAAAAAAATTAGCTGGACACGGTGGTGGGTGCCTGTAATCCCAGCTATTCAGGAAGCTGAGGCAGGAGAATCACTTGCACCCAGGAGATGGAGGTTGCAGTGAGCTGAGATGGCCCCACTGCACTCCAGCCTGGACGACAAAGTGTGCCTCCATCTCAAAAACAAAAACAAAATGTGGGCAAAAGTGGGCCTAAGTTAGAAATTTATACCACCCCTGCTGGGGGTGGAAGTCAGAGAAGGCTTCCTGGAGGAAGAGGCTTTCAAACTGAGATACATGGAACGCGTCTGGGTTCCTTGGGCCTGGGTTGTGTTCTGGGCAGAGGAAAACAGTTTATAGCAAAGTTATGAAGCAGGGAGGGTCGTTGGAGGAAACTGAAGACAGCCTGGGTGGCAGGAACCCAGAGAAGGAAGCAAAAGAAATCCATCTGGAGCAGGAGGGGTCAGAAGGAGCCAGGGCAGGCAGGTACCCGTCGGCCAAGGGAGGGGCAGTGGGAACCACTGGTGGGTTTTAGGCAGGACACAAGACAGAGTTGGATTTCTTTCCATGTTTTATGCATTCACTCTTTATTCATCCTTTCAACAAATATTTATTGAGCAAGCACATGAAAACGTGCTCAACATCATTAGTCATCAGGGAAATGCAAATAAAACCCCAGTGAAATACCATCATACACCCACCAGAGTGACTGGAAACAAAGACTGAAAATTCCAAGTGCGAAGACGTGGATTAACTGGAAAAGGCACACTCTGTTGGGAGGTGTATAAATTGGCTTAACTGCTTTGCAAAACTCACAATTTGGCTGGGTGCAGTGGCTTATGCCTGTAATCCCAGCACTTTGGGTGGCCAAGGCAGGTGGATCTCTTGAGCTCAGGCGATTGAGACCAGCCTGAGCAACATGGTGAAACCCCATCTCTACAAAAAATACAAAAAGGTGGGCGCCAAGGTGGGCGGATTGCCTGAGCTCAGGAGTTCAAGACCAGCCTGGCTGACATGAGGAAACCCCCATCTCTATTAAAAATACAAAAAATTAGCCAGGCATGGTGGCACATGCCCGTAATCCGAGCTACTCGGGAGGCTAAGGCAGGAGAATTGCTTGAACCTGGCAGGTGGAGGTTGCAGTGAGCTGAGATCACACCACTGTGCTCCAGCCTGGGCAACAGAGTGAGACTCTGTCTCAAAAATAAAATAAAATAAAATTAGCTGGGCGTTGTGGCACGTGCCTGTAGTCCCAGCTACTTGGGGAGCTGAGGCACAGGAGTCACTTGAACCCAGGAGGCACAGGTTGCTCTGAGCCAAGATTGCACCACTTCACTCCGGCCTGGGTGACAGAGCGAGACTCTATCTCCAAAAAAAAAGAAAACTAACAATTTGTGCTAAAGTGAAACATACAATTACATAGTGACACAGAAATTCCACTCTCCTCCAAAAGAAAGGTGAGCTTACATCCACCAAAACACATCTACAAAAAATGTTCAAAATAGCAACAATATGTACGAATCCCACAAAACATAACAAGGAGCAAAACAAGCCAGACACAAAAGAGCATATTTGCCATGATCCCATTTACACAATGTTCAACAATAGGCAAAACTAATATACATTATTCAAGAGCCAGGCACTGTGGCTCATGTCTATAATACCAGCAATCTGGGAGGCCCAGGCAGGAGGATTGCTTCAGGCCAGAAGTTTAAGACCAGCCTGGGCAACATAGTGAGACCTCATTTCTACAAAACAAATTTTGTCTTTTTTTTTATTTTTTGAGACAGACTCTCACCCTTTTGCCCAGGTTGGAGTGCGGTGGCATGATCTCGGCTCACTGCAACCTCTGCCTTCCAGGTTCAAGTGATTCTCCTGCCCCAGTTTCCCGAGTAGCTGGGATTACAGGTGCGTGCCACCACGCCTGGCTAATTTTTTGTAACTTTAGTAGAGATGGTGTTTCACCATGTTGGCCAGGCTGGTCTCAAACTCCTGACCTTGTGATCCGCCTGCCTCGGCCTCCCAAAGTGCTGGGATTACAGGCGTGAACCACCGCGCCTGCCTCAACAAAACAATTTTAAAGATTAGCTGGGCGTGTTGGCACACACCTATGGTCCTAGCTACTCAGGAAACTGAGATAGGAGAACTGCTTGAGACCCGGAGTTCCAGACTGCAGTGAATTGTGTACGATCGCAACACTGCACTCCAGCCTGGGCAACAGAGGTAGACCCTGTCTCTGAATAATAATAATAATAACATATGTTGATCAAAGTCAAAATAGGAAGAAATGTCCTAGGGAGATGGAAATGTTCTATAACTTGATTTGGTGGTAGTTATGTGGTTGTAAAGGTTTTAAATTTACATACATACACACACATATATATGTATATACACACACACACACACATTTATATTTTAAAATTCATTGAGCTTGGCTGGGTGCAGTGGCTCATGCCTGTAATTCCACCCATCACTTTGGGAAGCCAAGGTGGGTGGATCACTTGAGGTCAGGAGTTCAAGACCAGCCTGGCCAACATGATGAAACCGCATCTCTACTAAAAATACATAAATTAGTCGGGTGTCCTGGTGCACGCCTGTAATGCCAGCTACTCTGGAGGCTGCAGCAGGAGAATCACTTGAACCCAGGAGGCAGAGGTTGCAGTGAGCCAAGATCGAGCCACTGAACTCCAGCCTGGGCAATAGAGCGAGACTCCGTCTCAAAAAAAAAAAAAAAAATCATCAAGAGGACATTTAAAGTTGCTGTACTTTGCTCTATGAAAGTTAAACTCAATTAAAAAATTTTTTTGAGCTATGATCTTGCTCTTGCTCTGTTGCTCAGGCTAGAGAGCAGTAGTGCTCACTGTAGCCTCAAACTCTTGGACTCAAGCAATCCTCCTGCCTCAGCCTCCCACGTAGTTGTGACTATGGGACACACCACCACGCCTGGCTAATATTTGTTGTAATATTTTTGTAAAAAGGGATCTTACTACGTTACCCGAGTTGGTCTCGAACTCCTGGCCTCAGGCGACCCTCCTGCCTTAGCCTCCCAAAGCACTGGGATTACAGGCATGAGCCACTCTGCGCAGCCTCAATTAAAAATTTTAAAATAGAAAATAAATAAATGTGAGCCGGGCACGGTGGCTCACGCCTGTAATCCCAACACTTTGGGAGGCCGAATCGGGTGGATCACCTGAGGTCAGGAGTTCAAGACCAGCCTGACCAATATGGTGAAACACCATCTCTACTAAAAATACAAAAATTAGCCAGGCATGGTGGCGCATGCCTGTAATCCAAGCTACTCAGGAGGTGGAGGCAGGAGAATCACTTGAACCCAGGAGGCGGGGGTTGCGGTGAGCCAAGATGGCTCCACTGCACTCCAGTCTGAAAGACAGTGAGACTCCATCAAGAAAGGAAAGAAAGAAAAGAAAAAAGAAAAGAAAAGAAAGAGCAAGAGTGAGAGAGAAGGACAGAGAGAGAGAGAGAAAGAAGGGAGAGAGGGAGGGAGAGAAGGAGGGAAAGAAAAAGAAAGAAAGAAAAGCAAGAAAGAAATTTATTGCGAGTCTCCTGTGTGCCGGATACTGTATTAAGTGCTGTAGACACAGGAGTGACCAAAACAAAGAAGGAAGTAATTATAGACCAGACAAATTAGTCTACCATTTTCCAAAAGCGGAAACTGGGTTTAGAGGGACGAAGTAATTTGTTCCAGATCCAGCAGCTGGGATGTGGCAGAGATAAGGCTCAGCTCTGCTCTTTACCACCAAGCCTCTCTGTGCAACTCTTTCAGCCGCAGGCTCAAACCACCCCCTTTGCCTTCTTTCTAAGCCCCTTCCTCCCCATTAGGGGCTGTCACAATGTAACAAACCCTTAGACCAAGAGACTCTGGGCCCTGCATCAAACCCACTGAACTGGCAGCAAAGTGATTCATGATTAAAATGCAAGATTTGGATTTTGGATTTCAAGCATCACTAAACTGATAGGTAGCATAGAGAATGTCAGAGTTCCTCTTTTTATTTCCTGTAATCACAGCACTCTGTTCTTGTTCATTTATTTAGGAGTACTTTTCACTATTTGTAATCATTCATTTATTTATTTGCTCCATATGGCCTCCCCAGCCAGACTGGGAACATTTTATTTATTTATTTATTTATTTATTTATTTATTTATTTATTTTTAAGATAGAGTCTCACTCTGTCGCCCAGGCTGGAGTGCAGTGGCAGGATCTTGGCTCACTGCAACCTCCATCTCCCAGGTTCAAGCGATTCTCCTGCCTCAGCCTCTTAAGTGGCTGGGACTACAGGCGCACACCACCACGCCCAGCTAATTTTTGTATTTTTAGTGGAGACGGGGTTTCACCATGTTGGCCAGGCTGGTCTCGAACTCCTGACCTCAAGTGATCCGCCCGCCTTGGCCTCCCAAAGTGCTAGGATTACAGGCGTGAGCACCTGGCCCAGACTGGGACCTTGAAGGTGCTGCTACCTCTGACCTGAACTTCTGTACCTACCTCCTCCTTGGTCTCCCCACTTCCTTTGTTTCCCCACTACAATCAGAACCCCTCACAGCAGCCCAGGGGACCTAGTAAAGCACCCTGCATGCAGCCTCCCATGGCCTCCCTTTGTCCTTGGTATAAAATCCTGCTGGAAAAAAATACAACAATTCTACTTCTAGGTATATAACTAAAATAAATGAGGTCTGGTGCGGTGGCTCACGTCTGTAATCCCAGCACTTTGGGAGGCCGAAGCAGGTGGATTACCTGAAGTCATGAGTTCCAGACCAGTCTGACCAACAAGGAGAAACCCTGTCTCTACTAAAAATATAAAATTAGCCGGGCACAGTGGCGCATGCCTGTAATCCCAGATACTCGGGAGGCTGAGGCAGGAGAATCGCTTGAACCCGGGAGGCAGAGGGTGTGGTGAGCCAAGATTGCACCATTGCACTCCAGCCTGGGCATCAAGAGTGAAACTCCGTCTCAAAAAAAAAAAAAAAAAAAAAAAAGGAATGAAGGCAGAGGTTTGAACAGGTATTTGTACACCCATGTTCACAGCAGCATTATTCACAGTAGCCAAAAAGTGGAAACAGGTCAGGCATGGTGCTTCCTCCCACCTTAGCTTCCCGAGCAGCTGGGATTACAGGTTGGCACCACCACACCCAGCTAATTTTTGTATTTTTAGTAGAGGTAGGGTTTTGCCATGTTGGCAGGCTGGTCTTGAACTCCTGGCCTCAGGTGATCCACCCACCTCGGCCCCCCAAAGTGCTGGGATTACAGGTGTGAGCCACCATGCCCGGCCACTTCTTCTTTTCTTACCATTTAATTACCCTAAGTTATATACAAGTCATATACTAGATGTATTTATGGTGTCTTGTAAGTATGCAAATCTTTTTCCCACTAGAATTTCAGCTCCACGATGGAGGGATTTAGCTATGTTTTGCTCACTTATGTACTCAGAACACTCAGACCAGGGGTCAGCAAAGTTTTTCTGTAAAGAGTGAGATTGTAAATTTTTTAGGCTTTGCAGGCCCTGCAGTCTCTGCCACCATTTCTCACATCTATCACGGCAGTGCAAAGGCAGCCATAACAAATACATAAATGAGGCTGAGCGTGATGGCTCACACATATAATCCCAGCGCTTTGAGAGGCCAAGGTGGGAGGATTGCTTGAGCCCAGGAGTTCGAGACCAGCCTGGCCACCAGGGACTAACCTTTAGTGAGTAAAAGTTAGATTTATTCACTTATTAAAAACAAGGAAAGGCTGGATGGTGGCTCACGCCTATAATCCCAGCACTTTGGGAGACCGAGGCAGGGGGATCACTTGAAGCTAGGAGTTCAAGACCAGCCGGGGCAACATGGCAAAACCCCGTCTCTACAAACAATATAAAAATTAGCCAAGTGTGGTGGTACATGCCTGTGTTCCCAGCTACTCAGGAGGCTGAGGTGGGAGGATTGCTTGAGCCCAGGAGGCAGAGGTTCTACTGACCTGTGATTGCACCACTGCACTGCAGCCTGGGCAACAGAGTGAGACCCTGTCTCAAAAAAAAAAAAAAAAAAAAAAGGAGAGGGACACCAGAGCAACTGAGCAACTATGGGTTGCTTCACCAAACAAAGGCAAAAATTAACTTTTAAAGTTTAGTAAATGGACCGTTTTGTTCAGGGAACCCTTATCTGAATTCCTGTGCCTGGGTATCCAACTGCCCAGATCCTCCAAGCAAGGGGAAAAGATTTCATTTGTACTGACATATTTTATTTTATTTTATTTTATTTTTTCTTTTTCTTTTTTCTTTTTCTTTTTTTTTTTTTGAGACAGGGTTTCGGTCTTGTCGCCCAGACTGGAGTACAACGGTACCATCTCAGCTCACTGCAACCTCTGCCGCCCAGGTTATAGTGATTCTCCTGCCTCAGCCTCCCAAGTAGCTGCAATTACAGACACCCGCCACCATGCCTGGCTAATTTTGTGTTTTTAGTAGAGACGGGGTTTCACCATGTTGGTCAGGCTGGTCTCAAACTCCTGACCTCAGGTGATCCACCTGCCTTGGCCTCCCAAAGTGCTGGGATTACAGGCATGAGCCACCGCACCCGGCCTGTACTGATATATTTTCAAACTGCAAATTATGTATCTATGATTTCATGGAACAAAGTTTCTCAGCAAGTCAGAAAGCAGTGGTTCACAGTAGGAAGTCACCATGGCACTTTACAGCTGCAGTGTCCTTGGGAGAAATATTATTTCCTGTTATCTTTGCAGGTATCTTTACCTGGTTTTGAGGGGTTTTATTTTTTTCTGGAGAAGGTCTTGCTCTGTTGCTCATGCTGTACTGCAGAGTGCAGTGGTGTGATCATAGCTCACTGCAGCCTCGAACTCCTGGGCTCCAGCAGTCCTCCTGGCTCAAGCGATCTGCCCGCCTCAGGCTCCCAAAGTGCTGCGATTACAGGTGTGAGCCACCATGCTTGGCCTTTTTGTTTGTTTGTTTGTGGCAGGGTCTCCCTCTGTCACCCAGGCTGGAGTGGCATGGCATGCTCAGAGCTCACGACAGCCTCATACTCCTGGGATCAAGGGATCCTCTTGCCTCAACCTTCCTAGTAGCTGGGACCACAGGCACGTGCCACCATGCCTAGCTAATTTTTGTATTTTTTTTTTTGTAGACATGGTGTTTTGTCATTTTGCCCAGGCTGGTGTCAAACTCCTGGGCTCAAGCAATCCTCCTGCCTCGGCTTCCCAAAGCTCCGGAATTACAGGTTTGAGCCACCATACCTGACCCATTGCAGGATGTTTTAGCCTCATTCCTGGCCCCTACCCACCAAATGCCAGGAACGTACCTGCACACACACCTTGGCATTGTGACAACCAAAAATGTCTCCCTACATTGCCAAATGTCCCCTGGGAGGGCAGACTCGACCTGGTTGAGAATCACTGCTGGAGAGGACCTCAGACTGGAAAGGGACATGATTTGATGTACAGTTTTGAAAGGCCACTCCCTGTGCCCAGAATGCGTCCCCAGCCTTAGACAACGAGTACATTGCATTCATCTGGACACAGTGATTGGTTCAAAGAGAGCATGTGACCTAGTCACAGCCCAAGAATCACAATACAATTTGGGCTAAGAATCTGGGGAAAGAAGCCAGGTGTGGTGGCTCACGCCTGTAATCCCAGCACTTTGGGAGGCCAAGGCGAGCAGATCACCTGAGGTCAGGAGTTCCAGACCAGCCTGGCCAACATGATGAAACCCCATCTCTATTGAAAATACAAAAATTAGCTGGACATGCTACGCGTGCCTGTAATCCCAGCTACTTGGGAGGCTGAGGCATGAGAATCGCTTGAACCCAGGAGGCAGAGGTTGCAGTGAGCTGAGATAGTATCAATGCACAATGCACTCCAGCCTGGGGCAACAGAGTGAGACTTTGTCAAAAAAAAAAAAAAAAAGAATTTGGGGAAAGAGAGTCTTGCTTCTGACTCCTCTCACTGGAAGTCCGAAGGGACCCAGGTACCTGAATGACATCCATTGTGTCCCTGCTACATGAAGCCTGAGGCTGGGGCCAACACAGGGCAAGCAGAAGCTAAGAAAGGGAGAGAAACAGATGCGTGATGGCTTCATTTGCATCCTGGTTTCAGCCCTACCTATGAACGTTTTATTTACAGGATCCCCAAATTCAGACTTGAGATCTTTTACCAAAAAAGGCCTAACTGTCATGAGAGACCCTGGGCTTGGGCTTCAGTCTTCCTCACAGCTTTGCTCTGCCCGGACTTTCCCTGCCCAGCCCAAATCCTCACCTTCGAATTCTGCCAGTTTCAGTGTCTCATGCCTGTAATCCCAGCACTTTGGGAGGGTGAGGGAGGCAGATCACTTGAGGTCAGGAGTTCCAGACCAGCCTGGGCAACATAAGGAGACCCCTGTCTTTATTTAAAAAAACAACGACAACAAAAAACGAGTAGAAAAGAGACCAGGTACAGTGGTGGCTCACTCCTGTAATCCCAACACTTTGGGAGGCCAAGGTGGGTGGATCACTTGAGGTCAGGCGTTCGAGACCAGCCTGGCCAAAATGGCAAAATCCCATCTCTACTAAAAATACAAAAATTAGCTGCACGTGGTGGTGCATGCCTGTAGTCCCAGCTACTCAACAGGCTGAGGCAGGATAATCACTTGAACCCGGGAGGCGGAGGTTGCAGTGAGCCAAGATCATACCACTGCACTCCAGCCTTGGCGACAGAGAGTCAGATTCCATCTCAAAAAAAAAAAAAAAAACCCTGAAAATGTCAATTACATATGGAATATCAGTATAACAATGTATGGCTGTTGTAACACAGTACCGAAGTCCAAGATCAAAGTGCTGGTAGACTCAGGTGTCTGGAGAGGACCTGCTTTTCTAGATGGCTGTCTTTTCACTGTGCCTTCCTATGGTAAGTGGCAGGGGATCTCTCTGGGGTCCCTTTTGTTTATTTATTTATTATTATTTTAATTTTAAATGGAGATGGCGTCTCGCTGTGTTGCCCAGGCTGGTCTCGAACCACTGGACTCAAGCGATCTCAACACTTTGGGGGCCTTGGTAGCTGAACCATTACAGGCGTGAGCCACCACACCCAGCCTGGGGTCCCTTTTATAAGGGCACTAATCCCAGTCATGAGAACTCCATTGTCAAGACCTAATCATGTCTCAAAGGCTCGCCTCCTAATACCATCACCTTAGGGGTTAGGATTTCAACATATGAATTTTGGCGGGTACAAACATTCAGAATATAGCATGGAGACTGTAGTGAGTGAGAACTGAAAACTACTTAGAATTCAGTTTACAGAAAAGTTACACTCCTCCCACCCCATAAAGCAAGTGAACTGTATTGATCCCAACCACAAAAATTAGACATTCTAGATGAATGTCTTTGAGAAAATGAATCAGAGAGTCCAGATGTAGCAAGACACAGAGTAGAAGAAGGAGTGAGTAATCAATGCAACTATCAACAGGAGAATTCAGTGAGAGGGCACTTAAGAATGGTGAGATCCCTGGCTGATTGTGATGGCTCACACCTGGAATCCCAGCACTTTGAGAGGCTGAGGTGCGTGAATTGCTTGAGCTCAGCAGTTGGAGACCAGCCTGAGCAACATAGCAAAACCCCGTCTCTACCAAAAATATACAAAAAAATTAGCCGGCTGTGGTGGTGTGCACCTTTGGTCCCAGCTGCTTTGCAGACTGGGAGGATCATTTGAGCCTGGGAAGTTGACGCTGCAGTGAGCCACAATGGCGCCGCTGCACTCCAGTCTGGGTGACAGAGCAAAACCCTGTCTCAAAAAAATGAAAATAAAAATAAAAAAGGGCTGGGCGCGGTGGCTCACGCCTGTAACCCCAACACTTTGGGAGGCTGAGGCTGGCAGATCACTTAAGATCAGCAGTTCGAGACCAGCCTGGCCAACATGGCGAAACCCCGTCTCTACTAGAAATACGAAAATTAGCCGGGCATAGTGGTGGGCGCCTGTAATCCCAGCTACTCGGGAGGCTGAAGCAGGAGAATCACTTGAACCCAGGAGGCAGAGGTTGCAGTGAGCCGAGATCGCGTCACTGCCTGGGCCTGGGACAGCCTGGGCCTGGGCGACAAAGCCAGGCTCCGTCTCAAATAAAAAAGAAGAAAATTTGAGTTGCTCAACACACATGTTCCTATCTGAGGTTGAATGAGGCCACACCCTGACTTCTTGTTTCAGCTGTCCTATTGTAATGTCCTTTTTTTTTTTTTCTTTTTTTGAGATGGAGTCTCACTCTGTCTTTCAGGCTGGAGTACAGTGGCTTGATCTCAGCTCACTGCAACCTCTGCCTCCTGGGTTCGAGCAATCCTCCTGTCTCAGCTTCCCGAGTGTCTGGGATTACACTTGCCCACCACCACGCCTGGCTAATTTTTGTATTTTTTGTAGCGACGGGGTTTCACCATATTGGTCAGGCTGGTCTTGAACTCTTGACCTCAGGTGATCCACCCATCTCGGCCTCCCAATGTGCTGGGATTACAGGCATGAGCCACTGCGCCAGGCCACAAATGTCCTTTTTGCAGCATTTGTGCGCCATAGTTTTCACATTTCTATGCTATTTATTATTGATTTTGCTGTTTGAAATGGCCCCCAAGCATAGCACTGAAGTGCTATTTGTTGTTCCTAAGAAAATACATGTTTTGGGCCCGGCGAGGTGAATAGTGCCTCTGTCAACATGTGTGTATTTGCATCCATGTGAGTACATGTTTTCATTTATTTTGCGAATATTCTAGGAGTAGAATTGCTGAGATATATGGTAATTCTGTGTTTAACTTTTTGACAAATCATTAAACAGTTTTTCTCAGCAGCTGAACCATTTTGCATTTCCACCAGCAATGCACGAGTGTTCCAATATCTCCACATTCCTGCCAGCATTTGTTATTTTCTGTATATTTACTTGTTTATTTATTTATGTAATTTAGAGATAGGATCTCACCCTATTGCTCTGGCTAGAATGCAGTGGCATGATCATAGCTCACTACAGCCTCAAACTCCTGGGTTCAATCCTCCCGACTCAGTTTCCCAAGTAGCTAGAACCACAGGTGTGTGCCACCACTCCCAGCTAATTTTTTAATTTTTTTGGGAGATGGCAGTCTTGCTATGTCTCCCAGGCTAGTCTCAAACTCCTGGACTTAAGTGATCCTCCTACCTTGGCATCCCAGAGTGCTGGCATGAGTCACTGTTCCTAGCTGCACCCCCCAACACACACACTTTTTTAAAAAATTGTAGCTATCCTAGTGTGTGTGAATTGAGACCTCATTGTGGTTTTTATCTGTGTTTCTCTAAAGACTAATGATGTTGAACATCTTTTTATGTGCCTGTTGGTGATTTATGTATCTTCTAGGAATGTCTATTCAAGTCCTTTGTTCATATTTGTTTCCCTTTTTTATTGCTGCTGCACGAATTAACCTTGTTCATGTTTTAATTACATTAAAATATGGACTTTTATCAGATACATGGTGTGCAAATATTTTCTCCCATTCTGTACATTGTCTTTTTACTTACTTAATAATATCCTTCAATGCACAAAAGTTTTTAATTTGATGAAGTCTAATTTGTCTATTTTTCTTTTTTGGTTTGTACTTTTGGTGTCATATTTAAGAATTCATTGCCAAGTCCAAGATCATGAAAATTCATCCTTATGTTTTCTTCTAAGAGTTTTATAGTTTTAGTTCTTATATTTATAATAATTTTTAAGGTAATTGCAAGGTTAGGGTCCAAATTCATCCTTTTGTACAAGTTTATCCAGTTGTCATAGGACAATTTTTTAAAAAGGCTATTCTTTCTCCCATTGAATTGTCTTAGCACACTTGTCAAAAATCAATTGACCATAATTGTATAGGTTTATTTGTGGATTCTCAATTCTATTTCATTGGTTTATATGTCTGTTCTTAAGTTAATACCACACTGTTTTGATTACTATAGCTTTGTAGTATGCTTTAAAATCAAGCCCCATTTCTACTAAAAGTACAAAAAATTAACTGGGCTTGATGGTGCATGCCTGTAATCCCAGCTACCTGGGAGGCCGAGACAGAAGAATCACTTGATCCAGGGAGGGAGAGGCTGCAGTGAGCCGAGATCATAACACTGCACTCCAGCCTGGGCAACAGAGCGAGACTCTGTCTCAAATAATAATAGTAATAATTCTAACCAATGAAGTATGATTGACAAAGGTGTGTGTCATTTTCAATCATACCTCATTGGTTAGAATTTTTTACTTTTTATTTTTATTTAATTTTTGAGATGGAATTTCGCTCTTGTTGCCCAGACTGGAGTGCAATGGCATGATCTCGGCTCCGGGTTCAAGCAATTCTCCTCCCTCAGCCTCTCAAGTAGCTGGGATTACAGGCATGCACTGCCATGCCCAGCTAATTTTTGTATTTTTAGTAGAGATGGGGTTTCGCCATGTTGGCCAGGCTGGTCTCAAACTCCTGACTTCAGGTGATCCACCCGCCTCAGTATCCCAAAGTGCTGAGGTTACAGGCGTAAGCTACCATGCCTAGCCTTGGTTAGAATTATTCACAGGGTCAGGTAGGACTACCACAACTTTCAACGAGGAGATTGCAGAATTCTTCTCTGACATTCCTGGCTTCAAACGATCCTCCTATTGGCTTCCCAAAGTGCTGGTATTACGGGTGTAAGCCACTGCACCCGACCAGTATCTCTTTTAAAAGAAACATTCAGGGAACAAAAAGGAGCTCTCAGAGATTAAGAAAGCAAGAAGTAAAAAAAGAAAAGGGAAGAAGAAAAAATTGCTGAAATCTTGCAGAGATCAGAGAAAATGGAGAACATTAGAAGGTCACACAGAAAGGTCCCACATCTAAATAATAAGCATTTCAGAAAAATAAAACTGACAAAACAGAGGGAAAAAAAGCTGTAGAAATAATAAGAGAAAAAAATTTCAGAACTTACAGGTGTGATAATTTTGCACTCCAGCCTGGGTGACAGAGTGAGACTCTGTCAAAAAAAACAAAACAAAACAAAACAATTGACCATAGATGTATGGGTTATTTCCAGACTCTCAATTCTATTCCACTAATCTATATGCCTATCCACCTACCAATACCAAACTTTTTGATTATTGTTGCTTTGTAGTAAATTCTGAAGTCACCAAGTGTGAGTCTTCCAACTTTGCTCATTTTTCAAGATTGGCTATTGGGTGCAATACCATGTGAATATTAGGTTTGAATTTTCCAGGTCTGCAAACAAGGACATTGGGATTTTCATAGAGATTATATCAAGTCTATAGATCACTTTGGAGTGGTATTGCCATCTTAACAATATTGAGTCTTCTAATACATAAATGTGTATTTTTAGAGATATAGCATGGCATTTAAAGTAATCTATCATGATCTCTGTAACTTCCTTTAAAGTATTTCAACAGACCACAATAGGATATTACTCTAATTGTGCTAGAATGGCTATAATGGAAAAATAAACAACAACGTCAAAAAGGAATGTGGGTTCTGGTTTGTCTTCCTCTCCCTAACTTCACGTCTAGCTTTTTTTTTTCTTTGAGATGGAGTCTCGCTCTGTTGCCAGGCTGGAGTGCAGCGGCACAATCTCGACTCACTGCAACGGTTGCCTCCTGGGTTCAAGTGATTCTCTTCCCTCGGCCTCCTGAGTAGCTGGGACTACAGGCACCCACCACCGTGCCCAGCTAATTTTTGTATTTTTATTAGAGACGAGGTTTCACCATGTTGGCCAGGCTGGTCTCAAACTCCTCATCTCAGATGATCCACCTGCCTCAGCCTTCCAAAGTGCTGGGATTACAGGCATGGGCCACTGCGCCCAGCCCACAGTTCATTTTTGGTTTTGTTTTTTTCCTCCCAAGAGTGTCTTGGGTACTTTGACTCCCTTTTATTCCCCTATCAGTTTTGGAATCAGATTGTCAAGTTCTACAAAAAAAAAAAAAAAAAAAAAAAAAAGGTGAGCTTTTCATTGGGATTACATTTGATCTATGAATGAATACAAGAGTTGGCGCCTTCAAATCTAGGCTCTTCCAATCAATGAACATGTATATCTCTCCATTTATTTAGGTCTTCTTTACTGTCTCTCAACAAAATTTTTTAATAGTTTCCATAGAGGTTCTGTAAGTCCTGTATGAGATGCTATATCTTACCAGGTACTCCCTGGGTACAAGAGGGAGATTTGCTTTTCACCCTTTTGAACTGTTTGAAGTTTTTTCTAACCACATGCATATATTTTTCAAAATAAAAATTATTAAGATTTTTGGCCCTTATGTCTGGCGGCAGCAATCAGGTAAGCCAAGATGGGTGCATACAAGTACATCCAGGAGGTATGGAGGAAGAAGCAGTCTGATGTCATAAGCTTTCTTTTGAGGGTCTGCTGCTGGCAGTACTGCCAGCTCTCTGCTCTGTAAGAGTCCTGAATTCGTACTGGGTTGGTGAAGATTCCACATACAAATTTTTTGAGGTTATCCTCATTGATCCATTTCATAAAGCTATCAGAAGAAATCCTGACACCCAGTGGTCACCAAACCAGTCCACAAGCACAAGGAGATGCGTGGGCCGACATGTGCAGAAAGAGCCGTGGCCTTGGAAAGGGCCGTAAGTTCCACCACACTATTCGTGGTTCTTGCCGGGCAGCTTGGAGAAGGTGCAATACTCTCAATCTCCACTGTTACCGCTAATATAAGTAAAGTTTGTAAAACTCATACCTAATAAACAATTTAGGACAGTCAAAAAAAATTACTAAGATTTTTGAGCCAGGTGCAGTGGCTCAAGCCTGTAATCCCAGCACTTTGGGAAGCCGAGGCTGGCAGATCACCAGAGGTCATGAGTTCGAGACCAGCCTGGCCAACATGGCGAAACCCTGCCTCTACTAAAAATACAAAAATTAGCTGGGTGTGGCCAGGCGCGGTGGCTCACGCTTGTAATCCCAGCACTTTGGGAGGCCGAGGCGGGGGGATCACGAGGTCAGGAGATCGAGACCACGGTGAAACCCCGTCTCTACTAAAAATACAAAAAAAAATCAGCCGGGCGTGGTGGCGGGCGCCTGTAGTCCCAGCTACTCGGAGAGGCTGAGGCAGGAGAATGGCGTGAACCCAGGAGGCGGAGCTTGCAGTGAGCCGAGATAGCGCCACTGCACTCCAGCCTGGGCGACAGAGCAAGACTTCATCTCAAAAAAAAATAAAAAAAAATAAAAAATAAATAAAAAATTAGCTGGATGTGGTGGTGCACAAGTGTTATTCCAGCTACTCAGGAGGTAGAGGCAGAAGAACCGCTTGAACGCGGGAGGCAGAGTTTGCAGTGAGCTGAGATCGTACCACTGCACTCCAGCCTGGGTGATAGGGTGAGACTCCGTCGCAAAAAAAAAAAAAAGAAATTATTAAGATTTTTGAATCAGCACTCTATTGTCATTGTTTACACATCAAAACTGTAAGTAGGCATACAGCGGAAAGTCTCTCTCCCACTCCTGGACCTATTCGCAATATTCCCAATCCTTCCTTCTCAATAGGTAATGGCTATAAATTAATATCTTCTTTATCCTTCCAGAATTCTTCACGCACATGTCCCTAAACGTATACTTTCTCTCGTCTCAAAATAAATGCCATAGACTGTGTGTCTTTTTGCAGAATCTCTTGCAAGACTCTTATGGACCCAGTGAGAAAACATGGACCCAGGAACTGTGTTCCTTCCATTCAGCTGAAGCTAAGTCTTCAAGT
Organism: Nomascus leucogenys; assembly: GCF_006542625.1. Taxonomy (NCBI): domain Eukaryota; kingdom Metazoa; phylum Chordata; class Mammalia; order Primates; family Hylobatidae; genus Nomascus; species Nomascus leucogenys. The sequence goes on from NC_044398.1 coordinate 87,628,696, forward strand.
CCCAATGCATGCCAATAAAGAAAGCTCTGCAGGCCGGGTGTGGTGGCCCATGCCTGTAATCCCATCACTTTGGGAGGTCAAGGTGGGCAGATCAACTGAGGTCAGGAGTTCGAGACCAGCCTGGCCAATATGGTGAAACCACGTCTCTACTAAAAATACAAAAAAATTAGCCAGGTGTGGTGGCATGCACCTATAATCCCAGCTACTCAGGAGGCTGAGGCGGGAGAATCACTTGAACCCAGGAGGCGGAGGTTTCAGTGAGTCGAGATCGTGCTAGCCTGGGCGACAGAGTGAGACTCCATCTCAAAAAAAAAAAAAAAAAAAAAAAAAAAAGGAAAGATCTGCAGAGTTCTCCAGGGTTACACTCTGTTCTCTGCACTGCACCCCCAACTTTTTTTTTTTTTTTGAGACAGAGTTTCACTCTTGTTGCCCAGGCTGGAATGCAAAGGCGTAATCTCGGCTCACCACAACCTCCACCTCCCGGGTTCAAGCAATTCTCCTGCCTCAGCCTCCCGAGTAGCTGCGATTACAGGTGTGTGCCACCATGCCTGGTTAATTTTGTATTTTTTAGTAGAGACAGGGTTTCACCATGTTGGCCAGGCTGGTCTCAACCTCCTGACCTCATGATCCGCCCACCTGGCCTCCCAAAGTGCTGGGATTACAGGCGTGAGCCACTGCACCCAGCCTGCATTGCCCTTTTTAATTTTTGATCACCATTTATTAAGTTACAAAGAGCCAGGCCCAGTGCTGCGCTAAGCACTTTACATATTTGGCATGTTTTCTCTTTTTTACTCCTTCCAGCAGCCAGGGCCTATGAACTTATAGAAGGCATGGTGCCTAAGGCTCACAATACTTTTAGGGCCCCATGAAAATGTTTTACTTCTTTTAAAATCAGAAGAAAAAATAAATGTAACCCTGCCCTTATTACATATATATTATTTTTAGTTTTTAGTTTTCGGTATTTTTGAGCAGGAGCTCTGGCGCCCAGGCTGGTGTGCAGTGGCACAATCATGGCTCACTGCAGCCTTGACCCCCTGGGCTCAGGCAGTCTTCCCACCTCAGCCTCCCAGGAGCTGGGACCACAGGTACATGCCACCACTTCCGGCTAATTTTTATTTTTTTAATTTTTTGTAGAGAAAGGGTCTTGCCATGTTGCCCAGGCTGTTCTTGAACTCTTGGGATGAAGTGATTCTCCCACCTTGGCCTCCCAAAGTGCTGGGATTTCAGGCATGAGCCACTGCACCAGGCCTTGTTATATTCATCTTTATACTAACACGGTCATAAAATATGATTTAAAACACTTTTTTCTTATTGAGGAAGGAACCCACCAAAAAAATCCATGTGACCGAGTGTGGTGCCGGGTGCCTATAATCCGAGCTACCTGGAGGCTGAGGCAGGAGAATCACTTGAACCTGGGAGGTGGAGGTTGCAGTGAGCCGAGATCGTCCCACTGCACTTCAGCCTGGGAGACAGAGTAAGACTCTGTCTCAAAAAAAAAAAAAAAAAAACAAACAAAAAAGAGGCCAGCAGGGGCTCATGCCTGTAATCCCAGCACTTTGGGAGACCAAGGCGGGTGTATCATCTGAGGTCAGGAGTTCAAGACCAGCCTGGCCAACATGGTGAAACCCCATCTCTACTAAAAATACAAAAAATTAGCTGGGCATGGTGGTGGGTGCCTGTAATCCCAGCTACTCGGGAGGCTGAAGCAGGAAAAATCAGCTGAACCCAGGAGGCAGAGGTTGTAGTGAACCAAGACTGTGCCACTGCACTCCAGCGTGGGCAATAAGAGCGAAACTCTGTCTCAAAAAGAAAAGAAAAAAGAAAAAAAATCATAATGTGGCCAAACCAGCAATCCTATGACATGGGTACTATGGCTGTGCAGTTTATCCAAGGGAGGAAACTAAAGTCTGAGAAGTGATTTAGCCCAGGTCAGGTGGCTGGAAAGAGTGGGAACATGGACTTGAACCCAAGCCTAGTGACTCTAAAGCTCTTATGCTGGGCCACTCAGCTGAAGAGACTCCAGTCAGCACTTTCCTATGGAAGGGACGTGTTTGGTCACAACTGGGAAGTTTTACCCCACAAAAAGAAGGTTCTAGGGAAATGTGATACAGTCTTCAAATATTTTAAGGGCTGTCATGTGGAAAAGGATTTGCTTTTGTGTTACTCCCCAGAGCTGAGCTAGGATAGGTGGGGTGTGTTGCAGGAAAGTAGACTGTGTGTGTGTGTGTGTGTGTGTGTGTGTGTGTGTGTGTGTGTGTGTGTGTGTGTGTTTGAGATGGAATCTCACTCTGTTACCCAGACTGGAGTGCAGTGGAGTGATCTCCACTCACTGCAACCTCCACCTCCTGGGTTCAAGTGATTCTCCTGCCTCAGCCTCCCGAGTAGCTGGGACTACAGGCATGCACTACCACACCCAGCTAGTTTTTGTATTTATGGTAGAGATGGGGTTTCGCCATGTTGGCCAGGCTGGTCTCTGGCTCCTGACCTTAGGTGATCCGCCCTACTCGGCCTCCCAAAGTGCTGGGATCACAGGCGTGAGCCACTGGGCCCCGCCAGGAAATTAGATTTTGGCCCAGTGATATAACAAACTTACTGGATGTGATAAGCCCACTGTCAGTGGTGGTTTATTCTTAAGATCAAAGATGTGGAGTTTGACCCCAGTCGCAGACAAGAGAAGCATTGTAAACAAGGCTGTATTGCAGCGGATTGCTGCCTTGGGAGGGGAGTTGGACAAGAATTCAATGAATTTTTAAGTCCCTTTCAACTCTGAGATTCTATGTTTGCAGGGTCCAGCACGGTGGCTCACGCCTGTAATCCCAGCACTTTGGGAAGCCAAGGTGGGCAGATCACCTGAGGTCAGGAATTCGAGACCATCCTGGCCAACATGGTGAAACCTCGTCTCTGCTAAAAATACAAAATTAGCTGGGCATGGTGGAGCACTCCTGTAATCCTAGCTAGTCGGGAAGTTGAGGCGGGAGGATCACTTAAAGCTGGGAGGCAAGGGTTGCGGTGAGCCTCGATCGCGCCATTGCACTCCAGTCTGGGCGACAAAGCGAGACTCTGTCTCACAAAGAAAAAAAAAAAAAGATTCTATGGTTGCAAATAGCAGCAGCTCAGCAGTGTAGAGCTGAACTCCCTGCCAAACCAATTTTACCAATTGTTATTGAGCCTTTTTATATACCATTGGTGGGAGTATGAATGGATACTCTTTTTGAAAGTGTTGTTTGGCAGTATTTATTAAAATTTAGACTGTTTGGGCTGGGCGCAGTGGCTCACGCCTGTGATCCCAGTACTTTGGGAGGCTGAGGCGGGCAGATCAACTAAGGTCAGGAGTTCGAGACCAGCCTGACTAACATGGTGAAACTCTGTCTCTACTAAAAACTACAAAAAGTAGAGCCGGGCATGGTGGCTAACACCTGTAATTCCAGCACTTTGGGAGGCTGAGGTGGGCAGATCACCTGAGGTCGGTAGTTCGAGACCAGCCTGACCAACATGGAGAAACCCCATCTCTACTAAAAATACAAAATTAGCCGGGCATGGTGGCGCATACCTGTAATCCCAGCTATTCAGGAGGCTGAGGCAGGAGGATTACCGGAATCCGGGAGGCAGAGGTTGCAGTGAACCGAGAGGGTGCCATCGCACTACATCCTGGGAAGCAAGAGCAAAACTCCATCTCAAAAAGAAAAAAAAAAAAACTACAAAAAGTAGCCAAGCGTGGTGGTGGGTGCCTGTAATCCCAGCTACTTGGGAGGCTGAGGCAGGAGAATGGCTACAACCTGGGAGGAAGAGGTTGTAGTGGACTGAGAATCTGCCATTGCATTCCAGCCTGGGCAACAGAGTGAAACTCTGTTTAAAAAAAAAAAAAAAATTCAACTGTTTGGGCTGGGCATGGTGGTTCTTGCCTGTAGTCCCAGCACTTTGGGAGGCCAAGGTGGGCAGATCACGAGGTCAGGAGTTCGAGACCAGCCTTGCCAACATGGTGAAACCCTATCTATACTAAAAATACAAAGTTAGCTGGGCATGTTGGCAGACGTCCGTAATCCCAGCTACTCGGGAGGCTGAGGCAGGAGAATCGCTTGAACCCAGGAGGCAGAGGTTACAGTGAGCCAAAACTGCGTCATTGCACGCTAGCCTGGGCAACATAGCGAGACTTTGTCTCAAAAAAAAAAAAAAATTTAGACTGTTCATGCTTTTTGACTTAGCAATACTTTTTTTTTTTTTTTGAAACGGAGTCTTGCTCTACCGCCCAGGCTGGAGTGCAATGGTGCGATCTCAGCTCACTGCAACCTCCCCTCCCAGGTTCAAGCAATTCTCCTGCCTCAGCCTCTCGAGTAGCTGGGACTACAGGCACGCACCACCACACCTGGCTGATTTTTTTGTATTTTTGTAAAGACGGGGTTTCGCCACGTTGGCCAGGCTGGTCTTGAACTCCTGACCTCAGGTGATCCACCCGCTTCAGCCTCCCAAAGTGCTGGGATTATAGGCATGAGCCACTGCACACAGCCTAACAAACTTACTTGATAAGTAAATCATGGAATGTGTAGCAGGTGGGAAAGGCTGTGATGAGAACTTGGGATGTGGGGTGGAGGTGAAGGAGGGTTGCAATTTTAAGCATAGTGGTCAGGGTAGGCCGCACGGAGAAGGTGATATTTGAGCAAAGCATTAAAGATCATGAATAGGACAACTCCCACTCTTGTTCTAAGTTGGAAATTCACCAGGAGTTACTTTTTTCCTTTTTCTTTGTTTTAGAGGCAGAGTCCTCACTATGTTGCCCAGGCTGGTCTTGATTTCCTGAGCTCAAGCGATCCACCCACCTCAGCCTCCCAAAGTGCTGGGATTACAGGTGTGAGTCACTGCACCCAGCACTGGGAGACACTTGTGAGGGGCCTGGCATCCAGCAGGCTCTGAAGGACAGTCGCTATTATTGTTCATTTTAGTCCTCAAATGAACATGAGCTCTCAAAGCGTTTACCTAAGGAAGATGCCTAAGAGCATTGCAGTTTGCACATGAAGAGTGGGCAGGGTTTGGGTTCTGGTAACTGTTTTATCTGCCTCCCCCGAAAGGATTCGGAGTATCTGGTTGGAGGGGAAGGTTCCCACCTGTGCGCGCTGTTTGCCTGCGAGCCTGCCAGCCCCGTGTCGCAATCCACCTATTGTGTTTCCATCAGTGTAACTGCATGTGGGAGGCTCCTCTGCGCTCTCAGTCCTTGAAAAATCCCCCACAGGGCCTCCCCGATTAGGCAATGATAAGGCCATTGGTGTGGTCAGATCCCTCCCGGGACAGGATGTTAACCCTCAGCAGCTCCTGAACCATGGGAGCTGGTCCCTGTTAATGTCAGGGAAACAGAACAAGAGGAGGCTTCAAAGAAATCAGTTGCCCAAGCTCCCTGATTCCAACCAGGCCTTATCTAGTGCCTTCTAAAAATGGCCCTGACTCTTTCTTCTTATTTATTTATTTATTTATTTATTTATTTATTTTGAGGCTGGAGTGCAGTGACTCAATCTCGGGTCATTGCAACCTCCACCTCCCAGATTCAAGTGATTCTCCTGCCTCAGCCTCCCAGTAGCTGGGATTACAGGCGCCCACCACCACGCCCGGCTAATTTTCGTGTTTTTAGTGGAGACGGAGTTTCGCCGTGTTGGCCAAGCTGGTCTCCAACTCTCTAGCCTCAAGTGATCTGGCTGCCTTGGTCTCCCAAAGTGCTGAGATTACAGGCCTGAGTCCCCGTGCTCGGTCTCTTATTACTTTTTAAAACCAGCCAAGGCCCCACTCTCGTTTTGCCACGTCGCGCAGGCTGGAGTGCAGTGGTGCAATCACGGCTCACTGCAGCCTCAATTTCCTGGGCTCAGCTGATTCTCCCAACTCAGCCTTTCAAGTAGCTGGTACTACAGGCACACACCACCACGCCCGGCTAATTTTTGTATTTTTTGTAGAGTCGGGGGGCGGTGTCTTGCCATATTGGCCAAGCTGGTCTCGAACTCTTGGGCTCAAGCAATTCGCCCACCTCGACCTCCCAAAATGCTGGGATTATACGCATGAGCCGCCGTGCCTGGGCCCTGACCTCTTCTTCAGGGTAACAGATATCTGCTGGGATCTGCTGTGGCTTCTACGTTCCCTTAAAGAGACGTGCTTCTTCAAGGGGAGAGGAGAAAAAATACATTTCAACCCAAAGCCAGTATAAGCACCCCAAGTGAGGTCAATAAAGTCTCAATTTGGAGGTGAGGAAAGCCTTTATTGGCACCCAGGACATTGGTGTTGGGATTAGAGGACAGACTAGTGGGGTTTTGACACACACAAACGAAGGATGGTGTCTTAGGCACATGGCACAGCAAAGAAAAAGGCCTGCGGGCTGTAACTATGGGACATATTCAAGCTGTCCTAAGCAGTTCCTTTTGTCTGAAGTATCATGATAAAGAAAATAATACATAATAGTAATAACAAACATTCTTTATATGCTTGAAACCACTTTTATAAAAATCATAGCAATAAAGGTAATTTAACATAACTGGCTGGGCATGGTGGCTCACGCCTGTAATCCCAACACTTTGGGAGGCTGAGGCGGGCAGATCACTTGAGGTCAGGAGTTTAAGACCAATCTGGCCAGCATGGTAAAACCCTGTCTCTACTAAAAATAGAAAAATAAGCCAAGCATGGTGGTGCATGCCTGTAGTCCCAGCTACTCCGGAGGCTGAGGCACGAGAATTGCTTGATCCAGGAGGGTGGAGGCTGCAGTGAGCTGAGATCAAGCCACTACACTCAAGCCTAGGCAACAGAGCGAGACTCTGTCTCAAAAATACAAATTTAATATTATTGACTCTATCTTGTTTTCACCATGCTAAATTGTTTTTCTTTATTTTTGTGTAGAGGCCACAGTACTCTTTTTTTTTTAGAAAAGAATTTTTTTTGTCGTTGTTTAATAATTAAAACCAGCCAGATGTGATGGCTTAAGCCTGTAATTCCAACACTTTGGGAGGCTGAGGTATGAGGATCATTTGAGGCCAGGAGTTCGAGTCCTGCCTGGGCAACAAAGTGAGACAGCATCTCTATAAAAAATTTTTAAAATTAGCTGGGCATGGTAGTGCATGCCTGTAGTCCTAGCAGCTCAGGAGGCTGAAGCGAGAGGATCAGTTAAGCTCAAGAATTTGAGGCTACAGTGAGCTATGATTATACTATTGCGTTCCAGTCTGGGTGACAGACTGAGACCTTGTCTCTAATAAAGAAATTAATTAATAAAAATTTTAAAATTGATAGACTGAATTAAGAAAATGTGGCACATATACACCATGGAATACTATGCAGCCATAAAAAATGATGAGTTCATGTCCTTTGTAAGGACATGGATGAAACTGGAAAACATCATTCTCAGCAAACTATCGCAAGGACAAAAAACCAAACACCGCATGTTCTCACTTATAGGTGGGAATTGAACAATGAGAACACATGGACACAGGAAGGGGAACATCACACTCCGGGGACTGTTGTGGGGTTGGGGGAGGGAGGAGGGACAGCATTAGGAGATATACCTAATGCTAAGTGATGAGTTAATGGGTCCAGCACACCAACATGGCACATGGATACATATGTAACAAACCTGCACGTTGTGCACATGTACCCTAAAACTTAAAGTATAATAACAAAAAAAATTGACAAATAAAAAGTCTTACGAGTCTGTAAGATCTACTTCAGTCTGTTATGTCTAGGTTTATATGTGCCATGAATATATAATATTTCACTACTGAAATATATTTTTAAAAGCTCTAATCAGTTGACTTAACCACTTAAATTGACTATTTTATCAAAAACTAAAAAAACTTTAAATATCTTTTAGTTCACATGACTTTAATAATCTTTAGTAAATAAAGACAGTTTTAAAATTATTAGTAAAACAAACACATCTTCAGAATGTGAACATTTGGTGTACATTAGACAAGTCTGGTATTGTCTTTACTAAGACCTTCAGGTCCTAAACTACTTTTATAAATTTTTTTCTTAGACTGGGACTCACTCTGTTGCCCAGGCTGGAGTACAGTGGCATGCTCGCTGCAGCCTCTACTTCCCTGGGCTCAGGTGATCCTTCCACCTCAGTCTTCCAAGTAGTTGGGACTATAAGCACGTACCACCATGTCTGGCTCATTTTTGTATTTTTCGTGGAGATCGGGTTTTACCACGTTGGCCAGGCTGGTCTCTAACTCCTAGGCTTAACGCATGCACCAGCCTCTGCTCCCAAAGTGCTAGAATTACAAGCATGAGCCACCGTGCCTGGCCCTTCTATAGTATTTTAAATAATTGTTGGACTTGTCTATTTTAAAGCCCTTAGATTGTAGATAAGGCCTGGGGATGTGTAGAGTTAACCATGTGCCCTGGCTATCCTAAAAAGAATCATATATTATTGACACATATTGTTACTGTTCTAGACTCTATACCTGGTACATAATTAAAATTGCCTACCTCCTTAGCTTTTCATTAAAAATAAAAGTTAGTAATGGCTGGGTTCAGTGGCTCACACCTGTAATCCCAGCACTTTGGGAGGCCAAGGCAGACAGATCACCTGAAGTCAGGAGTTTGAGACCAGCCTGGCCAACATGGCAAAACCCTATCTCTACAAAAAATACAAAAATTAGCTGGGCGTGGTGGTGCACACCTGTAGTCCGAGCTACTCGGGAGGCTGAGGCAAGAGGATCGCTTGAACCAGAGAGGCGGAGACTGCCTAAGAGTTAACATTATAATATATGTAATTAAAACTACTAAAGAAACAATTTTACACACAAAGATAAAATTTAGTTTTCTCTTTTAAACAAAATTTTCATGTAATATTAAAAAATAGTAAAAAAAATTTTGTTTGCAGGAGAGACAGATTCAGTTAGCCTCATACTGTCTTTATTGGGTCTTGTTTAAAAAACTGAGTCTCCCATCTGTTAAAAAATAAGTCTTTGCCTCTTGAAAATTTTTGAGTTATCAGCTGGGCATGGTGGCTCATGCCTGTAATCCCAACACTTTGGGAGGCCGAGGCAGGTGGGTCACCTGAGGTCAGGAGTTTGAGACCAGCCTGGCCAACATGGTGAAACCCCGTCTCTACTAAAAATACAATAATTTGCTCAGCATGGTGCTGGATGCCTGTAATCACAGCTACTCAGGAGGCTGAGGTAGGAGGATTGCTTGAATCCAGAAGGTGGAGGTTGCAGTGAGCCAAAATCACACCACTGTACTCCAGCCTGAGCGACAGGCTCAAAAAAAAAAAAAATTGAAATCATACAAAGTACTTTCTTCAACCACAGTGGAATAAAACTAGAAATCAACAAGAGAAAGAAAATTTTTAGATTCAAAAATGTACAATTATGTACAAATTAAACAACATAAACAAACTGGGTAAAAGAAGACATCACAAAATTTTTTTTTTTTTTTTTTTTTTTTTTTTTTTTTTTTTTTTGAGACAGAATCTCGCTCTGTCACCCAGGCTGGAGTGCAGTGGTGCGATCTCGGCTCACTGCAAGCTCCGCCTCCCGGGTTCACGCCATTCTCCTGCCTCAGCCTCCTGAGTAGCTGGACTACAAGCACCCACCACCACACCTGGCTACTTTCTTTTTTATTTTTAGTAGAGACGGGGTTTCACCGTGTTAGCCAGGATGATCTCAATCTCCTGACCTCATGATCCACCCACCTCAGCCTCCCAAAGTGCTGGGATTACAAGTGTGAGCCACCGCACCCGGCCACAAAACATTTTTAAAATATTTTGAGATGAATGAAAAAGCAATACAATTTAGCAAAACTTATGAGATGCAGCAAAGACAATGCTCAGAGGGAAGTTTATGGCTGTAAACACATACATCAAAAATGAAAGAGGCTGGGCGCGGTGGCTCATGCCTGTAATCCCAGCACTTTGGGAGGCAAAGGTGGGTGGATCACCTGAGGTTGGGAGTTCAAGACCAGCCTGACCAAAATGGAGAAACCCCGTCTCTACTAAAAAGACAAAATTAGCCGGGCATGGTGGTGCATGCCTGTAGTCATTGCTACTCAGGAGGCTGAGGCAGGAGGATCAGTTGAACCCATGAGGCAGAGGTTGTGGTGAGCCGAGATTGTGCCATTGCACTCCAGCCTGGGCAACAAGAGTGAAACTCCGTCTCAAAAAAAAAAAAAAAATGAAAGAACACTCGAGGCTGGGAGACCAGCCTGGGTAATATAGCAAGACCCTATCTGTATGAAAAATGTAAATAAAAAATCTAGCCAGGCATTGGGGCACATGCCTGTGGTCTCAGCTGCTTGGGAGGCTGAGGCAGGAGGATCACTTGAGCCCAAGAGTTTGAGGCTACAGTGAGCCATGACAGCACCACTGCACTCCAGCTTGGACAACAGAGCAAGACCTTGTCTCAAGAAAAAAAAGAAAGAAAGATCTCAAATAAATAATACATTATTCCACTTTACGGGATTAGAAAAAGATCAAACTATGCCCAAAGCAAGCAGCAGCAAAAAAATAAATAAATAAATAATAAAAAAATAAAAATTACAGTGAAGATAAATAAAATATAGTATTCTATAAGAGCAATAGAGTCAACAAAACCAAAAGCTGGTTCTTTAACAAATCAGCAAAATTGATAAACTTTTAGAAATACTGATCTCCCCACCAAAAAAGAACGGAGATGACCCAAACTACTAAAATCAGGAATCGAAGGTTACTACAACCCTTACAAAAATAAAAGATTAGAAGATAATGCTATAAACAGTTATATGTCAATTAATAGAATACACCTGGATGAAATGCATAAATTTCTAGAAACATACAAATTACCAAGACTAACCCAAGAAAAACTAGAAAGTCGGAATAGATCTATAACAAGTAAAGAGATGGAATTGGTAACCATTTTTTAAAGTTCCGTAAGGCAAAGCTCAGGATCCGATGGCTCCATTGGTGAATTCTACCAGGCATTTGAATAATTAAGGCCAATTCTTATTAAAACTCTTCCCAAAAATAGAAGAGAAGGCAACATTTCTGACCCGTTCTATGAGGCCAGCATTACCCCGATACCAAAGCCACACAATGACATTACGGGAAAAGAAAACTATAGACCAATGTCCCTTATAAATATAGATGCAGAAATCCTAAAGAAAATACTAGCAAATCAAATCCAGCAGTATAGAAACATATTATACATATGTGTTAACAGATCAGACTTATCACAAGAATGTAAGGGTGATTCATCATAAGAAAATCAGGGCAGGGCGCGGAGGGTCACAATTGTAGTCCCAGCTACTGGGCAGGCTGAGGTGAGAGAATCGCTTGAGCTGGGGAGGTTGAGGCTGCGGTGAACCATGTTTGCACCACTGCACCCCAGCCTGGGTGACAAAGTGAGACCCTGTCTCAAAAGAGAAAAAACTCGGCTGGGCGCAGTGGCTCACGCTTGTAATCCCAGTACTTTGGGAGGCCGAGGCGGGAGGATCACGAGGTCAGGAGATCGAGACCACGATGAAACCCCGTCTCTACTAAAAATACAAAAAATTAGCCGGGCGCGGTGGCAGGTGCCTGTAGTCCCAGCTACTCGGAGAGGCTGAGGCAGGAGAATGGCGTGAACCCGGGAGGCGGAGCTTGCAGTGAGCCGAGATCGCGCCACTGCACTCCAGCCTGGGCGACAGAGTGAGACTCGATCTCAAAAAAAAAAAAAAAAAAAAAGAAAAAACTCAGCCGGGCGCGTTGGTTCACGCCTGTACTCCCCGTACTCTGGGAGGCCAAGGCAGGTGAACCATTTGAGGTAAGGAGTTCAAGATCAGCCTGGCCAACATGGTGAAACCCCATCTCTGCTAAAAATACAAAAAATAAAAATAAATTAGCTGGGCGTGGTGACACACGCCTGTAATGCCAGGTGTTAGGGAGGCTGAGGTAGGAAAATCGCTCGAACCCAGAAGATGGAGGTTGCAGTGAGCCGAGATCATGGAACTGCACTCCAGCCTGGGAAACTGAGTGAGACTCCATCTCAAAAATAAATAAATAAATAAATAAACAAATAACTGTTATTCACAACATTAATAGAATTAAGGGACAATGTAGAAAACAGCCTTTGACAAAACCCAACACCTTTTCAGGATTTAAAAAAACAAAACAACAACAACAACAACGAAGAATACTGAAATAATAAAGACCAGAAGAGAACTTCTTCAACAGGATAAAGGGCATATATGAAAAACGTACACCAGGCCGGGCATGGTGACTCACTCCTGTAACCCCAGCACTTTGGGAAGATTGCTTGAGCCTAGAAGTTTGAGACCAGCCTGGGCAACATAGTGAGACGCTGTCTCTATTTATTTATTTTTTATTTATTATTATTTTTTTTTTTGAGTCTCGCTCTGTCGCTCAGGCTGGAGTGCGGTGGCGCGATCTCGTCTCACTGCAAGCTCCGCCTCCTGGGTTCAGGCCATTCTCCTGCCTCAGCCTCCCGAGTAGCTGGGACTACAGGTGCCCGCCACCACGCCCGGCTAATTTTTTTTTGTATTTTAGTAGAGACAGGGTTTCACTGTGTTAACCAGGATGGTCTCTATCTCCTGACCTCATGATCTGCCTGCCTCGGCCTCCCAAAGTGCTGGGATTACAGGCTGAGCCAGCACGCCCGGCCCACTGTCTCTATTTATAGAAAGAAAGAAAAAGAAGAGAGAGAGAGAGAGAGAGAGAGACTCACACCATATGCAACAGTGAAAGGCTTGCAAATTTAAAGCTTTCCCCACAAAGACCAGGAACAACACAAGGATGCCTGCTTTTAGCACCTCTAGTCAACATTGCACTTTAATGTTTTATTAATTGATTGATCTATTTTTTTATTGATATATGAATGGATTTTTTTTCTTTTTTTATTATACTTTAAGTTCTAGGGTACATGTGCGTGACGTGCAGGTTTATTACATAGGTATACATGTGCTATGTTGGTTTGCTGCACCCATCAACTCGACATTTACATTAGGTATTTGTCCTAATGCTCTCCCTGTCCCCTCTACCCCCAACAGGCCCCAGTGTGTGAAGTTCCCTGCCCTGTGTCCATGTGTTTTCATAGTTCATTTCCCACGTGTGAGTGAGAACATGTGGTGGTTGGTTTTCTGACCTTGTGATAGTTTGCTGACAATGATGGTTTCCAGCTGCATCCATGTCCCTGCAAAGGACATGAACTCATCCTTTTTTATGGTTGCATAGTATTCCATGGTATATATGTGCCACATTCTCTTTTTTTTTTTTTTTTTTTTTTTTTTTGAGACGGAGTCTCGCTCTGTCGCCCAGGTTGGAGTGCAGTGGCGCAATCTCGGCTCACTGCAAGCTCTGCCTCCTGGGTTCACGCCATTCTCCTGCCTCAGCCTCTCCCAGTAGCTGGGACTACAGGCGCCCGCCACCACGCCCGGTTAATTTTTTTTTTTGTATTTTTTTAGTAGAGACGGGGTTTCACCATGGTCTCGATCTCCTGACCTCGTGATCCGCCCGCCTCGGCCTCCCAAAGTGCTGGGATTACAAGCGTGAGCCACCACGCCCGGCCGTGCCACATTCTCTTAATCCAGTCTATCATTGATGGACTTTTGGGTTGGCTCCAAGTCTTTGCTATTGTGAATAGTGCCACAATAAACATATGTGTGCATGTGTCTTTATAGCAGCATGATTTATAATCCTTTGGGTATATACCCAGTGAAAGGATTGCTGGGTCAAATGGTATTTCTGGTTCCAGATCTTTGAGGAATAGCCACACAGTGTGTGGCTATTGAGCAGAATGGTTGAACTAATTTACACTCCCACCAACAGTGTAAAAGTGTTCCTATTTCTCCACACCCTCTCCAGCATCTGTTGTTTCCTCACTTTTTAATGATCGCTGTTTGAACTGGCGTGAGATGCTATCTCATTGTGGTTTTGATTTGCATTTCTCTGATGACCAGTGATGATGAGTATTTTTTCATGTGTCTGCTGGCTGCATAAATGTCTTCTTTTGAGAAGTGTCTATTCGTATCCTTTGCCCACTTTTTGATGGGGTTGTTTTTTTCTTGTAAATTTGTTTAAGTTCTTTGTAGATTCTGAATACTAGCTCTTTGTCAGATGGGCAGATTGCAAAAGTTTTCTCCCAATCTGTAGGTTGCCTGTTCACTCTGATGATAGTTGCTGACCAGGCTGCAGCGTCACAGGTCGATCTCGGACTGCTTTGCTAGCAGTGACCAAGGCTCTGTGGGCACGGGACCTGCCGAGCCAGGAACGAGAGGGAATCTCCTGGTCTGCCAGTTGCTAAGACCGTGGGAAAAGCACAGTATTTGGATGGAAGTGTACCATTCCTCCAGGTGCAGTCTGTCACGGCTTCCCTTGGCTAGGAAAGGGAAATCCCCTGAACCCTTGCACTTCCTGGATGAGGCGACACCTCGCCCTGCTTCAGCTCACCCTCTGTGGGCTGCACCCACTGTACAACCAGTCCCAATGAGATGAACCAGGTACCTCAGTTGGAAATGCAGAAATCACCTGCCTTCTGTGTTGATCTTGCTCAGAGCTGCAGACCGGAGCTGTTCCTATTTGGCCATCTTGGAAGTGACTCATCTATTTTTATTTATTTATTTTTGGGGACCGATTCTCTCTCTGTCACCCAGGCTAGAATGCAGTGGCATGATCTCGGCTCACTGTGGCCTCTGCCTCCTGGGTTCAAGCAATTCTCCTGCCTCAGCCTCCCAAGTAGCTGGGACTACAGGTGTGGACCACCATGCCCAGGTAATTTTTGTATTTTTAGTAGACACGGGGTTTCACCATGTTGGCCAGGCTGGTCTCGAACTCTTCACCTCAAGTCATCTGTCCACCTCAGCTTTCCAAAGAGCTGAAATTACAGGCATGAGCCACTATGCCTGGCTGAACATTGCCCTTTAATGTTTTAAAATGTAGGTTTTATTATTATTTACCTATGCTGAGGCCAACAAATTAGGAGACAACTGTCATTGAAAAGATAGTTTGCAGCTGGATGTGGTTGCTCACACCTGTAATCCCAGCACCTTGGGAGGCCGAGGTGGATGGATCACTTGAGGTCATAAGTTCCAGACCAGCCTGGCCAACATGGTGAAAGCCCGTCTCTACTAAAAAAATACAAAAATTAGCTGGGCGTGGTGGGGGCATCTGTAGTCCCAGCTACTTGGGAGGCTGAGGCAGGAGAATCACTTGAACCCGGGAGGCAGAGGTTGCTGTGAGCCAAGAGCATGCCACTGCACTCCAGCCTGGGCGACACAGCAAGACTCCATCTCAAAAAAAAAAAAAAAAAGAGAAGAAGATCAACGCACAAACATCAGCCACATTTCCATAAACTAGCAATAAACAATCAGAAAGTAAAATTAAGAAAACAATTTCACTTCCAATAGAATAAAAATAAATAAATGTAACCAAGTAGAAGTAACACTAGTGCCCTGAAAACTACAAAACGTGGCTGAAAGCAATTACGAAGACCTAAATAAATAGAAAGACATCACATGTTGATTGTTGATATGGTTCGGCTCTTTGTCCCCACCCAAATCTCATCTTGACTTGTACTCCCATGATTCCCACGTGTTGTGGGAGGGACCCAGTGGGAGATAATTGAATTGTGGGGGCAGTTTTTCCCGTACTCTTCTTGTGGTAGTAAATAAGTCACACAAGATCTGACAGTTTTATAAGGGGAATCCCGTTTGCCTCTCATTTTTTCTCTTGCCACCGCCATGTAAAAAATGCCTTTCGCCTTCCGCCATGATTGTGAGGCCTCCCTAGCCACGTGGAACTGTAAGACCATTAAACCTCTTTCTTTTGTAAATTCCTCAGTCTTGGGTATGTCTTTATCAGCAGCATGAAAACAGACTAATACATGTGTTTATGAATTAGAAGACTTAATACTGTTAAGATGATAATACTATCCCAAAGTGATCTATAGACTTGATATAATCCCTATGAAAATCCCAATGTCCTTGTTTGCAGACCTGGAAAATTCAAACCTAATATTCACATGGTATTGCACCCAATAGCCAATCTTGAAAACTGAGCAAAGTTGGAAGACTCACACTTGGTGACTTCAGAATTTACTACAAAGCAACAATAATCAACAGGTGTGATACTGGTATGAGGATATGCATATAGATTAGTGGAATAGAATTGAAAGTCTGGAAATGACCCACACATCTATAGTCAACTGATTTTTTCTTTTGAGACGGGATTTTGCTCTGTTGCCCTGGCTGGAGTGCAGTGGCGCAGTCACAGTTCATTGTAACGACTACCTCCTGGGCTCAAGCAATCCTCCCACCTCAGCCTCCCGCATAGCTAGTAGCTGGGACTACAGGCATGTGCCACCACACCTGGCTAATGGTTTTTATTTTTAGTAGAGATGAAGTCTCGCCATGTTGCTCAGGCTGGTCTCAAACTCCTGGGCTCAAGCAATCCTCTCACCTTGACCTCCCAAAGTGCTGGGATTAGAGGCGTGAGCCACTGCACCCAGTAGAGGGAAATCTTCATTATCTTTGGCTTGGCAATGGTTTCTTAAATATGACACCAAAAACACAAGTAACAACAGCAAAGGATGAGAAACTAGACTTCATCAAAATTAAAACCTTTTATGCATCAAAGAACAGTATCAAAGGAGTGAAAAGGCAGTCCACAGAATGAGAGAAAATATTTGCCAGTCACATATTTGATGAGGGTCTACTATCTGGAATATGTGAAGAACTTTACAACTCAACAACAACAAAAAAACAAAATACCCAGTTTTTAAAAATGGGCCCCGGATTTGAATAGACATTTCTCCAAAGAAGATACACAAATGGCCAACAAGCACATGAACAGATGCTCAACATCATTCGTCATTAGGGAAATGCAAATAAAACCACAAAGAGATGCCACTTCACACTCAATAGAATGGTTATAATTTTTAAAAATGGAAAATTATAGCCAGGCGCAATGGCTCACGAGGTCAGGAGTTCAAGACCAGCCTGGACAAGATGGTGAAACCCCATCTCTACTACAAATACAAAAAAATTAACTGGGCGCAGTGGCAGGTGCCTGTAATCCCAGCTACTCAGGAGGCTGAGGCAGGAGAATCGCTTGAACCCGGGGGGCAGAGGTTGCAATGAGCCGAGATCACGCCACTGCACTTCAGCCTGGGCAACAGAGTGAGACTCCGTCTCAAAAAAAAAAAAAAAAAAGGAAAATTACAAGTATGATGGGGATGCGGAGAAACTGGAAACCTTGTACATTGCTGCTAGGAATGTAAAATGGTACAGCCTCTATGGAAAACAGTTTGGCGGTTCCTCAAAAAGTTGAACATAGAATTACAATATGACCCAGCAATTTAATGCCTGGGTGTATACTAGTATACAGGTGTTCAAACATTAACCAGCACACAAATGCTCATAGCAGCACTATTGGTAACAGTCCATAAAGTGGAAACAAATCAAATGTCCATCAAGTAACGACTAGATAAATAATACTTAGTCTGTCTGTGCAATGGAATGTCATTCAGACATGAAAAGGAAGAAAATACTGATGCATGCTACAACTGGGATGAACCTTGAAAACATCATGCTACAAAAAAGAACCCTGGTCAGGCGCAGTGGCTCATACCTGTAATCCTAGCGCTTTGGGAGGCCCAGTTGGGCAGATTGCTTGAGCTCAGGAGTTCCAGACCAGCCCAGGCACCATGGCAACAGCATGTCTCTACAAAAAAATACAAAAATTAGCCAGGGGTGCTGGTGCACACCTGTAGTCCCAGCTACTTGGGAGGCTGAGGTGGGAGGATCGCTTCAACCTGGGAGGTCAAGGCTGTAGTGAGCCATGATATGAAAGAAAAGAAGAAAGAAAAAGAAAAAGGAAGAAAGAAAAGAAAAGAAAAGAAAAGAAAGAAGGAAGGAAGGAAGGAAGGAAGGAAGGAAGGAAGGAAGGAAGGTAGGAAGGAAGGAAGGAAGGAAGGAAGGAAGGAAGGAAAGAAAGAAAGAAAGAAAGAAAGAAAGAAAGAAAGAAAGAAAGAAAGAAAGGGAAAAAAAAGAGAAAGAAAGAAAGGGAGAGGAAGGAAACAGACACAGACACAAAAGACCACATATTGTATGAATATATTTATATAGGATGAAACACACAGAATAAGCAAAGCCGGAGAGACAGAAAGTAGATTGTGGTTCTCAGGGCCTAGGAGGAGGGGAGGGATGGAGAATGTTTGCTTAATGGTTATGGTTTTTTGTTTTTTGTTTTTGCTTTTTGTTTTTTGTCTTTTGCTTTGCTGTGGTAAAAATGGTCTAGACAGTGACGATAGCTGTGGAACATTGTGAATGTGACAAAAAACAGTGAACTATTCACTTTAAATGGTGATTTTTTTTTTTTTTTAAGACAGGGTCTCACTCTGTCACCCATGCTGAAGTAGAGTGGAGTGATCATAGCGCCCTTCAGCCTCCTAGGCCCAAGTGATCCTCCTGCCTCAGCCTCCCTAGTGGCTGGAACTACAGGCACACACCACCATGCCTGGCCCCAAAGGGTGATTTTTAAAAATGTCTTGTGAATCTTACCTCAAAAAAAGAAAGAAGGCTGGGCACAGAGGCTCACGCCTGTAATCCCAACACTTTCTGAGGCTGAGGTAGGCGGACCGCCTAAGGTCAGGGGTTCAAGACCAGCCTGGCCAACATGGTAATACCCCATCTCTATTAAAAAGTACAAAAATTAGCCAGGCGTGGTGGCAGGTGCCTGTAATCCCAGCTACTTAGGAGGCTGAGGCAGGGAGAATTGCTTGAACCCAGAGGTGGAGGTTGCAGTGACCCAAGATTGTGCCACTGCACTCCAGCCTGGGCGACAAAGCTAGACCCTGTCTCGAAAAAAAAAGAAAAAAAAAGGAGAAAGGAAGGAAGGGAAAGAAAGAAAGAGAGAGAGAGAGAAAGAGAAAGAAAGAAAGAAAGAGGAAGAAAGAAGAAAGAAAGAGAGAAAGAGAGAAAGAGGAAAGAAAGAAAGAAAGAAAGAAAGAAAGAAAGAAAGAAAGAAAGAAAGAAAGAAAGAAAGAGAAAGGAAATGTAACTCAAATCAGGCTAATGAGATAGGAGAAGAGTTTTGTTAAATGTTTCCAAGGAAGTTCTTCCTGGCGCTCTGGCAGAGATCCTGGAAGTCGTTCTGTTTTCTCCTCTGAACATTGTAATGCTTGAAAACAATGCCTGAAACAGTGGTGATCGTCCTACCAACCCTTAAAAAAATGGTGCCTGTGTTCCTCACAAAATGGCCACTTGCCCCAAATTGTGCCCTGTGTTATGGAAGTGCTGAGTAGATGATTGGGGGCTGACATTCAGCCCATGTGTGTGGTTGTATCTTCCCAAAAAAGGAGATTTTTTTGTTTGTTTTTAAGGAAATTGTCTGCTGCCCAGAGGAATCTCTCTCTCTCTCATCCATCTCTCTGTTCACCCATCCATGGCCCATCCATCTGACCATCTGTCCTTCCACCCATCACCCAACCACTTGTCAATCTACTTATTCATTCATTCATTGATTCAGCTGTCCATCCATTCATCCACCACCCATCCATCCATTCATCCACCTGTCCATCCATCCATCCTTCCATCACCCGTTCACTCATCCATCCATCAGTTCATTCATCTGTCCATCCATCCACCCATCCATCTCTTTATTCCTCATTCATTCAATACTAGAATATTCAAAGTCCCATGTCAGGTTTTTCGTTTTTTGTTTTTTAAGACAGGTTGGCTCTGTTGCCCAGGCTGGGGTGCAGTGGTCCCATCTTGGCTCACAACAACCTCTGCCTTCCAGACTCCACCTCAGCCTCTCAAGTAGTTGTGACTACAGGTATGCACAATCATGCCCAGCTAATTTTTGTATTTTTTGTAGAGACGAGGTCTTGTTATGTTGCCCAGGCTGATCTCAAACTCCTGGGCTCAAGAGACCTACCCACCTTGCTCTCTCAAAGTGCTGGGACTACAGGCGTGAGCCACCACATCAGCTGGGATACCTTTTTCTAATTTGGTTAAGATGACCATATATTACTAGTGGCCAGCCTGGGGTAAGCCATGAGACTAGAAAGAAAGATAGCCACAGTCACAGGTATAAGTCAACCCTTAAAGCTGCCAAACTGACCAGGCATGGTGGCTAACGCCTGTAACCCCAGCACTTTAGGAGGCCAGGTGCTGGATCCCTTTTTTTTTTTTTTTTTTTTTTTTTTGAGATGGAGTCTCACTCTGTCGCCCAGGCTGGAATGCAGTGGCACAATCTTGGCTCACTGCAAGCTCCGCCTTCCAGGTTCACGCCATTCTCCTGCCTCAGCCTCTCCGAGTAGCTGGGACTACAGGCGCCCGCCACCACGCCCGGCTAATTTTTTGTATTTTTAGTAGAGACGGGGTTTTATCATGGTCTCGATCTCCTGACCTCATGATCCACCCGCCTCGGCCTCCCAAAGTGCTGGGATTACAAGCGTGAGCCACCGTGCCCGGCCAATTTTTGTATTTTTAGTAGAGATGGGCTTTCGCCATGTTGGCCAGGCTGATCTCGAACTCCTGACCTCAGGTAATCCACCCACCTCGGCCTCTGAAAGTACTGGGATTACAGATGTGAGCCACCGCACCTGGCCCGTTAGTTCATTTTAGTCACAATAATATCCCAGGAGTTAGGTACTATTATGGCCTCCTTTTAATAGCTGTAGAAATGGAGGCTCAAGGACGTGTGTGGTGGCTCACACCTGTAATCCCAGCACTTTGAGAGGCCAAGATGAGCGTATTACTTGAGGTCAGAAGTTTGAGACTAGCCTGGCCAACATGACAAAACCCCATCTCTACAAAAATACAAACATTAGCTGGGCATGGTGGTGCATGCCTGTAATCCCGGCTCGTCGGGGGGCCAAGGCAGGAGAATCGCTTGAACCCAGGAGGCAGAGGTTGTAGTGAGCCAAGATTGCGACACTGCACTCCAGCCTGCACAACAGACAGAGACTCCAACAAAAGAAAGAGAGAGAGAGAGAGAGAGAGAGAGAGAGAAGGGGAGGGGAGGGGAAGGGGAAAGAAAGAATAAAAGAAATGGAAGCTCGGAGAGGTGCAGCAATTTGCCCAAGGCCACACAGGTAGCCAGGATTCACCATCCAGTTCAGTGTAACAACAGAGCTTGCGCAGATAACCAGGATGCTGCAGTGGGGCCCTAGGTGGAAAATCAAAGCTTCAAGGAGATCAGGGACATGTGTGTAAGAATCTTCTCACGAACCAGTGCAGCAGGGAGCGTCCAGTCACGGAACCAGGTGTCACCTCACCTGGCTGAGTTCAAGATTGGCTCTAACCCAAATCACCTGCAAGACCTTGAGCAACATGCTTAACCCTTCTCTGCTTCAATTTTATTTCTGTTACATTGATCGAAAGTGAGAAAGGAAAGGAAGTCCTCACTGGTACAGAGGTTAGGAAAATTGGAAGAGATTCTGGAGCGGGTATCAGGTTTATCCTACATTCTTGATCAGCATGAAAAAGTCCTCCTTTGGGCTTTTTGTTTGTTTTGATTTTTGTTTTTTGTTTTTGGGGTTTTTTTGAGACAGAGTCTTTGCTCTGTCGCCCAGGCTGGAGTGCAGTGGTGTGATCTCAGCTCACTGCAACCTCCGCCTCCCAGGTTCCAGCAATTCTCCTGCCTCAGCCTCCTGAGTAGCTGGGACTACAGGCGCCCACCACCATGCCCAGCTAATTTTTGTATTTTTAGTAGAGACAGGTTTTTGCCATGTTGGCTATGCTGGTGTTGAACTCCTGACCTCAGGTGATCCACCCGCCTCGGCCTCCCAAAGTGCTGGGATTACAGGGGTGAGCCAGCCGAAAAAGTCTTCATTTGGTTAAGCACAGTGGCTCACACCTGTAATCTCAGAACTGTGGGAGGCCAAGGTGGGAGGATCACTTGAGGCCAGGAGTTCAATACCACCTTGGGTAACATAACAAGAATTTGTCTCTACAAAACATTAAAAAATAAAAAAAAAAAAAATAGCCAGGTGTTGTAATGGTGTGCACCTGTAGTCCCAGCCACTCAGGGAGGTTGAGGTGGGAGAATCGCTTGAGCCCAGGAATTCAAGGCTGCAGTGAGCTATGATTGTACCACTGCACTCTAGCCTGGGCGACAGAGCAAGACCCTGTCTAAAAAAAAAAAAAAAAAGAGGCCGGGCACAGTGGCTCACGCCTGTAATCCCAGCACTTTAAGAGGCTGAGGTGGGTGGATTACTTGAGGTCAGGAGTTCGAGACCAGCCTGGCCAACATAGTGAAACCCCATCTCTACTAAAACTACAAAAAATTGGCCGGGCGTGGTGGTGGGTGCCTGTAGTCCCAGCTACTCAGGAGGCTGAGGCAGGAGAATCGATTGTACCCAGACGGTGGAGGTTGCAGTGAGCCAAGATCGCGCCATTGCACTCCAGCCTAGGCAACAAGAGCGAAACTGCATCTCAAAAAAAACAAAACAAAATAAAACAAAAAACTCTTCACGCTAGGATCTGTGAGTTTATTAGAACAACTACACATCATAGATTTATCTAGTCCAGCCTGAGTATCAAATACTCTGTCTACTTGCCGGACAGATGAAACTAAAGGACCTTGAACCAGGCATCAGACTGTTTTTGCATCTGGCCAAGTCTCTTTCCAGCTGTTTGACCTTGGGCAGGTCCCTTTAACTCCCTAAGGCTTGCTTTCTTCATCTTAAAATCAGGCTGACAGTAGCATCTACCTCTTGAGATCGCGTGAGAAATAAATGCAATGATGCATGTATAATGTTTCATACTGTATCTAGTACAGGGTAAGTACTTTTTCAGAAATAACAGCCACACCTTTTCCTAGGATTGCATGCAATGCAGTAATATTGCAAATAAAGGCAGTTGTTGTTTTCTTCCTTAATAAATCAGGAGAGAATTAGGATTCTTTTGGGATTCAGACTAATCTCTTTGAACCAGCAGTTTGGATTTGGTTGCCATAGTGTCCTGGGCCATGAATGGCTGATAGACAGGCATGTCATATTTTCAACAGTTGCCTTGACTTGTCTGATGAGATGCCGTTTCTATTAAGTAGCTGTCTCCAATTTGTAAAATTCCATCTGTGGCTTTCCCCAACCCTTATTTTCCAACAGCCTCTCACTCCAGATCCTAAGAAAAGCATTTCTACCAGGAAGAAAACAACTAAATCTTGGTAAAAGACATTTACCTTTTCTGAACTCAACCTGTAGTTTTTGTTCAACTGAGTTCCCCTGACAAAATGCATTTCAGCAAGATTTACTTCCAGAATTTCTTAATCTCTAATGCTTTTGGTAAAGAAGGCATTGGATGAATTTATTGCTCATCCCTCTGAAAGTGACCTGAGAATGTCAGTGTACTTGGAGGATTTATTTTATTTCCTCTAAAGGACTGACAGTAATATCCAGCACCTTCCCCCCACCAAAAACATTCTACTTTGAGGCCAGTTGCAGTGGCTCATGCCTGTAATCCCAGCAATTTGGGATGCCGAAGCAGGAGGATCGCTTGGCTCAGGAGTTTGAGACCAGTCTGGGCAACATAGCGAGACCCCATCTCAATTAAAGAAAAAAAGTCTACTTTGAAACCTCTGGGCAGAGTGCAGTGGTTCACATCTACAATCACAACAATTTGGTAGGCTAAGGCAGGAGGATCGCTTGAGATCAGGAGCTTGAGACCAGCCTGGGCAACATAGTGAGACCTTGTCTCTACAAAAAAAAAAAAAAAAATTTTAATGAAACTTCTCATGTGACAATTTTAATCATGAGAACTATGTACGTGCCACAGTCTGGAACTTGGGATCTCAAATGGTCATGGATTCCATGTTCTCAGTCCCCATACAGAAGGGAGGAGGGCTGGCCTTTGGACTCCCCCAAATCTGGGTTTGAATCCCAGCTCCACCACTTTAAGTCTGGTTGCTCTGGACCAGTTATTTAATGTTCTGTAAACGTCAGTTTCATCTGTGAGATGAGCTACCTTGCAGGACTTCATTCAGTCCTTCTACAAATATTTGTTCTACCGGAGTAGAGCGGGATAACAAGGCATCTGTCCTGTAAAGCAGTCCACTTGGGTACCTAATGTGAAACAGAGCCTCAGCCCCGCGTAGGATGCAATGCCACAGCGTGGTCCAGGGTCGGGGAATTCTGGGGACCTCTGAGGGTGCCTACATTCCTGCTGTGCTCCTGACACACACTGAGAAGGACGCCCTCTGCTCTGAAATTACTGAGTGATGAGTCACCCTTGAGCACCTGAGGAAGTGGAGCAAGTAGACCACAGGCAGCTTGGACCTGCACCTGGTTTCTAGGATTGAGTCACAGGCTCCCTGGAAGACTCTGAAAGAGAGATAAATTCGATCAACGCTCTCGAGCTGGATCAAAGCCTAGGAAGTGGGGGAAAGGGAGGAGGAAGTTGGGCTTCTCCACGGTCCCAGCAAAGACCTCAGCCTACAAATATTCTACAAATATTTGAAGAAAGGAGGAGGAAGTTGGGCTTCTCCGCGGTCCCAGCAAAGGCCTCAGCCTACAAATATTCTACAAATATTTGAAGAAGGACTGAATGACGTCCCACAAGGTAGCTTATCTCATGGATGTAACCGACATTTAGAGAACATTAAGTAACTGGTCCAGAGCAACCAGACTTGCAGGGGTGGAGCTGGGATTTGAACCCAGATTTGGGGGAGTCCAAAGGCCAGCCCTCCTCCCTTCTATATGGGGACTAAGAACAAGGAATCCAAGATTATTTGAGATCCCAAGTTCCAGACTGTGGCACGTACATAGCTCTCATGTTTAAAATTGTCATGGGGAAGCCGGGCGCTGTGGCTCATGACTGTAATCCCAGCACTTTGGGAGGCAGAGATGAGCGAATCACTTGAAGCCAGGAGTTCGAGACGAGCCTGGCCAACATGGCGAGACCCTGTCTCTACTAAAATATATAAAAATTAGCCAGGCGTGGTGCCGGGCACCTGTAATCTCAGCTACTCGAGAGGCTGAGATGAGAATCACTTGAACCTGGGAGGCGGAGGTGGCAGTGAGCTGAGATCGCACCACTGCACTCCAGCCTGGGTGACAGTGAGACTCCGCTGCAAAAAAAAAAAAAATGTCATGTGGGAAGTTTCATTTTTTAAAAAAATGTTTTCATAGAAAACAAGGTCTTACTATGTTGCTCAGGCTGGTCTCAAACTTGTGGCCTACAAAGGCCTCAGCTTACTCCCTCAGCAAGCTCTGCCATTGAGGCGATCCTACAGAATTGTCCCAAGCTGGGGTGAGAGGGCTGGAACTTGATACCCCAGCATGGACCAGGCATCGGAAGCGGCCTCCCCTCGAGCAAGGGGTATGACCTCCGACCTGGGAGAAGGGCACTGGTGATGCACCTCTGTTGGACGCTTCCTTTATCTCTATGCCCCTCCCTCTTCTCAGACCTTCCACCCCCCAAAATACATTTGAGAAGAAGAATCGAATTAGCCAGGAAAGCTTTAGGAAGAAATGACATTTAAACAGACCTGGAGACCAGGCACGGTGGCTCATGCCTGTAATCCCAGCACTTTGGGAGGCTGAGGCAAGTGGATCGCTTGAGCCCAGGAGTTTGAGACCAGCCTGGCCAAGATGGTGAAACTGCATCTCTACTAAAAATACGAAAAATTAGCCAGGTGCAGTGGTGCACACTTGTAGTCCCAGCTACTCGGGAGGCTGAGGCAAGAGAATGGCATGAACCTGGGAGGCGGGGCTTGCAGTGAGCCGAGATCGCACCACTGCACTCCAGCCTGGGCAACAGAGCGAGACTCCGCCTCAACAACAACAACGACAACAAAAAGGTAGACTGAGACCTGGAAAATGAGTAGAAATTAATCAGAACAGGAGGAAGTTTCCAGGCTGGGGGATGGGCATATGCAAAGGCCCAGTAGAGAGGGGGTTGGGGGAGAGAAAAGAAGAGAGGAGGACGAGGGAGAAGAAAGAGGAGGAGGGGGAGGAGATAGAAGGGAAGGAGGTTGAGGAGGAGGACGAGGAGGGCTGGGAGGAGGAAGTAGGAGGAGGAGGCCTGGCTGGAGGAAGGAGGAGGAGGAAGAAGATGAAAGAGGAGGAGGGGGATTGGGGAGCAGAAGAAGAAAAAGGAGGAGAAGGAAGAGAGAGAGTTTGGGGGAGAGAAGGAGGGCAGGGGGAGAACAGAGAAGTGTCTGCAATGAAACTGAAACAACCGAAAACGGCTGAGCAACACTAGGTGAGTGGAGCAGACCTGGGGTCAAGTTGCACTGACTCAGCCATTTACTCAGAAGCGACTTCAACCCTCCAAACCTCAGTTTCTTCATCTGTAAAACAGGCACGATCACATCTGTCTCTCAGCTGTCTTCAGGATGCCATGAAACGACACACGCACAATAAGGGTGCCATCAATGTGAGTTGCTCTTTTTTATTATTATTGGCTATAGCTGAAAAAAAAATAATGGTCGATCTGTTAATAATATACCTGTGGCCTAGAAAAAGTATGAAAAAGAATTCAAGTGTGGACAAATGTTTTCTTCAAGTGCCGGGTAAAATATTTTAAGTGAGTTCTGTTGCAGCTTCTCAATTCCTCTGTTGCCATGTAAAAGCGTCCATAGACAATGCATTAATAAACAGGCAGGCGGCCAGATGCGGTGGCTCACACCTGTAATCCCAGCACTTTGGGAGGCTGAGGTGGGCAGAATGCTTGAATCTAGGAGTTCAAGACCAGTCTGAGCAACATGGTGAAGCCCTATCTCTACAAAAAATACAAAGAATTAGCTGGGCATGGTGGCATGCACAAGCAGTCCCAGCTACTTGGGAGGTGTAGTCCTAGCTACTCCGGAGGCTGAGGTGGGAGGATCACTTAGGCTGGGATGTTGAGGCTGCAGTGAGCTGTGACTGCGCCATTGCAGCCCAGCTTGGGTGACAGAG
The DNA here is from genome assembly GCF_006542625.1 of Nomascus leucogenys. NCBI lineage: Eukaryota > Metazoa > Chordata > Mammalia > Primates > Hylobatidae > Nomascus > Nomascus leucogenys. The sequence goes on from NC_044398.1 coordinate 87,655,533, forward strand.
TTATCCCCTGTCTGGAAAAACAAAAAAAAAGAAAAACAAAAGATTTTACATTTCTACAAACATTTTATATTTCTACGGAAAAAAAAAAGAGAGAGAAATGTGCACCTCTCGCATCTCACGCGTGGATTACCACTGGCTCCCACTATTTGTTGGTCCAGCCACATTTCCAGAATTGTGCAGGTGCGTGAAGGGCCAAAAGGACTCCTACGGGCAGCCTATGGGGCATGGCGCTAGACAGGCCATCGACAACTAGCAAGAGATACTCAAGTCAGTGAAGAGGAGGGGCTGTTGGGCTGTACTTGCCCACAGCTGGTTGTGCACAGTAATGCATGTACATAGTTAAAAATTTAAATTAGGCTGGGCACGGTGGCTCACACCTGTAATCCCAGCACTTTGGGAGGCTAAGGCAGGAGAATCACTTGAGGTCAGGAGTTCGAAACCAGCCTGGCCAACATGGTGAAATCCTGTCTCTACTAAAAATACAAAAATTAGCCAGGCATGGTGGTGGGCACCTGTAATCCCAGCTACTCGGGAGGCTGAGGCATGAGAATTGCTTGAACTCGGGAAGCAGAGGTTGCAGTGAGCCGAGATCATGCCACTGCACTCCAGCCTGGGCAATAGAGCAAGACTCAGTCTCAAATAAATAAATAAATTAATTAATTAAAATAAGTCTATGGACAAAAGTAAGGCTGGATGTGGTGTTTTATGCCTGCAACCCCAGCCCTTTGGGAGTTCGAGGCAGGAGGATTGCTTGAGCCTAGGAATTTGCGATCAGCTTGTGCAACATGGTGAGACCCCAACTCTACAAAAACTAAAAATAGCTGGGTGTGGTGGCACGTGCCTGTGGTCCCAGCTACTCGGGAGGCTGAAGGATCACTTGAGCCTGGAGGTCGAGGCTGTAGTGAGCTATGATGACACCACTGCATTCCAGCCTGGGCAACAGAGAGAGACTTTGTCTCAAAAAGAAAAAAAAAAAGTAAGTCTCCATTGAACACTGACCCTCAATCACCGAGTCCTCCCCAGAGGACATTTTTTACTTTTTTGAAACATAGTTTCACTATGTTGCCCAGACTGGAGTGCAGTGGTGTGATCACGACTCACTGCAACCTTGACCTCCCAGGCTCTGGAGGTCTCTCACCTTACTTAGCCTCTGGAGTAGCTGGGACTACATGTTCACTCCACCACGCATGTCTAATTCTTGTAATTTTTTTTTTTTTTTTTTTTTTTTTTTTGTAGAGATGGGGTTTCACCATGTTGCCCAGGCCGGTCTCAAACTTCTGGGTTCAAGCGTTCATCCCGCTTTGGCCTCATGAAGTGTGGGAATTATAGGAGTAAGCCACTGTGCCTGGCTACAAGTTGTCTTTTTTTTTTTTTTTTTTTTGAGATGGAGTTTAGCTCTTGTTGCCCAGGCTGGAGTGCAATGACACGATCTTGGCTCACTGCAACCTCCATTGCCCAGGTTCAAGCTATTCTCCTGCCTCAGCCTCCTGGGTAGCTGGGATTACAGGCATGTGCCACCACATCTGGCTAATTTTCCTGAGTAGCTGGGATTATAGGCATGCGCCATCATGCTTGGCTAATTTTTGTATTTTTAGTAGAGACGGGGTTTCACCATGTTGCTCAGGGTGATCTCAAACTCCTGACCTCAAGTGATCCACCCGCCTTGGCCTCCCAAAGTGCTGGGATTACAGACCTGAGCCACCACACCCGGCCTGCAAGTTTTTACTTCACTTGGGCAAACACCTAGTTTTGGGATTACTGCGCCAAGTGTACCTATGACTTAATAAGCAATTGCCGAACTGCTTTCCAAAGTGACTATACCACTTTGTCTTCCCACCTGCAGTATATGTGTGTTTGCCAACAGTATTATCAGTAGTCTTTATTTTAGCCTTTCTGAAAAGTGTGCGTAGTTTTTTCTACTATCAACAGTGAATGAATATTCTTATACATATATCCTTTGTGAGTAGGTGTGATTATATCTGTAAGATATATTCTTAGAAGTAGATTTGATGAGTCAAAGGTTGTGAAAATCTGATTAGACACTGACAAACTGCCTTCTGAATGGTGGTGTTAATTGCCTACCTACTAACTATGTATGGCAGTGCCTGTTTCGACATATCCCTAGCAATTCAGTGTCTTACTAAAAGTCAGTGCTTGTTTTTAATGTCTGTATATAGGTATTTATTTTTTAAGAGATGGGGTCTTGCTCTGCTGCCCAGGCTGGAGTCCACTGGCGCAGTCATAGCTCACTACAGCCTTGAACTCCTGGGCTCAAGCAATCCACATGCCTCAGCCTCCTGAGCAGCTAGGGCTACTGGCGTGTGCCACCATGCCCAGCTACTTTTTTTTTCTTTTTTAAAGACATGGGTTCTTGATTTGTTGGCTAGGCTGGTCTCAAACTCCTGGCTTCAACTGATCCTCTCACTTCAGCCTCTCAAAGTGCTGGGATTACAGGCATGAACTGCTGTGCCTGGTCATTAGTACATGTTTTTTGTTTGTTTGTTTGTTTGTTTGTTTGTGAGACAGAGTCTTTCTCTGTTGCCCAGGTTGGAGTGCAGTGGCGCATTCTCAGCTCACTGAAACCTCTGCCTCCTGGGTTCAAGTGATTCTCATGCCACAGCCTCCCAAGTAGCCGGGATTACCAGCTATCATAGGTGTGCCACCACACCCAACTAATTTTTGTATTTTTAGTAGAGACAGGGTTTCGCTATGTTGACCAAGCTGGTCTTGAACTCCCGGCCTCAAGCAATCTGCCTGTCTCGGCCTCCCAAAGTGCTGGGATGACAGCCATGAGCCACCACACCTGGCCAGTATATGTTTTTAAATACAATTTTACTTGAGACAATTGCATGGAAGTATCCACCTCATAGGGTTGTTGGTGAACACTTAATGTAAAGCTTTTAGAGCAGTCCTTGCCATACAGAGAGTACAATGAATGTTAGTTACTGTATGATTACCACTGCCAGTCAATCACATTATGATTTGCCTCTCTCTCCGAGTTCCTCATCAACACATTCAGGAGTTGTTTGGATATAAACTTTCTCAAACCGTGTTTTTTCTCTGCTCACACATCAACACACCAATAATCAACACAGAATACTTCTGTGGACCCCAAAAATGTGTGGGGAAATCCCCCCACCAGCAAGCATACATTTTTTTTTTTAGGTTGAGCCTCACTCTGTCGCCCATAGCATGATCTCTGCTCACTGCAACCTCTGCCTCCCAGGTGCAAGCGATTCTCCTGGCTCAGCCTCCTGAGTAGCTGGGATTACAGGTGCATGCCACCACACCCAGCTATTTTTTGTATTTTTAGTGGAGACAAGGTTTCACCATATTGTCAGGCTGGTCTGGAACTCCTGACCTCAAGTGATCCACCCACCTCTGCCTCCCAAAATGCTGGGATTACAGACTTGAGCCATTGTGCCTGGCCAGCAAACAATCAGTTCTGCAGCTGACACCAGCTGGGTGTCCTTCAATTTAAGTCTGACATCTTCGACCTGAAAATAGTGTTATTTCCCACAGGGTGAGGGCTCAGTCCCCAAGACTGCCCTCCTTCAGACACCAGTCGCAAGTCTGGGCCTCTGAAACTTCTGATGGGCCGCCTTCAAGTTGGGGCTTCCACGACCCCCGTTTTGGATTCCATTAATTTGCTGGAGTGGCTCAAACAATTCAGGGAAACACTTAATTTTGTTTATACAGATGAAGTGACACAGAGGGCAAAGTATAGGGGAAGGGGCATTGAGCTTCCATGCATTCCCTGAACGCAACACCCTTCAAGAACATCCACGTGTTCTGTTATCCAGAAGTTCTCCCAACACAGTTCTCTTCGGTTTTTATGGGACACTTTATTACATAGGTGTGATTGAACGCTGTATGTAATTGGACAGGCCAGGTGCGGTGGCTCACTCCTGTATTCCCAGCACTTTGGGAGGCCGAGGTGGGCGGATCACCTGAGGTCGGGAGTTCGAGACCAGCCTGACCAAAATGGAGAAACCCTATCTCTACTAAAAATACAAAATTAGCCAGGTGTGGTTGTACATGCCTGTAATCCCAGCTACTCGGGAGGCTGAGGCAGGAGAATTGCTTGAGCCCCAGAGGCAGAGGTTGCAGTGAGCCGAGATCGTGCCACTGCACTCCAGCCTGGGCAACAAGAGTGGAACTCTGTTTGAAAAAAAAAAAAAAAAAATTGGCCAGGCATGGTGGTGCACACCTGTAATCCCAGCTACTTGGGTGGTTGAGACAGGAGAATCCCTTGAACCCAGGAGGGAGAGGTTGCAGTGAACGGAGATTGTACCACTGCACTCCAGCCTGGGTGACAAAGCAAGACTTCATCTCAAAAAAAAAAAAAAAAAAAAGAGAAAAAAGAAATCTGATTGGATAGAAAGTGCATGATCTAAACCCAGCAAAGCCTGTCTGCTCAGACTTTTCTTGGCCTCTCTGTGCAGCATTTCTTCCTTGAGGGTAGCGGGCAGAACCCTCTCTGGAATGAGGGTCTTTTGACCCACAGTCAGATTAGAGTCCTGCTTGGGGCAGGTCAGAGGTGGACAGGAGAAGATCAGAGAGAGAGATTCTGTTTCCTGAGGCCTAAAGTGCCTCAACATTGTAATGAGGACAGTGGGAGTTAGATGCCAGGAATCCTGGAGATGAAAATCAATACCTATAACACCACAGGAGTGCTTTTTCTGAGGGACTTAAAATTACCACCTATGGAATTCAGTTAATCCCCAAAAATCTCTTGAAGTGCTGGCCAGGTATTCAGTCACTGTGGCTTCACAGAGTAGAGAAACAAGATAGGACCTTTTCAAGGTTACAGAACAGATATGTCCCGCAATCAAAAATTAATCCAGTTGGCCGGGCGCGGTGGCTCACGCCTATAATCCCAGCACTTTGGGAGGCCGAGGTGGGCAGATCACGAGGTCAAGAGATCGAGACCATCCTGGCTAACACAGTGAAGCCCTGTCTCTACTAAAAATACAAAAAATTAGCCGGATGTGGTGGTGGGCACCTGTAGTCCCAGCTACTCGGGAGGCTGAGGCAGGAGAATGGCATGAACCCGGGAGGCGGAGCTTGCAGTGAGCCGAGATTGTGCCACTGCACTCCAGCCTGGGCAACAGAGCGAGACTCCATCTCAAAAAAAAAAAAAAAAAATTAATCCAGTCAAAAATTAATCTAGTTTGGAATAGGAAGAGATTCCTCTAGGTTACAATCACTTTCAAACTTTTTTGATGGCTGATCACTTTAAGAAATACAACAGGTACCAGAACACACATGTATACCTGAAAGGAAAGTTCTAGAAAACCATACTTCTATGTTTTCTATTTGGTACATTCTATTTCACTGAAAACATACTCATGGGGATCTACTAATACATAGATTTCAAAACCTACTATTTGTTTAACCAGCAGTTTAAAGGGCATTATCCTAGAATCTAGGTCAAGATATTCTGCCCGCTCCCCCCTTTTTTTTAAGTCTCAAGAAAAAGAAAGAGAGAGAGAGGAAAGAGAGAGAGAGAAAGAGAAAGAAAGAAAGAAAGAAAGAAAGAAAGAAAGAAAGAAAAGAGAGAGAGAGCGGGAGGGAGGGAGGGAGGGAGGAAATGAAGGAACGAAGGAAGGAAGGAGGAAAGAAAGAAAAGGAAAGAGAGAGAGGGAGGGAGGAAGGAAGGAAGGAGAGAGAGGAGGGAGGAAAGGAAGGAAGGAAGGAAGGAAGGAAGGAAGGAAGGAAGGAAGGAAGGAAGAGAAAGAAAAGGCATCTCCCCTTGTCACCAGGCTGGAATGCAGTGGCATGATCATGGCTCATTGTAGCCTCAGCCTCTTAGGCTCAAGCGATCCTCCTGCCTCAGCTTCCCAAGTAGCTGGGACCACAGGGACACATGCCAGGCTAATTTTTTGTTTTGTTTGCACCTTTTTTTGTTTGTTTGTTCGTTTTGGTTTTTTTTGAAACGGAGTTTCGCTCTTGTCACCCAGGCTGGAGCGCAGCGGCGTGATCTCAGCTCACTGCAACCTCTGCCTCCCAGGTTGAAGAGATTCTCCTGCCTCAGCCTCCCGAGTAGCTGGGATTACAGGCGCCTGCCACCATGCCCAGCTAATTTTTGTATTTTTGGTAGAGATGGGTTTTCACCATGTTGGCCAGGCTGGTCTCAAACTCCTGACCTCAGGTGATCCGCCTGCCTCGGCCTCCCAAAGTGCTGGGATTACAAGCGTGAGCCACCGTGCCTAGCTGTTTGCTCTTTTTTTGTTTTGTTTTGTTTTGAGTCAGAATCTTACTCTGTTCCCCAGGCTGGAGTGCAACCTCTGCACCCCTGGCTCACTGCAACCTCTGCCTCCTGGGTTCAAGCAATTTTCCTGCCTCAGCCTCACGAATAGCTGGGATTACAGGCATCTGCCACCACGCCTGGCTAATTTTTGTATTTTTAGTAGAGATGGGGTTTCACTGTGTTGGCCAGGTTGGTCTACGAATTCCTGACCTCATGATCTGCCCGCCTCAGGCCTCCCAAAATGCTGGGATTACAAGCGTGAGCCACCGCACCCGGCCTTGTTTGCTCGTTTTTAATGACAGGTTCTCCCTATGCTGCCCAGGCTGTTTCCCCTCCCTTTAAAAAAATTAGTTAACAATTATTGATTGTATATTTCAAAATAACTAGAATACTTGTAATGTTTCCAACACAATGTTTGAGGTGATGTTTATCCCAATTGCCTTGACTTGATAATTACACATTGTATATGTGTATCAAAATATCACGTCCCTCCCCAAAATATGTATAATTGTGATATATCAATTTTTCTTTCTCTCTCTCTTTTTTTTTTTTTTTTTTTGAGAAAGAGACTCACTCTGTCACCCAGAGAGGAGTGCAGTGGTACAATCAGCCGTCCAGGCTCGAGTGATCCTCCCTCCTCAGCCTCTGGAGTAGCTGGCATGCACCATCATACCTGGCTAATTTTTTTTTTTTTTTTTTTAGAAATGCGTCTCATGTTGCCCAGCTTGGTCTAGAACTCCTGAGCTCAAGAAATCCTCTATCTTCGGCCTCTGGAGTAACTGGGACTACAGGCATGCACCACCATGCCCGGCTAATTTTTTCTATTTATTTTGGAGAGATGGGGTCTTCCGTTGCCCAGGCTGATCTCAAACTCCTGAGCTTAAGCAATCCTCCCTCCTCGGCCTCCCAAAGTGCTGGGATTACAGGGATGAGCCACCGCACCCGGCCAGTGTATCAATTTTAAAAACAATAGGCATGGAAACAAAAGTATGCTGGAAGTTCCTGGGAAAGAGGTTTCCTTGCTCTTAGGTGGCTTTCTTTTTTTTTTTTTTTTTTTTGAGGCGGTGTCTCTCTCTGTCGTCCAGGCTGGAGTGTAGTGGCGCGATCTCAGCTCAGTGCAACCTCTGCCTCCCAGGTTCAAGCGATTCTCGTGCCTCAGCCTCCCGAATAGCTGGGATCACAGGCGCCTGCTACCACGCCCGGCTAATTTTGGTATTTTTTTTAGTAGAGACGGTTTTTTTTTTTTTTTTTTTTTTTTTTTTCAGTAGAGACGGGGTTTCACCAGGCTGGCCAGGCTGTTCTCGAATTTCTTACCTCAGCCTCCCAAAGTGCTGGGATTCTAGGCGTAAGCCACCGTGCCTGGCCGCTCTTAGGTGTACTTTTTTTTTTTTTTTCTTTGAGACGGAGTCTCACTCTGTCGTCCAGGCTGGAGTGCAGTGGCGCGATCTCGGGATTACTGCAAGCTCCGCCTCCCGGGTTCACGCCATTTTCCTGCCTCAGTCTCCCGAGTAGCTGGGAGTACAGGCGCCCGCCACCACGCCCGGCTAATTTTTTGTATTTTTAGTAGAGACGGGGTTTCACCGTGTTAGCCAGGATGGTCTGGATCTCCTGACCTCGTGATCCGCCCGCCTCGGCCTCCCAAAGTGCTGGGATTACAGGCGTGAGCCACCGCGCCCGGCCACTCAGGTGTACGTCTAATCGATGTTTATTATTTAGCCAAGTGTTTGGATCTCCCCGCCATTACAACTGGAATCATGCAACCTCACACTCAGTTTAGGGTACATTATTCCCCTGTTCCTTTTCCTTTACTTCTATGGGATGTTAGAGCTTATTCCTTCATTAGTTAGTTCCATAAAAAGCTCCTGGACTCCTTACATGCACTGTGTAAGTGCGAGTGGAAGAGGACTGGCTGGTGACCTTGGTTAAGTCTCTTCAGCGATGGAGGACTCTTTACTTCTTTGTAAAAACGGCGTGATCAAAAGGAAATAATGCACTAAGGCGTCACAGTACGCGCTTAATACAGTGGTTGTCGAGGTGTGATCTCCAGACCAGCAGCACCAGTACCACCTGGGAACTCGATAGAAATGCAAATTCCAGGGCCTCACCCCAGATTTACAGAATCAGAAACTCTATGGGGAGGACTAGCAAACAATTTGTTTAAACAAGTCTTCGAGGTGATGAGGATTCATGCTCAAGTTTGAGAACCGCAAGGTTAATAGGTGGTAACTATTAGCAGTTGGTACTTGAGGCTGCAGAGAGAATGAAAAACTCAGCTGGCTAAAGTTAAGCACTAAGGTGCCAGCAGCACCGCACAGGGCTCTCAACTGCCTCAGTCCCCGCCCTCACTCCCCTCTCACTCAACTGGGCCCTTCGAAAGCGCTCGCTGATTGGTGGAGTCTCTGGTCGACATTCACCACCCACTCAACCGCGGAGCTCGTAAACTGAGAGGGGCGGAAGTAGGTGGGGCGAGAGCTGTGCGCCTATTGGCTACAGACCACGCCGCAGAGTGAGTGGGGCGGGGCTGCGCGTGCGCAGGGCCGACGCGCGCCCCTGGCGGCCGTTGAAAAATGGCGACTGTGGCGGAGTTGAAAGCTGGTGAGTGCGAGCAGGGAGGCCTTCGCGGGGAAGCGTCGGGCCTTCATCTTGTGGAAAGGATAGGACGCGAGGAGAGCGCGCGGAACACATGGGTTGGCTTTTACAGGCGTCAGTCTTCGGTGTGAGGGCCTGCGGGGAGCGTCTGGCTGCTGTCTCGGCCCGTGCGCGGGGAGCTCTTATGGGGAAGAGGTTGCCCACTGGCGAGTTTTAAGCCAGTTTGGAGCTAAAGGAGGACTTGCATAATCTTCAAGCATCTAAGAGGCCTACAGGCCTGCATCTTGGGCCCCTGACGCATCTTCTTGGACCCTGCCGGGGGCTGGAGGAATTGGACCAGGCTTGGCACTCAGGGCTGATGACTACAATTCCCACAACCCCTATTGGGTTAGGCACTGCCCTAAACAGTTTGCTTGGTTGTCTCGTTGGATCCTTAGAACAACCTGTTAAGTAGCCTTCCCCTCCCTGCCTTTTCTTTTAAAAAGACGGTCTCTTTGTCGCCCAGGCTGGAGTGCAGTAGCGCGATCACAGCTCACTGCAGCTTCGAACTCCGGGACTGCAGTGATCCTCCCACCTCAGCTTCCAGAGCAGGTGGGAATACAGGGGCTCTTCACTAGGCCCGGCTAATTTTTCTATTTTTTGTAGACATGGGGTCTTGCTGTATTGCCCAGGCTGATGTTGAACTCCTAGTCTCAAGCTATCGTCCCGCCTTGGCCCCCTCAAAGTGCTGGGATTACAGGCGTGAGCGCCTGGCCCCTTTTTCATCGGAAGAAACTAGAGGCAAAAAGTTTGCTGGCCTGGCCATTCTCCTGTCTTTTCAGGAAAAGATACTCTAAGCTAGTTATGTGCCAGTCATTAATGACGTTCGTACACTGTTTACTTTGAAGCAAGTGTCCAGACAGGTAATAGTAATAATAGCTATTGAGCTTCATGTGTCAGGCGCTACTCAGCCTGTGTGTTACCTGATTGTAGCAACCCTATGCCCATTTCATAGATTGGGAAACTGAGGTACTGAGAAGTGAAATAGCCCAAAGTGATTTCACTAGAAAGAGACACAGCGTGGGAACCTAGTTGTGATGCACTGGAGCGCCAGGTCTTAATCACTGAGCAATATTGCTGTCCAATAAATAAAACCAGTTCCAGTTTGCAGGGAACCCATGGTTTAAACTAGTAATTCTTAGAGATTTTAGAGAGGAAACGTGTATAAAAGTGTGTATTTGGGGCACAGGGCTGGTGAACAATCATAGAACAGGCATGCGTCTGTCCACAAGAACAGATTTCACATGAATCTATAGATCCTGTTCCCAGGGAAATACACATCACGTGTAATATTGCATACATTTTCAGAGGATTTAAAGGTACACTTGGAATGGCCAAGCACAGTGGCTCAGGCCTGTAATCCTAACACTTTGGGAGGATCGCTTGAGCCCAGGAGTTTAAGACCAGCCTGGCCAACATAGTGAGACCCCATCTCTATTTAAAAAAAAAAAAAAAAAAGCCGGGCATGGTGGCCTGTGCCTGTAGTTGCAGCTGAAGCAGGAAGATCGCTTGAGCCCAGGAGATAGAGGTGACAATGAGCTATAGTGGTGCCACTGCACTCCAGCCTGGGCAACAAAATGAGACCTTGTCTCAAAAAAAAAATACAAATTAAAAAATAAAATAAAAAATAAAGGTACTCTTGAAATATAGGCGAGGTTAAGACCTTTCCGAAGAAGTTTTGATGGCCCAGTGTTCTAAGCGTAATAGAGGGAAAGGTAAAGTAGTATGGACCTCCAAAAGAAACCCGGTGAAAACTTGTTTGCCAGCCAGTTACGTTACATTTTATGGGCTTTTACCTTTTTTAAGCACGATCACATTTTTCCTCCTTACTTGGTTCTATCTCTGAGAGGTAGAGCTCATTATTTTAGAGAAGGCAACTCAGGCATGGGTTGGTAATCCACCACCGAGGTGCTGATGAGACATGCTAGCTTTCCTCATTCCACTGTCACTAATTCTCATTTCTCTGTCCAGTTTGAGGCTGTCCTGTGTGCAATACAGAGTAATTGGGACAGGATCCTTGCCAGTGACAAAATCTCTCCATCTAATTTCCAGAGATGGAATTAGAGAATAGGGGTTCAGTTATGATTCTAAGAGTACAATAAGGCTGTACCTTCCTTTTATGGGCCTGTTACAAACTCTGATCAGGTGATAACTGTATTTAACCTATCTGCAAGAAGGTTGAAGGGATGCTTTAAAAATGAGGGGAAAGAAAGGTCGAGAGTCAGTGAATATTCTATCTCTTTAGTCATATGATCCAGGGTTATTGCTGATGTTATTTATTGAAGCTTAGAAAGGTCTTATGTCCATATTGAGTTGGATAAGCTGCGGGGCTCTCTTTATGGATTTTTGTTTTTGTGGTGTACTTACTTGGTGCCTTTGGCAGGGTGCAGAACAGTATTAAACTACATTGATTTCCCAGTAGTATACAGCAATGTATTATAATCCTCCTAGGTGACACCTACTGAGCTCTTGCTATGTTCTTGACTCTGTGGATGAGATGTGTTTATTCTCTGAAGTTGTCATTTAGCCAGTAGGAACTGTTTGAAAATAGAAAGTTCCAGATCACGACAAGGGATGGTGCCAGTTCAGTCCTAAGATCCCCATTATCTGTACTAAATATGTACAGTCAAATCCCATGATCATAACTGCTTTGTCATGGTGACTGGCTAATCAGTAAGTTAGATTTACATTCTGCATACACATCCCTGACTCCTTAAGATGGCATTGATGTAGTCATGTGCTAGATTTCTAACTAGGCTTAAAATTTCAGAATCCTACCGTTCTAAGGAATTCACTCATAGTTGTCTTTAAAACAACGAGGCCAGCGGGCACAGTGGCTCATGCCTGTAATCCCAGCACTTTGGGAGGCTGAGGCGGGTGGATCACGAGGTCAGGAGATGGAGACCATCCTGGCCAACATAGTGAAACAATGTCTCTACTAAAAATACAAAAATTAGCCGGTCGTGGTGTCGCACACCTGTAATCCCAGCTATTCGGGAGGCTGAGGCAGGAGAATCGCTTAACCAGGGAGCCTGGAGATTGCAGTAAGCCGAGATCATGCCACTGCACTCCAACCTGGTGACAGAGCAAGATTGTTTCAAAATAGCAACAACAAAAAACCCAAAACACCTTTTCACTCCCTAAAGGGTTCTGGATTATCAAAGGTTTGTGTTTTTTTGGTTGGTTGGTTGGTTGTTTTAGACAGAGTCTCACTCTGCCCAGGCTAGAGTGCAGTGGCACCATCTCGGCTCACTGCAACCTCTGCCTCCCAGGTTCAAGCAATTCTTCTGCCTCAGCCTCCCAAGTTGCTGGGACTACAGATGCGTGCCACCACACCTGGCTAATTTTTTGTGTTTTTAGTAGAGACGGGGATTTCACCTTGTTAGCCAGGATGGTCTCAATTTCCTGATCTCGTGATCCGCCCGCCTCGGCCTCCCAAAGTGCTGGGTTACAGGTGTGAGCCACCATGCCCTGCCATCAAAGGTTTTTACACAGTAACCCAACAGACTTCTTTTATGGAATGTAGTTGTTTTCTTTAATCATCTTTCTAGACTGGAGGTTGTTAGCGACAAGCAGAACCTGTGTGCAGTGGCAGACACTCTTGAAAATACATGAGAGACTGGGGCTTAAGTTCAGGTTGCAGTAAGCAACTATAATTCTATCCCCCGCCTATTCCCCTCACTAAAGAATTATATATTGGCTGGGCACAGTGGCTCACGCCTGTAATCCCAGCACTTTGGGAGGCCGAGGTGGGTGGATCACGAGGTCAGGAGATTGAGACCATCCTGGCCAACATGGTGAAACCCTGTCTCTACTAAAAATACCAAAAAAAATTAGTTGGGCGTGGTGGCACGTGCCTGTAGTCCCAGCTACTCAGGAGGCTGAGGCAGGAGAATTGCTTGAACCTGGGAGGCAGAGGTTTCAGTGAGCTGAGATCGTGCCACTGCACTCCAGCCTGGGTGAAAGAGCGAGACTCTGTCTCAAAAAAAAAAAAAAAAAAAAAAAAGAATATTTATTAGGCTACAGCCCCTGACAGTGCTGATGATGTAGGAATAAACTTGAATTTGCTCAAATATATTAAGACTAAATCACTGCAACATGAGAACTATATTTTTTAGTATAAACATGGCTGGTAGTAGTTAGTGGAATTGTTTAATAATTTGTCACAATGTTTAGACTGAGAGCTGCTTGAGAGCTGCTTTTGTACCATTTACCTCTTCAACATTTCTTTTCAAAGTCTGCCTAAGAATGACAAATTTACTCTGTAACTGAAGCCTTAATATTTTATATCGAACAGTTTTAAAGGACACCTTGGAAAAAAAGGGGGTATTAGGGCATTTAAAAGCAAGGATCCGAGCTGAAGTTTTCAGTGCCCTAGATGATGACCGTGAACCCCGACCATCATTGTCTCATGAAAACCTTCTAATTAATGAATTAATTCGAGAGTATTTAGAATTCAACAAATATAAGTATACAGCATCTGTCCTCATAGCAGGTAAGTGGTTATTGTTTATCACATAAAATCTGTTTCTTCCCTTTCCCCAATTCTCAGAAACTGTATATCCTAGAAATCTAATTCTCTTACCAAACAGTGCCATCTGGGTGACTGGGACACAAAAATCACATGGGTTCTTTCTGTAGCTTAAACAAATTCTCACAAGGGAAAATACATAACTAAATAATCACTTAAACTAGGTATATACTTGGAAAAATCATCTATAATTCATGGAACTGAGAATAAACAATTGTTGATATTTTGTCCTGTTTGCCACTAGTTTTTTCCTATGTATTGAGCTTTGAAAATATACGCTGATTAAATGTATTATTTGTTAAAACATAGGCTGGGTGGGTGGCTCACACCTGTAATCTCAGTGGTTTGGGAGGCCAAGGCCAGATTACTTGAGCCCAGGAGTTCGAGACCAGCCTGGGCAACACAGGGAGGCCCCCATCTCTGGAAAAGAATTTTTAAAATTAGCCGTACATGGTAGCACGTGTCTGTAGTCCTAGCTGAGGCTGAGCGGGGGTCGGGGAGGGGGTGATCATTTGAGCCCATGTGCTTTGGGCTTTAGTGAGCCGTGATCGCATCACTGCACTCCAGTCTGGGCAACAGACAGAGACCCTGTCTCTTTTTTCTTTTTCCGGAGACAGAATCTCGCTCTGTTGCACAGGCTGGACTGCGGTGGTGTGATCATGGCTTATTGCAACTTTGACCTCCCGGGCTCAAGCAGTCTTCCTGTGTCTGTCACCCAGGCTGGAGTGCAGTGGGGTGATCTCGGCTCACTGCAACCTCTGCCTCATTGGGTTCAAGCGATTCTCCTGCCTCAGCCTCCCGAGTAGCTAAGACTACAGGCATGTGCCACCATGCCTGGCTAATTTTTTGTATTTTTAGTAGAGATGGGGTTTCACCGTGTTAGCCAGGATGGTCTCAATCTCCTGACCTCGTGATTCGCCCGCCTCAGCCTCCCAAAATGTTGGGATTACAGGCGTGAGCCACAGTGCCTGGTTGAAGAAAAGAGGTTTACTTGGCTCACGGTTCTGCAGACTGTACAGGCATGGCACTGGCATCTGCTCAGCTTCTGGGAGGCTTCAGGGAGCTTTTACTCACTGTGGCAAGCACGTTACATGGTGAAAGCAGGGGCCAAGGGTGGGGAAGTTTAGTGCCACACACTTATAAATGACCAGATCTCATGAGAACGCACTCACTGTGGTAAGGATAGCACCAAGCCGTGAGGGATCCACCCCCATGCTCCAAACAACTCCCCCCAGGTCCCACTTCCAACACTGGGGAGTGCATTGCAACATGAGATTTGGGCAGGGACAGATATCCAGACTCTATCGGCGGGGAAACTCCAAACTCATCCTAGTGATAGGAGGCAGAGAATGATATTGGGGGTTGGGGGTGGGCAGTTAAATTTCCTTTATCTGTCGAATTTTATTTCTTAAGACATAAATTTTCTCTTCAAGTGTAACATTGAGTGGTGAGAATTTTTTAATATCTTCTGACTTTTTAAATATCTTCTCTCAAAAAAGTGAGGAGAGACTGGATATAAATAAGTCAGAATACTGGTTACCCCTGGACTTGGTGGGGTGGGGGATGCAGCTAGGGGTTGGTCCGAGGCACCCTGAATGTGTGTCATCAGATTCCCTTGTTTCAGGTTCCATCTCTGCTTTGACTACTTCATGCCTCGGAGATGAGCCTCAGCGAAGAAACGAGGCCAGGAAATAGGTTTTGCAAGAGAGAATGAATTCTTTGTGAAGTTAGAATTTTTCATTACAGATCCTTTATTTAATATTAAACATACATCTTAACTACATAAAGACTCATGATTTTTATGGTTTAAGGATCTTTGATGTCAGCATCTCTGCTTTCCTTTGTTTGTTATAGATGGCTGTATGATACCAGTTACACCCAGAAAAGAAGAAATTATGAAAATATCAGTTAGGGGACTTAGGCTTCACTAGAATGAAATATAGTGACAGTGGTCAAGTTTTCATATTAAATGTTTTGGCTTTTTTTTAAAAACTGGGATATAATTTACATACAATAAAATTTACCTTTTAAACTGTACAGTTCTATAGCTTTAGTCAAATGCCTGCAGTTGTGTAATTACTACCAGATCACAATCAAGATATCACCAGCCTTTTTGGCACCAGGGACCAGTTTCGTGGAAGACAATTATTCCATGGACCTGGGAGGATGGTTCGGGATGATTCAAGCATACTACATTTATTGTGCGTTTTATTTCTATGATTATGTTGTAATATGTAATGAAATAATTATATAACTCACCATAATGTAGAATCAGTGGGAGCCCTGAGCCTGTTTTCCTGCAACTAGGTGGTCCCATCTGGGGGTGATGGGAGGCAGTGAGAGATCATCAGGCATTAGATTCTCATAAGGAGTGCTCAACCCAGATCCCTCGCATGCGCAGTTCACAATAGGGTTCACGCTTCTATGAGAATCTAATTCTGCCAACAGGAGGCAGAGGTCAGGCAGTGATGCTAGCGATGGGCAGCAGCTGTAAACACAGATCAAGCTTCGCTCACTTGCTTGCCCACTGCTCACCTCCTGCTGTGTGGCTCAGTTTCTAATCTGTGGCCCAGGGGTTGGGGACCCCTGCTATAGACGGAACCACACAGGATGTAGCCTTTCGAATCTGCCTCTTTTCACTTAGTATAATACATTCAAGATTCAGCCATGTTTGTTTTTCCTTTGAACACTGTTCTATTGTGTGGCTGTGCTAGTTTGCTGATCTATGACCAGTTGGTGGGCATTGAGTTGTTTCTAGTTTAGCAATTAGGAATCAAGCTGCCATAAACATTTAACATACAGGTTTTTGTGAGAACGTAAGTTTTCATTAATCTTGGGTAAAAAGCTAAGAGTGAGATTGCTGGGTTGTGTGGTTAAGTGCACGCTCACCTTTGTAAGAAAACTGCTCAACTGTTTTCCAAAGTAGCTGTACCATTGTGCTTTCCCACCAGCAAAGCGTGAAAGTTCCCGTTGCCCCACACTTCAGGTTAACTTTAATTTTTATTTATAATTATTGTCACCAAATGGATATTCTTTTCAAAAATAAGTTATTGATAAACAGACTTCTAAAATTTAGGATTGTAATTTGGATACAGAAACGGTATTTTTCCAACCAAACACTGGAGAATTTAAAAAGTGAATTTATGTTAAACTGTATTAAGACATGCATTTAACAAAAGAGATATTTGAAAGTCATAAAATCACAGGCAATTTGATCTGTCTTGGTATGTGTTGTCATCATTCTTCCAAAATCTGAAAAGTATATGTCTGGTAAATGTGATTCTTTTCAAAATCTTATTTGCTTTTTAGTTTAATAGACTCAGTGTTCTCATGAATTTATTTCTCCCAGAATCTGGTCAACCTGTAGTTCCATTGGACAGACAGTTTCTCATCCATGAACTAAATGCATTTGAAGAATCAAAGGATAATACAATGTAAGAATTTTTTTTTTAAGAAGTTTCCAAATATTGTATTAGAATCATAATTGCACCATGGTGGTTTTACTTCATTTTAATTCAAATATTTATTCAGATCTAGTGTGTGTCAAGCATTGTACTAAATCCAGGGTGTGCAGCAGTGAATAAGTCAGATGAGATCTGTGTTTGCTGAAGCTAAAATTTCATGGCTTCAGAATGACTAAGCATCTTCTTTCTGGGGTTAGCTCCTTTTGACTTCTTGATCCTTTGTCCTTCTAATTCTAAGGCTTTGTTCTTTTTTTTTTAATTTATAATTTCAACTTTTATTTGTATTTTCAAATGATTTTTGTAGAGACAAGGCCTCACTTTGTTGCCCAGGCTGGTCTTGAACTCCTGACCTCGAGTGATCTTCCTGCCTTGGCCTCCCAAAGTGCTACGGTTACAGGTGTGAGCCCCCTGTGCCTGGCCTCTGAGGCTTTGCTTTGTCAGTTGTTTTCTTCATATTTAACTCTTCCTTCACTTCAACTTAGGAATGTACTCAGATCTCTCCTCTCCTAAAAACAAAAACAAAAACAAAAAAAAACCATGAACTTCCAACCCCAAGCTTCTGCTTAAATTCATTTTTCTACCAAGATTACTGAATCGGCCCACTGCTTTCGTTACCATTACTCTCTCCTTTGCCCTCTGTGTACCTCCTCTCACCCACTATGCTCTTGAAAAGGAGGATGACCACTTTCTAGTTTTCTTAGTTTTTTTCTATTTCAGTGTTTCTTAAACTTTTTCTGGAGAGTCCCTGTATGGCCAAAAAAAAAAAAAAGTACATAGGAGACCTGAGAACATAGCTTGAAGCAGCCTTTTTTTAAATCTAGAACTTTCTTTGAAGCCTTACGTTTTCTCATCCTAAAAGTTCTTAAGGCCGAGTGAGGTGTCTCATGCCTGTAATGCCAGCACTTTGGAAGGCTGAAGTGGATGGATCACTTGAGCTCAGGAGTTCAAGGCCAGCCTGGACAACATAGGGAAACCCCATCTCTAGCCACACACGGTGGCTCATGCCTGTAGTCCCAGCACTTCAGAGGCTGAGGCAGGCGGATCACCGGAGGTCAGGAGTTCGAGACCAGCCTGGTTAACATGGCGAAACCCCATCTCTACTAAAAATACAAAAAGATTAGCCAGGCATGGTGGTGTGTGCTTATAGTCCCAGCTACTAGGGAGGCTCAGGCATGAGAATCGCTTTAACCTGGGCAGCAGAGGTTGCAGTGAGCCAAGATCGCACCACTGCACTCTAGCCTAGGTGACAGAACCAGACCCTGTCTCAAAAAAAAAAAAAAAAGTTCTGAAAGTTGTTTGCTTTGAAATGCCTAACCTTGTTTTTACTTCAACTCATTACTTTGAATTTTGTCCTGCTTGTCTCTTTAAATCACCTAGCCTTGCTTCTCATGTAAATAAGACTCTCTCTAGCTAGGAAAGCTGGACAAACTCCAGTTGACCCCTTAATTTACAAGACTCTAGGGCTCCTCACCCACCCCCCTTTCGTGAGGAGTTGGCCTGGGTAAACAGATCCTCAGCATTTCAAAGGAGCCCAATTAACTGATAAGGTGCCAACCAACAATGTATGAAGTTCCCAGGATTTTTCTCCAAGAGATAACAACATAAAACCTTGAGTTGGTGTCCGGCATAAACCCTGTATCTAATTAGAATGAAAGATTTAGAACCTTGCACCTGGTACCGTTGCTCTTCTTGTAACCATTTGTCTTTTAAGTTGTTTATCACTCTGTAACCATTTTGATTCTTTTGATTCTTGCATGTTTTTTCTTCTGTAGAATTATTACATTTGAGTCCCCCTCCCCTTCCTAAACCTAGGTATAAAAGTTAATCGAGCCCCTTCCTCGTGGCCGAGAGAGTTTTGAGCATTAGCTGTCTCTTTGGCCGCCGGCTTAATAAAGGACTCTTAATTCGTCTCAAAGTGTGGCGTTTTCTTAACTCGCCTGGGTACAACAGCCTTATGATACAAATGTTTTGAATGACATTCCAGTTAAATTTAACTCTCCCACAAATCCTTGTGTAAAATTAATGTTCCAGGATCATATACTACCTTTGTCATTGTGTGTATAGTGAAGTCCCAATTGCTTAGCATAGCACTTTACGCCTCTATCTTTCTACCTGTCTGTTGTTGTATCTGCTCACACCTGATTTCTGATTGTGCCCGGAAGACAGTTTGCAACTTTATGCTTCTTTGCCTTGTAAACCATTCCCTTATCCTAGAAGCCCTAGATCACCTTTCTCCCTCTTAACTTCTATTGGAGTATCTTTCCTTTCTGTTGGCCCTGTTCAGATAGTAACTCCTTTATGACATTTTCCTATTTCTCTTCCCCTCATCTTCCCGTTTCTTTTTTTTTTCTTTTTTCCTTTTTGTGAGATAGGGTCTCCCTCTGTCACCCACACTGGAGTGCAGTGGCCCCATGTTAGCTCACCGCAATCTCCTCCCGGGTTCAAGCAATTCTGCCTCAGCCTCCTGAGTAGCTGGGATTACAGGTGTGCACCACCATGTCCAGCTAATTTTTTTTCATATTTTTTTTGTAGAGATGGGGTTTCACCATTTTGGCCAGGCCGGTCTCGAACTCCTGGCCTCAAGTGATCTGCCCACCTCCACCTCCCAAAGTGCTGTGAGGTTTTTTTTTGTTTGTTTTTTCAAGGCAGGGTTTCACTCTGTTGCCCAGGTCTCTAGAGTGCAGCGGCTTGATCAGGGCTCACTGCAGCCTCAAACTCCTGGGCTCCAGTGATTCTCCCACCTCAGCCACCCATGTACCTGGAATTACAGGCATGCACTGGCATGCATCATCATGCCTGGCTAATTTTTGTATTTTTTTGTAGAAATGGTGTTTTACCATGTTAGCCAGGCTGGTCTCCAATTCCTCGGCTCAAGTTACCCACCTGCCTTGGCCTTCCAAAGTGTTGGGATTACAGGCATGAGCCACTGCACCTGGTGACAAGTGTTTTGAAAAGTATAAAAATTGTATAATTGAGAACAGTGGGAAAAATAATTGGGGGAATCTAAGCGTGACTTAGGATGAGCAGTGAGGTATTACATCATTTAATACAAGACATCATTTTACATTTAGCAGTTGATGGAAATAAGCAATGATTATACTCCTACTGGCTTCTTGGTAGCTTTTGAGATACCTACTACAGATGAAAGTATTAAGAAGTTTGTGCTCACTTTAACAGCACATATACTAAAATTGGAGCGGTACAGAGATTAGCATGGCCCGGGCAAAGGGATGACACACAAATTTGTGAAACGTTTCATACTTTTTTAAAAAAGAAGGCCGGGCGCATTGGCTCATGCCTGTAATCTCAGCACTTTGGGAGGCCGAGGCGGGTGGATCACGAGGTCAGGAGATGGAGACCATCCTGGCTAACATGGTGAAACCCCGTCTCTACTAAATATACAAAAAATTAGCCAAGCAAGGTGGCGGGTGCCTGTAGTCCCAGCTACTTGGGAGGCCGAGGCAGGAGAATAGGCATCAAACTGGGAGGTGGACCTTGCAGTGAGCCTAGATCACGCCACTGCACTCAGCCTGGGCGACAGAGCGAGACTCCGTTTCAAAAAAAAAAAAAAAAAAAGTATGAGAGAGGATGAGGAAGCAAAAAAAAAAAAAAATTGCTGAAACGGCTTTATTTTTTAAAAGCAACTTCTGTAAGCCCCTGTTTCTCACGCTTCATTGATTGGCATTCACAAAGTTTGCCATAGTCACATATTATTCATATTATTTACTTACAGATCTACAGTGCTGCATCTAAAACCATTGAGGCCAGATATATGTTTGAAAATCCAAACGTTTTCAGGTTTTAAAATGACATGCCTGTAGTCCTAGCTACTTAGGAGGGTGAGGCAAGAAGATTGCTTAAATCCGGGAGATTGAGGCTACGGTGAGCCATGATCTTGCTGCTGCATTCCAGTGTGGGCCACACAGTGAGAGTTCAATTCTTTTTTTTTTTTTTTTTTTTTTTTTTTTGAGACGGAGTCTTGCTCTTGTCATCCAGGCTGGAGTGCAGTGGCGTGATCTCAGCTCACTGCAACTGCCGCCTCCCAGGTTCAAGTGATTCTCCTGCCTCAGCCTCCGAAATAGCTGGGACTACAGACACATGCCACCACACCCGGCTAATTTTTTGTATTTTTAGTAGAGATGGGGTTTCACTGTGTTAGCCAGGATGGTCTTGATCTCCTGACCTCATGATCCTCCTGCCTCGGCCTCCCAAAGTGCTGGGATTACAGGTGTGAGCCATTGCTCCCGGCCCAAGACTTCAATTCTTTAAAAAAAAAAAAAAAGTAATATGGTACATATACCAAATACTACATATATGTGCCAGGGAGTCCTAAAGTAGTGTTCCACAATCACATTAATATTTTATTTCTTTTTTTTTTTTTTTGAGACGGAGTTTTGCTCTTGTCACCCAGGCTGGAGTGCAATGACGTGATCTCAGCTCACTGCAACCTCCTCCTCCTGGGTTCAAGTGACTCTCCTGCCTCAGCCTCCTGAGTAGCTGGGATTACACGTGCATGCCACCATGCCCAGCGAATTTTGTATTTTTAGTAGATATGAGGTTTCTCCATGTTGGTCAGGCTGGTCTTGAACTCCTGACCTCGGGTGATCCTCCTGCCTTGGCCTCCCAAAGTGCTGGGATTACAGGTTTGAGTCACCACACCCGGCACATTAATATTTTCACACAAAGTAAGATAAAGTCTGTGATAGCCTTGTTAGGTCAACCCTTGCCATCTGATGATTTTTTGCCAGATATATGAAGAGAATCCAGTTTTCAGAATTTTGCATTTCAGAATTACAGGCAAGTTATTGTGAGGCCGCACTTTCCATTATCTTTTTGAAACTTATTTTTAAAAATTAACCTTAATCCATGAATTTGCAAGTTGCCTCTCCTGCACTCAAGCGATCCTCTCACCTCAGCCTCCCAAGTAGCTGGGACCACAGGTACATATTACCTTGTGTGGCTAATTTAAAATAAAATTGCTGTAGAGCTAGGGGACTCGCTATGTTGTTCAGGCTGTCTCAAACTCCTGCTTGAGGCCAGGCTGGTCCCGCAAAGTCCCGGGATTACAGGCCTGAGCCCCCATGTCCAACCCAAAATTTTAATCACAAGTAAATTTTATTGAATATTAATTTTAAAAATAAAATTGTTAACATTTAAAAATCATCTTGAACCAATTAACACTTTGGGGAAGATTACTGTAAAGTAAACAAAGAGACCTGTTTTGTATTACTAGGTGACGCTTAAGAGTTGCAGCATCTTATTAAATAAGGAAACTTATTTTCCTCGTTTCCCTGTGGCATGGAAAAATTAGTATGATATAATTCCAGAATTTGGTAGCTTAAAACAACAACATAGATTATTTGTGGATTATTTGGGGATTTGGGATGGGCTTAGTCACGTAAGTCTAGCTCAGGCTTCCCCGTGAGGTTGGAGTCAAGATGCCAGCCAGGGTTGTAGTCGGAAGCCTTGAATGTGGCTGAACTATCTGCTTCCAAACTCATAATGATATTGACAGGCGGCCTCAATTCCTTACTGCATGTACCTTTCCAGGGCTGCTGAAGTGTCCTGAGGCATCTGACTTCTCCCAAAGGCAGCAATCCAAGAGAGAAAGCAAGGAGGAAGCCGCAGGGCCATTACCACGTGGCCTCCGAAGTCAGCCTTCTGCCAGTTAGAAGTGAGTTCAGCTCACACTCAGAGAGGGCAATGAGATTCCATCTTTGGAAGGGAGTGTCATACTGTAAACCATTATACCAGCTAGTAAATAGCTACATATCTCAAAAAATAAATCCTCGCCACAAATACATACACCTACTATGTACCCACAAAAATTAAAAATAAAGATTAAATCCTTTTAATTGTGTTTTCAAATATGAGATTGGAAACAAAGGAAAACATTTCCGTTGTGCCACTCTTTATTTCAGCAGAGCAGCTCACCTTTATGCAAGAGTACTAATGTAAATCCCCAGGCAGCACATTGTAAGGAAAACAATACGGGATTTGGGGTTCAAGTGTGAACTTTGTTTACTATCTGAGGGAATCTCTAGCAAATCTCCTGGCTGTGGTTTTCTCCTTTATAAATTGCGGTTGATGATTTTGACATTACACGATGAGGATCAGATGAGAAGAGGTATGCGTTCTGTAAACTATAAAGAAGATTTTAAAATATTAGGTAATATAAATAATCTAAATAAATGTTAGCTACACAGGAGCTAACATTTATATACCATTTCATATGTGCCAGGCACAGTAAAAAACACTTGACATTTATTAACTCATTTAGTGCATAACAGCCCTATAAGGGAGGGACGGTGCTTATCCTAATTTATAAACGAAGAAACATTTATGAGGCTGGAGAGGTTAAGAATCTTACACAGAGTCCCACAGCTAGCAAATGGCAAAGCCAGGATTTGAACTCAGGTCACCTGGCTCTCAGGACCTAAGACTTTTTCAGGGCAAGGACTTATTAATCAAGAGGTGTTTATTGAATACCTGTTGTGTATTAGATGGGGTTAGGTATTGGGAAATATTCTACTGGACTTTGGAGTTTAAAAGATAAATTCCTGTGGATTGATAGAAATGATATTTCAGTGTAGATGAGATTTAAGTTGTTAACATATTTTCTCTGGGTTTTAAAATTGTCATGAAATTAAGTGGTACTGTTAAATTTAAGAGTATGAACAATTTGCAATTTGGATAATCATGCAGCTTTTTAAAGCCTAGTGAATCACTTGGTCATTTTGATGTCAGAGGTTACCTTTTAAAGAATAAATGTTTTAAGCTTTTCCCATTTATGCAGATTTATTAGCTTTTGGTTTTGTTTTGTTTTCTTCCTGCTATAGACCTCTTTTATATGGGATTTTAGCCCATTTCTTGCATGGAACTAAGGATGGCATCCAGAATGCATTTCTGAAAGGGCCTTCACTTCAGCCTTCAGACCCAAGTCTTGGCAGACAATCTAGTAGAAGAAAGCCAGTAGGTATGAGTTTTCCAAGATTCATCATTTCGCTATCAGCAAATATATTTTCTTCCTATATATTTTTCTTCTGGAGTCTTTACTGAGCTTTTGATGCATAGTTTAATTCTGCTTATATCTAATATGGCTAGCCTGTATTACTCCAAGAAACAGAATGCTTTTTGGAAAGAATCTTGGACAGGGAAGGGTGGGAGGCATAACTGGGCAGAATTCTTAGATGTAATTTCTTTATAGAAGTATTTAAAACTCTGGGCCAGGCACAGTGGCTCATGCCTGTAATCCCAGCACTTTGGGAGGCTGAGGCAGGTGGATCGCTTGAGGCCAGGAGTTTGAGACTAGCCTAAGTAACGCGGTGAAACCCCATCTCTGTTTTTTTTAATAAAAAATTACATTAAATTTTTAAAAAGTAAAATAAAAAAATTGAAAACTCCAATTTTCTTGTAAATTCTAAGTATTTGGAGCAGCTTAGATCTTTAGTATACTGAATAAATAGCTTTTTATCAAGTGATTTTTTTTTTCCTCTCCATGACTGCAAAATAAAAGGTAAGATTGCTAAATACAGATAGAGAAGTCATTTGCATTTTTAGGATACTGTTTATGTTAGAGTGGAAGTTACCTACAAGTTACAGATTCTTAGGAGAATGGCCCACATTTCTTTCAGATTGCCTGTTTTTTAAATGAGCTTTTAGTAGCTTTTAAATTTTTATGTATTTTTTTGAGACAGGGTCTCACTCTGTCGCCTGACTAGAGTGCAGTGGTGCTATCGTAGCTCACCGTAACCTTGAACTGCTGGGCTCAAGCAATCCTCTCACCTTCTTGCCTCAGCTTCCCAAGTAGCTAGGACTTCAGGCACCATACCCAGCTAATTTTTTAATTTTTGTGGAGATGGAAGTCTCACTATGTTCGCTAGGCTGGTCTTGAACTCGGTCTTAAGTGATTTCCCACCTCGGCCTCTCAGAGTGTTGGGGTTACAGGCACGAGCCTGTACCTGGCCCTCAGTTATTTTGATTATCCCAGAAATAGGATCCATTTGAATCCATTTTCACCATTTGAATTGAGTGGGTTATAGCTCAGTGTTTGCAGTTGTGGTAGAGAGCTGATCAGTTTGTTTTTTTTTTTTTTTTTTTTTTTTTTGAGACAGAGTCTCACTCTGTCGCCCAGGCTAGAGTGCAGTGGTGTGATCTCGTCTCACTCTAAGCTCCGCCTCCTGGGTTCACGCCATTCCCCTGCCTCAGCCTCCCAAGTAGCTGGGACTACAGGCGCCCACCACCACACTCGGCTAATTTTTTGTATTTTTAGTGGAGAAAGCGTTTCACCATGTTAGCCAGGATGGTCTGGATCTCCTGACCTTGTGATCCGCCCACCTTTGTCTCCCAAAGTGCTGGGCTAACAGGCATGAGCCACCTCGCCCAGCCAAGAGCTGGTCAATTTTTAAGGACAGTTAAAGGTGGGGTTTAGGCTGCCAGTTATCAGAACAAATGTAAATCTTGAATGTTGACACGAACTTCGAGGAAACACCTAAAATGTGGATTGCCTTTGTAGTTTCCTAAACTGCTGTGACCAGTAGTGACCGTGTTAGGTGCTTGATGTCTCTTGAGGTCTGAAAGTAAACAGTGAATCAGGATAACCTCTTTTGGAGGTGGTTTCTGACTGCACTAGGAGATATCTTTCTATATATCTTAGAATGCTGAACTGGATGAAACGCTGGAAAATAAGTCATTCCCACCTACTTATTTTACAGTTGAGAAAACTTTAAGAAGGTTCCAATACTAAGAGGTTAAGTAACTCATCTGAGGCATGTAGCAGATAATTGGTAGCAGAATCAGCACATTTGATTGCCATTCCCATATACCTTTCCATGTATAGATTATGGAGAAGTTTTCAAAATTCTCTTTTTAGGGATTGGTGAGGAACTGACATTACTGCCTACTAATTGGCAAGTACTTAACAAGCAAAATAAAACATTAATTTTGCAAGTACATGAGTAAATCTCCAAATTTTTTAAATAGTAAAAAGTTCCCTTTAACTTTCGTTTCTTCCTTCTTGCCTCTCCCTAACTCCTCAATTCTTCTCCCTTTTTATAGAAGGTATCCCTGTTAGCAGTTTGCAGGGTATTCTTTGGGACTCATGTCTATTTTATTTATTTTATTTTAGTATTATTATTATTATTTTTTTAAATTTTAGATGGACTGTCACTCTGTCACCCAGGCTGGAGTGCAATGGCACGATCTCAGCTCACTGCAACCTCCGCCTCCCAGGTTCAAGCAATTCTCCTGCCTCCCAAGTAGCTGGAACTGCAGGCATCTGCTACCACACCCGCCTAATTTTTGTATTTTTTGTAGAGATGAGGTTTCATTGTGTTGGCCAGGCTGGTCTCCAACTCATGACCTCAGGCGATCCACCCGCCTTGGCCTCCCAAAGTGCTGGGATTACAGGCGTGAGCCACTGCATCTGGCCATGCCCAGCGCCTTAAATACTCATTTCTGTGTATTTAAATATGCATGCGTTGTTATGGTGCACGTTATCCTGCAATTTGCTTTTTTTCACTTGTTGATACGTGTAGATCTCATTTTTAACTTTGTTTCATATTCCAGAGTATTATTATAATCATCCGTTTTTTAATTTTAGAGATTAGGTCTTACTCTGTCATCCAGGTTGGAGTGCAGTGGCACAATCGTAGCTCACTGTAGCCTCAAACTCCTGGGGTCAGTCTTTCCACATCAGCATCCCAAGTAGCCGGGACTATAGGAGTGCACCACCGCACCTCGCTTATTTTTTAATTTTTTGCATTCAGGGTCTTGTCATGTTGCCCAGGCTAGCCTCCCACCTTATAATCACTCTTATGTAGTTTTAAATATTTTGCTTTTACAGTATTGTGATGTACCACTGTATCTTTGTTCACACATTTAAGTATTGTCCACACATTACAGTATTGTGATGTAACATTGTATCTTTATCTACACGTTTCTCTTGTGTGGATGCCTAAAGTAGAATTGTTGGTTCAAAGGATATGCGTATTTAAAAATATAGTAGATATTGTCTAATTCCCCTCCAAAAAGGCTTTATCAGTCTATACACTTACCAAGAATATATGACAATATGGGTTTCTGAGTTCAGTTGTCACCAGTGGATATTGTACACCTTAACACGTCTTAACACAGCAACCCCAAGTCATTGATACTATCAGTCCCGTAAAGAAAAATAACTGCTTGAGAAATAACTTTCTGGTTTGTAAGTTTCATAATCAGCCTTGTTAATACTCACTGCTCATGACTAGTAAGAAAGTTATAAGGAACACTATTTCCTAACCAATTTCTGTTCTTCTGAGATGAAAGTGGTAGATTATGCATACACCATAGAGAGAAAGGTATTTATGGAGGGAGGGAGGGAAAGAGACACCTAGACACACGACCCCTACACCACTAAAGTGCCAGGAACATCAGAATCGAGTTCAAGTCAGTAAAGCCACCTTGGGTGCCTGTTCTGTGGAAAGCTCTGTAGACAGCTCAGAAATGAGGATGACTGCTGAATGAATCGGGGAAGAACAGTGATTTTGCAAGTTATTTTCTTGGTCGTCAAAAATTTTCTTGACACAACCTCTTTGTGTAGTGCTTTGAAAGTTGTCAGCCAGAATTGCATCATGTTTCAGTAACACACTTAAGCTTTCCATTTACTTCCTCAACTCTAGCTCACTGTCTCCATAACTCTTATTTGACAGCATTGAAAAGGTTATGAAGATACTAAAATCCTTATTCTCTACATCACAGCACCTTGTCTCCACAGAAGCTCATTCAACAGAAATATCAAACCCTGAAACTAAATTGGCTTTTATTTGAAAATAAGTTCAGGCAGGGCCACGGCAGCTCACCCCTGTAATCCCAGCACCTTGGGAGGCCGAGGTGGGCGGATCACCTGAGGTCAGGAGTTTGAGACCAGCCTAGCCAACACGGTGAAACCCCGTCTCTACTAAAAATACAAAAATTAGCTGGGAGTGGTGGTGTGCGCCTGTAGTCCCAGCTACTCGGGAGGCTGAGGCAGGAGAATCGCTTGAACCCAGGAGGCGGAGGTTGCAGTGAGCCGAGATTGCACCACTACACTCCAGCCTGGGCGACAGAGCGAGACTCTGTCTCAAAAAAAAAAAAAAAGAAAGAAGTAAGTACAAAGCATGCCAAGATGAAAAAGTGCTTCTCTCATCCAAGTTTTCAGTGCTGAAAAAAAATGAAGAGGGTTTATGTAGGCATACCCACCTTTGAAATGACAGCCAGTGCATTTGCACTGCTGCTGTTAGTGCTCGTAATCTTGGAGGCAAAGTAGTTTTTGCTATTCAATTTTATATATATATACACACACTTTTTTTTCTTTTTTTTTTTTTTTTTTTTTTTTTAAGAGATAGGGTCTCACTCTGTCACCCAGACTGGAGTGCAGTGACACAATCATGGCTCTCTGCAGCCTTGACCTCACAGGCCCAGGTGATCCTCCCACCTCAGCCTCCCAAGTAGCTGGGACTACATTCCTGGCGAAGATTTTTATTTTAAATGAAAGACCAGATTTTTATAATAGGGACAATCATCAGCTTAACTTTATTGCACATCTATCAAGCATAATAGACTTCATTTTTTATAACACTTTTCTAGAAGACCTAAAATTGTTGCCCTCTGAGGAAATTGTTAATTTTTTTCTGTCCAGCAAAGTTACCTAAAATAAAGGGAGAGAGATTTCCATCTGTTTTCCATACCCTTAAAGTAGTATTGGCACTGAGAATAAGCAGCTGAGAACTAATAAAGCATGTGTATAATCACATTGTAGAATTAGAAAATCCAGTGACAAAATTGCATTTTCTAGCAGCTTATCTAAATTTATGTATATATTTTTTCCTATTATCAAAATTGTTGCAAGAAAGATGTTTTGTCAGTTGTAGAAAGTGTTTGGGGTTCATATATTCTCAAGAATCTAGTTTTTGCATACATTTTTGTTGCATTAGGATATTAAGTCTCTAGGTTCTTTTTTTTTTTTTTTCGAGACAGAGTCTCGCTCTGTCGCCCAGGCTGGAGTGCAGTGGCACGATCTCGGCTCACTGCAACCTCCACTTCCTGGGTTCAAGCGATTCTCCTGCCTCAGCCTCCCAAGTAGCTGGGATTGTAGGTGCCCGACACCACGCCTGGCTAATTTTTGTATTTTTAGTAGAGACGGGGTCGCTAACTGCTGACCTCAGGTGATCCTATTTGAAGTGCTTTTCATTGTGTTGTAATTGAAGAGCTTTGGCAACCCTCAAAATGCTGATTGAACACCTTGTCTTTTCTTTTTGTTGTTGTTGTTGTTTTTTTTTGAGACGGAGTCTCGCTCTGTCGCCCAGGCTGGAGTGCAGCGGCGCAATCTCGGCTCAATGCAAGCTCCGCCTCCCGGGTTCACGCCATTCTCCTGCCTCAGCCTCTCTGAGTAGCTGGGACTACAGGCGCCCGCCACCACGCCCGGCTAATTTTTTTGTATTTTTAGTAGAGACGGGGTTTCACCGTGGTCTGGATCTCCGGACCTCGTGATCCGCCCGCCTTGGCCTCCAAAAGTGCTGGGATTACAAGCGTGAGCCACCGCTCCCGGCCACACCTTGTCTTTTCTTGCAAATTTCATTCTTTACATGTAAGAGAGAGGTGTGTAACTACTTATGCATGGGTTTACTGCAGGTTGTACTCTACTCAAAAAAAAAAAAAGCCAAGAAACTCTTTTGAATAATTAGAGTCCCTAATGCCAGACATTTCTGATTTCTTTCTTTTTCTTTTTTCTTTTTTTTTTTTGAGACCAAGTTTCACTCTTTTCGCCCAGGCTGGAGTGCAATGGCACGATCTTGGCTCACTGCAACTTCCGCCTCCTGGGTTCAAGCGATTCTCCTGCCTCAGCCTCCTGAGTAGCTGGGATTACAGGTGCCTGCCACCACGCCCGGCTAATTTTTATATTTTTAGGAGAGACGGGGTTTCACCATGTTGGCCAGACTAGTCTATAACTCTTGACCTCAGGTGATCTGCCCACCTCGGCCTCCCAAAGTACTGGGATTATAGGCATGAGCCACCACGCCTGGCCTCTGATTTCTTCAATAGTGTTTAAAAAATAATAAGTTTTTTCATTGTCCTAAACCATCTAAAGTACTCATAGAATATTAAATATGTAACATCCTAAAATGTTTGTAGCTGTGTCTACCTATCTGCATGTTTTGACTTGGAATAAGTATTAACATTGGTTTCTGTGCATTTCAGATGACCACCCAAGAAAGGAGGAGCGGAAAAGTACTAACATTGAAGATCTTCATGTTTCTCAGGCAGTCAACAGATAATGCTTTGTTTGGGGTATCTTTCATCTTAAAATTGTATTATTTAATAACTTATTTATTGTCCCAATGTTACCAAAATGCACCACTAATATTTGTAGAAATTTGAGTTTCTACAAAACACCCCTAATGTTTAACTACATTTGTGAATAAAAGCTAACTCTGTCATCTAGCTTATTGGTTTTGACTTGGAAAAAAAAAGTATTGTTTTTAGGAAGTATTTTTTGCTTTTTTGAGATGGAGTCTTGCTCTGTCACCCAGGCTGGAGTGCAGTGGCACGATCTCAGCTTACTGCAATCTCCGCCTCCTGGATTCAAGTGATTCTCCTGCCTCAGCCTCCCGAGTAGCTGGGACGACAGGCCTGTGCCACCACACCGGACTAGTTTTTGTATTTTTAGTAGAGATGGGGTTTCACCATGCTGGCCAGGCTGGTCTCGAACTCCTGACCTCAAGTGATCTGCATGCCTCAGCCTCCCAAAGTGCTGGGATTACAGGTGTGAGCCACTGAGCCCAGCCATTTAGGAAGTATTGTAAAGGCCTTTAAAGTTTGTAAGGAAATGAAAAGGCTTTGTATTACCTTTTCAATAGGCAACAATGTACTTTTTCTTTCCTTAGACTTTGGCTTACTGGAAGGTTTAATTAAAAGGTAGAGGGGAAGTAAATTTGCTGTAATAATTTTGCTGTAAATAAAACAAAGAGTTTATTTTATTAGATAAAGAATGTGAAGTATGCATGAAGAGACAGGCTTTGGGAGAAATACCAGAAAGTGATTTTTCAAAGATGGCATTGTTTAATCTCCGTGTGGCCCTCAGTTGTGCAATCACAGATGAGCCAGAAGAGGGCCAGCCCCCTACTTGTTTGGGCTCCGAAACTCTTATCAAACATCAATTTTTATTCTTGGGATAGAAAAATAGTATGTGCTATCTCTAATACGCTACTTTGATATTTATTAAAGAAGTATTTTTAATGTAGTGTCCACAGGCTCATTTCATTGAAAACAACTGCCTATGATGGTAGACAGCTCCTGATTGGCAAAAGTTTGATGGTATATTCAGAATTAAATTTTGCCTGCGCACCCAAACGCTGACAACATTTAGCTTCAAGGTTTTCCATGGAGAAGAGTGGTAAGAGCTATAGTTAGCAAAATTGGCATCCTCTTTAGGGTGTCAATTCTGTGCTGCTTTGCAAATTGTGGAAACTTTTGATTTTCTATTTGGCGATGCTGGTCAGTGTTCAGATTAGCCAAGGATTTTTATCTAAATACAGAAACTTATTAATGAAATCCATTTAAACTATACTTACACAACATTTCGAGAGGCCCTGCTGGTAAAATTATATATAGATGCAGAAGTATTGCAAGAGTCCATTTTCCATTTTTAAATCTGTAATATCTGATTACAATTATGAATTCCGTTGTATTGTATGTGTGAATATAAATATCTGAATTCTCCCGGGGGACTTGGTTTTCGTCCAAGGATGTTGGCAGTGGACACTTAGTTTACCTCAGGAATTGCAATCGTGTAAGACTATATTCGGAAAAAATGCTGGAGTATATAATTTTGGATACTGATATAAAATCATCAAGATGGAAGTTAAACAGAATTGTCACATGTAGTCCATAGTGCTTTTGTATATTATTCTGTAATTTGCTTGTACTGAGGCAACTTTTTATACTTTCAATATATCATTTAATAAAAAAAAAAGCAAGTCACTTTGGTGCAAAGGGTGTTCATATCACTGTTCTCTCATCAAAAGCCACAAGCCACACATCAAAAACAGAAGAATCATTGGAGATGGCTGCCAGGCCTTCCGTCGGGATCTTCAGAAGCTTCGCTGTTGAGGGGTGGAGGCGGGGGGACTTTCCTGCCGTCTGCACATGTTTATAGAAAGGAAAAGTGCAGAGGACAAGCCAACCCTTCTCATAAATATGTTATGTTAAGTACCTTACTCGTGGGTTTCTTGGAATTGTCGGGAGAAGTTATCTTCTAGAGATGCTAGAGAAGTTTTAGGAGAAAACTTGGATTTACACAAAAACAGGATGGGAATGGGAACTGAAGAGGGATTTAGGAAATGTGCCACTTGGGTGATCTAAAACCTCATAGCAGGAGCAGAGGTGGCTTTTGAAGAAGATAAATTTAAGCTTAGCGTATATGCTTGCATAGAACAAACTAATAGCCTTATAATGATGTGCAAGAACACATTTGTGTATTACTCACATACCTTTATGATTATGTAAAATTTGATGTGTTCTTTTAAAGCCAAGTGTACATGAAAGATGAACATTTGTGAGAATATGCCTTTAAAGGCATTTGGGACAATGCTTCCCAGCCACTTGGTACTTGATTTTTTGGTAACAACCACGATTCGAGAATTGTGTGGTGTTCAGGAATCTTTTTAAAATAAAAGTGAAATAAAACTACTGGCCGGGCTTGGTGACTCACGCCTGTAATCCCAGCACTTTGGGAGGCCGAAGCGGGTGGATCACCTGAGGTCAGGAGTTTGAGACCAGCCTGACCAATATGATGAAACCCCATCTCTATTAAAAATTAAAAAATTAGCCAGGTATGTTGGCATGCGCCTGTAATCCCAGTTACTCAGGAGGCTGAGACAGGAGAATCACTTGAACCCTGGAGGCGGGGGTTGCAGTGAGCCAAGATGGCACCATCGCACTCCAGCCTGGGCAACGAGCGAAATTCCGTCTCAAAAAAAAAAAAAAAAAAAAAAAAGCTACCTTTAGGCTGGGCACGGTGGCTCACGTGTGTAATCCCAGCACTTTGGGAGGCCAAGGCGGGCGTATCACCTGAGGTCAGGAGTTTGAGAGCAGCCTGGCCAACATCGCAAAACCCTATCTCTATAAAAAATACAAAAATTAGCCAGGCTTGGTGGCACACGCCTGTAATCCCAGCTACTGGGGAGGCTGAGGCGGGAGAATCGCTTGAACCCAGGAGGCGGAGGTTGCAGTGAGCCGAGATCACACCATTGCACTCCAGCCTGGGCGACAGAGTGAGACTCCTATCTGGAAAAAAAAAACAAAAAACTACTTTTATAAAAGTAGATTTTCGTTTTTTAGAGCAGTTTTAGGTTCATGGCTAAATGGACTGGAAGCACAGAGCTCCTGACTGCCCCCTGCACCCATGCATGTCTAGCTTCTCCCACTGTCAAGATCCGGCATCGAGTGGCACATGTATTCCAATGGGTGGACCTATTTTGACACATTATCATCACAAAAAGTCCATAGTTACACTAGGGTTCACTCTTGGTATTGTACGGATGCTCTTTAACTCATGGGGTTACATCTCAAAACTATCACCAGTTGAAAATAAGTCAAAATGCATTTATTTGTTTATTTATTGGATAGGGTCTCACTCTGGCACCCAGGCTGCAGTGCAGTTGCGCGATCTGGGCTCACTGCAACCTCCACCTCCAAGTGATCCTTCCGCCTCAATCTCCCGAATAGCTGGGACTATAGGCACATGCCAGCACACCTGGTGAATTTTTGTACTTTTTGTAGAGAGAGGATCTCACTATGTTGCCCAGGCTGGTCTCGAACTCCTGAGTTCAAGTGATCTGCCCATCTTAGCCTCACAAAGTACTGGGATTACAGATGTGAGCCACCATGCCCAGCCCAAAATGCATTTAACACACCTCACCTACCGAACATCATAGCTTAGCCTAGCCTACTTAACCATGTGTTCAGGTCACTTAGATTAGCCTACCGTTGGGCAAAATTATCTAACACAAATCCTATTTTATAATATAGTGTTGACCATCTGATGTAATTTATTGAATACTGTATTGAAAGTGAAAAAACATGGTTTTGTAGGTATTCAAAGTACAGTTTCTACTGAATACACCATTTCCCACCTTCATAAAGTTGAAAAATCATAAGTTTAACCTTTGTAAGTTGGGACTGTCTGCACATTCCATGGTTTTGGACAGATGTCTAGTGACCATGTATTCACCATTTTAGTATCATGCAGAGAAGTGTCACTGCCCTAAAAAATCCTCTCTACTCCACCTATTCCTGTCTCTTCCAGAATGTTGTATAGTTGGAATCATACAGTACGTGGCCTTTTCAGATTAGCATCTTTCATTTAGTAACAGGTAGTTAAGTTTTCTTCATGTCTTTTTTTTTTTTTTTTTTAGACAGAGTCTCGCTCTCTCACCCAGGCTGGAGTGCAGTGGTACGATCTCGGCTCACGATAACCTCCATCTCCCTGATTCAAGCGATTCGCCTGCCTCAGCCTCCTGAGTAGCTCAGATTACAGGTGCCCACCACCACACCTGGTTAATTTTTGTATTTTTAGCAGAGACAGGGTTTCACCATGTTGGCCAGGCTGAACTCGAACTCCTGACCTCAGCTGATCCGTCTGCCTTGACCTCCCAAAGTGCTGGGATTACAGGCATGAGCCACAATGCCCAGCTGTAATTTTCCTTCGTCTTTTCATGCCTTGATAGCTCATTTCTTTTTAGCACTGAATAATGTTCCATTGTTATGTATCCATTCACCTACTGAGGGACATCCTGGCTGCTTCCAAGTTTTGTCGATAGTGAGTAAAGCTGTTATAAACTTCATGTGCATGCAGGTTTTCGTATGGACAAAGTTTTCAACTCTTTTGGGCAAATCCTAAGAAGAATTTTCTGGATTATATGGTAAGAGCATGTTTGTTTTTGTTTTTGTTTGTTTGTTTGTTTTTGTTTTTTTAATTGAGATGGAGTCTCACTCTTGTCGCCCAGGCTAGAATGCAATGGTGTGATCTTGGCTCACTGCAAACTCTGCCTGTCGGGTTCAAGCGATTCTCTTGCCTCAGCCTCCTGAGTAGCTGGGATTACAGGTGCCTGCCACCATGCCTAGATAATTTTTGTACTTTTAGTACAGATGGGGTTTCACCATGTTGGCCAGGCTGGTCTCGAACTCCTGACCTCAGGAGATCCACCTGCCTCAGCCTCCCAAAGTGCTGGGATTACAGGCGTGCCCAGTGTGTTTCATTTTTAAAAAACTGTAGAACTACTTTTATTGAGAGTTTTAGGACTCTTCCTGATAAACACAGAGAATCTATCGGGAATGTCATGAACCAAATCGTGACATCAGAGTTGGAAACTGATGATGAAGCAAAGAGCATTGCAGGTTACTATGCAATGCAGTCTAGTATCGGGAGAAGTGTGAGGTCCATCATGGGGGCCACCATGAGTGAAACAAAAGTGCTTTTGTGCAAGAGTTGGAGGATGGCCCTGCTTGTGGTCAGGAATGATGTTCCTTTATTCACAGATCTTGGGCCAGATCTACTTAACTCTATATGAGTCAAGTAGATCAAGGCTGATAACACTTTAAAATTATTAAATCTTCTTTTTTTTTGAGACGGAGCCTCTCTCTCTAGCCCAGGCTAGAGTGCAATGGTGTGATCTTGGCTCACTGCAACCTCCACCTCCTAGGTTCAAGTGATTCTCCTGTCTCAGCCTCCCGAGTAGCTGGGACTACAGGCGTGCATAACCACACCCGGCTAATTTTTGTATTTTTAGTAGTGACAGGATTTTACCATGTTGGCCAGGCTGGTCTCGAACTCCTGACCTCAAGTATTCCACCAACCTTGACCTCCCAAAGTGCTGGGATTACAGGTGTGAGCCACTGTGCCCGGCCAAAAAATATTAAATCTTGAGGCACATGGAGGAGTAAACCACGCTCAGACCCAATCTTCAATGTTACTAAAAATTGGAGGGGGTCACACTTCATGGTTTTGTTTTGTTTTGTTTTGTTTTTTTGAGACAGGCTCTTGCTCTGTTGCCCATGCTGGAGTGCACTAGTACGATCGCAGTTCACTGCAGCCTCAAACTCTGGGGCTCAAACAGTCCTCCTACTTCACTCTCTAGTTGGGACTACAGGCGCACACTGCTGTGCTCAACTAATTATTATTATTATTATTGTTATTATTATTATTATTATTATTATTATTTTGTAGGGACAGGGATCTTGCTATGTTGCCTAGGCTGTTCTCGAACTCCTGGGCTCAAGCGATCCTTCCACTGTAGCCTCACAAAGTGCTGGGATTACAGGCATGCCCAGCCACTTTGGGGCTTTTTTAAGCCAACAGCAAAAAAAGAATATAAGAGAGAAATTTCCCCTTGGCCGTCTTGTTTCATGAATTCATGGAAACTCCCATTAAACAGCCCTTCACAAAAAAGACATGCCAAGGAAAATTACTTGACTGCACTCAGTCAAAGTGACATTTTAAAAAGTGACTATTGCCTCCTCCATCTTAAAAGAACTGAACTTTTGAGCCGTGAGAAATAAAACAGAGGCATCTGATCGAATGATAACAATGCACTTTTGAAGATTCAAACATTGGAACTTCGTGCATTGGACACATATCTATTGAATGACTGCTAGATGAACATATTGTCCCTGCCTGCTTCCAGAGGGTACTAGAAAGGTCTGAGATGATTCATAAAGGCCTTCACATGTGCTGTCATATTTAACAATCAGAAAGGTACTTGAGGCAAAGAATCTGATCATCTTTGCTTTTCCTTGAGAAAATGCGCTCAGAGAGGTTTACTGACAATCCCAAAGGTGCATGGTTGGTGCTTAAGAGATCTGGGTTTAAAACCTCAGACTTCTGTCTACTATGGCCTGTGTCAGAAAGACTGGGGTTGGAATTCCTGTTCCACCACTGCTGTGTTATTTAACCTATCCAAACCTAGATTCTCAACAATAAAACGGGGGTAGGGAGGGAATTAAAGTACGTACCTTATTTGTTACAGACAACATCTTGCTCTGCTGCCCAGGCTAGAGTGCAGTGGTGTAATCATAGTTCACTGCAGTCTCAACCTTCCAAGCTCGAGAGATCCTCCTACCTCAGCCTCCCTAGTAGCTGGAACTTCAGGCTACACTATGCCCAGCTGCTATTTATTTATTTATTTATTTATTTTTGAGATTGGATCTCACCATGTTGCCCAGGCTGGCTACTTAAAAAAATTTTTTTTTTCAAGACAGGGTCTCACTCTGCCACCCAGGCTGGAGTACAGTGGCACAGTCTCAGCTCACTGCAACCTCTGCCTCCCAGGCTCAAGTGATCTTCCCACCTCAGCCTCCCAAGGAGCTGGGATTACAGGTGCCCATCACCACACATGGCTAATTTTTGTATTTTTTGTAGAGACAGGGTCTTGCTATGTTGCCCAGGCTGGTCTCAAACTTCTGAGCTCAAGCAATCCTCCTGCCTTGGCCTCCCAAAGTGCTAGGATTACAGGTGTGAGCCACCATGCCTGACCTTGGCTACTTTAGTTTTTTTTTTTTTTTTTTTTTTGAGTTGGAGTCTTGCTCTGTCATCCAGACTCCCAGGCTGGAGTGCAGTGACACAATCTCAGCTCACTGCAACCTCTGCCTCCTGGGTTCAAGCAATTACCCTGCCTCAGCCTCCCAAGTAGCTGGGACCACAGGTGTGCACCACCATGTCCAGCTAATTTTTGTATTTTTAGTAGAAATGAGAGTTTCACCATGTTAGCTAGGCTGGTCTTGAACTTCTGACTTGAAGTGATCTGCCTACTTTGGCCTCCCAAATTGCTGGGATTATAGGCAAGAGCCACCGTGCCTGGCTGCCTACTTTAATTTTTAATAAAGGGTTGTTATATAAGGGGTAGGTGAGAGAATGAAGTAAAATTGAGAGTTTGTTACAAAGTCTCCAATTGTTAATCACATTATAATTATTCTCTTTTAAAAGTTACCAACAAGTTATTTAAAGAATCAAATGGAACCCTTTGGAAATACAGTGTTCATGCCTCTAGTATTAATGCCACTTTTTACTTCGAGGCCAGCAAGTTAGATTCCGATGGCCTTCCCTTTCCAGGATGGGAAGGGGATGATTGACTTCAATTTTCCCCCTTCCGTTACTTCTCTGCTCCACATCATTTCTGTGCTGATGCAGGGACGATTTCCACTCCTTTTACAGCGTGGATGTTAAAAGCGTGTGCGGAGCAGCTCATTCATCATTTTCCGCAGAGCTTTACCCCTCACTTCCCCAGCCAGCTAAATGCAGGCTGTTCTTGACTCTCTGATCTAGGCCCATTGCAGGGCGAGGGCCAGGATCAGGAGTTTCCAGGGTGAAAACCTGGTAAGCTTGATGTTGGAAGGATGAAGAAGGACCCAAGAGCGTCTGAGATGCAGAGCCCTCCCGAGGGGCCTGGGAGCCTGCAGGGAAAGAGCCCTCTCTTTATATCCCGGAGGCCTGGTGCAACTCTAGTTGGTTTCATGTTTGTTGCGAATAACAGCAGCTAACATGAAGCGGTGCACCGTGTTCAGTTTACATGGATCATCTCAAGGACTGCTTACAAAAAGGCCAGGAAGTAGCTGATGTTCTTCCCATCTTACAGGTAGGGAAATTGAGGCATGGAGAGGCAAAGTTACTTGCCCATGATCAAATAGGTAGAAAGCAGCACTGGCAGATTCAAAGCCAGACATCTAATCTCAGAGACACGCCTTGGGCCTCGAGGCCAGTTTGCCTGGGCATTTCCCTTTAATGTCTCCTCTCTGGAAGTGAATGGCGTCATCAGAAAGGTTCCAGTGCCAGCACCAATCCATGACTGTCCCAGTGAGAGCTTGGGCAAATCCCTTTACCCCTGCAGGGACTCAATTTTCTCACCTGCAAAATGGGGGTATTAATAAAGCCACCCCCCTCAACCCCCGGCCCACAGCCCCTCCACCTGGTTCCAAGAGGGGTGGTTGTAGACTAAGGGCCTGCGTCAAGTACAGAACCCAGGAGGGGTCTGCCCAACTTTAACCCTCTCTCCAAATCCTCTGGCCTGAAGCAGCAGAAACCCACGTGGGACTGGGGGCTGCCCCCTTCCAGGCCTGCCCTAAGCAGAGGGGTCCCCGTCTAGCCCCGCGGGGCGACGGCGGCCGGTGGCTGCGTGAAGGGCCCCCTCCCCCGACGCCGGGGAGCAGGAAGGCCGCTCGGCACCATATTTAGTCAGGGGGAGCGGGCAGCCCCGAGCTGGTATGCGGCGCTGGGAATTCCTGCAGGAAGGAGTCCGCGCCTGCCCATTTTGGGTTGTCTCCCGCCTGCCGCTCCCGCCGCGCCCGGGGAGGGGGACCGGCTCGGCCCGGCCCGGGAACCTCGGAGGAGCTGGTGCCGCGAGGGGAGCGGCGCGCCCGGGCTGCCCGCGGGTCCCCGGCCTGGCGCGGGGCCAGCCCACCGCCTCGACTGCCTTTTATGGCCTGTGTGTGCGTGCGTGGACAGGAGGGGAGAGGGACGGGGAGAAGACGGAGAGCCTGGGAACAGAGAGAAAAAGAGCGCAGAGATAGGAGTGAGACACGCGGGAGGGATGGAGAGCAAGAGACATAGAGACCAGAGACAGAGTGAGACACGAGGGAGAGACAGAGACATCGACAGATCTAGAGAAGCGAGAGGGACAGAGACAAACGATAGGGAGAGAGACAGGATGATCAGAGTGACAGACATGCAGAGACAGTGGCAGAGACAGAGCGAGAGAGACTGATGGAGAGAGACAGGGAATGCAATTTTAGGCGAGGAATCCTTGGGGAAGGGAAGTTGTTGAAGGGAACTCACAGACTCTGGGGGCGCACCCATTTTCTCCTTGGATCTTGACACTTGCACCTTGTAAATTACGTAATTATCACCGCCACCGCCTTTCCCCATTTTGCAGCTGTGGACACCAAGGCTCAGAGAAGTGAAGTGACTTGCCCAAGGTCACGCAGCTGGCGAGTGGCACACAGGGGAGGGGGACAGCTGAAATAATCACAGTGGGTTTATTTTTAATTTTTATTTGTATTTTGGTCGCGGTGGTGTGGGTGGAGGTGGAGATGGCAAGTTGGGAAAAGTAAAAACTTCCCCTCCCTGCACGGTTCCCAGCAAGGGTGGGGGCCTCCTGTCTTGCACTTTGCAAAGTTCAAGAAATCCCCTTTCCCTACCCTTCACGCTGCACAGCTGGCCTTCTTTCCAGACAGTGCGATGCCAATAAAATGGGAAGTGGGGTGGGAGATGTCAAGTCAGATCCACCACAGCCCCAACACGGGGAGGAAGAAGTTAAAGCCTGTGCGGCTGGAACCGACTCAGGGAAGACATTCTCAAGCATCCGGCACAGACGCTGCCTGCTCGACCCCCTTTCTCTAAGGATCCGGAGCGTCTGCGACCGCCTCGGGCCGGGGGTGAGACTCCCGTCCCTGTGCGCACCTGTTCCGTGCGCCCTTGTCCCGACCGCCCCAGCTCCTTGCGCTCCCGCCGGGGGTGCGCCCTGCAGGGGGCGCGGCGAGGGGGCCGCGAGGGACCCTCCCCAACTCCACCCCTTCGGCCTCCTCCCCTTTCCCAGCCGCGGGCAGCTTCGGGTCTATAAAGAGAGGCGTCCGAGACGCGCAGGGAGATTTGGACGCTCTGGCCTGGGAGGTGCGTCAGATCCGAGCTCGCCATCCAGTTTCCTCTCCACTAGTCCCCCAGTTGGAGATCTGTAAGTAGTAGTTGTCCTTCTGGGGGCAGATTGCGGGGGGGGGGGGTGTTAAAAGTCCTATAGGGTATTCTATAGGGGCTGGGGTACCCTTAGGGGTCCCTGTTGTCAACCTCGTAAGGACCATGGTGGGGGCAGAGTTGTGATTTGGATTTCTCTCTGCCCTATCATCTTAGATTATCCTAGACTTTCCCCAAACAGCATTTCTCAAGATTGCCAGTGAGAAGTACCATTTTGGGGGTGCTTATTAACGATATCAATGCCTGGACCCAACTCCATTTCCCAACTCTAGAATCCCCAGAAAAACTGCCTTAAGAAAAAAATCAGTCCTGAGTGATTCTTGTTAAGAAGCTAATCCAGGAGATATGCTCCCTTGGAAATCTCAGAGGTCCGGTGCAGACAATCAGGCATCTCACTTTTATTCTAGGCACCAAAAAATGTACAGCTGAACTTCACTGAAAAGTCACTTGCTATCACACAGACAGGCAAAGTGAGGCTCCTTGTGGATTTGACCGTATTGCAGAGTTGTGTTGATAATGCATTAAATCAATTAAAAACATATGGGCATAGGCTTAGCCGAAAGGAGAGTGTTTTTTTCTTAATCAGTTTAGAGGAGGTTCTATGTTGAGAACCCCTGGGAGATAAGGCTGGTTGTGATCTAGTTTATTACAGCCCACTTTTTCCTCTTCTCCAAATTAAAAAAAAATAAATCTCACCCAGGTTGACCCCAAAGGGCCCCCAGATACCCAGGTGGGCTCCAACGTCTCCATTTGCTTCCACGATCTGCAGGTGCATTAGATAAGATTACACTAGAATTTCCTGCAGAGCCACCTGTGTCAATGCCACTCTCGTGCCCAACCAAATGGGTAAAACGAGAGAAAGTGTGGCTACTGCCTGTTGTAAGTTTTCTTCCAGCACAGGGTCTGGTAGGGATTTTGCCACTTGAGAAAAGGTACCATCCAAAGCCATGCCTGTCAAGAAGTAAAAGAAAATATTTAGAAACCCAAGGCGGGAGTGTTTAGTTGCAGTGTGAAGAACAGAGA
The DNA here is from genome assembly GCF_006542625.1 of Nomascus leucogenys. Taxonomy (NCBI): domain Eukaryota; kingdom Metazoa; phylum Chordata; class Mammalia; order Primates; family Hylobatidae; genus Nomascus; species Nomascus leucogenys. The sequence continues at coordinate 87,697,190 of NC_044398.1, forward strand.
GATTAAATGGTGAACTGTCCAGGGTTTGGCAAAAAGAAGGCAGGCTATTAATAAACTGCTTTGCGTAGTTTTTTGTTTCTTTGATTTACTTAACGATACTATTTTAGAATTGTTTAGAGAGGGAACTTGATGTTGAACTGAAAGTCATTAGGTGGCAGGGTGTGAAATAACATAGGGAATTTTCTTGGAAGGAAATTGATGTTTTCCCATTGAGATAGCTACCGTTGATGGAACACTTCAGTGCCACACGCTGTTGCAACATTTAACTTAATTTATCTCATTTAATCTTTGCAACAACTTCATAAGAAAGGCGTTATGATGCCTGTTTAGTATACAAGGCAGCTGAGGCTCAGAGAGGTAAAGTGTCACACAGCCAGCAAGTGGTAGAACCCATTCCCGGGTCTGTTTGAGTCCAAGTTCATACCCGTGACCCCACTATCTTTCTTCTTTACCATGGACACAAACTTGTTGGGGTCAGGTTTCTGGTGGGACTAAATGCTTCCAACAAAGCAAATGTTTATCACCATGTCCTTTGAAGAAAACATAAACTGACTTTTTGCACATTTAAAATAAAAGGCACTGTTTGTCTCCTGGCTGGGGGGGGTGGCGGGGGAGGGTGATCTATTTGAAACCAGTGACCCTAGGTGGGCTGCCATCCCGAGAGTCAGAACGTGAACTAGCTGGGTCTTTTTCGAGAAGCCACCAGGCTTGCCTTGTAAACACCATGTTTTTTTATTATCATGTCCGAAATAGATGTGTTATTCCGTACAAGGTATTTGTTATGGATTTGTTATCATTACTTTTCCGTGGGAGGGCAGAGATTGAGGCAAACATGCCCATTTATGGAAGCGTTTTCCATGAGGCCATCCCCGGCACCCTCGTCAGTTACGCAGCCTTGCACTGCAGCCAGGTTGGTCCTGGCCCTGGGGGTTTCTCTACCATGTCCCTCACCCATTGAAGAACTAGTGGAGAAGCCCTAAGGAGAAGGGATTTGGGAGAAAAGTGGGATTCTTTTTTCCTACCCCCGCTTATTCAGAGGTTTGATTTTTTTGGGTGGAGGGTTTGCGGGGGGAATTGTCTCCTTTCCACAGGGCTTGAATCCAAACAGGTGTGTTTTACGCTTTAGGCACAAGCATGTAATTCCAAGAGTAGATATATGGTAGATTTTTCTTGAAAACCAAGTTCAATTTTCAATCCAGTAGAATCATAGAAGGTCATAAGCAAATTTAAAAATCATCTCCAGCACCCCCCCAAACCTCACTTTCTCATCCGGGAAATGGGGCTAATGAGAATAACCCATGTTTGTTGGGCACTTTTGCCTGGCGAGATGCTAAACCCTTTGTGGACATTATCTTAAGTCTTCATAACAACCGTTTGGAGTAGATACTGTTATTACAACTGGCTTTATTTTACACATACCGAGTCTGAACAACTTGCTTAAGATAGCTCAGCTAACCAGTAAGGACAACAAGATTCTACAAATCTTGGTCTTTCTGACTCCAGAGTTTAACAGACTACCCTCGTGGGAGGATGTGATGAGCTAATGTGTATGAAGGGTTTAGCACAGTGCCTGGCCCCTGGTAAGCTTTAGTGATGGTTATTTATAGCAAGCACAACCAGAGAGTTCAAGATGTTTGCTCAGTATGGCATGGCTCATCTTTGGCAGAACCGGGAAGCCTAAATTATGTGGCCTTTAAAGGAGAAGCTTCTCTTAATTTTCTTGCCTTTGATCTCATAAACCTCATTTCTATTTGGGGTGAAAGTGGTGATTAGAATCTTTAATATATTAAGCTACCATTCCTTACCTGGATTAGGAATGTTACAAATTCCAATTACATTTGTTTAGGGTTTTATTTGTTTGTTTTTGAGACAGTCTTGCTCTGTTGCCCAGGCTGGAGTGCAGTGGTGTGATCTTGGCTCACTGCAACCTCTGCCTGCTGGGTTCAAGCACTTCTCCAGCCTCAGCCTCCTGAGTAGAGAGAAGCTGGGACTATAGGCGCCCACCACCATGCCTGGCTAATTTTTGTATTTTTAGTAGAGATGGGGTTTCACCATGTTGGCCAGGCTGGTCTCGAACTGCTGACCTCAAGTGATTCGCCTGGCTTCGTCTCCCAAAATGCTCAGATTACAGGCACGAGCCACCATGCCTGGTTTATTTAGGGTCTTGATGGCACACTTTAAGGGATGGCCTTTTTGCTCTCTAGGTCTTCTCCTTCCACCCCTGACCTTTCGACATTTAACCCTGGGCACACAATGGAGGAAAGACTGAGTTTAGAGAAAGGCAGGCAAGAATTTGAAAGAAACCTTGTAGGTGATCCAAGGACAGAGGAAGAAGCTGCTCGCAGTGGCTGAAAGGGGAGGTTGGACATCTGCGACTTGTATCAGGGCTTCAGGGGCTAAGGAGGAACAACCTCATCAAAGTTGCTAGGAAAGGGCCATAGAGGCCAGGTATGGCAGATCATAACTGTAATCCCAGCAATTTGGGAGGCTGCGGTAGGGGGGTGGCTTGAAGTCAGGAGTTTGAGACCAGACTGGGCAACATAGCGAGGCACCATTTCTACAAACAAATTTTTAAAATGAGCTGGGCATAGTGGCATGCGTCTGTAGTCCTAGTTATTCAGGAGGCTGAGGCAGGAGGATTGCTTGAGCCCAGGAGTTCAAGGCTGCCGTGGGCCATGATTGCATCACTGCTCTCCAGCCTGGGCAACAGAGTGAGACTCTGTCTCCAAAAAAAGGTGAGGGGTATAGAACTTTACTGTACCAGGCTGAAAAATACAAGGCCCAGAGAGGGCAAGTGACTTGCCTAGCATCACCCAGAGAGTTTTGGGCAGAGCTGAGATTTGTAACTCGAAGACGTAAGGTCTTCGACAGGCTAATGAATAGCTTGTTTGTGCTCAAAGGATGAAGCGGTGAGTTGTTAGGACAGGACTGTGAATAGAGCTGACACATTCAGATGGGTCAAACATCGCTAATGCCATCTCTGAGTAAATTAGGCTTCAAACAGATCTGGATTCTAATCCTGGCTCCAACTTTTACAAAGGAGGGCTTTGCATTTACCTTTCAAGACCTCGATAGGCTTAGGAAAATGGGAATAATAGATAATGCCACTCTTCCAGCCTTGGACTTTTTGTCTAATTATATGAATTTATGTGTAGGATAAATTCCCAGAAATGCCATTGCTAAGTTAAAGGGCATGCATATCTAAAATTAATAGATATTGCAAATGACCAGCTAAAGACATTGCAGGCCGGGCACAGTGGCTCACGCCTGTAATCCCAGCGCTTTGGGAAGCTGAGGCAGGTGGGTCACCTCAGGTCAGGAGTTCAAGACCAGCCTGGCCAACATGGTCTCTGCTAAACCCCATCTCTACTAAAAATACAAAAATTATCTGGGCATGGTGGTGGGCACCTGTAATCCCAGCTACTCGGGAGGCTGAGGCAAGAGAATTGCTTGAGCCTCGGAGGCAGAGGTTGCAGTGAGCCGAAATCACACCACTGCACTCCAGCCTAGGCAACAGAGTGAGACTTGGTCTCAAAAAAAAAAAAAAAAAAAAAAAGGCATTGCAAATTGCAACTTGTTGCAGTCACATATGACAGCAGTCCCCATCCTCTTGGCACCAGAGACTGGTTTCGTGGAAGACAATTTTTTCTAGAGTGGAGTGGGGAGGATGGTTTTGGCATGAAACTGTCCCACCTCAGATCATCAGGCATTGGTTAGATTCTCATAAGTAACGCACAACCTACATCCCTCGCACGTGGAGTTCACAATAGGGTTCGTGCTTCTGTGAAAATCTAATGCTGCTTATCTGACAGGAGGCACAGCTTAGGCGGTGATGGTCACTCACCCACCATCCCCTCCTGCTATGTGGCCTGGTTCGTAACAGGCCAAGGACTGGTACTGCAGCACAAGGGTTGGGGACCCCTGACAAGAGACTATACATTTATTTTAAGCTGTGGTATGCCAGAATTGTAAAATATAAAACACAGTGGGGCTTTTAGGGCCAGAAATAATCAGTTCTTGCTCGCTTCCAGAAGCATCCTTCACAAGGGCTACCATAACTCTTACCAACCAAGTTTTCTTGGTTGGGAGGAAAAAATAGTGTTATACATTAAGAGAACTTCTTTCTGGAGTTACCTGAAACCATTGGTATTCAGATGATTAGGCAGATGTCACAAGGCAGTAAGAATGTGACAAGTTCGTGCAGCACACCAACATGGCACATGTATACATATATAACAAACCTGCACGTTGTGCACATGTACCCTAAAACTTAAAGTATAATAATAATAAAATTTAAAAAAAGGAAAGAAAAATAAAAAAGAAAGCAGGGTATTTCTTTTTAAATCTGCAATATGCAAATATTTATTTGAATATGCAAATCAGCACCCTTCTCCTTTAGTTGAATGCTAGTTGTTTTGTTTGTTTCTTCCTTTGGGTTGGGAGAATTTTGAAAATATAACAATGGTTGGTGATTTAATTTCAATTTCTCTTATTAAAGAATATATTCCTAATCAAAAAAAAAATGTGACAGGTTCACCATTCACTTTTTTTCCTGTGAAAGTGAGGTAAGGCTTTCTTGGGAACAAGCCCTTGGGAGATGGGGGGATGTGAATGGCAAGGGGAGGGTGGAAATGGTGGAGTAGGGTCAGGGGCAAGAAAGGGACTTCCTGCTAAGAATTAATCAGGCGTCTATTTACTCTTGGCAGAAAATTAGGATTAGATTCTGGATTCTACTCCTGACTCCAAATTTTACAAGTGGGGGCCTTGCATTTACCTTCCAGGACCTCGGTCATCTTAGCAGGAAAATAGCAATAGCAGGTGATGCCACCTTACAGAGCACTTACGAGACAGTGAGATGGTCTGTATAGGAAGCTGTCCGGCCTGATACCCGATGAATACAAGGGGCCCAATAAATACAGTGGCTGTTATGAATAATAGATCTAAACTGCCTTTTTGGTAGTACTGGGGACCTGCCAAGCAGGTGCATTTAGAGTACCCAGTCCCTCTCCCTGCGACACATTTGACGCCTCCCTACACCTGGACCAGGACTTGAATGAAGATTTCCACTGCAGAGGTCCTTCCAGCTGGCGAATTGTGTTGCAGATCAGGTTCAGAGAATTTCTGTTTTGCCTGAATGGCATTCATTCATTCGTTTATTTGAAATGGAGATGGGATCTCACTATGTTGCCCAGGCTAGTCTAGAGCTCCTAATTCAAGCAATCCTCTTGGCTTGGCCTCCCAAAGTGCTTGGATTACAGGTGTGAACCACTGTGTCCAGCCCTTTATGACATTTAGAATATGAGCAATTTTTCTTTTTTCTTTTTTTTGTTTTTGAGGTGGAGTCTCACTCCGTCACCCAGGCTAGAGTGCAGTGGCATGATGTTGGCTCACTGCAACCTCCACCTCCCAGGCTCAAGCGATCTTCCCACCTCAGCCTCCCGAGTAGCTGGGACTACAGGCATGTGCTGCCATGGCTGGCTAATTTTTGTATTTTCTGTAGAGATGGGGTTTCACCATGTTGCGCAGGCTGGTCTCGAACTCCTAAGCTCAAGCAATCTGCCTGCCTTGGCCTCCCAAAGTGTTGGGATTACAGGCATGAGCCACAGTGCTGAAACCTGCATGGTATTTAGAATATGAGCAATACTCTAACATCTGGTCTGGGTCACTCTGTATTACTTACCTGATCTCCAAAAACATTTGGGTTTCTGTCTCTGGTCCAAAATCTTTAGCCAATGGCTTGGCAGTAAAATCCTGAGGGAAGCTGTTGACCAGGTGAGGTGATGTGCAAATCCTATACTCTCTGGGCTCTGGGATATTTAATTTACTATTTATTTATTTATTTTCCATACAGAGTTTTGCTCTTGTTGCCCAGGATGGAGCACAGTGATGTGATCTCAGCTCACTGCACCCTCCGCCTCCTGGGTTCAAGCGATTCTCCTTCCTCAGCCTCCTGAGTAGCTGGTATTACAGGCACCCACCACCACACCTGGCTAATTTTTGTATTTTTAGTAGAGACAGGTTTTCACCATGTTGGCCAGGCTGGTCTCAAACCACTGACCTCAGGTTATCTGCTTGCCTCAGCCTCCCAAAGTACTGGGATTACAGGCATCAGCCACCACGCCTGGCCTAATTTACGTTTTATTAATGCTGAAGCGGAGAGGGCAAGATCTTTTGCCCTGAGTTCTTCTGGGAAAAATGAAACTGATGGCAAAACAAACTAAAGCAGCCTGACATTCTCAGTTGGTCCACTTTCAGCCCTTTGACGAGGAGTCACAGATGGGTCCCATAAAATGGTAGAGCTGGGCCAGCCTACCATTGATTTCTTTTCCCTAAATGAAAAATATGAGGCCCAGAGAGGGCAAGTGACTTGTCCAGAGTTACACAGCGGGTTTGGGGCAGAGCTGATACTTGTTACTTGACATCCTAAGGTCTTCCAGAGGCTAATGATTAGCTTGTTTGTGCTCAAAAAATGAAGCAGCCTAGGCGTGGTGGCTCATGCTTGTAATCCTAGTACTTTGGGAGGCTGAGGCAGGCAGATCGCTTGAGCTCAGGAGTTCAAGACCAGCCTGGGCCACAAAGTGAGACCCCTGTCTCTACAAAAAAAATGCAATAATTAAAAAATTAGCTGGGTGTGCCCAGGCGCGGTGGCTCACGCCTGTAATCCCAGCACTTTGGGAGGCCAAGGCGGGAGGATCGCTTGAGGCCAGGAGTTCAAGACCAGCCTGGCCAATATGGTGAAACCCCATCTGTACTAAAAATACAAAAATTAGCCAGGCATGGTGGCGCATGCCTGTAGTCCCAGCTACTTGGGAGGCTGAGGCACGAGAATCACTTGAACCCAGGAGGTGGAGGTTGCAGTGAGCTGAGATTGCATCACTGCACTCCAGCCTGGGTAACAGAGCGAGACTCTGTCAAAAAAAAAAAAAAAAAAAAAAGACTTAGCAACTATTACTTGTATTAGTATTATTAATTTGCCAGGCTCACTGAATTTTCTCAAGGGCAAATCTGTGGCCAAATGTTGTTTTGGGGACCCAAGGCTCATAGGAACAAAATGGCTTTCAGGTTTCCGGATCTGCCAGAGACTTAAGTGTCCTGTTGTGTGTTTTGTGTCTCAGTGAGGGAAAAAGAATATGTAGCACCTTCCAAATGGATTTGACCTTGACTGCCCCACTGTCCGAAGAGCTTCTCAACCTCCGCGGCTCTACCCCAGCCCAGATATGTCAGGGAATTAGGGTTCCAAGGAGCATGCTATGGAAAACACCATTCTAACACAAGTCAAAGCTTCTCATCCCCCATCTTGCTGTCTTTCGACCAAAGCAGATTTTGCATGTCGTAACTGTCAGAGACATCAAAGCCAGAGGGAATCCAGCCTGCTCCAAGCTCTCCTTTTTTGGACAGAGACTGAATCTTTGCACTTGATCTTGTTTGTGTTTTTAAGTCTGAGGTTAGACAGGGTCCCAGGCAATGGAGATGTGCGTGTCCTTTTATTTTTCTGTTGTAGTTTTTGCTATTTTTTCTGACTTTTAAGGCAACTCATCAACATGGCAATGAGAAAGAGCCCACTTAGGACTGGGCACAGTGGCTCATGCCTGTAATCCCAGCACTTTGGGAGACTGAGGCAGGCAGATCACTTGAGGTCAGGAGTTCAAGACCTCAGCCTGGGCAACATGGTGAAACCCCGTCTCTACAAAGAATACAGAAAAATAGCTGGGCATGGTGGCAGGTGCCTGTGGTCCCAACTATTTGGGAGGCTGGGGTGGGAGGATCACTTGAGCCTGGGAGGCGGAGGTTGCAGTGAGCTGAGGTCATGCCACTGCACTCTAGCCTGGGCAACAGAGCAAGACCCTGTCTCAGAAAAAAAAAAAAAAGTCCACTTTACTTGTCATGGTGCTTAGAACAAATGAAACACTTTCCTAGCCCTCTTGGGATGTAATTGGCTACCATCTGCACAAACTCTTCATTATTGCACAATAATATCAATATACTTAATGCTACTGAACTGTGTTTAAGTGGCCGAGGTGGTGAATGTTAGCTATATTTTACCACAATGAAAGATAAGAGGGAAGGAAAATGAAGTGTACTTTACAACCAAAAAAGTACGCACACCATGAATTTTCGAGAGGATATATTTTTTATAGATGGGGTCTCACTCTGTCACCCAGGCTGCATGATCACGGCCCACTGCAGCCTCGACCTCCTGAGCTTAAGCGATCCTCCCACCTCAGCCTCCTGAGTAGCTGGTACTGCAGGTGCACACTATTGCACCTGGTTAATTTTTATATTTTTCCTGGAGACAGGGTTTCACCATGTTGGCCAGGCCGGTCTCAGCCTCCTGGGCTCAAGTTATCCTCCTACCTCAGTCTTCCACCCAGGTAATTAAAAAACATTTTTTCTTAGAGATGGGTCTTGCTGTGTTGGCCAGGCTGGTCTTGAACTCCTGGGCTGAAGTGATCCTCCCATCTTGGCTTCTCAAAGTGCTGGGATTGCAGGCGTGAGCCATGTCACCTGGCCCAACAGTTTGATGAATTTTCAGAAAGTGAACACTCATAGGGCTGGCATTCAGATGAAGATCTAGAGGTCAACCCTCACAAACCCCCGTCACATTCTGTCCTTGCAATCACCGCACCCCCGAGGCTCATTCATTCCTTATCTGAGTTCTGTCACCGTAGATTAATTCTGCCTGGTTTTGCACCTCAGTTCAACGGTCACAGAGCCTGTGCTTTTTGTGACCACCTTCTTTTGCTCAAGGATGTGTTGTGAGATGTCCTTTTTTGTGGTGTGGAGCTGTAGTTTACTTCACCTGATTCGAGTCCTATTTTGGGTGTTTGTAATGTGTCAGGCACTGTGCCAGGTGCCTTAAAGGGTCGATTCCTTTATGGGCATCTGACAAACCCACCCACCTTATGTGAAAGGCAGAACCACATAGACTCCAGAATGAGACCCAGGTTTGGGTCCAGGCTCTGACACTTCTTTTTTTTTGAGATGGAATCTGACTCTGTCGCCAAGGCTGGAGTACAGTAGTATGATCTTGGCTCACTGCAACCTCCACCTCCTGGGTTCAAGTGATTCTCCTGACTCAGCCTCCCAAGTAGCTGGGGCTACAGGCACGTACCACCACTCCTGGCTGATTTTTAATTTTTGTATTTTTAGTAGAGACAGGGTTTCACCATGTTGGCCAAGCTGGTCTCAAACTCCTGACCTCAAGTTGTCCTCCCGCCTCGGCCTCCGAAAGTTCTGGGATTATAGGCATGAGCCATCACACTTGGCCTACTTGTGGTCAATCTTACTTCATCTTCACACCCTCCCATTTCTCTTACGCATCCTCCAGTTTCTCTCTCTCTCTCTTTCTCTCTCTCTCTCTCACATACACACACACACAATCTGCTGCGACACCTTAAGAAACAAGAGATTATCAAAGAATTATTGAAGACTTTGCCGCATTTCCTATTTTGCTGCCTGTTTAAACTAACCTCAGTTATACTATTAAAAGAAGACGCATCGTATCAAGCCACTTCTGTGACTACGGCTGTCCAGAAACAAACATAATTAAAACATCCAACAGTCGTAAATGCTGTTGGTTAGGAATGAGCGAAGTGGCTTAGAGTCATGGGAAGTGGGAAAGGGTATAGAAACAGAAGGCACTTGGTGTAGACCAGGGGTGTCATAACTTTTGGCTTCCCTGGGCCACCCCGGAAAAAGAAGAATTGTCTTGGGCCACACGTAAAATACACTAACACTAATGATAGCTGATGAGCTAAAAAAAAAAAAAAAATCGCAAAAAAAAATCATACTGTTTTAAGAAAGTTTATGAATTTGTATCGGGCCGCATTCAAAGCCATCCTGGGCCACATGCAGCCTGTGGGCTGCAGGTTAGACAAGCTTGGTATAGACAGTTTCATCTAAACCTCATGGCAGCTCTGTAGGGCACCCATTAGATCCCCAGTATTAATATACAGTAAATCTGAGTCTCTGAGATTTACGTAAGTCGCCCAGAAGCACGCATTCTGCAGTGGCAGAGTCACGTTTGAATTACCATCTGATCGCAAAGTCTGGGTGTCTTTTCATGACTGCAGGTTATCTTACCTCTCAAGATGAGGCAACCAATCAAATTTTGCCAGCACCAATGAACTTGTACTTTATTTAGGCTCAGAAAGATCTTTTAGGCTAATGAAAATGCCCTATATTTATGAAATGTTCTCGTTCTCTGTGGCTTTCTCTTTTTTTGAGAGAGGGTCTCACCCTGTCACCCAGGCTGGAGTGCAGTGATGTAATCATAGCTCACTGCAGCCTCAAACTCCTGGGCTCAAGCAACCGTCCTGCCTCAGCCTCCTAGTAGCTGGGACTACAAGCACGCATCATAATGCCTGGCTGATAATTTTTTTTAAGGGATGGGGGGTCTTGCTATAATGCCCAGTCTGGTCTCGAACTCCTGGGCTCAAGCAATCCTCCTGCCTTGGCCTCCCAAAATATGGGATTATACGTGTGGGCTACTGCTAGCCTCTTTTCTTTCAATTGTTTTTTAATCTATAGGTTCCCCTCCTTTTTGTTCGTATTTTATTTGTTAAAGAAAACAGAGTCCTGGCCGAGCGTGGTGCCTCACACCTGTAATCTCAGCACTTTGAGAGGCCAAGGCGGGCAGATCACCTGAGGTCAGGAGTTTGAGACCAGCCTGGACAATATGGTGAAACCCCGTTTCTACTAAAAATACAAAGATTAGCCAGGCGTGGTGGCATGCACCTGTAATCCCAGCTACTCGGGAGGCTGAGGCAGGAGAATCATTTGAACCTAGAAGGTGGAGGTTGCAGTGGGCCAAGATCCCGCTGTTGCCCTCTAGCTGGGCGACAGAGCATAGTCTCTCACCTTTGGGATTTTACTGCGTTGTTTAACATGCTCTCCTGTGCCTTGCATTTTCCACAGACAGGCGTTAGATATGGAGGCTTCATCACCTTCCTCCCCCATCTCCATCCCCTTTTCTTTTTAGCAAGAATATGTCATTAGTGGTAACGGCACTTCTTGTAGCATCCCATCTGCAGGCATGTAATGTTTATAATGTCAGGTCAGCTCTCTCTTTTTGTGATGTCACGGTTAATTCGTAGATTTAGGTGATGTCAGGCGGACCCATCCCTTATAAAATTCCACAACAACTCTTCATCTGATATAGTCAGTGTTGTGGTGGGGACCCTAGACCAGCATCATCATCACTCAGAAGCTGGTTAGGAATGCATATTCTTGGGCCCCATCCCAGTCCTACTGACTCAGAAGCTAATGCACCAGGAAATGTGAGCCCCATTGGCCTAATGGTTTTAGCAATTACTGGTAGCCCTTGCCAACTTGCCAGGACCCTTTCTTTCTTCCTTTTTTTTTTTTTTGAGACGGGGTCTTGCTCTGCTGCCCAGGCTGGAGTGCAGTGGTGCATCTCCACTCACTGCCAGCTCCGCCTCCCAGCTTCACGCCATTCTCCTGCCTCAGCCTCCTGAGTAGCTGGGACTACAGGCGCCCGCCACCAGGCCCGGCTAATCTTTTGTAATTTTTTTTTTTTTTTTTTTTTTTTTTTTTTTTTTAGTAGAGACAGGGTTTCACCGTGTTAGCCAGGATGGTCTCAATCTCTTGACCTCGTGATCTGCCCGCCTTGGCCTCCCCAAATGCTGAGATTACAGGCATGAGCCACTGTGCCCGGCCTCTTCCTTCCTTTCTTCTTTCTTTCCTTCCTTCCTTCCTTGGCAAAGTCTTGCTCTGTTGTCCAGACTGGAGTACAGTGGCATGATCTCGGCTCATTGCAACCTCCACCTTTGAGGTTCAAGTAATTCTCCTGCCTCAGCCTCCTGAGTAGCTGGAATTAAAGGCACATGCCACTAGGCCCGGCTAATTTTTTTTTATTTTTATTTTTTTATTTTAATTTTTTTAGACAGAGTCTCACTCTGTCGCCCAGGCTGGAGTGCAGTGGCGCGATCTCGGCTCACTGCAAGCTCCGCCTCCCGGGTTCATGCCATTCTCCTGCCTCAGCCTCCCGAGTAGCTGGGATTACAGGTGCCTGCCACCATGCCCAGCTAATTTTTGTATTTTTTAGTAGAGACAGGGTTTTGCCATGTTGACCAGGCTGGCCTCAAACTCTTGACCTCAGGTGGTCCGCCCGCCTGGGCCTCTCAAAGTGCTGGGATTACAGGTGTGAACCACCGTGCCCAGCTTGAGACCCACTATTTTATTAGCTTTATAAACAATTACATCCTAGTTTTATTGTTCTCCATGTATTCACTGGAATTCTTCCATGTAGAAGGGAGTCTTTTTTAAGATAGGGTAAGTGGAGTCAGGGGCAGGACACTGTTGGTCTTACTATGAGCTAAGCCAAATTCAATAACGATTTTAAAATGCAGAAAGGAGGACTGTTAAACTTAGGACAATACATGTTGTCTACGCGATCTTTGTTTCTCTTTCTGGATATCTGAAGTGATTATTCAGATTTAGATAGGATTTCCTCATTTCTCTTCTTTTTTTTTTTTTAATTTTTTATTTTGGATGAAGTCTTGCTCTGTTGCCTGGACCAGAGTGCAGTGGCACCATCTCAGCTCACTGCAACCTCTGCTTCCTGGGTTCAAGCAATTCTCGTGCCTCAGCCACCCGAGGAGTTAGGATTACAGGTGTCTGCCACCATGCCCAGATAATATTTTTGTGTTTTTAATAGAGACCAGGTTTCGCCATGTTGGCCAGCTGGTCTCGAACTCTGGACCTCAAGCAATCCTCCTACCTCAGCCCCAACAAAGTGCTAGGATTACAGGTGTGAGCCACCGCACCTAGCCGCCACTGTTTTTTCATCAGCTACTGTATCAGGTCTCCCAGCAGAAAATCTCTGAGCAAATCAACTTCCAGGTTTGTTTTTTGTTTTTTTGAGACCGAGTTTCGCTCTTACTGCCCAGGCTGGAGTGTGGTGAGTGGCACTATCTTGGCTCACTGCAACCTCCACCTCCCGGGTTCAAGTGATTCTCCTGCCTCAGCCTCCCGAGTAGCTGGGATTATAGGCACATGCTACCACACCCGGCAACTTTTTGTATTTTTAGTAGAGACGGAGTTTCACATGCTGGCCAGACTGGTCTCAAACTCCTGACCTCAGGTGTTCCACCAGCCTTGGCCTCCCAAAGTGCTGGGATTACAGGCATGAGCCACTGCCCCCAGACGCAGGTGTTTTAAATTAGTTTTTTAATTATTATTTTCAGCCCTGAAAGAAAAAAATAGGTATTGGAATATCTGCCACTCCCATTCTGTCTTGCAAAATCTGCATCACTCAAAAGGTTGGGTTTCAGGAGTTGGCTGCTCAGCTCTAGGGATCCAGGAGTGGGACATGGGTCTTTATTCTGTCTCTGTGGGATTTGGGGCCCAAGCATGGGGATTATCAGTGAATTCAAAGGAGTTGTGAATTCCCTACTGAAGGAGGGATGTCAACCACGCATAGATCCTGGTGGCCATGTGTCCTCACTTAGCCAGCAACTCAGTTATTTGGAACCCAGGAGCAAGAGGTGGGAGGGGCTGTGAGCCAGTGTTTCCAGGACAGCCCCTGCAGCTGTGGTCAGAGAGTCAGGAACAGGGGGCTGGACAGGCCTGTAGAGTGTGTTGTCTCTGTCCCTCTCCTCATAAACACATCTGGATAACAGGACAGATAATGTGAATCTACCATCCATGGGCTTCCCGTGTAGACAGGACATTTAATGACCTAATCTTCCATCAAGAAAGACTTCTCCTTTTTGATTTAGTTACCCTAAGGAACAATTTGTATAGAAAAGGCAGTATCAAGATTTTCACATTTCCACCCCACTTTCTGTACCCATTTAAAAAATAATGCATTTGGGGCCAGGTACGGTGGCTCATGCCTGTAATCCCAGCACTTTGAGAGGCCGAGGCTGGTGGATCACTTGAGGTCAGGAGTTTGAGACCAGCCTGGCCAACTTGGCGAAGCCCCGTCTCTACTAAAAATACAAAAATTAGCTGGGTGTGATGGTGCGTGCCTGTAATCCTGGTTACTCAGGAGGCTGAGGCAGGAGAATCACTTGAACCCGGAGGCAGAGGTTGCAGTGAGCCAAGATTACACCACTGCACTCCAGCCTGGCAACAGAGCAAGACTCCATCTCAAACAACAACAATAAAAATCATTTTGAACAAATGGATTTAAATATATTTGTCTTTCAACCCTTTTTGGGGTGTTGGGGTGATGAACATATAATTATTTTTCTTATTGATATTCAAATATTTGACAAGCTAGAACCCTAGTATAATATTTTGGTATGCAATTTTCTAGACTTTTAGAAATGCACACACATATAAAATGAAGACAAATATTTTATGACAAATATTTTAATCAGCTTTATTGAAGTATAATCTATATAAAGTAAAACTCACCAACTTAAATTCAAGTTTTTTTAAGTGTACAGCTTGTGTGAGTTTTTTCAACTTAAAAAATTTATTTCTTAATTGACAAATGATCATACATGTTCATGGGGTCCATAATGATTTTTTTAGTTGGTTGGTTGGTTGGTTTTGAGACAGGGTCTCGCTCTGTCGCCCAGACTGGAGTGCGGTGGCATTACAGCTCACTGCAGCCTTGACCTCCTGGGCTCGAGCCATCTTCCCATCTTAGACTCCTGAGTAGCTGGAACCACAAGCATGCACCACCACGCCTGGCTAATTTTTAATTTTTTGTACAAGGACAGGGTCTTCTTATGTTGCCCAGGTTGGTCTTGAACTCCTGGCCTCAAGGGATCCTCCTGTCTCAGCTTCCCAAAGTGCTGAGATTACAGGTGTGAGCCACTGAGTTCAGCTCTTAGTAACGTTTTGATATTAATACATATAATGTGTGGGGAGATAAGATCAGGATAATTAGCATATCCATCATCTCAAGGATTTATCATTACTTTTATTTTGCTACTTCCTATGTAATGACATTTATCATCTCTTTGTATTGGGAACATTCAATGTCCTTCTTCTAGCTCTTGGAAACGATGTAATATTTTATTGTTCACTTTAGTCATCCTACAGGGGATAGAACATTCTTTTTTTTTTTTTTTTTTTTTTTTTTGAGACGGAGTCTTGCTCTGTCGCCCAGGCTGGAGTACAGTGGTGCAATCTCGAGTCACTGCAAGCTCCGCCTCCCGGATTCACGCCATTCTCCTGCCTCAGCCTCTCTGAGTAGCTGGGACTACAGGCGCCCGCCACCACGCCTGGCTAATTTTTTGTATTTTTTAGTAGAGACGGGGTTTCACCGTGGTCTCGATCTCCTGACCTCGTGATCCGCCCGCCTCAGCCTCCCAAAGTGCTGGGATTACAAGCGTGAGCCACTGCGCCCAGCCTGGGATAGAACATTCTTAATGAGTTTTGACAAATGTATACAGTCTTGTAAGCACCACCATGACCACAGGGAATGCTTTTATCACCCCGAAAGGTGGTGCCTCTTAGCTCTTTTGTACCTCTTTTGTGCCTCTTACCAATCAGTTCCTTTCCTTGCTACTGGCAACTCTTTTTTTTTTTTATTTTTTTGAGACGGAGTCTCTCAGGCTGCCACTCAGGCTGGAGTGCAGTGGTGCAGTCTCGGCTCACTGCAGCCTCTGCCTCCCGGGTTCAAGCGATTCTCCTGCCTCAGCTTTTTGAGTAACTGGGATTACAGGTGTGCACCACCATGTCTGGCTAATTTTTGTATTTTTAGTAGAGGTGAGGTTTTATCACATTGGCCAGGCTGGTTTCAAACTCCTGACCTCAAGTGATCCCCCCACCTTGGCCTCCCAAAGTACTGGGATTACAGGTGTGAGCCGTCATGCATGGCCTCCAATGGCAGCTCTTGATTGCCTGTCACCATAGATATGCCTTTTCTATTTTGCCATTACTTTTTTTTTTTTTCAAGACAGTCTCGCTCTGTCACCAAGGCTGGAGTGCAATGGTGCGATCTCAGCTTACTGCAACCTCCACCTCCTGGGTTCAAGCAGTCCTCTTGCCTCAGCCTCCTGAGTAGCTGGGACTACAGGTGTGTGCCACCACACTCCATTAATATTTGTATTTTTAGTAGAGACGGGGTCTCACCATGTTGCCCAGGCTGATCTTGAACTCCTGACCTCAGGTGATCCACCCACCTCAGCCTCCCAAGGTGCTGAGATTACAGGCGTGAGCCACGGCACCCGGCCGCCATTACTTTCAATCACCATAACCACACTTACTTTTGCATCAGCCTGATAGTTTTTCGTATTGAAGGAATAATACAGCATGTGGCCTTTCTGGTTTGTTTCACTGAGCATGATGCTTTTGAGGACTCATGTATTTTATTGCATAATTTCTTTCCTTTTACTGGGTTGCCAGTTATATGCATTGGGTTGTTTGTTTATTTGTTTGTTTGTTTTTAAGGCAGAGTCTCACTCTGTCACCCAGGCTGGAGTGCAGTGGCTTGATCTCGGCTCACTGCAATCTTAACCTCCCAGGCTCAGGTGATTGTCCCACCTCAGCCTCCCAAGTAGCTGAGACTACAGGTGTGCGCTACCATGCCTGGATAATTTTTTGTATTTTTTGTAGAGACAGGATTTTGCCATGTTGCTTAGGCTGGTCTCCAACTCCTGGGCTCAAGCGATCTGGGTAATTCTATGTTTAATCGTTTGAGGACTCTTATTTTGTAGTGCACAGTTAGACTTGACCATCTTCCCATATCAGCACGTGTAAACATACTTCCTGCTTCTTTTTTTTTTTTTTTTTTTTTTTGAAATGGAGTCGCGCTCTGTCACCCAGGCTGGAGTACAGCGGCACTATCTTGGCTCACTGCAACCTCTGCCTCCTAGGTTTGAGCAATTCTGCCTCAGCCTCCCAAGTGGCTGGGATTACAGGCATGCACCACCACGCCTGGCTAATTTTTGTATTTTCAGTAGAGACGGCGTTTCACTATGTTGGCCAGGCTGGTCTTGAACTCCTGGCCTCAAGTGATTCGCCCACCTCGGCCTCCCACAGTGTTGGGTTTACAGGTGTGAGCCACCTCACCCAGCCCTACTTCCTGCCTCTTGAGCACTGGGTAGTATTTCACAGTATGGAAATAGCGTGGCTTATGTATCCAGCTCTATGTTGGTGGACATTTGGGTTGTTTGACTTTTGGTATTTTAGGTGATGACACACATCCCTTTCTGAAGGGCCTCTGGGTGGTCTCTGTTCTTTGACCACGTACACAATACTGCAGGCCTTTGTACTTGGTGGGATGTCTCTGCAGACCGAGTTCCTAGACAGGGCAAGGTGAGTGGTGGATCTGTCTTCCGGGCTTGGTTGTGGTCTGATTCTGACCCTGTTACCTTATTCCACAGGGGACCAGCAAGGCACCATGGCGCAGAAGGGCCAACTCAGTGACGATGAGAAGTTCCTCTTTGTGGACAAAAACTTCATCAACAGCCCAGTGGCCCAGGCTGACTGGGCCGCCAAGAGACTCGTCTGGGTCCCCTCGGAGAAGCAGGGCTTCGAGGCAGCCAGCATTAAGGAGGAGAAGGGGGATGAGGTGGTTGTGGAGCTGGTGGAGAATGGCAAGAAGGTCACGGTTGGGAAAGATGACATCCAGAAGATGAACCCACCCAAGTTCTCCAAGGTGGAGGACATGGCGGAGCTGACGTGCCTCAACGAAGCATCCGTGCTACACAACCTGAGGGAGCGGTACTTCTCAGGGCTAATCTATGTGA
This sequence comes from Nomascus leucogenys, assembly GCF_006542625.1. Lineage (NCBI taxonomy): Eukaryota > Metazoa > Chordata > Mammalia > Primates > Hylobatidae > Nomascus > Nomascus leucogenys. The sequence continues at coordinate 87,714,865 of NC_044398.1, forward strand.
GTATTGCAGGCAGCCAGGTACCTACTCCTGGCCTCATAAGGAAAGTAGGCATTAGAAATGTGTTGGGGGGCTGGGTGTGGTGACTCATGCCTATACTCCCAGCACTTTGGGAGGCTGAGGTGGGTGGGTCACCTGAGGTCAGAAGTTCAAGACCACGCTGGCCAACATGGTGAAACCCTGTCTCTACTAAAAATACAAAAAGTAGCCGAGCGTGGTGGTGCACACCTGTAATCCCAGCTACTGGGGAGGCTGGGGCAGAAGAATTGCTTGAACCCAGGAGTGGAGGTGCAGTGAGCCAAGAGTGTACCACTGCACTCCAGCCTGGGTGACAGAATAGGACTGTTTCAAGAAAAAAAAAGGAAATGGGAGGCTGAAGGTTTGATTGAGGGAGATTGCAAGATGAGGTGGAATCATTCCAACGTGGGTTCATATCTCAGCCCTTGAAGAGGTTATTTCCCCTCTCGAAACCTTGGTTTTCCTATCCGTAAAATGGGAATAATCACCCTCATTACAGACAGGAGGTGTGTATCATCACATATGCCAAGTGCCAAGACATGATAAACTCTCAACAGATTTCATTGGCATCGTTCTCTGTCCTTCCTTCCTCTTGAAAGTAAAGAAGAGCTCATAACCGCTTAGGAAAGGCTGGTTTGTCTTGGCAGCCAGGTGGGTAGGAGACATGATGTGGCTAGGTTTTAGGGAGGTCTTCCTTGTCACAGAGGGGAATGTTCAGGTTGGTCATAGGACTATTTTAGGTAGACCAGTAGGTCAGAGTGGACTAGAGATGGCACAATATGGTACCCACTGGCCACTCGTGGCTAACTAAATTTAGATTTAAATTAATTAAAAGAAACATTAGACCAGGTTTGGTGGCTCATGCCTGTAATCCCAGCACGCTGGGAGGCCAAGGCAGGTAGATCACTTGAGGTCAGGAGTTCGAGACCAGCCTAGCCAACATGATGAAACCCTGTCTCTACTAAACATGCCAAAATTAGGCGGGCATGGTAGTGCACATCTGTAATCCCAGCTACTTGAGAGGCTGAGGCAGAAGAATTGCTTGAACCTGGGAGGCAGAGGTTGCAGTGAGCTGAGATGGTGCCATTGCACTCCAGCCTGGGCAATAAGAGCGAAATTCCATCTCAAAAAAAAAAAAAAAAAACATTAAAAAATTTATTGGCTGGGTGCATGGGCTCACACCTGTGATTCCAGCACTTTGGGAGGCCAAGGTGGGTGGATCACCTGAGGTCAGGAGTTCTAGACCAGCCTGGCCAACATGGTGAAACCCCATCTCTACTAAAAATACAAAAATTAGCCAGGCATGGTGGTGTGTGCCTGTAATCCCAGCTACTTGGGAGGCCGAGGCAGGAGAATTGCTTGAACCCGGGAGATGGAGGTTGCAGTGAGCCAAGATCGCGTTATTGTACTCCAGCCTGGGCAACAAGAGCAAAACTTCATCTCTAAATAAATACATAAATAAAAGAAAATAAAAAATAACACATTTATTTCTTTTGTTGTATTGGCCCTGGGTCAAGTAGACAATAGCCACCTGTGGCTAGTGGCTGGTGTACTGGGTAGCATAAGTGCAGAATGTTCCCATTATCATAGAAAGTTCTGTTGGACTGCCTGGACTAGATGATTGGGGCTTGGAGTGTGATGTTGTGGGGCACGGGTCGCCAGACTGGTGTGCAGAGGTCACCCAACCCAGCCTATGTCTATCTCTTCTCTCTGAAAGGGCTTGCTCACCCTTGAGCAGGCTACCTCATGCCTCTCAAACTTTGTTTCCTTTTCTGTAAAACGGATGCAAGAAAACTACCAGCCTCTTAGGAGCCGGGCATAGTGGCTCATGCCTGTAATCCCAGCACTTTGAGAAACTGAGACAGGTGGATCACTTGAGCCCAGGAGTTTGAGACCAGCCTGGGCAACACAACAAGACCCCATCTCTGCAAAAATAAATTAGCCAGGTGCAGTGGTGCATACCCATAATCCCAGCTACTCAGGGAGGCTGAGGCAGGAGGATCACTTGAGCCCAGGAGTTCAAGGCTGTAGTGAGCTATGATTGTGCCACTGCACTCTAGTCTGGGTGACAGAGCAAGACCTTGTCTGTTTAAAAAAAAAATAGTGCCAGCTTCAAGGAGTGGGTTACTCTAAATAGAAAGCACTTAATACACTTCCTGCTACATGTTAAGTGTAGGCACTGAAAATGTTAAGTGTTACTAGACTGGTTTTTGCTGTGGTCATGATCACTTTTGATTTTACTAGTAAGATGTTCTCCTTCCATCACTTGGCATCCTTCTGTCCCTTTGGTCCTGGTCTGTACATTTTGCCAAGTGAAAATTACAGAAAGCCCCTTGTCATCTCTAAAAATGTCCTGCACATTTTTTTCCTAATTAGGAAACTAAGACACGTTCACTATGGAACACTTGGAGAATTTAGAAAGCATAGTGAACATAAAACAGAAAAATTAGTCCTTAACCAGAGATGCGGTGCGTTCTTTGTCTCTTTGTGAGCATGGTATCTGTTTACCTGTTTAAAAGCCTATTGGGCGCACAGTTTAGTGACTTGCTCTGTTTTCCATTTGGAAATGCTCAGTGTTGACTTGTGTAATATATCTCAGGCAGCCCCAAAGATACCCCTTGTAAGGGGTAATATAGAATCTGTCATGGGGATAGGCCATTTTTCCACTGTTCTTATAGATATTTCAGAAGGGATTAGAGTGGCTTTTTAAAGAGCCAAATGGTAAGAGTGAGCAACTGAGCAACTCATAACTTTTTTTTTTTTTTTTTTTGAGATGGGGGCTTACTCTGTCATCGAGGCTGGAGTGCAGTGGTTCCATCATAGCTCACTACAGCTTCCAAGTCCTGGGTTCAAGCGATCCTCTCACCTCAGCCTCCTGAGTAGCTATGGACCTCAGGCGTGCACCACCACACCTGGCTAATTAAAAAAAAAATTTGTAGAGACTGGGATCTCACTATATTGTCCAGGCCAGTCTCAAACTCCTGGCCTCAAGCTATCTCCTGCCTTGACTTTTCACGGCGCTGGGATTACAGATGTGAGCCACTATGTCTGGCCGTAAGTATTAAACATGTCCTCCAATCCAAGTGCTGTACCTTGACACATTTTATTTTATTTTATTTAACACAACATCCTGAGTTAAAAATGTTTGCCCCTTTTAGGGAAGGAAGCTGAGGTGCAGTGTTGCAAAATGTATCTTTACTTTCTTAAGTAGGGGTCGTCTCTTGTCAGTGGCACTGTTTGTATGGAAATATTATTGATCTGGGGCTGTTCATATGTTGGACATTTTTCTTTTTCTTTCTTTCTTCTTTTTTTTTTTTTTTTTTTCTAGAGATGGAATTTCACTCTTGTTGCTCAGGCTGGAGTGCGGTGGAGTGATCTGGGCTCACTGCAACATCCGCCTCCCGGGTTCAAGTGATTCTCCTGCCTCAGCCTCCGGAGTAGCTGGGATTGCAGGGATGTGCCACCATGCCTGGCTGATTTTTGTACTTTTAATAGAGATGGGTTTCACCATGTTGGCCAGGATGGTCTCCAACTCCTCACCTCAGCTAATCCACTTGCCTCAGCCTCCCAAAGCGCTGGGATCACAGGCCTGAGCCACCACACCCAGCCAGTATGTTGGATGTTTCTAAAAAGGCCCATCTGTAGGGAGCTAGAGGGAAAATTGGACTCTTTGGGGCCCAGGTCTTCCATCTAAGACATATTGTCTTCATCTAGGGAGTTTCAGGACAGGCCTATGTAATCATCTCACCTGTTGTCCTCAAATAGAAATCAGAAAAAAGAAATAATAAGGGGCGTGTGAAGGTCCTGAGACCAAAAATATCTTCTGACAGCAGATTAAAAATAAATGAGTCAAAACTTCAAATTCCTGCTATGCTTCTCTGGACAGATTAGATTAAAATCCTTTCAGCCTTGTGATTATGGACCCCGGTCTTCTCTTGTTCCTTTCTGGTCAGTTTAATTGCTTAATAGAAACTGTTGTCCATGACGGAGAAGATAAAGAAGGAAAGGGGTTGGGGTAGGGGAGCACAGTAAGTTACTCTCCCAGCCCATAATAGCAACATGAGTGACTCTTGTTAATAGGTGGGTAGTGAGGTGATGCCAGGTCCGTGGTCTGGCATGCATGACTTTCCCCTCTGTGATGAAGATAAACTTTCTCCTCCGTTCTGCAAAGCTTGCCTCAAACGATGTGCCCTTGAGAAGGTTCTGGCAGACCTCTTGTGCTCTTGGATCCAGAACAGTTTATAGAAGCCAGAGGAGCTTGTCTCCTTATCTTAGAGATGCAGGTTCTGGGCTCAGCAATGTCCAGCAGTCTACCTAAACTGCTGAAGACTGTTTGTGGCATACCTGGCGGGGAGCATAGCTTTGATGCCTGGTCCTAAGGGTCCCTTGGTCTTCTGAATGCAGTCTTTTGGCTGAGTTTGTCTGCCTCGAGTTAGTTCGTTCCTTCCTTCCTTCCTTCCTTCCTTCCTTCCTTCCTTCCTTCCTTTCTTTCCTTTTTTCTCTGTCTTTCTGTCTTCTTTTTTCTTTTTCTTTGTTTTGAGATGGGGTCTTACTTTGTTGCCCAGGCTGGAGTACAGTGGCATGATCTCAGCTCACTGCAACCTCTGCCTCCTGGGACTCAAGGGATCCTATCTCAGTCTCCTGAGTAGCTGGGACTACAGGCACGTAGCACCACGCCCGGCTAATTTTTTTGTGTTTTTGATAGAGGTGGGGTCACACCGTATTGCCCAAACTGATCTCGAACTCCTGAGCTCAAGCAATCCGCCCCCTTCGGCCTCCCAAAGTGTTAGGATTATAGGCATGAGATTGTGCCACTGCACTCCAGCCTGGGTGACAGAGTGGGACTACGTCTCAAAAAAAAAAAAAAAAAAAAAAGATGAGGATGCTGAAGCTCAGAGCTCAGATGTACTCAGTCCCATCACTGGAAAGTGGGCAGAGCTGGGATTCAGACAAGGTCTGTGTGAGTCCAGGGCCAGGGTGACTACCTATGATTAGTAGCAAAGGGCTCTTGGGGTAACAGGCTTAGAGCAGGAGGTGATGGTCGTGGGCTGGAGCAGGAGGGGACAGTGCCAGAGGCCTTGTTAGCTTTGAGGTAGACAAGCTTTAAGTGCAGAGCAAGAAGGAATTGAACCTTTTATTATGATTCCTTGAGCACCTACTAGATGGTAGACTAATGATTACAACCTGCTAACACAGAGGAGTGATTTTTTAAATTAAATTAATATATCAAAAAAGAAAGAAATCTGTTTCTGGCATTTCTGGAAAAAGCAGAGGACCTGACACTGCAGAATGCAGGGTGCAAGGTAGCAGTCCCTGTGAGATGGGCTTTATGCTCTCTGCTTTTCCACAGAACCCACCACTCCCTGTCGTCTCCCAGGCCCTGGTAGCCGTTGACCATGGCACCTCTTTTGTTCACTCACACATGCCCTGCTTCACTCATGCCTTACCTGCTTTGTCTCTGCAGAGAGTGGGACCCTCCACCCTATACCAAACCTCTGGGGTTGGGAAAATCATGATCCAGAGCCAAGGTGGATGGGCCTCCCTGCTCACTGGAACTCCAAGCCCAAGTCCCCAACCTATGAACCCCAAAGGACATTTTTCCAGTTCTGGTTCTGCTTTTGGAATGCCCAGGGGGTCAGGAGAAGCCCTCCTTCCAAACTTTAGCAGGTGACAATTTTTCTGCCTTGGCGACCTGGCCCAGCAATCTTAGCCTACTCTGGAAGCAGTGTCCACCCAGGGGCACAAGGAACAAGCAGATTGTGAACAGAGGCCTCCTGGGTGCCAGCCACTGCACTGGTCTCTAGAGGGTAGAAAGACACTGTAACTGGAAGCTGCCCTTTGTTAAGCCCCAGGAATTAGCCCTTCTGATCTTTTTTTTTTCAGATGGAGTCTCACTCTGTCACCCAGGCTGGAGTGCAGTGGTGCGATCTTGGCTCACTGCAACTTCCATTTCTTGAGTTCAAGTGATTCTCCTGCCTCAGCCTCCCAGTAGCTGGGATTACAGGCACATCCTACCACGTCCAGCTAATTTTTGTATTTTTAGAGAAGGGGTTTCACTATGTTGGTCGGGTTGTTCTTGAATTCCTGAACTCACATGATCCACCCAACTCCACCTCCCAATGTGCTGGGATTATAGGCATGAGCCACTGCACCCGGCCTTCTGATCTTTCAAGTCGTTATTGCTTCAGAGAACCTCCTCCAGTAATACAAAGATAATCTATGCAAAGACCACAGGAGAATATTTAAAAATAAGTGTGTATCACAAAAAGCAGCTCTCTTCCCTGGAGGCAAACATGATTCACAGGTTCATGTATGTACACCACACACACACACACACCCACACACACACACACAAAACAAACATAAGAAAAAGTCACTCCCCGTATGTTTTGCAGTTTGATTTTTTTCCACTTAACCCTACCTTAAAGTTTTCTCTGTCTGTTCATAACTGTCTAGTCAGACTTAAAATATGTTTTTGAAGAGGTAAGACACGCAAATATGAAATATAATAGTGTATAAGGGAATATAGAACTTCCCCCTTGGTTCCTATTCCTCGACCTTCCAGTTCCCCTTCTCAGAGGCACTGTGGTTGCTGGTTACATATGTAGCCCTCCAGTCATGTTATTTATGTATTTATTTATATTATTTTTCGAGACGGAGTCTCACTCTGTCACCCAGGCTGGAGTGCAGTGGCATGATCTTGGCTCACTGCAACAGCCCCCTCCCAGGTTCAAGCAATTCTCCTCCCTCAGCCTCCCAAGTAGCTGCGACTACAGGCATGCGCCACCACGCCCAGCTAATTTTTGTATTTTTAGTAGAGAGGGGGTTTTGCCATGTTGGCCAGGCTGGTCTTGATCTCCTGACCTCAGGGGATCCATCTGCCTCAGCCTCCCAAAGTGCTGGGATTACAGGCTTAAGCCTCTGTGCCCAGCCTATTACTTTCTTTTTTGTGATGAAGTCTCACTCTGTCACCCAGGCTGGAGTGCCATGGCGCGATCTCTGCTCCTGCAACCTATGCCTTCTGGATTCAAGTGATTCTCCTGCCCCAGCCTCCTGAGTAGCTGGGATTACAGGTGTGCACCACCACACCCGGCTAACTTTTGTATTTTTTGTAAAGATGGGTTTTTGCCATGTTAGCCAGGCCGGTCTTGAACTGCTGACCTCAAGTGATCCACCTGCCTCAGCCTCCCAAAGTGCTACAATTACAGGTGTGAGCTGCTCCATCCAGCCTCCAGTGATGTGTTATACACATGCAGCCACATAGAGAGCCCCTTCTGCACCCCTCCAAAATGGCAGCACAGGCCACGGCTGTTGTGCATCTCAGTCTTTGCATCTAACTGTGTATTTTGGCCATTCATCCATGGTAGTAGAGAGAGGGCCACTGCACAGTCTTCTGCTATAGGGGTCAACCATAATGATTAAGCCTGTCTGCTATTGACAGGTATTTAGGTTGTTTCTAGTCTTTTTGCTCTTAAAAGCAAGGCTGCAGCAAAAGCACGTTCTTGGTGGACCATGTCTGTCTCTAGGTTGGGTATTTAGAAAGCCGTGATATTGCACTGCAGCTTCATAAAGAAGGTGTGATTATCCATCACTTTATGGAGGAAGCTCAGGGGTAGGTCTGTATGCGCAAGTCAGGTAGGTGATAAGGCAAAGCCAACACTCTGCCCAGGCCTATGTGTCGTTTTTTTTTTTTTTTTTTTTTCGAGACCGAGTCTCGCTCTATCACCCAGGCTGGAGTGCAGTGGCACAATCTCAGCTCACTGCAACCTCTGCCGCCCGAGTTCAAGCAATTCTCCTGCCTTAGCCTCCTGAGGAGCTGGGACTATAGGCGTGTGCCACCACGCCTTGCTAATTTTTGTATTTTTAGTAGAGATGAGGTTTCACTGTGTTGGCCAGGCTGGTCTCGAACTCCTGACCTCAGGTGGTCCACCCACCTTGGCCTCCCAAAGTGCTGGGATTACAGGTGTGAGCCACTGCACCTGGCCAGCCCTGTGTGTCTGAAAGCCAGTGTTCCTTCCACTTCCCTCCCTTCCCTCCCTGTTCCTCATTTCTGCTGCAGGCCCTGGGAGCACCCCCTGCTCAGGGCTCCGTGACTGACCATATAAAGCGTCAGGGAAAAACTGGAGCTGCTTCCTAATACGGTCACAAGAGGGAAATCCTGGGCCTGCAGCTGGGACTTGCTGGTGGTGGCACAGGGCCCATGAGATGCCGGCTGGGACACAGGAGGCTGGGATGTTGAAACCTCTGAATTTAACCAGCTGGAGAGGGGCTCATGGGGCCAGAGAGGCAGAAACACAGCCAACTGTGGTTGGACTGGGTGGAGGTGAAGGAGAAGTGGCTGAACAATGTGGGAGGAAGAGCCAGAAGCTGAAGCCCCACGGCCCTGCCGTGAGATGTGCGGCTGCCTGCGCCAGTCTTACCTTCGCTCCGTCGTCATACCCTGGCTTGCTTGGAAAGCTTTTACAGAACTCAGCAGAGATTCAGATCTACCTGGAAGTATGGATTAAGTGCTTGATGTGTGCATGGCACTGGGAGAGATGTCCCAAACAAAGAGGATGAAAGCCATATTCCTCTTTCAGAAGCTGGTGATGGAGTTGAAAAGGCAGTGTGGTCCTTCCTTCTTTTTAAAAATCCATTTTATTCCTTTTTTTTTTTCTTCGAGACAGTCTCACTCCGTCACCCAGGCTGGAGTGTGGTGGCATGATCTCGGTTCGCATAACCTCTGCCTCCTTGGTTCAGGCGACTCTCCTGCCTCAGCCTCCTGAGTAGCTGGGATTACAGGCATGTGCCACCACACCCAGCTAATTTATTTTTAGTAAAGACGGGGTTTTGCCATGTTAGCCAGGCTGGTCTCAAACTCCTGACCTCAAGTAACCTGACCTCCCTGACTTCCCAAAGTGCTGGCATTAAAGGTGTGAGCCACCATGCCTGGTCTCTTCCTTCTTTTTTAAAAATTCATTTTATTCTTTTTCTTTCTTCCTTTCTTTCTTTTTCTTTCTTTTTCTTTCTTTCTTTTTCTTTCTTTCTTTCTTTCTCTCTCTCTTTCTCTTTCTCTCTTTCTCTTTCTCTCTCTCCCTCTTTCTCTCTTTCTTTCTCTCTTTCCCTCTTTCCCTCTTTCCCTCTCTTTCTCTTTCTCTCTTTCTCTCTTTCTTTCGTCCCACTCTGCTGCCCAGGCTGGAGTGCAGCGCCATGACCTCAGCTCACTATAACCTCCACCTCCTGAGTTCAAGTGATTCTCCTACCTCAGCCTCCTGACTAGCTGGGATTACAGGTGCCTGCCATCACGCTTGGCTAATTTTTGTATTTTTAGTAGAGACGGGGTTTTGCCATGTTGGCCAGGCTGGTCTCGAACTCCTGACCTCAAGTGGTCTGACCTCCTTGGCCACCTGAAGTGCTGGGATTACAGCTGACTGAGTGTCTACCCCGTGCCTGGCACTGTGCGGGGTGCAGGAGATACAGTAGTGTGTGGGTCACAGTCCAGGAGGTGATATTTAGGCAGAGCTCTAAAAGAGGAGAGGGAACCAGCTGTGGGAAGATGAGGGGAAAAGTGTTCCAAGTGGAGGGAACAGCATATTGAAGGCTCTAAGGTGGCAAGACTTTCCCTCTCATGAAATGAAGGGAGCATAGTAAGAGTCACTAAATAACATTCATTGAGCACCTACTACATACCAGCCGCCATGCTAAGTGCTTTTGGAGCATTATTTCACAGCATGCCTATGAAGGGCTTATTAGTATGCCTCCCTGTTTTGTAGATGAGGATAAGTGAGACTCAGAGAGGTTAAGGGACTTGCCCAGGGTCACACAGTGAAGAAGTAGCAGAGTGAAGGTTCAAATTCAAATACCCCATACCCAGTTCTGAGCCCTTAGGCACTGCCCTTTACTGCCTCCAGGTCAAGGGCTTGAGTGAGGACAGGTTGGGCTGTAAATGATACCTACATTCAAAAGCAGCGTGGCAGTGGACATGGCCCCAGAGGAGCTGGAGATGGAGTTGAGGCCTGAAGGAGGGTGGGGCTTGATTGACCTTTGTTCAGGTGACCATGGGCTGGGCGCTTCTCTTTGGGAGGCTTGTCCTGGGGACAGGGGACACTGATTGAACAGGACATAGCCCCTGGCCTGGCTCAGTGCGGTACACTGAGTACCTACTGCTGCCGTGCAAGGCCCCCGGGTCACAGAGGTGAAGTCAGGCTGTCCTGCTCTCAGGAAGGTGTATCATTAATTTATTCCCCTGGCATGCATTTAGCAAGCATTTAGTTAGCACCTATTCTATACCAAAGCCTGTGCTGGCACTGAAGAGGAGAAAGAGGGGGTTTCCTGGCCTCGAGGCACTTGCAGCTGATGTTTGCAGGATGGGTGGGAGGGTCCTGGGTGATGGAATGGGGAAGAGGGGTGTCCAGGCAGGCAGCCCCCCACTCCCAGCCCCACCAGGCTGGATGTGGCTCCTGGGCCCTGCTTACCTCTCACCCTTGCTTTGCTTCTCCATTTGGGTCCAATGGAGCTGCTTATACCAAGCTGCTTATAGTTCACCCCCACGGACCCTGTGTCCTGTTTTTCTGCCCATGTCCCTGCTTTGTCCTGAGCTAGTTAACACCTTGTTGTCCTTTAAGACTCAGCGCAGGGAATACCTCCCCACCTGGAGGTTTCCCTGACCACCCCCAGCGTGGGTTAGGGCCTTCCCTTCCTTGTTCCTATCATTCTCTGTTCTTATGATGTGTTTTAATGTACTTGTTGCCCCTTCTGATCTAAGTTCTTTAAGGGCAGGAGCTATCATTGATTTCTTTATCTCCAGCCTCTGACACAGATGTGGTATATAGTAGGTGCTCAGTAAATGGTTGATGGCTATTTAGACAGGTATATGTTGACTCATTCATGATCCTTTTAGGGGATGGTGAGAACCTCTGTCTCCATCAATCCTGTTTCTTTTATTTTTTTGAGATGGGGTGTCCCTCTGTCACCCGGGCTGAAGTGCATTGGCACCCCCTTGGCTCACTACAACCTCCCTCCACCTCCCAGGTTCAAGTGATTCTCCTGCCTCAGCCTGCCGAGTAGCTGGGACTACAGGCATGTGCCACCATGCCCTGCTAATTTTTTGTATTTTTGGTAGAGACAGGGTCTCACTGTGTTGCCTAGGTTGGTCTTAAACTCCTGAGTGTGAGCAATTTGCCCTCCTCGGTCTCCCAAAGTGCTGGGATCATAGGTGTGAACCACTACACCCAGCAATCCTGTACCTTCAAAGAATGTCATTCCTCTTCAGCACCCCCAGACATTACATACCATCGTCCCTTAGCAGACTGAGCCCCGGAAGGACCTTCCCACTCTCTCTTTTTCTTTCTTTCTTTCTTTTTTTTTTTTTTTTTTTTTTGAGACAAGGTCTCATCGTGTCACCCAGGCTGGAGTGCATGGCACAATCATGGCTTACTGCAACCTCAACCTTCCAGGCTTAAGCAAACCTCCCATGTCAGCCTCCCAAGTGGCTGGGACTACAGACAAGTGCCACCATGCCCAGCAAAGTTTTAAATTTCTTGTAGAGATGGGAGTCTCACTGTGTTGCCCAAGCTGGTCTCAGACTTCTGGGCTCAAGCAGTCTTCCTGCCTTGACCTCCCAAAGTGCTGGGATTACAGGTGTGAGCCACCGCACCCGGCCAGACTTTCCCACTCTATAATTGGCTCCAGCCCTTGACTAAAAGCCCCTTGAGGGCTGGGGCCCTGTGTTTGTTTTTATGTTCTAATGTAGTCCCAGCCCTTTTTGCATGGCATCTGGGACATACAGAATGAATGAATGAATGAATGAATGAATGAATGAATGAATGAACAAACAAACGAACGAACAAACGATCAATAGTTTCTGTTTCTGTCGGATGGGCCTAGGCTGGATAGCATAACGGACCATGCTCATAGGTGGGGGTGGGCCAGGCTGGGCTTGGTGCTGCCAGGATCTTCTTTGGTGACCTCGGTCAAGTCACTTAACCCTCTGTTGCTTGGTTCACCCTAGTTGTAACTGAGAGATGGATCTGTGGTTCTCCCTAAGTCACTTGCAGGGAAGAGGATATGCTTTATGGCCATCAGAGTCTTGGGCAGTACTGATGTTTATCGTTTGGGGAAAGCAGTTCCTGTGAGACGGGCTGGAGCCTGTCTCCTGAACTGTGACCTCGACCGTGGGAAAATCTAGTATCCAGTAAGGAAAAATCATGATGATAGTGCCTTACCATGTACAGCATGGCAGGACTCGCCTTGTGCCTTGACTCCTCCATCCCTGATCTGATTATTTTCGGATGTTCCTCTTCACCCAGTAGGACAGGACTGCTATTTTTTAAATGGTAAAGTGCATATAACGTAAAATTTACTATTTTAAACATTTTAAAGAAAACAGTGCCATTAAGTGCATTCACAATATTGTACAGCTATCAATTTCAAGACAGGGTCTTGCTCTGTCACCCAGGGGCTAGAGTTCAATGGTACAATCATAGCTCGCTATAACCTTGAGCTCCTGGGATCAAGCAATCCTCCTGACTCAGCCTCCCAAGTAGCTGGGACTACAGGTGATCACCACCATGGCCAGCTATTTTTTTTTTTTTTTTTTTTTTTGTAGAGAGGGGGTCTGGCTGTTGTTGCCTGGGCTGGTCTCAAACTCTTAGCCTGAAGCAATCCTCCCACCTTGGCCTCCCAAAGTGCTGGGATTACAGGCATGAGCCACTATGCTTGGCCCCAGAGCATTTTTATAGCCCCAAAAGGAAACCCTATATCCATAAGCAATTCCTCCTCATTTCCCCCTCTCTCCAGCCCCTGGGAACCACGAGTCTGTTTTCTGTCTCTGTGGCTTTGCCTACTCTGGACACTTCATATAAATGAGACGATATAGTAGGTGACCTTTCGTGCCTGGCTTCTTTCACTAGGCATATTTTCAAGCTTCATCCACATTGGAGAGCTCGTGTCAGTGTTTGTCTCTGTTTTCCAGATGGGGAAGGTATTAATGGTCAGGAGCAGGCGCTCTGGGGTAAACAGGACTTCTAGTTCCCAACTTCTCTCCAGCTGTGTAACCTGGTGACAACCTCACCATGCCTCACTTTGCCCTCCTGTCAAACGGGCAGTGAGGAAATCACTGTTACTGAGTAGTTGTGAAGATTCCATAGGAGATGCCTTGCCATCTTCTAGAGGCTGAGTCACTGGGGTTTCTTCTTAGATATGGACATTGGGAAAGAGATCAGAGGGTGGTGGGAGGAGAGAGAGGTTGGAGGATTATTACCTTTTCATCCCTCCCTCCTGGACCACAGTTTTGGCAGTTGTGTTTCTATATGGCTGCGGATGCCTCTGGACAGCCCCTTTTTAGGGGTGCATGGCTTTCTATGTCCCCAATGTTCAGTTGACATTCCCTCTCTGTCTGGGTGTGGTTGCTCCCACCTGTAATCTCAGCACTTTGGGAAGCTGAGACTGGCTCATCGCCTGAGCTCAGGAGTTCGAGACCAGCCTGGGCAATATGGTGAAACCCTGTCTCTACAAAAAATAAAATAAAATAAAAATTACCTGGGCATGCTTGTGCACACCTGTGGTACCACCTACTTGGGAGGCTGAGGCAAGAGGATCACTTAAGCCCAGAAACTCAAGGTTGTAGTGAACCAAGATCACCCCACTACACTGCAGCTTGGGCGACAGAGCAAGACCCTGTCTCAAAAAAAAAAAAGTAAACAACATTCTCTTCTGTTCTTGCTCTTCAGACTTAACTGCTCTCGTCACTGGTTGGGTTTCTTTAATTCTGCACACATATCTGTAAACAGTTGCTTTATTAAATGTTCCTGAGTTAATATCTTAAGTGCGCTGTTCATTTTCTGTGCCACCTGTTAAATGATGAGCATTTAATACAATTGTGAGCATCCAAAAAAGATCCTGTGTAGTGCTTAGTTTGGTGCCCAACACATAGTAAGTGCTCAATGAACGGTGGCTGTTATTTAAGCCAGTGAGGTCCAGGGAGGTAAAGTGACAGCTCGGAGGAGTGGAGCTGAGATTTGAACCCAGAGCTCTTCAAAACTCCACAGTTTGGCCAGGTGCAATGGCTCACGCCTATAATCCCAGTGCTTTGGGAGGCTGAAATGGGAGAATTGCTTGAGCCCAGGAATTTGAGACCAGCCTGGGCAACACAGTGAAACCCACGTCTCTACAGAAAATACAAACTTCGGCCAGGCCTGGTGGCGCCGGCCTGTAGTCCTGGCTACTTGGGAGGCTGAGGTAGGAGGATCACCTTAGTCCAGAAAGGTCAAGGCTGCAGTGAGTCGTGTTCACACCACTGCACTCCAGCCTAGGTGACAGAGTGAGACCCCATCTCAAAACAAACACAAAAGCCCCAACATTGCAAAATATAACATAGGCAGCCTGGAAACCCACTCTCACCCTTTCTCCTCTTCCCCCATACCTGGAATATCAGTGAGGCCCAGGATTTCCACTAAGACTTCAAGCTCCAGTCTCCCCATCTCTAAAATGAGAATGTTGAGTGCTTCTGTGCGATCTGTCTTCCCTGGAGGAGGTCTGGAAGTAAGCTGGGTTCTCTGTCTGCAGACATACTCTGGCCTCTTCTGCGTGGTGGTCAACCCCTATAAACACCTGCCCATCTACTCGGAGAAGATCGTCGACATGTACAAGGGCAAGAAGAGGCACGAGATGCCGCCTCACATCTACGCCATCGCAGACACGGCCTACCGGAGCATGCTTCAAGGTGAGTGAACCCAGTGAGGGCTGCACGGGGCCAGCTCCAGGGAGCCCCTCCCGTCCTGCTTGTCTGCAGCTCTTGCCAGGAATGTGGAGCTTGGCAGGCGGTGTGAGGGACCAGGAGTTACTGTGGCTGAAAAAGGGAAAAAGCAAAAGGAACATCTGTGTTTGCAGCCTGGGAGGGTGAGGGAGAGCCGAGAGCTTGGGCAAATACGGGCATGGGCCCGCTCTAGCTCCGGGGCTCACTGCCCACGGGCCCTGCCAGGCCAGCTGTCTGCAAAGGATGGGAAGAGGGTGGGGAACAGCCCTGGGGCTGAGCCACTGTGGTCTGTGTTGGCACCTACCTGTCCTTCAACCCCTGTGGGACTGTGGGTAAATATCTTTTCCTCTACAGTTTCCTCATTTGTCAGAAGAGGTGATAGTCTCTATCTTGTAGCTTCTTGTGAAGATCGTTAATGCTGGTTTTTCCAAACTTAAGACTTGTGCCTATTACCTTCGTGTTTATATGTTATTATTTTTACTATTGTTTTATTATTTTTGAGACAGGGTCTCACTTTCTCGCCCAGGCTGAAGTGCAGTGGTGCGATCTTGGCTCCCTGCAACCTCCGCCTCCTAGGCTCAAGCAATTCTCCTGCCTCAGCCTCCCAAGTAGCTGGGACTATAGGCATGACTGCCATGTCAAGCTAATTAAAAAAGGTGTTTTGTGGTTTTTTTTTGGAAGTGACAGGGTCTTGCTATACTGGCTGCTCTCAAACTCTTGGCCTCAGGCGATCCTCCCACTTTGGCCTCCCACAGTTATGGGATTATAGGCATGAGCCACGGCACCCAGGCCTTCTCACCTTCTATTTAGAACACTTTGGAGCCCCTGAAATAGCCACCTCCAAGTCAAACCGAGGGACTAGGCAGTTAATACAAACAAGTGTACCAGGTCAGGTGAAGAGTACGAGAAACTGGAAAACTCACACCCCCTCTGAAAGGGCACCGACAGATGGGAACCCAGGGATCTGAGTTGGGAGTTGAGAGGGTCCCAATTCTGGAAGTTCTTGAGGCAGGAATCCAGGTGTGCCTGAGAGATGCCACGACCCCGCCCCCAAGGTAGAGGGGCTCAGTTATAAGTGCCCCTGACAGAGTTAGCCAGACTCCACAGGTAGGACCAGAACTGGGCCCCTTTAGGCAGGGCCTGCCATTACCTCCAAAGACCAGCAGGTGGAGCCTTGCAAGGACAATCTTGGAGATGTAATCTCAGGTTGTAAAGTGACGGCTCCTGGAGTTAGGTATCTGTCTTTGTATTAAACACACAAACATACACATTCTTTATGGTCTCCCTTGATGGAAGAGTATTTACAAAGTGGTTCGTGTACATCTTTGGGAAGCTGAGCATCACAGACTTCAGTGTTCCTATCATTTGGGGTGCATTCGGATGCAAGTAAGATAACTAACTAAAGTGGCTTAACCAGTAGGAGTTCATTGCCTCACATAACAGGAAGCCTAGTGGCTGATTTCAGGGTTGACTTCCTTGGGATTTTTCTCAGCTTCTTCCTCATGGTCACAAAGTGGTAGCCATAGTTCCAGATATCACGTTTTCATGTGATAATATCCAAAAGCATGAAGGAAGTGGAGGGTAAGATTCTTTTCCTGTGTCTCTTTTTTTTTTTTTTTTTTTTTTTTTTTTAAATCAGGGAGAAACTTGGTCATATGCTAACCCCTAAAGCAATCACTGGCAGAGGGGATTGGAGTGTTTATGATTTGTTTGAACCATTCCTGGTTCTTTTTTTTTCTTTCTTTTTTTTTTTTTTTGAGACAGGGTCTCACTCTGTTGCCCAGGCTGGAATGCAGTGGCATGATCTCAGCTCACTGCAACCTCTGCTGCCCGAGTTCAAGTGATTCTCCCACCTCAGCCTCCAGAATAGCTGGGATTACAGGTGTGTGCCACCATGCCTGGCTAATTTTTTGTATTTTTAGTTGAGACTGGGTTTTGCCATGTTGGCCAGGCTGGTCTCGAACTCCTGACCTCAAGTTATCCGCCTGCCTTGGCCTCCCAAAGTGTTGGGATTATAGGCATGAGCCACCATGCCCGGCAATTCCTGGTTCTTTCCTGGAGCTGAGGGAGGTCCCACTAAACACATTTTATTTTAAATACCAAAAAGAAATAAAATTCTGTTAGCAAAGGAGAAGGAGGGGGAGCGACAGGTGGGTAAGCATTTCTACAGTGCTCTGAAAAAATTTATTTGTAACTTTAAAAAGTCTTCAATATTGTATATTCATTCTAGAAAAACTTAAACATATATTTAAGTAAAAGAGAACTTGCTGGCACCTATGATTCTATCATCCAAAACTCATCACCATTAACATTTTGTTATGTGACCTTTCATTACACTAACTGAGCTAAATGGCATGAAATGAAGGAAATTTTTACCATCTGAAGATAATTTGTTCCAGAAAAAGATCACTTAAAACAGAGACCAAAGTTTCACTGTAGATAGTATGTGTGTGGAGGAGGGAACGAGAGTGGGCAAAATATTTGACTGACCTTGAAAAACGACATTGCAGCCTGGGCACAGTGGCTCACACCTGTAATCCTGGCACTTTGGGAAGCCCAGATGGGTGAATTGCTTGAGGTCATGAGTTCGAGACCAGCCTGGGCAATATGGCGAAACCATGTCTCTACAAAAAATACAAAAATTACTTTGGTGTGGTAGCACGTACCTGTAGTCCCGCTTCTTCGGAGGCTGAGGTGGGAGGATCGCTTGAGACCAGGAAGCAGAGGTTGCAGTGAGCCGAGATCACGCCACTGCACTCCAGCCTGGGTGAGAGAGCCAGAACTTGTCTCAAAAGAAAAGAAAAAACGACATTGCAAATTATAAAAATAGGTTAATTTCAGCTTACATGTAATAAGAATTTTAATTACAAGTAGGTGCTAATTTGTAGATTCAGTATAAAATGAATTAAGAGTGGGTGTGATTTTTTTCTGTAACTTTTTTTGGGATGAGGGCAAAATCATGTGAGAGCGTAAAACGACATTCTTCATGTCATGCTTGACTTCCGCAGCGCGAGCTAAAGAGGATCATTCTTACCGATTTATTTGATGGGTCACCAGTTTTCCTAAGGGCGTCTTTTACTTCTTTGGTGTTTAAGTCTCTCAAAGCCCCTGTGGTCTTAGCGTTCATTCAGCTGTGAATTACCCTGAATCTTTTTCTTTCTTTTATCTTTCTTTCTTTCTTTTTTTTTTTTTTTTGGATGGAGTTTCCCTCTTGTTGCCCAGGCTGGAGTGCAATGGCATAATCTCAGCTCACTGCAACCTCCGCCTCCTGGGTTCAAGTGATTCTCCTGCCTCACCCTCCCAAGTAGCTGGGATTACAGGCATGCGCCACCACACCTGGCTAATTCTGTATTTTTAGTAGAGACGGGGTTTCACCATATTAGCCAGGATGGTCTTGATCTCCTGACCTTGTGATCCGCCTACCTCGGCCTCCCAAAGTGCTGGGAGTACAGACACGCACCATCATGCCATGCTAATTTTGTATTTTTAGTAGAGATGGGGCATCACCATGTTGGTCAGGCTGGTCTTGAACTCCTGGCCTCAGGTGATCCTCCCTGCTTGGCCTCCCAAAGTGGTGGGATTACAGGTGTGCACCACCACGCTTGGCCCCTGAATCTTTTTTTTTTGGCCTTTCCAAGGCCGCTGACTTTGCCAGTCACTGCACCTTATTTCACAGAGCTGCCACTTTGTTTTGTGTTCGTATCATGATGGTGGATTTTGACACCCAATAATTGGCAAGGTGAAGCCATTGAATTGTAGGTAGTGGAGAAGGAGGTTTCGGTGGAGTTTGATCGCTCATGTAGTCATTGAAGAATATTTTTGTGTTGTGGGGACTTTTGCTTTCCTAGACCAGCAGTCCTCAACCTTTTTGACACCAGGGACCAGTTTCATAGAGGTCAGTTTTTCCATGGACCACGGGGAGAGATGGTTCGGGATGATTCAAATGCATTACATTTATTGTGCACTTTATTTCTATGATTACATTGTAATATATAATGAAATAATTATACAACTCACCATAATGTAGAATCAGCGGGAGCCCTGAGCTTGTTTTCCTGCAACTAGACAGCCCTATCTGGGGGTAAGGGGAGACAGTGACAGATCATCAGGCATTAGATTATCATAAGGAGCACACAGCCTGGATCCCTCATATGTACAGTTCACAATAGGGTTCATGGTTCTATAAGAATCTAATGCCACCTCTGATCTGACAGGAGGCAGAGCTCAGGCGGTGATTGGAGTGATAGGGAGTGGCTGTAAATACAAATGAAGCCCACTACTTACCTCCTGCTGTGCAGTACCAGTCGGTGGTTTGAGATGCCTGCCCTAGACCACCTCTTAACTGTGGGGCAATGTTGTAATTGACAAGGACACCCTGTGTTCATACATTTGATTCCTCGTGGGCTCTAGGTTTTAACATAAAATTGCATAGTCAGCTCTCTGAAGCTACTTAGAAATGCTCACTTGACACGTAGTAAGCTCCAATAGGAAATAACAATTATGACTGGGCACAGCAGCATGTCTCCAGTCCTAGCACTTTGGGAGGCCAAGGCAGGAGGATCACTTGAGGCCAGGAGTTAGAGACCAGCCTGGGCAACATAGTGAGCTCTTGTCTCTACAAAGAAATAATTAGCTGGCCCCAGTCTGAGTCTGTAGTCCTAGCTACTCTGGAGGCTGAGGCAGGAGGATGGCTTGAGCCCAGGTCTTCAAGAATGCAGTGTGCTATGATCGTGCTGTGGTACTCCAGCCTTGGCAACAGAGTAAGACCCTGCCATGAAAGAAAGAAAGAAAATGACAACCGTGAGTATGCACGTCCATAAAAGATAAACTCTTTACTTAATTTAAATGTTAACCAACACCTGCTATGCACTCGTCTATTTTGGCATGACCTGTTGCTTTCTGGCACGTCATTGAGGGTGGACTCCAAAAATAAAAAGAATCTCAAAAATCACGGAGAGAAATTTAAGCTTGGGAAGAATTCTGTTCATCTGCTTAATTTTTTCTCCATTCCCAAGTAGGAAATTGGTTTTTGTGAAGAAACATGTAGGCCCAGTGTGTTGACTTCATTGATAAATGGCACTATCTCATTCTGTTAACTCACTGGGCTGGGATCCACACTAAGCTTACCATAAAGGTGGAGAGAGAAAGCTAGCACACGTGGCTTCTTCCTTGAGTTCTTCATGGAAAAGATGGGGTGTGAAAAGGCGGCACTGAGGAGGGATGGGTAACACACATGCACTGAGTATAAGAGGAGGCATTGCAGTTGTGTCATGTGGACAGTAAGTTCCTGAGGACCTATAAACTCCATCCTTCTCTGCATGTTCATCATTGTATCTCCAGCACATTTTCTGGTGCCTGGCACATAGTAGCTGCTCAGTTAGTATTTGTTGAATGAATGAATTATTAGAGTTATTTATAGAAAACAACCTACCAGGGTCAGGATGGATGGGGTGGGTTATTTGAGAGAGGTGGGGCTTTATAAGCCTCGAAGAATGGTTTGCTAAGGTGAGAGAAAGGGGACAGAGATGGCTTTCTAGCCAAGAATAATAAAAGCATACATGTAGGGGATGAGAATGGGTATGACGAGTGTGGGAGGAGCTGGTTTAGAGGGGTTGACTAGTATACTGTGGCAGGGAGCTCAGAGCCAGAGCTCAGCCCTTTGCTGTCTCACAGGAGTTGGGAAAATAGGAGGGACTTTCTAAGAGATACTTTACAACATGGCACCCTCCCAGATGGAAGCCAAGCCCCTTGAGGGTATGGGGAAGAGAAGCCGATATTTAAAATATGTATCTCATATCTGCATATGCATAAATTGTGTCATGTTTATTTTTTAAATTCTCCCCCTCCCCCTTTTTTCTGAGGCAGAGTCTCGCTCTGCCACCCAGGCTGGAGTGCAGTGGCACGATCTCAGCTCAGTGGTATGATTTTGGCTCACTGCAACCTCTGCCTCCTGGGTTCAAGCGATTCTTGTGCCTCAGCCTCCCGAGTAGCTGGGACTACAGGCACACACCACCATGCCTGGCTAATTTTTGTATTTTTAGTAGAGATGGGGTTTTGCCATACTGGCCAGGCTGGTTTCAAACTCCCGACCTCAAGGTGATCTGCCTGTGTCGACCTCCCAAAGTGCTGAGATTACAGGCATGAGCCACTGCACCCAGCTGTGGTTTGTTTTTGGAATAGATGATACATACAAATCCAAAAGGTGAACTTCTCCCTTCAACCCTTGTGCATTAGACCCTTAGCTTCCCTCCCAAGAGACAATTATGGTTTCTAGTGTATGAGGTTTTCTCCTAGAGATATTTTTGCAAGTATAAGAAAATAGGTATCTATTTTCTTCCCTAAGGTTTCCCTACAAATGCTAGCATTCCATATATATACGGTTCTATATTTTGCCAGAGGGCGTTACATATCAGTGCATATAGGAATTCCTTGTTCCCTTTTTTAAAAAATTGGTTTTTATTTTTGTTAAAAGTATTCATGCAGATGGCTTAGAGTCAAGTAATTTTTGAAGGCTTGTTAAGAAAAATAGCCATCCTCTGCTACTTCTCAACTCCTTTAATTGATTTTTTTTTTTTGGTATTTACCACCATATCTCTAAAAACAACATTTGCTCATAGTGCTGCTATCTTATTTTGTTTTCAATTTCAGGTGTCATCTATTGACTTTCCTCCATGAAAGATGAAATTTAGCTCATTCACCCCCTGGATTTGCCCCTACTTCCTCATTCCAACACACATGCCTCATCTCATAGAGTCCCAATGTAATTTTATCTTAGTTTTGACAAACTCAGTGTTCAGCGTTTCCATTATTATGACTGTGTAATGCTATCTAGAGTTTACATTATTGTGATTATGTAGATGTTATTCGAAGCTGAGCTTTGCACTGCTTTGTGACTACTTTTCTTCTTTCTGTATGACTTTTCTTTTTCCTGGAGTTAGCAATTGCCTTTTTTTCTCCCAATCTTGTTTTCCATGTACTTAACCAGCAATTCTGCCCCAAATCCTCCTTCTAAATGTGTTAATCTCCTTTTAATATGTCCAGACATATATTGGAGATCATATTGATATCATCTCCTTGAAGGTGATCTCTACTATAGCCTTCTGATCTGCCCTGGCTTTCTCTATAGCTAGTAGCTGTCATATAGGATCTTTTTCACCATCCTTGAAATTCCCCTTAATGCTTTCATAGTGGATTCCTTGTTTCCCAGTTTTCATGTCTTCCTCTTTCTTGCTTTACTCTCCTGCTTAAATCAAGCACTTTGTCCAGTAGCTTCTCAAGAAAGAATGTATGTGATCTTGAGGCATTGAGAACTTCCATATCTGAGAGGCTTGATGCTTCTCTAACACTTAAAGGATAGTTTAGCTGGGTTTAAAATTTCAGGCAAGAAAGTTGTTTTCGGAAAGTTGTAAATAACTTTCTTGCCTGAGCTTTTTAAGGCATTTGAGTTGTTGCCTTCTAGTTTCAGTTTTGAGAAGATGAAACCCAATCTGATTCGTGTGTGTGTGTGTGTGTGTTTGTGAGTGTGTGTGTGTGTGTGATTATATTTCTGGCTGGGAATATTCTTGATCCTTTGTACATGACCAGTTTTTGTTTTTCCTCCTTCTCTAGAAGCTTTTAGACTGTCTTTGTCTCCCTATTCATGATGATGGGACTTGCTATGAGTCCATTTTTATTTGTTATCCTGGACATTTAGTGGCCCAATTAATCTATAAACTTGTGTCCACAAATTCTGGGAAATTTTGCAAATTATTTCCTTGATGCTCTCTTTCTCCCTGTGTTCTCTGTTTCTTTTTCCTAGGAGTCTTTTTATTTCCATAATGGAATTCCTAGACCGATCCTATAATTTTAATCTCTTTCTCTTGTTATTTTCTTCACTTTAATGTTTTTAATTGTATTTTCTGGGCACTTACTTCAACTTTTTCCCCTAACTCTTCCATTGTGTTTTAAATTTATGGTATATATTTTATTAAATTCCAAAAATTCTATTTTATTTTTAAATGTTTCTTTCATATGACATTCTTTTTCTGTGGATGTGATATCCTGTTTATCAAAGGATATTTAATGCAGAGTCTTTTTCCTCCAAGATGCGTATTTTCCTATTTATTTGTTTTAACTTCTGTCTGTCATATTAGTGGATTTCTTCAGATGTCTTGGGATTCTTGGCTATCCATTCATCTTCGATGCTTTAGTGCATGGGATACCACAGAGTTGATGGAAGCTCAGTGCCTGTAGGATGGGCTTGCTGATGTGCTTGGCTATAATATGAAAGAGCTGGGCCACCCATTAGGACACTTCTGATTTGTCTTTCAGTCTTTTGTTCATGGGCTAATCTGATTCTTTACAGAAGGTTTGTAGAAAAATCTTCTGCCTGGAGGTTAAAGATTTGTCTAGTATCATTTTTAGGGTCTAGTTGAAAAGAAGCTGAGGGTTTCAAAATGTGGGGTGAAATTTGTACATTACCCTCCTCCTTTCAGAATGGTTCCTGGTGTCCCCCCAGGACAGAGACCCACTGTTTAACCCTCACCAGAGACTAAACCCACCACCTTCTGTGGGGTGTGAGAAGGGCAGTCACTTGGCTTCAGGGAGTGTAGAAGGTATCCAAGAGGTCTAACAGTGCCTTATATTTGACCCAGTCCTTATGTTTTTGTCTCGTCCTTGATCTTTTCTTCCAGAGGCCCCTGGCATTGCCCTTTTCTGAGGTTTGGGGTAGAAATGGGGAATTCTGTGTTGAAATTAGGTCATTTCTCACCTTTCCTCACTGCTCACTTAGACTTTTTTCTTGGTACTCTTTTTTTTTTGAGATGGAGTTTCACTCTTGTTGTCCAGGCTGGAGTGCAATGTCATGGTCTCGGCTCACTGCAACCTCCACCTCCTGGGTTCAAGTGATTCTCCTGCCTCAGCCTCTCAAGTAGCTGGGATTACAGGCATCCGCCACCACACCAGGCTAATTTTTGTATTTTAAATAGAGATGGGGTTTCACCATGTTGGTCAGGCTGGTCTCGAACTCACGACCTTAGGTGATCCACCCAACTCGGCCTCCCAAAGTGCTGGGATTACAGGCGTGAGCCATAGTGTCTGGCCTTTTCCTTGGTACTTTTCAACGCTGATCCCGTTTTCTGGCTTCCAAGATGGCTTTGCTGTTCTCCCCTCTCTAGTTCTTTTTAAACTGCCTCATATATTTTTACACTTTTTGGTTTGTTTTTTTTTTGGGGGGGATGGAGTTTCCCTCTTGTCACGCAGGCTGGAGTGCAGTGGTGCGATCTCTGCTCACTGCAGCCTCCACCTCCTGTGATCAAGAGATTCTCCAGCCTCAGCCTCCTGAGTACCTGGGATTATGGGTGCATGCCACCATGTCCAGCCAATTTCTGTATTTTTAGTAGAGACAGGTTGGCCAGGCTCATCTCAAACCCCTGACCTCAGGTGATCCACCCGCCTCAGCCTCCCAAAGTGCTGGGATTACAGGCGTGAACCACCACGACCGGTCTTTTTACACTTTTTTTTTTTTTTTTTTTGCCTTTTTTCCCCCACTTTTGTGTGGAGAATGTTGCCCCCCTTTTGTTATATTTCCCAGGCAGGTCTTGAACTCCTGGGCTCAAGCTTTCCTCATGCCTGTGCCTTCCTAAGAGCTGGGATTCCAGGCATGAGCCACCATGCCCGGCTAAACTGGTTCATGTATTTTTGGAAAGTCTTTTACTGTTATTTTAGTAAGGTTCAGGAAGGAAGAGAGCTAAATGCATGCGCTCAGCCTGCTATCTTCTCATGGGAATTCCTCATGCCTTTTACAAAGAAGCGATAATAATAATCATGGATTTTTATTACATGCTTCCTATAAAGCTCAGGGCTTTACAGAAATATTCTCAGTTAATCTTTACCACAAACCTACAAGGTGGACAGGACCAGATTAGGAATTTTAAAACTAAGCCCTGAAACTATTAAGGTGCAGGCATATGTCATCCAAAAAAAAATTAAATTATAAAGTAAGGAAGGCTGACAAAATTGTTTTTGTTTTTGCTTTTGCTTTTTTTAGAGACAGGGTCTTGCTCTGTTGCCCAGGCTAGAGTGTAGTGGTGCGATTATAACTCGCTGCAGCCTCAAACTCCTGGGTTCAGCAGTTCTGCCTCAGCCTCCCAAGTTGCTGAGACTACAGAGATGCACCACCATGCTCAGCTAATTAAAAAATAAATAAATAAATAAATAGAAAGGTGTTTTTTGTTTGTTTGTTTTGAGACAGAGTTTCACCCCTGTCGCCCAGGCTGGAGCGCGATGGCACAATCTCAGCTCACTGCAACCTCCACCTCCTGGGTTCAAGTGATTCTCCTGCCTCAGCCTCCTGAGTAGCTGGGATTACAGGCACGTGCCGCCATGCCCAGCTAATTTTTGTGCTTTTAGTAGAGATGGTGTTTCACCATGTTGACCAGGCTGGTCTTGAACTCCTGACCTCAGGTGATCCACCCATCTCGGCCTTCCAAAGTGCCGGGATTACAGGCATGAGCCACCGTGCCCAGCCTTTTTTATTTTTGAGATGGGTTCTCACCTTGTCACCCAGGCTAGAGTGCAGTGGCAAGAACATGGCTCACTGCAGGCTTGACCTCCTAGGCTCCAGTGATCTTCTTACCTCAGCTCCCCAAGTAGCTGGGACTACAGCCACACACCACCACACTTGGCTAATTTTTGTATTTTTGGTGGAGACGGGATTTCACCATGTTGCCCAGGCTGGTCTTGAACTCCTGAGCTCAAGTGATCCACCTGCCTAGGCTTCTCAAAGTGTTGGGATTACAGGGGTGAGCCCACCGTGCCTAGTGAAAAAACAATTTTTTATTTTTTTTTAGAGATAAGGTCTTTACTGTGTTGCCCAGGCTGGTCTCTCATTCCCAGCCTCAAGTGATCCTCCTGCCTTGACCTCCCAAAGTGTTGGGATTATGGGCGTGAGCCACCGTATCCAGCCTAAAGTTGCTATTTTTCCCATGATGTTTATCTTGGTGGTGCTTATGAAATGGCAACTATGGCATTCTTCCTTCTCGTGAATGCCTGTGTGGGTGTGCCCTCAGCATATGCTTGCAAGGTTTATTGAGTGATCCAATGCTAGCCGCCAGAGCTATTATTAGCCCCCTTTTACAGCTGGGAAAACAGACTCAGAGGAGTGGAGAACTTGCTGAAGATTTGTTAAGTGTCAGAGCCAAATATACACTTGGATTATCCTGACTCCAAAGCCAGAGCCCTGCTGGTCAGTCGGTGACACTGGGCAACCACAGGGATCCCCCTCAGTCCCACAGAAGGCTGTCTACTGTCTTTCATCTCAGAGTGTTGACGGCTCAAAGCTTAGGAGGCTGGAGCTGAGTTCAATAAATGAACGTGATGAATAGGAGAAAAGCACCATTAAAGCCCTCCAGACAAGAACCACTTTGGAGCCCCTCCATGGGTCCCTGGGGTGTAGGAGGGGCAGGAAAGCAGATAAGATTCCATTCTGAGCCTCTGCACTTGCCCTGTGCGAGATAACCACAAGTAATGTTTTGTCCTCACCTCATTAGCAACAAATGGCCACTCTCAGGGGATTAAAAAAAGAAATAACAGCCAGCCTTTATCAGCTTGGGGCTCTTGGCTAAGTCCTCTCTAAGCTTAAGACAACTCTGCGGGTGGAGTGATCCAAACGATTTTCTCCACTTTGCAAGTTCCCACACTCAGCTATATCCTTCTGCCTGAGATTGGCAGCCCCCTGGGGGCTGGTTCCTGCTCACCCAACTCCCCTGAGGCTGCTCCCCAGTAGAGGCAGGGAGAGGAAGGGCACTGATGTCCTCAGGGCCCCTGCAATAGGTCAGGACCTGGGTTCACTGCTCCATCAATCCTACATTGTTCGGCCCTCACTAGCGCCACACAGGGTGGGTGGCAGCATCCCCATTTGATCGATGGGGAAAACTCAGCACACCTACTTGGCCCCAGAACTGAGAGTCAAACCTCGGGACCCAGCTTCACTGCCCTCAGAATGTTACTCTTCCCTCCGAGGTAGCGTGGTATAGATAGTGTAGTATTCTTGTCCCCACATAACAGAAGAGGAAACTGAGGCCCCCAGAAGGCTAAGGGACTAGCATAGGCCTTGTGTCTTAGCCTGTTAAGGCTGCTATATCAAAATACCATAGACTGGGTGGCTTTTAAACAGATACTTGTTTCTTGCGGTTCTGGAGGCTGGGAAGTCCAAGATCAAGCTTGGTGTCTGGTGAGGGCCTAGTGGTGCCTTCTCGCTGTGTCTCACGTGGTGGAAGGGACCTGCTAGCTCTCTGGGTCTCTCCCCCCATGAGGATCGAACCCCTATGATCTCATCACCTCCCAAAGGCCCCACCTCCTAATATCATCACTTTAGGGGTGAGGATTCTAGCATATGAATTTGAGGGAGACATGAGCATTCAGACCATGACACCATGTAATCAGAAAGGGGTTAAATATCCTTGGTTGAATATCCTGTCCTGCCGATTCAGAATCTCTGCTGTCTATAACCTCTTCCCTAGATCACTATTTTAGATGATGATGATGATGATAAAGATGATATTAATGGCAATTACTAAGCTCTTAAATGTGCTGTGGGTAATTTTAAGCTCTTTCTGAATCCAGTCTCTTTCAATCATCTTTATGCCCTTGAAAGGTCTGGATTTTTGTCGATTTCCCTGGTGAGGAAACGGGCCCTGGGGGCAGAGGTGATAGGGTGGAGCCAAGAAGTAATTCCCAGCTGTTTCTCTGCAGAGGCAGTGCTGCTACAAACACATCTCCAGGAAGGGGTACAGCCAAATGCTTCTCTGTCTCTTGTGGGTTTTGCAGTGGCTGTCAGCTATGTGTCTGGCCTGGTTGGGAATGAGGGGGGACTGTGTGTGGGAATGAATGGCTCTGGCTGTCTGGCTCAGTCTTTACAGAGGTGCTAGGAGTAGCTGTTTGATGCTCTGACTAATCACGAAAAGTTCACATTTTTATTTTTATTTTATTTTTATTTTCGCTACCCGTGGTGCATTACAGGGAAGGGAGACAGCAAAGGAGAATTATTTTTTAAAAAATAGTAAATACTGGCCAGGCACAGTGATTCACACCTGTAATCTCAGCACTTTGGGAGGCAGAGGCAGGCAGATCATCTGAGGTCAGGAGTTCGAGACCAGCCTGGCCAATGTAGTGAAACCCCATCTCTACTAAAAATACAAAAAATTAGCTGGGTGTGGTGGTCGGCGACTATAATCCCAGCTACTCAGGAGGCTGAGGCAGGAGAATCGCCTGAACCCAGGAGGCAGAGGTTGCAGTGAGCCAAGATTGTACCCGTACACTCCAGCCTGGGCAACAAGAGCAAAACTCCGTCTCAAAAAAAAAAAAAAAAAAAAAAGTAAATATTAAATTGAAAAAGGGACACACTTAAGGGAGTGAACTTGAAAAGCCCCAGTTGACACTTGGCAACAACTTCATTGTCTGTTTTGGGCTTTTTTGTCACAAGATCTCACTCTGTTGCCCAGGCTGGAGTGTAGTGGTGTGATCTCGGCTCACCTGAGCCTCAGCCTATCCAGGCTCAGGTGATCCTCCCACCTCAGCCTCCAGAGTAGCTGCATACAGGCATGCACCACTACAACTGGCTAATTTTTGTATTTTTTGTACAGATGAGGTTTTGCTATGTTTTTCAGGCTGGCCTTGAACTCCTGAGCTCAAGCGATCCACCCACCTCGGCCTCCCACAGTGCCGGGATTACAGGCATGACCCACAGTGCCTGGCCAGCACCTTCCTTGTTAAATTGCATGTGTCAGCCACCTCCCTCGGTGTCCTCCCAGCCTCTGGGGAGTCTGGCTCCCCATTCCCTTGTTTATCCAACAGTATTTTTTTGTGAGACAGGGCCTTGTCCTGTTGCCCAGGCTGGAGTGGAGTGGCACACTCATAGCTCACTCCAGCCTCCAACTCCTGGGCTCAAGTGATCCTCGCCTCTCAGCCTCCCAAGTTGCTGGGACCACAGGTGCAGATTGTCACGTCTGGCTAATTTTTTAATTTTTTGTACAGACAGGGCCTCATTGTGTTGCACAGGCTGGCCTCGAACTCCTAGCCTCAAGCAGTCCTCCCGCCTCGGCCTCCCAAAGTGCTGGAATTACAGATGTGATCCACCACACCTGGTCATTCTAACAATATTGATTATTAGATGTTACCCTAGACAGTCTACTGTGCGTATGTGTAAATACGAATTGAATCATCCCACAAGTAGCTGCTAAGAAGAGGAGGTCCAGGGAGTGGGGAAGTGTAGCCCTGGGGGCCTCAGGAGGACAGGGGAGGCCTCCTTGGAAGGTGAAGTGTAGGCTTGACTAGGGAACTTGATATAGGTTCTATGAGGCCGCTAGGGCTGGAGCAGAGAGAAGGGGGAGAATGTAGGAGGTAGGAGTGGAGGCCCAAGAGGGAAAGCGTTGGTTTTCCTGTCTCTTACACCCCTTCACTGGCCAGTTCTGCTTTCATGTTTTTATTTATTATATTTTTTTAGAGACAGAGTTTCACTCTGTCACCCAAGCTAGAGTGCAGTGGCACAATAATAGCTCCCTGTAACCTCAAACTCTTAGGCTCAAGCAATTTTCTTGCCTCAGCCTTCCAATAGCTGGAACTACAGGCACACACCTCCTTGCCCAGCTAATTAAAAAAAATTTTTTTCATAGAGATAGGGGTCTCACTTTGAGTCTCAAACTCCTCGCCTCAAGCAATCCTTCTGCCTCAGCCTCCCAAAGCACTGGGATTACAGGCATGAGCTCCTATGCCCAGCCCAGTTCTGCTTTTAAAATACCAGGGCTTCCTGTAGGTTTGGAAAATACCTGTTGGGTTGCAGCACAGGCTCTCCAAGTTATCTCTTCTTACTCAGCATCTCATCCTAACCAACTCTGCCAGGAGAGTAGAGTGGGGAGACGAAGGCTGGAGAAAGAGAAGGGCTGTCACTTACAGAGTGGCTTAGGGCATGGGCTCTGGGGCTGGGTTCAACTCCTAGCTCTGCCCCGGCTATTACTTTGTGCCTCAGTTTCCTCACTTGTCCCATGAGGATGATGACTGTGCCTACTCCAGTTGTTACAAGGGTAATTTGGTCAGTGTGTAGGGACACGGTGCATGGACAGGACAAGTTCAACAGGCATTAGCAGTCAGCTGCTGGGGACCCACTGTCAAGGGCCATGCAGTGGCCACGTTCACAGTCACGTCACAAGATCCAGAACCTCTGGCATCTGCCTCCACGCGGGGCATTAGGTAGAAAGCCACTTTTCTACAGGCAGTGGAGGCTGAGACCTTTCTTCTTTACTAGCCCAGGGGTATTGATGGCCCTGCAGAGACAGGGGTTTTGATTACCTCTCACTGGGTCCCCCAGCAGCCTGGCACCAGAAAGAAGGGCAGACGCAGGGAGCCTGGGTCTGTGCTCAGTCCCCGCTGGGTTTTCTCCTTTTATGGTCAGCCTGCAGTGCTCTGGCTCCCCAGCCAGAATCCACCAGCTTGTGTTTGGGCTTGGGCTGAAATAGCTGGTCTGTGGGGAGCTGGGTACCTCCTGGGAGTCCTCAGGCCCGCAGCGGGGGAGGAACCGCTGAAGCCCTTTATCTTCTCAGGAAACGTGCCTCGGGACTTGCACATCCAAAGCCGGGCGGGGAGTCTGGGGAGGAGGAAGGGAGGGAGGCACGTTTAAGGATAGGGTGTGAGGTGATATGAGCCCCCGGGATCCGGGCTGGGAAGCTCAGCCCCAGGCGGATCCTGATGACAGCCGGCCGCCCCCAGCTCCAGCCTTCCCAGCCTCTACGAAGGCTCGGTACTGTGTCCCTGCCCACTTTGGAGCTTCTGTCCCAGGCCCTCTGCTTGGGATGCTCTGCCTCGACCTCTCCCCAGGAGATTCTTTCACATTTTTCTTAATGCTGTTCAGTGGTCACCTCTGCCGTGAAGGCTTCCTGTCTTGCTCAGGTGGTGTCAAAAAACAAACAAACAAAAAACTTCATGTCTATAGCACTTGGGTTCACATCCATCATAGCATTGCTCATCTCTTACAGTCATTTCTTTGCCCATCTGACTCCCACCCTGGGTCATGAACTTCTCAAAAGCAAGGATAAGCAAGTCATGAAGCCAGGTGCGTTGGCTTGAGCCTGTAATTTCAGTTACTTGGGAGGCCAAGGCGGGAAGATCACTTGAGGCCAGGAGTTTGAGACCAGCCTGGGTAATATAGTTAAGGCCTTGTCTCTACAAAAATAAAAAATAAAAATAAATTAGCCAGGCGTGGTGGCATGTACCTGTAGTCCCAGCTGCTCAGGAGGCTGAGACGGGAGGATCACGTGAGCCTAGGAGTTCAAGGCTGCAGTGAGCTATGATTGTGCTACTGCACTCCAGCCTGGGCATCAGCATGACACCTCATCTCTTAAAAAGGAAAAGAAAAAAAAAAAAGCAGATCTTACTGACTTTTGTGCTTTCAGTACCTGGCTCAGGACTCGTTTGTTGAGTGAATATGTGAACACATGAATATGCATTTTCCATTGCTTCTACCTCGGTTGCCTCTCTGAGCCAGAGAGCAATTCAAATTAACAAGCATTTCCTGAGCACCTACTGTATGTCAGGCATTGTTCCTTGTACCCGGGATCAGGCACAGCCCTTGACCTTCAGGAGCTCATTGTTTCATGGGAAAAGCATTAAAAACAAACAATTTTGTAATTGTTGGAAGCCTAATAGACCTGCGTGAAGCGGAAGAAGTCAAATTTATAACCATTCAGAGGTGGTATAAAATGAACATCATTTTAAAAAAAGCTTTATGTGGTATAATTTAAATAAATTCATTTTAAGGATACAATTCACACCTAAATTACATTGCAGCTATGTCTGCATAATATTGCAGCCATTGCTGCAATATAATTTTATATTTCTATCATCCCCCAAAGAAATCTTATGCACTATTTTTGTCACTCCATATTCCTACCCGCAGCTCCTGGCAGCCACGAATTCACAAATCTACTTTCTGTCTCTATGGATTTGCCTATTCTGGACATTTCATATAAATGGAATCATATGTGACCTTTTGTAGCTGGCTTCTTTTTTGTTTTTTGAGACAGAGTCTTGCTCTGTCACCCAGGCTGGAGCTGGAGTGCAGTGGTACGGTTTCAGCTCACCACAACCTCTGCCTCCTGGGTTCAAGTGATTCTCCTGCCTCAGCCTCCCGAGTAGCTGGGACTATAGGCACATGCCACTACACCTGGCTAATTTTTGTATTTTTAGTAGCGATGGGGTTTCACTACGTTGGCCAGGCTGGTCTTGAACTCCTGACCACGTGATCTGCCCACCTCAGCCTACCAAAGTGCTGGGATTACAGGTGTGAGCCTCCGCGCCCAGCCGGCTAGCTTCTTTCACTTAGTATAATGTTGTCAAGGTTAATCTACGTTGTATCATGGATTCGTACTATTTATGTATTTTTTAAGACAGGGTCTGTCTCTATCACCCCAGCTGGAGTACTGTGGCACAATCTTGGCTTACTACAACCTCCATCTCCTGGGCTCAAGCCACTGTCCCACCTCAGCCTCTTGAGTAGCTGAGACCACAGGGATGTGCCACTATGTCCAGCTAATGTTTGCATTTTTTTTTTGTAGAGACGGGGTTTCACCATGTTGCCCAGGCCGGTTTTGGACTCCTGGGCTCAAGCAATCCACCTGCGTCAGCTTCCCAAAGTGCTAGAATTTCAGGCATGAGCCATGGCGCCCGGCCATAATATCCTTTCTTTTCATGGCTGAATACTGTCCCATCGTCTGGGTAGACCACATTTTGTTTATCCATTTACCCATTGATGAACATTTGGTTGTTTCTATTTTTTGGATATTACGAATAATGTAAAGTCCATAATTTTTACCAATATGGAAAAGAAAGACTGTGAATGCCATATCACGGATAGATGGCCTATTATCATTCCATATCAGCTGTACCTTTTTCCACCAAAATGTTTTGAGACATTTGTTAAGTAAGGATCCCAATGATGATAATTACTAAAATGGAGAGAACCTGTGGACCGTGGGCGCCACTAGGCCACGTGACACTCACGTTTATAGAATTAGAGAAAGGCACCGTTTTCTCAAAGCACTTTTCCTCCATCTGCTGAAAGATTATTACAATAAATACACACATCTACAATGACCAATGCAAATAGTTTCTCCATAGAGTTATGCAGTGTACAACATGCACCACTGTCCATGGCCATCCTGTAGGTAGGAGGTCAAGTGGAAAGGTCTCCAACTCAGCTCTAGAAAAGTGCAGAGTTAGAGAAGGTATCATGGAAGAGTTGACTCCCAAGATGATGTTTCATATACAGATTAGGGTATATACCCAAAGAATTGAAAAGGTACTCAAACTAAAACTTGTACAGGAATGTTTATAGCAGCACGATGCAGAATAGCCAAAAGGTGGCAATAACCCAAACATCCGTCAACTGTTGAATGGATAAACAAAATATGATCTACCCATACAATGTGATATGACTTAGCCACAAATAGGCATAAAGTCTGGGACCTGCTACAACATGGGTGATCTTCAGCCACATGCCAAGTGAAAGAAGTCAGACACAAAAGGCCACACGTGTTATAATTCCATTTATGCAAAAAAATCTAGAATAGGTAAGTCCATAGAGACAGAAAGCAAATTGGTGATCGCCAGGGCTTATGGGGGAGTGACTGCTTAATGGGTACAGGGTTTCATTTTGGGGTGAAAGAATATTTTAGAACTACATAGAGGTGGTAGTTATGTAACATTGTGAATGTACTAAATGCCCCTGAATTATGCATTTATTTATTTATTTTTATTACTATTTTTTGAGTTAGAGTCTCCCTCTGTCACCCAGGCTGGAGTGCAGCGGCACGATCTCAGCTCACTGCAACCTCCACCTCCCCGGTTCACGCGATTCTCCTGCCTCAGCCTCCTGAGTAGCTGGGATTACAGGTGTGCACCACCGTGCCCAGCTAATTTTTGAATTTTTGATAGAGATGGGGTTTTGCCATGTTGGTCTCAAACTCCTGACTTGAGGAGATCCAGCTGCCTCGGCCTCCCAAAGTGCTGGGATTACAGGCATAAGCCACCGCACCCGGCTTGAATTATTCACTTTAAAATGGTTCATTTCGTATAGTGTAAATTTTACCTCGATGGAAGAAAAAAAGAGAGAGAGAGA
Organism: Nomascus leucogenys; assembly: GCF_006542625.1. Taxonomy (NCBI): domain Eukaryota; kingdom Metazoa; phylum Chordata; class Mammalia; order Primates; family Hylobatidae; genus Nomascus; species Nomascus leucogenys. Next base: position 87,748,761 of record NC_044398.1, read on the forward strand.
GAGAATGGATTAGGCCAGAGGAGAGGTGGTGGTGGGTGCACCAGGCAGAAGAAATCGCTTGTGCAAAGCAAGGAAGGAGTGAAACTGCTTTGTACGGAGGAGAACGCTGCTTTTGGGTCCAACACAAGCTCAGGCTTGGGGAAGGAATCAGATAAAAAGTTCCAGGATCTCAGAGTTCCCTGTGCTCCACACGGGTTGGCAGACAGCACCCACATGGAGTCCTTCTGCTCGTAACCAGCACCCTGCAAGCTTCCCACGCCTGGAAGCGGTGTGTTTCCGATGGGAACGTCAGGCCAGAGGTCTCCCAGCAGCCCCCAGCTCGGAGCCGCGCTGGCAGCTCCCAGGCCTTCTTCTGGAGCCCGCTCCCTCTCCTGGGGGGCCTGTGAGCATCTGAGCCTATAAATCTATCCTGCTCTGGGCCTAGGATTCACAAGGCTGCCAGGAAAGCCTGCCTCTCTCCCCGAAGTAATGGATCAACATAGCCCACCTGTCTGTCCATCTCAAAATCTTTCCTTAAGGTAGTGGAGGTTGTCTGGGCCGGTCCCAGGAAGTTCTCTCTGCCTGGGTTCTAATCACAGGGTACCTGGTTCTTCTATCCTTCACCCTCTTTTTAAAAATCACTTTTTAGTACTTTGGGAGGCTGAGGCGGGCAGATCACCTGAGGTCAGGAGTTCAAGACCAGCCTGGCCAACGTGGTGAAACCCCATCTCTACAAAAAATACAAAAATTAGCCAGGCGTGGTGGCACGTGCCTGTAGTCCCAGCTACTCGGGGGGCTGAGGTGGAAGAATTGCTTGAAACCAGGAGGCAGAATTTGCAGTGAGCCAAGATCGAGCCACTGCACTCCAGCCTGGGTGACAGAGCGAGACTCCATCTCAGAAAAAAAAAAAAAATTTAAACTGGTTTCGCATTTTGCTCTGTCCTCGAGTGAATTTGTCCCCCTGGGTGGAAGCTGAAGGCATGAGTATCTGTCTGTCTCCATAGTATAATGGAGAGATTAAAGTTTGATTTGTTTTTCCTGTTTTGTTTTGTTTTTTTCTTTGAGATGGGGTCTTGCTGTGTTGCCCAGGCTGGAGTGCAGTGGTGCAATCTCAACTCACTGCAACCTCCACCTCCCATGTTCAAGCGATTCTCCTGCCTCAGCCTCCTGAGTAGCTAAGATTACAGGTGCCTGCCACCATGCCTGGCTAATTTTTTGTATTTTTAGTAGAGATGGGTTTCACCATGTTGCCCAGGCTGGTCTCGAACTCCTGACCTCAGGTGATCCACCCACCTCAGACTCCCAAAGTGCTGGGATTACAGGTGTGAGCCACCACGCCCGGCCTCCTTTCTCTTACAAATAGGGACACTCCCAGCCAGGATGACCTCATCTCAACATCCTTCCCTTAATTACATCTACAAGACCCTTATTCTACATAACATCACAGGTGGGATACAGTGGCTCACGCCTGTAATACCAGCACTTTGGCAGGCCGAGGCAGGTGGGTCACTTGAGCCCAGGAGTGTGAAACCAGCCTGGGCAACATAGCAAGACCCAATCTCTACAAAAAATAAAAAATTAGCTGGGCGTGCTGGCATGTGCCTGTAGTCCCGGCTACAGGGGAGGCTGAAGAGGGAGGATCGCTTGAGCCTGGGAGGTTGAGGTTGCAGTGAGCTGAGATCAGGCCAGTGCACACCCGCCTGGGTGACAAAGTGAGACCCCATCTCAATCAGTTGATTAGTCAATAACATCGCAGTCTGAGGTTCTGAGTGAACATATCTTTTGGGAATCACAATTGAACCCACCCCAGTGACCTTGGGTAAGTTGCCTCACTTCTGAACCTCACTCTCCTTATTTGTAAAATGGAGCCAGAGCCCACCCCAGGGGCTGCTGAGAGAATTCAGCGGGTCACTTCAACACAGAAGGGGTTCAGCATACACCCGCAGTGCAGTGAGCGTTCGGGAGATTGGAGCTGTTAGTGGGATCGTAATTCGGTAGCTCTTTCTTTTCTGTCTTTTTTTAAGCTTTGTGGTCATGATGGTTTCATGAAGAACAATACCGCCTCTTTTTCTATTGACCATTTTTGGTGGGATGAGGAAAAGATTGTATGTGTTCATAGCACAAACATGACCAGGATAGAAGTAGAATGGGTGAAAGTAGGTCTTCCTCCTGTCCCTTTTCTCAGTACTTCAGGCTCAGGCCTGTTTGTTGGTTTTGTTTATTTGTTTTGTTTTGTTTTTGGAGTCTCGCTCTGTTGCCCAGGCTGGAGTGTAGTGGCGTGATCTCAGCTTACTGCAACCTCCACCTCCTGGGTTTAAGCGATTCTCCTGCCTCAGCCTCCGGAGTACCTTGGATTACAGGTGCGTGCCACCATGCCCGGCTAATTTTTGTATTTTTAGTAGAGACAGGGTTTCACCATGTTGGCCAGGCTGGTCTTGAACTCCTGACCTCAAGTGATCCGCCTGCCTCGGCCTTCCAAAGTGCTGGGATTACAGGTGTGAGCCACCACGCCCATCCCAGGTCTGTTTTTAGAGATAGGGTCTCACTCCGTTGCCCAGGCTGGAGTGCAGTGGTGTAATCACAGCTCACTGCAACCTTGAATTCCTTGGCTCAAGGGATCCTATTGTCTCAGCCTCACAAGTAGCTGGGACAAGGGGTACGTCCATCACACTTAGCTAATTAAAAAAAAATTTTTTTTGTAGAGACTGGGTCTTGCTATGTTGTCCAGGCTGGTCTGAAACTCCTGGCCTCAAGTGATCCTCCCAACTCAGCCTCCCAAAGTGTTGGGATTACAGGCATGAACCACTGCATCCTACCTATATATCTCTCTTTTTAAAACACAAAAGGTACAACACTATGCTACCTCATCCTTTATTTTTAGCTTAATATATTTTGGCTATTTTTCTGTGTCCATCCATAAAGCTCTGCCTGGTTCTTTTCAATGGCTGCCTATTTTATTTATGTATTTTTTTTTATTTGTTTTTGAGACAGAGTCTCGCTCTGTTGCCTAGCCTGGTGTGCAGTGGCGCAATCTCAGCTCACTGCAACCTCCACCTCCCGAGTTCAAGCAATTTTCCTGCCTCAGCCTCCTGAGTAGCTGGGATTACAAGCGCGTGCCACGACACCCAGCTAATTTTTGTATTTTTAGTGGAGATGGGGTTTCACCATGTTAGCCAGGCTGGTCTGGAAGTCCTGAACTCAAGTGATCCACCCTCCTTGGCCTCCCAAAGTGTTGGGATTACAGGCATGAGCCACTGCGCCCGGCCTGTCTATTTTTAAATGTGCTATTATATAAACACACCAGAATTGAAACCCCAGAGTTGACTAGTCTTTAGGCCTTTTGTCTTGAGGATTTCGTTCAACCAGGCCACCCAAACATCCGTATATAGTCCGAGGGAAGAGAGAGAGAACTGGTTGGAGTTGGGCATAGAATCTGAGGAACGTGCCCACCTCCAATCAGTTCTCTCTTCAGATTACCGATGGAAGAAAGAGTCATCTCTTTTACCTTGCCTTCTTCAGTCCCATCCATCCTCCCATTCATATTCCCATCCATCCGTCCATCTCACTCATTCACCCACCTATCCAGTCTGCCCTCCCTCCCATTCACCTACCCATCCACTCTCTCATCCATCCATCCACCCAGCTATATACCCACCCACCTACCCATCTACCCACCCTTCCCTCCTTTCTTCTTTCTCTGTTTCTTTCTTCCTATCTATCCATCCATCTATTCATCCATCCTTCCTTCCTTCTTTCCATCCATCTATTCATCCACCTACCCACCCACCCACTCATCCATTTGTCTTCCTGTCTTCTACCTATCCATCTATCCATCCTTCCATCCAGCCATCTATCTACCTATTCACCCAACCTCCCATCCATTTATCCTCCTGTCCATCTACCTATCCATCCATTCTTCCATCCACCGATCCTTTCTTCCTTCCTTCTTTCCTTTCTTCCTTCTTTCCATTCACTTACCCATCCACCTGTCTTTCCATCCTCCCACCCATCTCCTCATCCATCCATCCATCCATCTTCCCACCCATCTGCCCATCCACCTACCCACCTACTCACCTACTCATCTGCCTATCCACCCACCCATCCACCCTCCCATCCGTCTATTCATCCATCCACCCACCCATCCATCTACCTACCCATCTACCCACCCTTCCATTCACCCATCTACCCTTCCTTCCTTTCTTCCCTCCTTCCGTCCACCCATCTTCTCATCCATCTACTCATCCATCCCTCCATCCATCCATCTAACAAGTATAATTCAGCACCTACCAACTATCTACCAGTACTAGAGATACAATGTTAAACCAAGCCTAGAAGATTTTTGATGAAATGAAGCTTGTGAGAGCTGAGCACTAAACTAGTAGGACCGAAGCCAGGGAGTGGATTTAAGAAATGCTTGTCGCTGTGGCATTGTCTACCAGCAGATGTGATGCTGGGATTTCTACATTGTTAGGTGACCATTGAAAGTGTTGGTAACTGTTCTAAGATCTCTCTTTGGGAAGGAAATGTGTCTTCAGAGCCTGGCTCCACCTCAGAGGCCTCTTTAAGAGTAGAAGGTGATGGGTAATGTCTGCTTAATCACGTCTCGTTCTTTGATGACCTCTGTATCTTTTGGGTTTCCGTAGTGGTAAACAACAGAGACTGACTCTGCCATCCAGTAGGGGAAAGGGATTTGTAGGGGAGTATGGTGGAGCTCACAGATGCAGTGGGAACGCTGGGAATCAGGCTAGGTAAATGACAGAAAGTGGGCTGCTTGGGCCCAGGGGCAGAAAGGAAGTCTGCCTCAGGGGTCTGTCCACCTGCTGTGCTTCCCTGTCCTTGACTGAGCTTGGAGTTTTAGGCCAGAGAGTCTGACCAATGCAGCCTGGAACACATTCTTACCTCTTTGTTGAAGGTACTTATGAGGCAGTCCCACTAAGACTGTACATGATGGTAGGGGTGATGGGGGAAACCTCAAGGACCACAGGATGCTTCTGGAAGAAGAGGAAATGGATGCTGGATTTACAAAAAAACACAAATGTGCACAATACTATATTACAGATGAAGGAACTGAGGCATGGAGTTTAAGAATATTTGCCCAAGGCCACAGAGCGGAGAAGTGGCTAAGTGAGACCCTGATCTGTATAGATCCAACATCTGTGTTTGGTCCCTAACCTAATCTGGGTGGGGTGGGCCTCCCGGGACACCTCCAGAGCTGATGTGGCTGGATGCTAGTGATTCCTGGATCAGTCAGGCTCCAGCATCTTTCTGGGGCTGCCTCTGGGACTTTGGGGCTACCCTTTTGGCTTTGGTCGTGGCCCCTGTGGCCTGGGCAATAAGCCCAGCTGACCTGTTGTCACTTCCAGTGAGGCCGACATGGAGAAGCTTTAGAATGCGAGGGCCTTGGGAGGAGCCAAATCCAGACCCTTAGCTCAGAGCTCATTTTAATTCATGGCTCTTTTTTCTTTCTGTTTGCAGATCGGGAGGACCAGTCCATTCTATGCACGTAAGTGGAACTGCTTTTTATTCTGTTTTTTTTTGTTTTTTTTTAATCTGGAGTCGAGATCCAACCTATGAAAGAAAAGATCCATGAGTGCAGAGATCTTTGATTTGTTCATGGTTCCGAGTGCCTCTCTTTATACCTGGCACAGTATAGATGCTCATTAAACATTTGTGATATATGGTCTTCTGCGGAGGCAGGCAAGCTTAAACTCTTAATGACACCTGGTATCATTTGGTTCCATACCTCTCCTCCTTCTAAAAAACTAGCATTTATTGAACACGTACTCTGTGCCAGGACTTGAACTAAAGATTTTATATGCAGAATCTCATCTGATTGCATAACAGCTGTCTGTGTTGATAGGGAAGATGTTAAACTATCACTTTAATATTTCACATTTATCAAGCCACAAACACATCAGTGCCATATTTGGTGGTTGGTGTCACTGTTTCTTTGAAGACCTAGGTACATAGGCAGAAGATAGTAACTCAATTTTAGAATCATTCAGAGAGTTTTCACTATTGTATTTATATGCAAGTAACATATATTAATATATATTATTGATTCGTTGACATTGAACTCACAGCCAGCAGCTCTGTGGCTGACGCCTGGATGAAGTTTATCTGATGTGTATTTCTTACATAATGGATATCACAACCTTATTGTGCTTGGAAACATGAGCCAACACTTGAGAACTATGCTGGGGACATTTTAGTATGTGTGCTGCCGTAGGGAGCACATCTGAGAGGACATTTTAAACTGCAAAATAACTAACAAAAAGCCACAAAAATACAAAAAAAGTGGCACTAAATACACTACAAAAAGGACACTTGTTTACAGTATGAGAGTTGAAACTAGAAGATAGAGCATTCCCCTGTTCAACCTGAACTGGGAACGTGTGCATTGGGGGAATCGAATTTTCCTTGCACTGCACATGTTCACAAATGACCACAAAAGTGCCATGAATATTGATTTTGGGGTTACAAATAACTTTCAGCAGGTCGGTGAATTTGCAAATATGGAATATGTAAATAGGATAGACTGTGCATATATATATTTACATAATATATAATATGTATTATATTTAATATATTTATATTCGTATATATATATATTCGAAGGTCTGGAAGCAACTAAAGCTGTAATCAACAGGGGTTATTTAAATAAAATATAACATTTCCAGGTAGCCACTACAAAGAGTGAGGCTGATCTATTTATGCTCAGAGAGAACCCTCTTTATAGATATACCGTTGAGCGGAAAACACAAGGGCAAACCAGCATATGCACAATGTAACCGTGCATGTCTTTAAAAAGAGCAGGAATATGTGGACATGCATATGTTTCCTATTTGCATGAAATTATCTGGAAGGACAATTAAAAACTAGTAGTAAGAACTGCAGATGGTGATGGATGGTAGGATGGCAATTAACTGTATCGAGAGAAGACTGAAACAGTTCATAAGTTTGGGGTTGATATAGACAGAAAACCTGGAAACAATAAAACAAAGGCAATTATAAACTCCAGGAAAAACCAAAAGTTGGGATGGAAGGAGAAGTAATCACACTGGACTAAGGAGCCCAGCTGTGCAAGTTTGGAGTATTTGTCTAGCCAGATTAATTACCGGTGATGGAATTGGCTCTGTGGGGAAAGGGAAGAGGATTAGATGGAAACTGAATTCTCATATTCCATGGTAGGAAGTAAACATTTGATGTTTGACAATGAATAGTCTGGATCTAGAGATACAATGCTACCTAGATATGTGGATATAAATGCTAAAACAACCTGCTGACCTGGTTTCCTAGTTTTCTGGCTTCTAGGGGTCACCTGCATTCCTTGGCTTCTGGTCCCTTCCTCCATCTTTAAATCCCACAGCATCATATCTTCAAATTTCTTTGTCTGGTCCCCCTACCTCCCTCTTAGAAGGCCCAGCACCTTTTTGGTTATAGTAGTGCCACCTAGATGATCCAAGACAGTCTCCTCATCTCAAGCAAACATATTCACAGATTCTGAGGATAGGCCATGGACATTCTTGTGGGAGCTGTTTTTCAGCTGACCACAGAGGCATTTGATCCCCTAGGAGCCAAACCCACGTGTGAGCCATATGTCATCTCCCCAGGAACCAAAATAGTGTTGCTCAACTGCCCTCTGTTGAGTGAATGAATTAAGTATGGTAACAGAGAGATGCAGGAAGGAGTAGGACTTTCAGGTGGCTTCCTAGCTGTGTAGCTATGCACGGGTCACTTGACCTTTCTAAGCTGAGCTTATGGAGAGGCTGTGAAGATGAAGAAGAGGCCACCCTGCTCTCATTTCCAGCCCCATGCCATCAGCAGGTGTTGCTTCATCTAAAACAGTGCTGTCCAACAGAACTTTGTGATGAGCACAAAGTTCATTTAAAATGTTCACTTAATTGAGCTCTTAAAAAGTGGCAAGTATATTGCAGAACTGAATTTTTAAGATTTTAGTTAATTTAGGTAGTGGTTCCTGCCTTGGACTGTGTGATGCTGAAGTATTTCTCTTCTCTGTCCATTCCTCTGACTCTACCACCTCTTCCTAGTTCAGGGTCCCGTCACCTCTCACCAGGGCCTCTGTAGCAGTCTCTTAAGCTCCCTGCTCCCATCGCTTGCTTGCTTCCTTCCTTCAATAAATATACATTATAAGACTATTCATTCATTATTCATTGAATAAATATTCATTAGCATGCTATCATAAAGTGTGGATTCCAGAACCTAACCCCTTGGGTTTGAATTCTGGCTCCATCATCATCTAGTTGTATGCTCTGGGAAACATGTCAGTTCGCTTCTCTGAGCCTCAGTTTCCCCATCTGTAAAATGGGAACAATAAGCACCCCATTGGGTTGTTGGAAGGATGAAACGAGTCACTATATGTGAAGAACTGAGAAACAGGCCACTGCCCCATGGTGAGCACTTTGTAAGGATCAGCTGCTATTGTAGTGAAAGTGCTCACTATTTTTTTAAAATCCTTCCTGCAATCCAGTATCCATCACGCAGTTTGTTTGTTTGTTTATTTTTGAGACGGAGTTTTGCTCTTGTTGCCCAGGCTGGAGTGCAATGGTGTGACCTTGGCTCACTGCAACCTCCACCTCCCAGGTTCAAGTGATTCTCCTGCCTTAGCCTCCCGAGTAGCTGGGATTACAGGCATGTACCACCATGCCCGGCTAATTTTGTATTTTTAGTAGAGACAGGGTTTCACCATGTTGGTCAGGCTGGTCTCGAACTCCTGATTTCAGGTGACCCAGGGAGCCTCGGCCTCCCAAGTGCTGGGATTACAGGCATGAGCTGCTGCACCTGGCCTATCCTGCAGTTTGTTTTTGTTGTTGTTTATTTTTTGGTTGAGACAGTCTCACTCTGTTGCCCAGGCTGGAGTGCAGTGGTGCGATCTTGGCTCACTGCAACCCCCACCTCTTGGGTTCAAGCAATTCTCCTGCCTCAGCTTCCCGAGTAGTATGCCATCATGCCCGGCTAATTTTTGTATTGTTAATAGAGTCGGGTTTTCTCCATGTTGGCCAGCCTGGTCTCAAACTCCTGATCTCAGGTGACCCACCCACCTCGGTCAGCCTCCCAAAGTGCTGGGATTACAGGCATGAGCCACTGCGCCCAGCCCATCCTGCAATTCTGATTCTCCCCACACTGGTTCTAAAGCCCCGTTCCCCTCCTGAAATGATTTCCTGCACCCATGAGAATAAAACTCAGATTCCTTACTGTGACTTCGAAGACTGAGTGTGATCCGCTCTTCCCTCGTCACTTCCTGCTGTCCCCCTCCCTTGTGGCCCTCCAGCTACGCTGGGGGCCATTCTGTCTCATACCCGGGCCCAGCATTTCCCTCCGTTGGACCTCTGTCCATACTGTTTGCCCTGCCTGGCCCACCCTTCCCTCCATTCTTCCCACAGGGCTCTCTTGTAACTTTCAAGGCTCAGCAACTCCCTGGCTTCCCCATCCACAGCCTCCCCTCTCCTCCCTTCCCCTCGATCTTCTCAGCCATATCACCCCATGTAGCAATGATATCTCCACCACAAAGCTATCTTGATTATTTGTTTACTTGGCCGTTGTGTATCTCCATCTCCTGGAATGCAGCGTTAGCAAGGACTTAACACACTGCCCACACACAGCCGATGCTGGAGAAGGAGGCCTTAGCCGTTGTTAGGGAGGAAATCCCAAAACGAGCCAACTTTTATTCGCAGGTGCATCCAGTCAGCCCAGAACCACCAACATCTTCAGTCTCTGTATTCAATTTTATTTTGCTTGTTGTGAAATTCAGCCGAAGTGACTTGAAGAACCTACAAGTTGACAGCAGGGCTGAGCTTTTAGCCATAGTTGGTGATCAAGAGAAGCCAGGCTGGAACCAACTGTTTGGTTATGCAGTTAAGAAACTGAAAATTGGCCGCGTGCCGTGGCTCATGCCTGTAATTCCAGAACTTTGGGAGGCCGAGGTGGGTGGATCACGAGGTCGGGAGTTCGAGACCATCCTGGCTAACACGGTGAAACCCCGTCTCTACTAAAAAAAAATACAAAAAAGTTAGCCAGGCATGGTGGTGGGCGCCTGTGGACCCAGCTACTCGGGAGGCTGAGGCAGGAGAATGGCGTGAACCCGGGAGGCAGAGCTTGCAGTGAGCCGAGATCGCGCCACTGCACTCCAGCCTGGGCGACAGAGTGAGACTGTGTCTCAAAAAAAAAAAAAAGAAACTGAAATTGGCTAGGTGTGGTGCTTATACCTGGAAACTCAGGGCCTTGACAGGCCGAGGCGGGAGGGTTGCTTGAGGCCAGAAGTTTGAGACCAAACTGAGGAACGCAGTGAGTCCCCATTGCTACAAAAAAATTTAAAAATTATCTAGGTGGGATGGTGCACGCCTGTAGTCCCAGCTACTCGGGAGGATGGGGAGGGAGGATCACTTGAGCTTAGGAGTTAGAGGCTAAGTGAGCTATGATGGCACCAGTGCACCTCAGCCTGGGCAACAGAGCAAGACCCAGAGACAGGAAGGAAGGGAAGGAAGACAAGAAAGGAAGGAAAACTGAAAGCTGAATAAATGTAATTTTTAGGTCTGGGTTGTATTTTGTCTAGCATGTAATCCATCCAGTGTAATCAGTTTAATTAGAGGCCATGGGCCTGGCTGGAGAAAGAGCTGTGTGATCAAGGGGCTAAAGTAAGAGGAGGAGGGTGGTTTCACATAAAATTAGAGGTAGGGGGGTGCTTCCAGGCCCTCGGGAGGAGTTTGAACTTTCATCTAAAATGGATGACAGCCTGGGCACCGTGGCTCATGCCTGTAATCCTAGCACTTTGGGAGGCCAAGGCAGGCTGATCACTTGAGCTCAGGAGTTCAAGACCAGCCTGGCTAACATGGCAAAGCCCCGTCTCTACAAAAAACACGAAAATTAGCTGAGCGTAATGGCATGTGCCTGTAATCCCAGCTACTTAGGAGGGTGAGGCAGGAGGATCTCAGCTCACTGAGCCTGGGAGGTAGAAAGTTGGCACTGAGCCAAGATTGCACCACTGCACTTCAGCCTGGGTGACACAGTGAGACCCCATCTCAAAAAATAAATACAACAATCAAATAAATAAATAAAATAGATGAGAATGTGCTAAGGGACTCAAGCCAAGGAAGGACAAACTTTGACCAGTGGGTCAAATCAGGCCCTTGTCTGTTTGTTCTAGATAAAGTTTTATTGAAACACAGCCTCACCCACTTGTTTACATATTTGCTTTTGTGCTACAGTGGAGAGCTGAGCAGATGTGACAAAGAATGCATGACCCTCAAAGTCTAAAATATTTACTGTCTGACCTTTTACAGAAAGAGTTTGCTAACTCCTAGCTTAAACAGTGGGAAAATGTGAATATTATTTATATTTTAATGATAGGATGAATGTTGAAAATCATTATACAAACAAGATATAAGCTCTACGGAAGTAGTGGTTATAAAAGTAATAATAGGTGGGCACAGTGGCTCACACCTGTAATCCCAACACTTTAGGAGGCCGAGGCAGGAGGACTGCCTGAGGCCTGGAGTTCAAGACTATCCTGGGCAACTTAGCGAGACCCCAAAAAATCAAAAAATTAGCTAGGTGTAGTGGCACATGCCTGTCATCCCAGCCACTCAGGAGGCTGAGGTGGGAGGGTCACTTGAACCCAGGAGTTCAAGATTACAGTGAGTCAAGATTGTGCCACTGCACTCTAGCCTGAGCAACAAGCAAAACTCTGTCTCAAAAAAACAAAAGTAATAATAAATTTTTGGTATCCCAGGTATTGTTCTAAGCATTTTATACAAATATTCACTCATTTAATTCTCATAAGAATCATATAAAAGGTCAGGCGTGGTAGCTCATGTCTGTAGTCCCAGCACTTTGGGAGGATGAGGCCAGAGATCACTTGAGACCAGGAGTTTGAGACCAGCTTGGGCAACATAGCGAGGCCTTGTCTCTACAAAAAAAATTAAAAATTAGCCAGCTGTGGTGCTGTGCACCTGTGGTCCCAGCTACTTGGGAGACTGTAGCAGGAATATCACTTGAGCCTAGGAATTCTCAGCTGCAGTGAGCTATGATTGCATCACTACACTCCAGCCTGGGCCACAGAGTGAGATCTTGTCTCAAAAAAAAAAAAAAAATCATACAAGATAAGTGTTTTTATTATACCCAGTTTATAATGGGGTAAAGAAACTGAGGTATGGAGAGGCGAAATGACTTGCCTAAGGTCACACAGGTAACTGGCAGAGCAGGGATTTGAACTTGAGCAACCTGGAGCCCATTATGCTATTCTGCCAATTGATGCTGTAGGGGAGAGAGGCGTTGCTTCTGCCTGGGGTTTTGCAGGACGTGTAGGAGTTGTACGGTACAAAATGCCAGGGTGCCTTGCCAGTCACATAAAGACCAGGGACTGAGTAGCTGTGAGGTTCATCAGAGACAATTTGGCTTTCCTACCAGTGGCAAACCACAGGCTGCAATGGACTTGGCAATATTCAACCCTGGGAGCCAGGACCAGCTGCAGAATTTGTAGAATTTTGCAAAATGAAAATGCTGGCTGAGTGCAGTGACTCACACCTGGAATCCCAGCACTCTGGGAGGCTGAGGCGGACAGATCACGTGAGATCAGGAGTTCGAGGCCAGCCTCGCCAACATGGTGAAATCCCATCTCTACTAAAAATATAAAAATTACCCAGGCATAGCGGTGGGCACCTGTAGTTCCAGCTACGTGTGAGGTTGAGGCAGGAGAATCACTTGAACCTGGGAGGTAGAGGTTGCGGTGAGCCAGCATCACACACTGCACTCCAGCCTGGGCAATAGAGCAAGAGTCAGTCTCAAAAAAAAAAAAAGAAAAGAAAAGAAAAAAGAAAATGCAGAGCCTTTATAAAGAATTAGGAAGAATTTCCAGATGGCAACATTAGAGTATCAAGCATAGGGTGGTCCCTGTGAGACTGTACAGGTCACACTCATGAAGCCAGCCTGGCTGAGGGGTTAAGTGGCCATTGGGTGGTTCCTCCCAGATGCTGGGGCTGGACTGATTAAATGGACTTGGCATTGGGGTAGTTACAAGGCCAGGAGGCCATAACGTGGTCATGAGTCCAGTCCTTCTCCAGGAAGAGGGAGCTCAGTACCAAATTCCCCAAGAAACAAGAAAGGAGTTCAGGGTGCTCAGACCAGGAAGGCATCTTCGCCCCTAGAGGTCAGCGGTAAGAAAAGCCACCCTATGAATGTTTCTGGACCAGCTCTGAGCACATCAACCGTCAGACACCCGCAAGCCTGGAGCTTGGGATGTTTTCTTTGGCAGAACCTCTCAGGGCAATTGATTTTTCTCAGCAGAACTTGGAAACAGTGGAGCCCAGCAGCTACACGGGAAGGCGTAGATTCCCAGAGTTTACATCCCACTCCCCATCCCGGGCAAAGTGGAAGACCATAGCCACGGACGGGGCACGTTGATGTCTTTGGGTTTTTTTGTTTGTTTGTCTGTTTTTTGAGATGGAGTCTCATTCTATTGTGCAGGCTGGAGTGCAGTGGCACGATCTCAGCTCACTGTAATCTCCACCTCCTGGGTTCAAGCGATTCTCCTGCCTCAGCCCCCCCGAGTAGCTGGGACTACAGGCGCCCACCACCTGGCCCGGCTAATTTTTGTGTTTTTAGTAGAGACAGGGTTTCACCACGTTGGCCAGGCTGGTCTTGAACTCCTGACCTCAAGTGATCCACCCGCCTCAGCCACCCAAAGTGCTGGGAGGACAGGCGTGAGCCACCGCACCTGGCGATGTCTTTGTTGTAAAAGGGAGGAGGTGAGAGAGGTTCAAGGCCAGGGTGGAAAGGAAGGAATCATTGTGGGAAAGAAGAAGTGAGCAGCAGCAGTCTAGGAACACTGGTTTGTCAGCATGAAGAGTGTGTTCCACACGTGTTGTTTGTGCACACCGCTGTCCTGATTCTTGTCTTGGATCTTAATAGTTTCACGACCACCTACGCAAGTGGTTTCCTACATCCAAAAATTTCTCTCCTTTCTCTTGCTTTAATCAAAATCCATCCCCTTCACTTGAGAATGAAGTCTAGCAAAGTTCCCAGGTTAGCCTGATTGACGTAATTCATACTTAGGTGTGAATGACTGAGTGGCTTGCTTCATTAATTTGGGCAAGTAAAGACTCCTGGAATATATGGCAGAACTCCGACGGAGTGGGGCTGGGACTTCACTCTGTCTTTTCTCTTTGCTGATTTGTTAAAATAAAAGGATAGGAGGCAGAACATGGGCCCTGGTGTCAAGTGGACCTAAGTTCAAATCCTGCTTCTCCTCCATTTCCTATCTGTGTGAAAGCAGGAGCAATTGTGGGCTGGAGCAATTTACTTCAACCTCTCTTTGCCTCAGTTTCCCCAGGTGGGTGATGGGGATAATTAATAACTCTCTCATTAGATTGCTGGGTAGAGTAAATGAAAAGATTTGTGAGCCCAAAGCCTAATACTGTGCAGGCCTTCAACAAATATCAATTCCCCTTCCCCTGCCCTTCTTCTGGCCTTAGAAAGCAAGTCCCTAGAGGGTTGGGCCTGTGTCATGGAACAACTTGGTGAAATGTAGTAAAAGGAATTCTGATTGCATTAGAATCAGAGACCTGACTTTCCATTCTGACTGTATCCCTTCTTTGCTGTGTGACCTAGGGAAAATTGCTTACCCACTCTGGGCAAGGCTCTTCCTTCTATAATAACATGGAGGCAGGAAGAGGATAAAGGAAATAATTCATGTAGAGCAGTTAGCAAAGGGACCCTTCCTCCTATATCCCCCCAATGACAAATGCCAATTCTCTCTCTTAAGAGATGGGATCTTGCTATGTTGCCCAGGCTTCTCTCAAACTCCTGGCCTCAAGGCATCCTCCCAAGTCAGCCTCCTGAGTAGCTGCGATTATAAACGTGGCCAGTTCTCTGCTGCACCTGGTTCTCCTCTTTTACACACACACACACACACACACACACGCACACACACACACACACACACATATTCTGGTCTTAGTTTTCCCTTCTGGGGAAATGGGGTAATGCCTTCATGGTGCCCATTTCATAAACTGCCTCTGAGGCCATGTGAAATAATGTGGCCATTGGGAAGGGAAGGAACCGCACAAAGTCACTGCAAGATGTTTCATCATTCTTGGCCATCAGACACTTGATTTCTGGACAGTGGGACCTGTAGGATTAGGCTCAGCAATTTGGGGCACTATTTTTTTCTTTCTCTTTCTTTATTCTTTTCTTCTATTTCTTTTTTAAGCCATGAGCCAAGTTATTAATGGGCCCTTGGCAGAGAAAATTAATTTCTTTATTTCCTAATTAGGAAGAAGAGCAGAGACTGTACTAGCTTTGGTGGCACTGATTCAGCACAGAGAACCTTGGGCTGACCTCGGGGTGAACAAATTCTTTTCCCAACTTAAAAAAAAACTCTCTTATATTTTAGATATTAAGTGAGCTCAGAAAATGAGAGAGATAAGGCAAAGAAAGGAAACACAAAAACCAAAAGTAAACTGAAAAATAGAAGAAGATGATAAACAAGTGAAGTTTTGGTCAAGGCACTGTCCCTATCTTTCACTAGGAGTGGTGGGACATAGAGGCAGTATCTGGATGGAACCGTTCCATTGTGATGATTTCTGGTGGCCAAAACAGGCAGCTAGTTCACAAAAGCCATCTTGGTAAAAAAAAAAAAAAAAAAAAAATCTACCTTCATATTCCAGGAGTACATACTTTTTTGATAAGACAAACCATGTCATGCTGATCTAAACGTATCAGTCATTTGCACTTTAGTGTGAATTACTTCAGCTGGGCTTATTCTTAGAAACTTGGCTGAGATCATCAGCTAGCCTCCTGATACATGGGGTGGGATTCCTCAGAGGATAAGGGGGCTTGCATCTACCCAGTAACCAATGGGATAACCAGTTTTTTGGTAAATTTTTCTTTCCATAAGGGAGCTTCTTAAACTTTAGGTCCTGGTACACAAGAGGCACTTATGTCCTTTCTTGAAGGCTGCTTTGTGCCTGGTCTTTCCATTTCTAGCAATGCTAATGATGTCTGCAGGTGGATCATGAGGTCAGGAGATCGAGACCATCCTGGCTAACATGGTGAAACCCCGTCTCAACTAAAAATACAAAAAAATTAGCCAGGCGTGCTGGCGGGTGCCTGTAGTCCCAGCTACTTGGGAGGCTGAGGCAGAAGAATGTCATGAACCCAGGAGGTGGAGCTTGCGGTGAGCTGAGATTGCGCCACTGCACTCCAGCCAGGGGACAGAGTGAGACTCCGTCTCAAAAAAAAAAAAAAAAAAAAAAAGTTGATGATTCCAAATAAACCTGTTTGGACCCGTGTAGGAAAACTAAGGTTTTCTTGCTCACCCTATTTTTTTAGAGATGAGGTCTTGCTCTGTCACCCAGGCTGGAGTGCAATGGTGTGATCATGGCTCACTGCGGCCTCAAACTCCTGTGCTCAAGCCATCCTCCCACCTCAGCCTCCTAAGCAGCTGGAACTACAGGCATGCACCATCATGCGTGGTTAATTTTTCTTATTTTTTATACAGTCAGGGTTTCGCTGTGTTGCTCAGGCTGGTCTTGAACTCCTGGACTCGCGTGGTCCTCCTGCCTCAACTTTCCAAATAGCTGGGTCTACAGGCATGTGCCACCATGCCTGGCTAATTTTTTTGACATTTTTTATAGAGGCAGTATCTCTCTGTGTTGCTGAGGCTGGTCTCAGACTCCTGGGCTCAAATGATCCTCCCACCTCAGCCTCCCAAAGTGCTGGGATCACAGGCATGAGCCACTGCGTCTGGCCCACCTTTTCACTCTTTGTATCTGAATTCTTTTATACGTCCTCTTGGAAGGAATAGATTGGGCATTGGACCTAGGTTGGGGACCCAGCTCAGCTCACTACCAGAGATGTGACCTTGGGCAAGTTACTTCCCCTCCGGGAGCCTCCGTTTCACCCTCTGGGAAATGGTGGTGATAATTATTTTTGTCCTGCCTGGCTCATGGAACTGCGGAAAGGTCACCATGGAACGTGTGCATAGACGATGTTCCTGTGTCTTTCAGAGGCGAGTCTGGAGCCGGGAAAACTGAAAACACCAAGAAGGTCATTCAGTACCTGGCCGTGGTGGCCTCCTCCCACAAGGGCAAGAAAGACACAAGTATCACGGTGAGTGGCAGTTCCCAATCAGAGGCCATGATTTAGCCAACCGGTCTCCAGCTGGCAGCCCAACCGAGATACAAACAGAACATCGTTGCAAGAACTCAGGCCCTGTCTGACTACCCCTCCCCTGAAGACTCAAAGAGGGACCGTCTTTTTGGCGAGCAGGCCTGTTGTGTATGGGTGATTTCTTGGTTCAGCTAGAAGCATCCCTCCAGAAGGGGGCCCGTTTTGTGAAATGAGAATAAGCCCTTTCCTTCCATAGCGAGATCTTCCTCCACGTCGGGGCTTCTCAGTGGTGGCACTGATGTCATTTTGGACCAGATAACTCTTCCTTGGAGGGGCTTCCCTGTGGCTCGTAGAATGTTTCACGACATCCCTGGCCTCGACCTGCTAGATGCCGATAGCCCCCTTCCCCTCCAGTTGTGACAACCAAAAATATCTCTAGACGTTGTCAGATGTTCCCTGGGGTGGGACAGTTGCCTTTGATTGAGAAGCACTCCTTTCAGTGAATCTCTGTAATGTCTCAGGGGTTAAGGTACCTTTTGGGTTCCCAGATTCCTCTACGTGTCCCACTGTCCCTGGGATGGAGATGCTGGCATCACTCGGCCCGTGGGCTTCAGTGCAATGCCATTCAGTAACTGTGGATTGAGCACCTACTGTGTGCCAGGCACCACTTGGGGTGGGGACCTGGGGATAAGTCTGAGAGATGCTATTTATTCTCTTCTCTGAGCTTCCGGACCTGTGGAAGAGCACGTAGTTGTCAAAGAATCCCTCAAATAAACAGATGATGACACAGTATGACTAAGAGCTTGGGAGGAAAAGAAGAGCAGGTTTCTAGAGTCATCCCCTCTAGGGCCCATCCTTCTCTTCCTCCTCGTGTGTCAGCCCTGCCCCATCTATCCTACAGGAGGGGGCACATGGTAGGGCCGCCAGGACTGGCCGGTGCCTCCGTCTGCAGGTTCATGGGTGGGAAGATGGTAGGATGGAGATCTGACCACGGCGTGGGGTGTCTCCAGTGTTCGCCATTCCGGATGTTGCTTTGCGCCCTCAGAGGGGACTCTGGGGCAGCCACCATGGCCGGCTTGTCCAGAGGCCCTTGGAGATCTGGGATGGGCGCTGGTCATGTCTTTGGAGAACTTTCCTTCTCCAAACAAATGCAGGAAACTCAAGATTCAGCATCCTAGAATTGTCTCTGGCAAGTTGGTTTCTAGCCATAGTGGGTGGGAACAATGGCCCCAAAGGCTGCGTGGCAGTTAAAATACAGTTTCCACTGCCTTCCCTTTCCCTAAAGAGTAAACACAGGAAGGCCGGGCACGGTGGCTCACGCCTGTAATCCCAGCACTTTGGGAGGCCGAGGCGGGTGGATCACGAGGTCAGGAGATCGAGACCATCCTGGCTAGCATGGTGAAACCCCGTCTCTACTAAAAATACAAAAAATTAGCTGGGCGCAGTGGTGGGTGCCTGTAGTCCCAGCTATTCGGGAGGCTGAGGCAGGAGAATGGCATGAACCCGGGAGGCAGAGCTTGCAGTGAGCGGAGATAGCACCACTGCACTCCAGCCTGGGCGACAGAGCGAGACTCTGCCTCAAAAAAAAAAAAAAAAAAAAAAAAAAAAAAAGAGTAAACACAGGAGATAATACTTTCTAACAGCTCATCATTATCAAGGGCCTACTATGTGCTGCTTGTTTTGGCTGCATGTGTAAACACAGCTCAGACATTGCCTCACTGGATACTGTTTTAAGGAGGCTAATGTGGCCCCAGTAATTATGAAAACCTTTGAAATGTCTGGATCTCTAAGAAATTAGAAAAAGGAGGGAATGGCTGAGCATGGGGGCTCATGCCTGTAATCTCAGTGTTTTGGGAGGCCAAGGTGGGAGGATGGGCTGAGCCCAGGAGTTCAGGACCAGCCTGGGTGACATAGTGAGACCCTGTCTGTACAAAAAAAAAAAAAAATCACGAGAATTAGTTGGGCCTGGTGTGCATGCCTGTAGTCTTAGCTACTTGGGAGGCTGAGGCAGGAGGATTGCCTGAGCCCAGTAGGTTGAGACTGCAGTGAGCTGTGATCGCATTCCTGCAGCTAAACAGAGAGAAAAGAAACAGTATCAAGGAAAAGGAGCTGACCTGTCTGTCTGGGGGACTCCAGGCTGTTTGGGGGGATCAAAGTCATGTATTCTCCAGCCCCTGATGTCCATGTGATGGAAATAACACTGACATTTGTTTTATACTGTGTTGTTCAACCACAGCAAGGCCCATCTTTTGCCTACGTGAGTAACTGAGAGTGTTTTCCTGGTGTGTAGGGGAGGCACGGAGTGAATTTAGATCTGCATGATCCTGTTGCACCCACCGAGTCCCGTAGCTGGTGGTAGAAATGGGGTAGGCCCTAGAGTTTCACAACTTAAATCAGTAAATGCACCAAGATACCATCCTGTGGGTGTCTGATGCCAGGGAAGGGTGTGGGGGTGCATTTACCACCCACGGGACGCCTATTGGAATCCCCAGGGTTGCGCTCCAGCCTGAAATGGATTTCTCCAGTTCAGAATGAACCCCTGCACCCTTCAAAGCATCCACTCCTGGTACCCTTGACTGGAACAACCTAGACAGAGACGTCTGTCCCATCTGGCTGAGTGTTTTAGGACTGTCAGGCCCCAAAGCTTCCCTGGCTCGATGGACAGTCGATGGCACAGCTGTGGCATGCCTCCCTCTTCTCTCCCTGCCATCATCCCTAAGTTTCTTCCCCCAGCCCTGTCCCTGGTGCACCAGTGTGTCCCTGTGCATGCGTGTGCAGTGCGTGTCTGTCTCTTGCATGCTGGTTGCTTGACTCAAGCCTCCAGAAACAGTCTTGGAGGTCGCGATGCACTAGCTTTGGTGGCGCGGTAAGGCCCCAGCTACGCAACGCATAACCTGGTCCTGCTTGGACCTGTGCATATGTAAACTCATCTCTAACACAGAGCTTGGGGGGCTGACGTATGGGTCCCAGCCTAGAAGAAACCCACAGGTGTCTTCCTTGGCTCCCAAAAAGATCATTCAGTCCATCTTAGTTAGACCCTGGGTGACCGTGTTGCAGATCAGAAGGAGAATTACAGTTCTTATTTGGGATCTGCTTTTGTGTGACCTTGGCCGAGTCAGTTAACTTCTCGGGGCTACGGTTTCGTCATCTATAAAATGAACAGTTTGAACCAGGTCCCCCCATTTAAAGCTCTCTTGCCAAGACTTTTCAACTTTACCTGCTAGAATCCCCTTTCTAGAAAGGGAGCCTTTTTCAGAGAGCATGGAGACCCCAAGTTTATGTGAACAAAAGTTATTCGTTTAGTCGTCTTCCCACCAACAAAGAAAGGCCCACGGTGCTCCTGGTAAATTTCCACCGGTCTCAGCTGTGGTGATTCCACTTGTGGCTGAGATTTGTATGCAGATGAGTCTTTTGCTTCATCTTTCTCTGGGAGCTACAAAAAGGAGAATGTGTGGACAAATAAAAACAGAAACAAATAGCAGCTTCCTGCTTTGTCCTGTAGACCAGGTACCCTGATGCCTTCCTGGCATGCGGAGGAATGAGGAGGAAGCCATGCCCATCCTTGTCCCCTCTAGACACTTTCCCAGCTCCTGTCCAGCCCAGCCCTGCTGCCTGGAAAGATAAGGAAGGGAAAGCTGGAGGGAGGACGAGGAGAAAAACTCCCAGAATCCAGGGCCAGGAGGCCTCGGGGCCCATCTGCAGCCGCCATGTTTTAGGGCTAGGCCAAGAGCAGCTCATTTGCTTTCCCAGCTTAACTTACCACATTGGCCCTTTCCTGCCATGATTAATCACGTGACCGCGTTTGTGCACAGGCAACCCCGCAGAGGGGGGCCGGTGGGCTGTGTACAGTCTCAGCTGCCTTTAACCCGATGAATGGAGCTCAGGCAACCTGCTTTGAAGCTTTATTCTGCAGTCCGCTAAGAGGATTCCTGGTGGGTTTTGTGCATCCCTTACTTGCCTGCTGTGGGAGACTTCAGAAAACCTGTCCTGAGAGAGGAAAAATTGCAACTTAAAAAAAAAAATTGCACTAAAATAATCAGAAGGAGGATTGTAGTGGTTTAGCTTGAAGAAGGCTGCTTGTTAAACATGAACAGCAGCATGACTGCCATGTACAGTGGGGCAGGTGGTGCACTGCACAACTCTGAGGGGGCACCATTCATCATGATGTAAATGACATCACTGACATTGTACAAGGCAGTGGCTTTGAGTGGCAGTGATGTTGCACAGATGAGCAGGCCCTAGTCTTGAAAAAAGTGACCTTCCTAGGGAGCAGATGTCCTAGCTGTTAGAGAGCTCAGACAGTTGCTTCTCTTCTTCTGAAATCCTCCTGTAAATCTGGACATTAGCATCAGGGTCTAAGAGGAGCTAGGAGATAGGAGAGAACCTGTGGGTTAAGGGCAGAGTTTTGTGACAACATCCATCCAAGGTAGAACTGTCAGAACCTGGGTTGCTTTCTCCAATAACTAGATGTGAATGAATTTTAGGGGGAGCTAGAAAAGCAGCTTCTACAAGCAAACCCGATTCTGGAGGCTTTCGGCAACGCCAAAACAGTCAAGAACGACAACTCCTCACGATTTGTAAGTAGCAAAGCCACGTGAGTTTTCCAGAAAAGGGTTGATGTCATGTCCTGCCTGGGGCTGCAGAGTGTTTGCGTGCAGAGGTGGGAGGGGCGTCTGACCCTGGAGAGATGGGCTGTACCTCACAATCTTGCAAGGGATCCTGCGTCTCACACCCTCATTCGTTCATTCATTTATTCACTATTCACTCAACAAATATTGATCGGCCTGGTGCAGTGGCTCACACCTGTAATAGCCAGAACTTTGCGACAGTGAGGTGGGAGGATCACTTGAGCCCAGGGGTTCTAGACCAGCCTGGGCAACAAAGCAAGACCACATCTCTATTATTAAAATAAAATTTAAAAAATTATTTATTGAGCACCTGGTATGTGCTAGACCCTTACATCCAATACCATTTTATGTAACAAAACATGAATTGAGTGCCAACTATGTACCAGGCACACACCTCCTCCAAGAAATATTTAGTAAGTACCTACTGTGTGCGATTACTCTGGTAGGCACTTTTACATGTACCACCATTCTCTTTGTTTTTTCTCATTTGCTGTTTTTATTAAGTGCCTGCTGTATACCAGGCACTGAGCAAGGCTCACAGGATTGCGATGGTTCCAGCCTTCATGAAGCTGGTTCTTCCAATTGAAGAACAGACAATAAGTGAGGTAGGGGGTACTACCTTCCCAGGCACACTCCCCCAGGCTCCAAAGCAGGTTTTTGCCTGAGCCCAACAGGGGCAGGGGAACTCTGAAAGTGGGTAGTTGATGATACGTAGACAAAAATGGTTTTATTGTACAAAAGAAGCGGTTGTCTCCGTAGGAGCGTCAGAAAGATATTTTAGTGAGAAAAGATGAAGGAAAAATTGCCTCTGCATTCCTGGAGTAGGGGGTCTGTGAACTGTTGCTCACTGAGATGGGGCCCAGTGAAAGAAAGACTCTTTGCAGAAAGCTCTGCTCTGCTGAGCATATTCACATGGTGGTTCCTGACCCTGTGATCCCCAAGGTCCATTTTAGTAACAATTACATAATGTCTCCTTTCCTCACCCGAAATTAGAATCATAGATAGTATCACCTCCTACACGTATTAGATGAATACACATCAGCATAATGCCCTAACTGTAATATGAAGAAGAAATAACATAAGACAATTCCTAATAAAAGTGTGAATTTCAGGCCAGGTGAGGTGGCTCATGCCTGTAGTCCCAGTACATTGGGAGACTGAGGCAGGCAGATCACTTGAGCTCAAGAGTTTGAGACCAGCCTGGGCAACATGGAGAAACCCCATCTCTACAAAAAAAATTAAATAAATAAAATAAAGTGCATTTCAGCATATCAATGCTTGGGCCAGGCCACACCAACAGAAGACACAGTAAGAGACAGACGCTTAGGTCTATCCACTGCGACAGCTACAAATACAAGGAAAAGGGTCAAGTTCAGGCACTGATGATGTTGGTATGGGATTTTCCAGAATGGCAACTGACTCTCAGTGAAGTGCTGAACCAAAGAACAACCTTCTCTAGAGTGACACAGATGGGATATGCTTGTATTAGAACAAAATTTTAAACACTTGTTAATGCTTTTATTTAACAGCATAAAAATCTAGGCCGGGCACAGAGTGGCTCACACCTGTAAACCCAGCACTTTGGGAGGCTGAGTTGGGAAGATCACCTGAGGTCAGGAGTTTGAGACCAGCCTGGCCAACATGGTGAAACCCTGTCTCTACTAAAAATACAAAAATTAGTTGGGCGCGGTGACACATGCCTGTATTCCCAGCTACTCAGGAGGCTGAGGTGAGAGAATCACTTGAACCTGGGGAGATGGAGGTGGCAGTGAGCCAAAGTCACACCACTGCACTCCAACCTGGGTGACAGAGTGAGACTCTTGTCTTAAAAAAAAAAAAATAAATAAATAAAAATAAAAATCTAAAGTCATAAAGGTTAGGTTCTAAGCCTGGCTAATTACAAACAGATTTTTACCTCCATGAGTGTCAGGTGAGACATTGGAAGAGTCATAAGGGATATAGATGAGGATTGGCATCAGAGACTCTCCAGGTCATTGCAGGACTCCCAAAATATTCTTGGCCCCACTGTTCACTAACAACAGTGGCCCCCACCATCATGTGACAAGCCAAATAATCACTTCCACCGATTTCCAAAATCTCCATAGCAGATGTGCCGCCTCCACTGAGAAGCACTGCGTTTGCATGTTCCAATTCAGTGCAATGTTTCTAGCCTGTCATAAATGGAAGCACGTGCAAGACAAATCCCTAAAAACATCCTCCACTCACTGGCGTCCCTGCCGTCTTGGGAAGGAGAGTGAAGAAAGGTGCCTGGGCCTTGCCTGTGACCAGCCGGCTCTCCCTGGCTCCATTTGGGATATGGTCATCCCAAATCACTCTACTGCATATTTCCCAGTGGGGAAAGTTTGAAGGTTTTGTCAAGGTTTTGTCAAGCCTAGGGGATCGTGTCCACACGCGCCAACACTTCCCATCACGTTATGTCATGGTGGGGGAAAAGGATGAAAGCCTGTCTCGCCTATTGAGGAAACAGGAAAAGGGTTGATGCCAACAGATGGAGGATTGGGTTCCATCCTTGGTTTCACGGCTTAGCTGAGGCAGGTAGATAGGGCCATCTTTGGAGATACTTGTGGAGCCTCTAGGGCCAGGGACACGAGCCATTCCTGCCTAAAGGACATCCTACACAGGGCCTGCTTGGGCAGTGTGGCCAATGCATACTCACCTGTCCCACAGAGAAGGTTTAAGCCATAGTTGGATGATACGGGTGCAGCATGTTTTGGAGCAGGGTGGGGCCTGGGGAGGGAGCCCTCCAGCCCCTGAATATGGAAAAAGCTTCTTTCTGCTTAGGGCTCTACCTCTCAGGAGCAATGTCACGTTGGACAAGTCACTTGATCTCTTTTAGCCTTAGTTTTCCCAGCTTTAAAATGGGGATAGTAGGCTGGGTGTGGTAGTTTACTCCTGTAATCCCAGTACTTTGGGAGGCTGAGGTGGGAGGATTGCTTGAGTGCAGGAGTCTGAGGCCAACCTGGGCAACACAGTGAGATCCTATTTCTATAAAAAAAAATTTAAAAATTAGCCAGGTATGGTGGCGCATGCCTGTAGTCCTAGCTGCTTGGGAGGGTGAGGTCATGGGGAAAAGGGGATTGCTTGAGCCCAGGAGTTCAAGGTTACAGTGAGCTGTGATTGCACCATTGCACTCCAGCCTGGGTGTCAGAGCAGGACCTTGTCTCTAATAAATAAATAAATTTTTTAAAATGGGAATAGCCATGATGGACTATGGTCATTGCAAGAGCCAAATGAAATTGATCTGTGAACATGTTTTACATTCTGTTCTGTTTTACATTTACGTTCTGTTGCTTTCAGGCCTGGGGTGGTTTCAGCTCATCAGATGTTGGTTCCGCCTGACAAGTTGACCTATGGGGTTCTGAGTGTTCGCAAGAATCTCCCCGCCCCCCCAGCCCCCCCTCCCATCCTCTGTAACATCTCCCTCCTGCTTGCCCACAGCGTGGGGTTAAAGGCTGAAGTTGGGCAGCAAAGCCTGAACTGTGTTTTCCTGTTGGCAGGGCAAATTCATCCGCATCAACTTTGACGTCACAGGTTACATCGTGGGAGCCAACATTGAGACCTGTATCCTTTCCCTGAGCCTGGGCCAAACGGGCACCCCTGCCCCCTACCAATCTCCTGCCCAGAGGCTGGGAGAGCCCAAGAGCCACCCCTGTCTTTCCAGCCTCTTAGGTTTCTTCCAGAACAAATCTCTCCTTAACAGCAGGCATTGTGGTGCAGTGGTTATACATGTGTGGAACGGACCCCTGGTTTGAACCCTAAACAAGCAGCCTAGCCTGCATGTGATGCTCAAATGACCTGTCCCTTAGCTGAGTGACCTTGGGCTGGTTACTCCACCTCTGTCTGCCTCATCAGCAAAATGGGGATGATAATGAATGGTACCTGCCTCATAGAAATGTGAGAATAGAGTGAATGAACTCATATAAAACTCTAGGCACCATGCAAGGTGCAGAGTAAGGGCTGGCTACGTAGTGTCTGTTGTATGATCTTTGCTTCATTCTTATTCAGCCATTGTCCGAGGCCAAATTCTGGACCTGTTGTCCTGTTAGAGAGTTGGTCTGTGATCGGCTCCACTTCTTGGGTAGGAAATTGATGAAAACAGAGTTTACCCAGAAGAATGCTGATATCGCAAGGAACAAGTAGAGTGTCTCTTTCATGAATCTGAGTGGTGAGGTGGAGCCAAGTTAGAAATTTCTGGACGTGGGGGAACAACCAGGTCTAGAGTTCCTTGACTGATCAGCCTCGGGAGCTTTGCAGGCAGCCCTAGGGCTCAAGGGTGTTGCGTGTTCGGAGCTTCCTGTGGAACACATGCTTGGCAATGAATAGGACCTCGGGGGCTGACTTAGCTTCTTTCTGCACCTGAGGTCCTCTAGCAGCACCTAGTGGTCCCGTTTATCCACGTTATGTGCCCTGGATGAGAGGGTGGGTTGTGGAGTGGCCTCCTCTCCACTGTACTTGTCTAAGCTGTGGGGATTTGGGAAAATGACTGAAGCTCTCTGGGCCTCAGTTTTGCCTCAGTAAAATGAGGGTGATCGCACCTACTTTCTGGAGCTGGTGCAGTGGTTAAATGAAATAATATGCATAATAATATGCACAGCCCTTGGTACAGTGCTGGGCGCAAAGTGAGCATCTCACAGGTGGCGGCTATTGTGTTAACTTAGTGTTGTCTACGTTTCTACTTTAATCTGCCCAAACCAGCCAGGATTCCCACCCTGCAGCTGGGAGGGCTGCCAGGCTTCGGTCAAGTCCAGAGCCAGGGCCCTCTTGTCCTGCAGCCCTGCACACAGCTCTCAGCAATTCATTTCCTGTGTTTAGAGCGAGCCCCAGGCATAGCCCCGTCCTTCTGGCCTCAGCCTTCCTTTTAGATCAGTGGTTCTCGAAGTATGTTTCCAAACCAGCAGCATCAGCATCACTGGGGAGCTCTTTAGAAACACACATCTCATCTCAGCCAGGCGCGGTGGCTCACGCCCGTAATCCCAGCACTTTGGGAGGCTGAGGCGGGCAGATCACTTGAAGTCAGGAGTTCGAGACCACCTGGCCAATATGGTGAAACCCTGTCTCTACTAAAAATACAAAAATTAGCCAGGCGTGGTGGCATGCACCTGTAATCCTAGCATTTTAGGAGGCCAAGGCAGGCAGATCACTTTAGGTCATGGGTTCAAGACCAGCCTGGCCAACAGGGTGAAACCCCATCTCTACTAAAAATACAAAAATTAGCCAGGCGTGGTGGCATGCACCTGTAGTCCCAGCTACTCAGGAGGCTGAGGCAGGAGAATCACTTGAACCCGGGAGGCAGAGGTTGCAGTGAGCCAAGATCGCACACTGCACTCCAGCCTGGGTGACAGAGCGAGACTCTGGCTCAAACGTGCGTGTGTGTGTGTGTGTGTGTGTGTGTGTGTGTGTATACATGAGAAAGTCTGAGAATCACTGCTTTCCAGATTGGACATGGGCTGTGGTAGCCCAGGCACTGCTAGCTGGCTTTAGGACTTGAACAAGACAAGGTCTGCTGATCTAGCCCCATCATCCTGCACCATCAGGCTTAGTGCTGTGGAAATCCACCCAGTACAGTAGCCCAGCCTCCCAGCTGCCCTCTCCCATCACCCCGGACCCTGTGATCTCCATGCCACCGTCACCTGCCCTCCCCTCTGCTCTCCCTCCTGCCACCCCCCATGGCGGAGCAGCTCTCCTGAAATTAACTAGTGTGGCATGTTTACGGTCTCTCTCTCTGTCCCATCAGACCCCACTCTTGGAACAGAGGGCATGGAAGACAGCTTTGCCACTTGCTAGCTGTATGATCTTGAGAAAGGACTTACCTTCTCTGAGCCTCAGTTTCCCCTTATTGAAAACACCGATAATAGTTGCACTTACTTCCCCGCATGCTTTGTGAGGCTTCAGTGAGACAATTTATATCAATCGTTTCACATAGGAATGAATCATAAATCATAGAATCATAGAGGATGTCATTATTTGTATTGTATAATGTCTGAAGACAGCTCATTTTAAAGAAGACTTGCTGGTGATGGCTGTTAGGGGAATGTCTCATTACCATTACCATCTTCCTGGGGTCTTTTTATGCTTTTTCTTTTTACTCTATTCCCCTCCCTTCTTTTTGCATCTGAAGTCTGCTGGCAGCACCCAGTGGTTCCATTTGTCCACAGAGGCTATGGTCAAAGTTAGACTTTACCGATTGCTGGGACGGAACTGGAAAGTCATCCCGTGTGAATTGGGTGTGACGGGGATGGAGGTGGAAGACCAGAGGAACACCCGCAGTATTCCTAGAATCCCTAACTCCTTCCAAACCAGATCTGCTAGAAAAATCACGGGCAATTCGCC
This sequence comes from Nomascus leucogenys, assembly GCF_006542625.1. Classification (NCBI taxonomy): domain Eukaryota; kingdom Metazoa; phylum Chordata; class Mammalia; order Primates; family Hylobatidae; genus Nomascus; species Nomascus leucogenys. Next base: position 87,776,846 of record NC_044398.1, read on the forward strand.
AAGCCAGAGACGAGAGGACATTCCACATCTTTTACTACATGATTGCTGGAGCCAAGGAGAAGATGAAGAGTAAGTGACTAGCAATGACGTGTGATTGGATGGCTTGAGCCTTCCCTTTCATCAGAATCCGGGGTTAAGGGATTGACTATTAAAACAGTCTCAGATCCTGCCAGAAAGGACCATGTCTGTGAGTGACAGATGAGCAATTCTTCATCTCCTCCCAGTGAGTGAGTGTGGCTTTTGTTCAGTCATTCTCATTTACTGAGCACCTACTATGTGACATAGTAGCCATCAACTCCAATTAGACGTTAGATCATTAATGATTCATGTCTAATTAGACCAGAGAGCATCAAGTCCAGCTAGACACAATCTATGCCTTCAAGGAAAGGGAGAAAGACATTTGCCTTACTTGCCAATTTATAAAACTTGCAAATATAAAAGATTCATTCTGGTTTTACAAGGAATTTGCAGGGGCAGCGGGACTAAGCATTTTTCATTATACATGTTTTGCCAGTGACTTTGTAGAACAGGGGTCAAAACTTTTTCTGTAAAAGGCCCGATAGTAAATCTTCAGGCTTTGCAGGCCACGTGGCTTCTGTCACAGCTATTCAATTCTGCCATTGTAATACAAAAGCAGCCACAGGCAATACATAAACCAACCAGCACAGGCAACACATAAACCAATGAGTGCAGGCAACACATAAACCAGTGAGCGCAGGCAACACATAAACCAATGAGCACAGGCAACACATAAACCAGTGAACGCAGGCAACACATAAACCAATGAGCACAGGCAACACATAAACCAATGAGCACAGACAGTACATAAACCAGTGAGCACAGGCAACACATAAACCAATGAACATAGGCAACACATAAATCAGTGAGAGCAGATGCATCACTGTGTTACAATAAAACTTTATTTACAAAAACAGGCAGTGTGCAGAAGTTTGCTGACCTCTGTTGTAGAGAAAAAAAATTTTTATGTAAATACAATACACTGTATACCAAACTCCAGTAGGAAGTTATGAGTTCTGGACATGCAGTTGTTTACTCTTAAAAATATATACAAATCACATAGCTTAAAAAAGGAATGGATCAGTGACTATCTGTACATAGTAGAGTCTACATGTTAGTAATAAGTTTGAAGTCTGAAATTTTATGGGAACAATACAGACTTTGCTTCCCATCTGTTTTGTGGCCCAAGCTTAGTTACTTTGGTAAAGACAGTTACCAAAAGGATCTGTGTGAGCTCAGAACTTCGCTGTGTCGGAGTGTATTGCAGAGCTCAGCCACTAGGGGGTGGCATTATCCATTCTTTAAATTTCCAGGGTGGGGCACAGTGGCTCATGCCTGTAATCCCACACTTTGGGAGGCAGAGGCGGGCGGATTACCTGAGGTCAGGAGTTTGAGACCAGCTTGGCCAAGATAGTGAAACCCTGTCTCCCCAAAAGTACAAAAATTAGTCAGGTGTGATGTCTGGCGCCTGTAATCCCAGCTACTCGGGAGGCTGAGGCAGGAGAATCACTTGAACCTAGAAGGTGGAGGTTGCAGTGAGCTGAGATTGCACCACTGCACTCCAGCCTAGGTGACAGAGTGAGACTCTGTCTCAAAAAATAAAAATAAGTTTCCTTAATGGCTGGCTTTCAGGAACATAGGATATGAGGTGGAGCAATTTTTGGTAAAGGGGGAATGCTGAATGGATTTTTCATGTACCAGCAAACATGGTACATTAGCAGTTACAGTGCAGGACCCTGTGGAATGGGCCAGGGAAAAATGTTGACATTCCTCTTCCTTTTATTTGGCACCCAAGAAAACAGTTTGGTTGTCTGGTATCTTGGGTTCCAGTTTTGTGCTTTGCCTCTGGTCTTCCAGAAATGGGCAAGTATAGGGCTCACAACTAAATTCCTAGGGGCCCTTTGTATTCTAGATGATAGAACTGGAAAGATGTTAGGCTTTTAGAGAGAACCAAATATTCCTAAATGCGTCCAAACTCGGGATAATGAAGTCTTGGCAAAGACCTCAATCCTTGTGACTTCAATCAGGCATTTCAAGTTAATCCAAAAGTTTGAGTTAACTGGTGTCTTTGGTCAATTTAACTTCGAGTTTATCAAGCAGCTTCCAAGTGACTTGACCCATAAAAGACATTTTATTTTATTTTATTTATTTATTTATTTATTTTTTGAGACAGAGTCTCACTCTATCGCCCAGGCTGGAGTGCAGTGGCACGATCTCGGCTCACTACAAGCTCCACCTCCCGGTTCACGCCATTCTCCTGCCTCAGCCTCCCGAGTAGCTGGGACTACAGGCACCCACCACCACGCCAGGATAATTTTTTGTATTTTTAGTAGAGACGGGGTTTCACCATGTTAGCCAGGATGGTCTCGATCTCCTGACCTCGTGATCCGCCTGCCTCCGCCTCCCAAAGTGCTGGGATTATAGGCGTGAGCCACTGCGCCCGGCCAAAAGACCTTTATTTTAAAAGAAAAATATCTTGCTGACGTCTCTCCAAAAGTATAACCGAATCCATCCTAATTAAAGATTGATCTGGAAGAGGATCCTTGATGTATTGGAGGGTATAATAAAAGCAAATAGTGCAGGAGAAAGAAAGGCAATTATAAAGTTGGGGGTGGGGGAGAAGCTGAACTACAACAAAGGAAATGTAATCATAGGATACCGTTTTACAGAGAATATCTAATTAATGTCATAATATAAAAAGGGAGTTGGCAAACTTTTCACTAAAGCGTCAGTAGTAAACATTTTAGACTTTAAGGACCAGATGGCCTCTGTTGCAACTACTCAACTCTGTTGCCTAGTGAGAAAGCAGCCATGAGAAATAAACAAGGACATCAGAGCAGCTGTGTTTCAAAAAAACTTTATTTACAAAAACAACAGGGGACCAGATTTGCCAACCTGTGATATGAGCCTCATATATTGATTCAACTAAAACTAGCTGGGGGTGGCTGGGCACAGTGGCTCACACCTGTAATCCTGGCCCTTTGGGAGGCTGAGACGGGTGGATCACCTGATGTCAGGAGTTCAAAACTAGCCTAGCCAACATGATGAAACCCCGTCTCTACTAAAAATACAACAAATTACCTGGGCGTGGTGGTGGGTACCTGTAATCCCGGCTACTGGAGAGGCAGGAGAATTGCTTGAACCTGGGAGGCAGAGGTTGCAGTGAGCAGCCAATATCGCACCACTGCACTCCAACCTGGGCAAAGGTGAAACTCCCTCTCAAAAAAAAAAAAAAAATAGCTGGGGGAAAGGAAAGGTAGTATAAGAAAGCTGCATTTTTGCCTACCATAGCAGGAAGTCACTAGATACTATCTAAACTTGACATATCCGGAAATCGCCTATTACAGCGATTGTGCTTTGCCGCTGGTCTTCTAATTGGCCAAAAGCGCCTGTTACTTTTGGCACTGAGGACTGGTTTCCTGGAAGAAAATTTTTCCACAGATTGGGAGGGCAGGGTGGGGGGGATGGTGTGGGGATGATTCAAGTGTATTACATTTACTGTGCACTTTATTATTACATTGTAATATATAATGAAATAATTATACTACTCACCATAATGTAGAATCATTGGGAGCTTGTTTTCCTGCAGTCCCATCGGGGGGTGATGGGGGACAGTGACAGATTATCAGGCATTAGAGTCTCATAAGGAGCACGCGTGCGCAGTTCACAATAGGGTTTGTGCTCCTATGAGAATCTAATGCTGCCACTGATCTGATGGGAAGCGGAGCTCGGGCAGTGATGCAAGCGATGGGCAGTGGCTGCAAATAACAGATAAAGCTTCACTCGCTCACCTACTGCTCACCTCCTGCTGTGCGGCCCGGTTCCTAACATGGACTGGTACTGGTCTACGGCCTGTGGGTTGGGGAACCCTTGGCCTATTATATATAATACATAATGGTATATACATTATAATAGGCTAGGGTATATAGCAAGCCTATTCTACAGAGAGATAGTGGTAACTGCCAGAAAAAAAGCAGCTAAAAGAGATAAAAGCAGGTATTATGGAGTAAGGTAGGAGTTGGAGAAGGGATGTGACAGGAGAATGCTATTTTTCATTATAAACCTTTGGTAGTAATTGATTTTTAAAACTCGTGCCTGTTTGAATTTGATAAAAATTTTATAAATAGATGAATAAGGCCCAGTGCGGTGGCTCGTGTCCGTAATCCCAGAACTTTGAGAGGCCTAGGTGGGTGGATCACCTGAGGTCAGGAGTTGAAGACTAGTGTGGTCAACATGGTGAAACCCCATCTCTACTAAAAATACAAAATTTAGCCGGGCGTGGTGGCAGGCGCCTGTAATCCCAGCTACTCGGGAGATTGAGGCAGGAGAATCCCTTGAACCTGGGAGGCGGAGGTTGCAGTGAGCCGAGATCACGCCACTGCACTCCAGCCTGGACGACAGAGTGAGACTCCGTCTCAAAAAAAAAAAAATGAGTAAAGGTTGATCTAACTCTTCTGACAGCTTTGTCTCTGAAGGCAGGGTGCCTCTGGACAATTGAGGTAAAGGCATCCCTTCCTCCAGGTAGATGTAACTTCGTGCCAGGGATTGTGGCTTAGCAAGCACAACCAAGGCTGGGTGTCAGCTGCAGTCACTGGAGCAGTGCACAACCTGCACCACTGTGCAAGGCTGGCAGTGGTTGGTGAGGCTGTCTACATGACGACGCATGAGGGTTTTAAATGGTCCAAGCCTTGAGAAAGGGAAAGGAATTATGATAGCCCAGACCCTTGACCAGATCTCCATCTCATGTTGAAATTAGAAGTGTGTCTTGTTGACCCTGACCCCTCTTCCTCCCCTTCTAGGTGACTTGCTTTTGGAGGGCTTCAACAACTACACCTTCCTCTCCAATGGCTTTGTGCCCATCCCAGCAGCCCAGGATGATGAGATGTTCCAGGAAACTGTGGAGGCCATGGCGATCATGGGTTTCAGCGAGGAGGAGCAGCTGTGTAAGCCTCACACCTTGAGTCTGGAGGGTAGCCTGCCTGGATACCAATGGAACCTGTTAAGAATTCTTCTCTAGTCAAGACAGATTTCTGCTCTCTGAATTCCCCACCTTCCATTGAAAAAAAAAAAAAGGAGGAAAATGAATTTTATTCTAGGTGGTTTGTTTGTGTTGTAGAAAAGTGGCTGCATAACTAGGGCTCTTTTAGTTGCAAGTAACCCAAGCTGGCTTAAACCAAAGGGAAAGTGACTAACTCACAATGTTGAAAAGTTCAGGGAGGTTGGGCACAGTGGCTCAGGCCTGTAATCTCAGCACTTTCGGAGGCCAAGGTGGACGGATCACTTTAGGTCAGGAGTTCGAGACCAACCTGGTCAATTTGGTGAAACCCTGTCTCTACAAAAAATACAAAAAAAATTAGCCAGGGCTGGTGGTGCACACTTGTAGTCCTAGCTACTCAGGAGGCTGAGGTGGGAGGATTCCGTGAACCTGGAAGGCAGAGGTTGCAGTGAGCCAAGATCACACCACTCCACTCCAGCTTGGGAGATGGAGCTAGACTCCATCTCAAAAAAAAAAAAAAAAAACCAGTTCAGGAAATCAAGCTTCAGGTACAGTGAGATCTAGGTGTTCAAAACATTTTTCTATAACCTAATTTATTGTCTTCTATCTCTCTCTTGACTACATTGTTTCTCTATAGGATGCAGTTTGTTGACAGCAACATGGCTGGGTTCCAGCCCTTATATTCTTTGGGTTTATATCCAAAGAACAGAGTAGATTCCCGGCTTAAGTTCCTTAACGGAGTGTCATTGACTCTGATTGGCTGGCTTAGGTTGATGTGCACATTCCTGAGCTATGCAGCATAGGCAGGGTTGTGGAAAGCACAGGGTGGTTTCATTATGGTCCCTAAGAATGGATTCCTGGAGCTGCAGGTAGAGATGTTGGCCTCATCAGGAACATGGGGGCAGGGTTTAGGGGAGGGGGAGTGATCGAGGCAGTGGATTTACTCAGGCTCTTCCTGGAGGGGTTGCTCTGGTGATCAATTGATATTGATCAAAATCATCCAACCAATGGCCAAGAAACACAACAGGACAGCTCAAGAAGAAGTTCTTGGTCAGGACACTGTGTTTCCACAAACGATTTTCCTTCTGGGTTAGATGTGCCTCAGTGTTCAAGTTTAATCTCTTTCAGGAACACCAGGACAGAACTGTGGAAAGTTTCCCTTCCTTCCCACGCCTACACCCATTTGGAGCCCCAGAATAGCACTGAGGTTGCTGAAATGCTGCATAAGGGGAGGGGCAGCTCCTCCGAAGATAACTTGGGGTCTAGAAAAATAAGGCTCTATGGGTCAGTTGACAAATGGATGGTGTGTGTGGGTCTTGGCCAGGGTCCCACATCAGAATCTAGTGCTGATAGCCTCCTTGTCTGAATGACATAGGCTCTCCAAGAATGATTCATTTTATTTGGGACAGGGGTCAGTTTTGCTTCTAATTTTGCTTTTAAATAACAATGAACAATGGTTAAGTATTTGCTGTGTGCCAGGAATTTACCAAATCCTTTTTTCTTAATGTACTACACTGTTCAGTATAGTTTTATGTAAATAATAAAAAACTGGAACAGGCTGGGCACAGTAGCTCATGCCTGTAATCCCAGCATTTTGAGACACTGAGGCAGGAGGATTGCTTGAGCCCAGGAGTTCGAGACTAGCCTGGACAACATAGTGAGACTCTGTCTCTACAAAAAAAATAAAGAAAATAGAAAAAAACTGGAACAAACTAAAATAGGTTGATTGATAGAGGGTTTATTAAATCATCGTCTGTCCTTGTGAAAGAAAACAATGAGACCATTGAAATTGTTTTGCTGGGCATGGTGGCTCACGCCTGTAATTCCAGCGCTTTGAGAGGCCAAGGCAGGCAGATCACTTGAGCTCGAGTTTGAGACTAACCTGGGCAACATGGCAAGATCCCTTCTCTACAAATAATACAAAAAATTAACTGGGTGTGGTGGTGCACACTGTAGTCCCAGCTTGGGAGACTGAGGCAGGAAAACTGCTTGAGCCCAGGAGATCGAAGCTGCAGTGAGCCGAGATCACGCTACTCTGTCACCTAGGCTGGAGTACAGTGGCGCAGTCTCAGCTCACTGCAACCTCTGCCTTGCAGGCTCAAGCAGTCCTCCCAGCTCAGCCTCTCAAGTCGTTGAGACTACAGACATGTGCTACCACGCCTGGCTAATTTTTGATTTTAGGGTTTTTGTTTTGTTTTGTTTGAGATGGAGGCTCGCTATTGTCACCCAGGCTGGAGTGCAGTGGCAAGACCTCGGCTCGCTGCAACCTCTGCCTCCCGGGTTCAAGCAATTCTCTTGGTTCAGCCTCCCGAGTAGCCGGGATTACAGGCGCCCACCACCATGCCCCATTAATTTTTTTTTTGTATTTTTAGTAGAGACTGGGTCTCACCATGTTGGCCAGGCTGGTCTTAAACTCCTGACCTCAGATGATCCACCTGTCTTGGCCTCCCAAAGTGCTGGGATTGCAGGCATGAGCCACTGCGCCTGGCCTGGGGTTTTTTTGTTTTGTTTTGGTTTGATTTTTGGAGGGGTGGGTAGAAACAAGGCTTCACCATGTTATCCAGTATTCTCTGGTCTTGAACTCCTGGGCTCAAACAATCAGCCTGCCTTGGCCTCCCAAAGTGCTGGGATTACAGGTGTGAGCCACCATGCCCAGCTCCCAGTGTTCTCATTGTACATTGGCACTTGCCAATTTCCCCTTTAACCATAGAGACCAGACCCCAGGCCCAGCACCTTTGGCAGGCCCAAGCATCTAGCTAGAATTTGCTAATACTGTTTTCCTTGTATTTATATTTATAATTGCCATCTATTTATGGCAAGTGAAGATGATTTTTCACTTAAGATAGAGAAAGTTTTCTATTAAAACGAATGTAAGGAAGGAGAAGGAAGTAAATTTAAAGAAAATGGTTAAGGAAATAATGGAGCAGATGGTATACAGAGCAAGCATTCAGATGATGGCATTCAAATGACCAACTCTCATGGGAGCCAACTTAGTCCCAAGTGTACACCAACCCCATTTATAAACCAAGAGCTACGTCTAAACCCTCCATCAAGGGGCCTGTGGAGAAGGGGGTGGGTCAGGCTCCAGGCTGGAGCTTCATGAGGCTCCAAGTGACCAGGGGAGACCAGGATTTTCCCACCACATTGGGTTCTGCAGCCTTGAACTGCTGGGCTCAAGATACCCTCATGCGCCACCATGCCTGGCTAATTTTCTTTTTTTTTTTTTTTGAGATGGAGTCTCACTCTGTTGCCCAGGCTGGAGTGCAGTGTTGCGATCTTGGCTCACTGCAAGCTCCGCCTCCTAGGTTCATGCCATTCTTCCGCCTCAGCCTCCGAGTGGCTGGGACTACAGGTGCCCACCACCACGCCTGGCTAATTTTATTTTGGTATTTTTAGTAGAGACAGCGTTTCACCGTGTTAGCCAGGATGGTATCAATCTCCTGACCTTGTGATCCGCCCACTTCAGCCGCCCAAAGTGCTGGGATTACAGGTATGAGCCACTGCACATGGCCCATGCCTGGCTAATTTTTAAATTTTTTGTAGAGACAGGGTCTTGCTGTGTTGTCCAGGCTGGTCTGGAACTCCTAGCCTCAAGCAATCTCCCTGCCTCAGCCTCCCAAATCCTTGGGATTACAGCCATGAGCCACCATACCTGGCCTGGTTATACTGTTTCTAACATATTTTTAAGATGAAAAATAAAATCACCTAAATTGTCCATCCTGTGTACCCCTGGTGGTACACATGTCTGGTGTTGGAAAGTCCTGTTTCTTATTCCTCAGTAAGAAGAGAGGTGTAAGGCCACTGTAAAAAATTAGCACAAACTTGATGTTTTAAAACAACAGGAATTTATTCTCTCCCATTTCTAGAGCCCAGGGTTCTGAAATCAGTGTGTCAGCAGGAGCCAGTCATAATGGCTCATGCCTGTAATCCCAGCACTTTGGGAGGCCAAGGCGAGAGGATCGTTTGTGGCCAGGAGTTCAAGACCAGCCTGAGCAACATAGCAAGACCCCTTCTCTACTAAAAATTAAAAAAAATTTTTTTTTTTAAAAAGACAAGATGCTGGCAGGGGTTGTTGCTTCTGAAGGCACTGAGGGAGATCTGTTCCTTGCCTCTGTCCTGGCTTCTGGTGGCTCTGGCTGTTCCTGGATTTTCCTTGGCTTGTCTCACTCCAGTCTGTGCCTCATTCTTCATGTGGCATTCTACCCTGTGGGTCTTCTCTTCTGTCCATCATAAAGACACTTGACATTAAATGTAGGGCCCACCAGGTTATTCCGAGATGATCTCATCTTGAGATCTTTTGCTTGATTCCATCTGCAAGACCTTTTTTTCCAAAATAGGCCATATTCAGGCTGGGCGCGGTGGCTCACGCCTGTAATCCCAGCTCTCAGGGAGGCAGAGGCAGGAGGATAGCTTGAGCCCAGGAGTTTGAGACCTGCCTGGGCAATATAGTGAGACCCCGTTCTCCACAAAAAGGAAAAAAAAATAAGTGTAACCCCCCAAATTAGGCCACATTCACAGGTTCCAGGTGGACATATTTTAGAAAGACCAACGATCAACCTAATATAGGTGGCTTCCACTCTTTACCACCTACTGGGCCAGACCCTTGCTCAGCATCTTACAAGACCTAAACTTCATGAAGTAGGTACTACTGTTACCATCTCCGTTTTGCAGATAAGGAAACTGAGGCTCATGGGACTTACTGAGACTCATGTAGAGTCTCTATCCTCTATCCATCCATGATTCATCCGTCAATCCATCCTCTATTCATCCATCTATCCTCTACTCATCCTTCCATCACCCATCCATCCGTCACCCATCCATCCATCTACCCACCCATCCATTCATCCATGAACCCATCCTCTATACGTTTATACATTCACTTGTCCATCCACCTTCCATCTGCTATCCATCCATCTCCCTCCCTCCCCATGTGTATCTGGACCCTGAACTAGCCTTTGGAAATTCAAAGATGATGAGATTTATAAGAAGCAAAGCTGGGATTTGAACTCAGGACTCTAACTGCAGAGTGCATGCTTTGCACCAGTGCACCAGGATGCTGCCAGCCGTCACCACCCTTGCTGTGTTGTGTCTCCTCACTGGTTGACTTCTTTGCTGTCTGCTAACTGTGCCCCAAGGTTCATCTCTTATGGCCTGGGAGTGGTGGTGTTCTTTTGTCATTTCTGGAATTACATTAACTATACCAGAAAGTGCAAACCAATGGTTCCTGAGCCTACAGGAGAGATCGGCCACTACAACCTTCAAAATGTTTAAAAATTGGTTCCTAAAGTTTAAATATGGGTAGGCCGGGCACTGTGGCCTACAATCCCAGCACTATGGGAGGCCAAGGCACATGGATCACTTGAGATCAGGAGTTTGAGACCAGCCTGGCCAACATAGTGAAACTCTGTCTCTACTAAAAATAGAAAAATTAGCTGGGTGTGGTGGCACACACCTGTAATCCCAGCTACTCTGGAGGCTGAGGCAAGAGAATTCCCCTGAACCTGGGAAGCGTGGAGGTTGCAGTGAGCCGAGATTGCACCAATGCACTCCAACCTGGGTGACAGCAAGACTCCGTCTCACAAAAAAAAAAAAAAAAAAAAAAAAAAAAAAAAAAAAAAAAAAAAAAACCCATGGGTAGACTTCACATAAAACCTCTGGGTTTCCATTATCTCGAAAAATCAGAAGTTCTAGCAACACTGGGCTTATATCCCCTGTGGCAATGACAGAGTAGCTGCTGGCCCCTTCAGATGGGTTTGTGGCCTCGTTGGGTCCCCACAGTCCTCATTAGTTGGCTTTGTTCATTTAGAACAGTGGTTCTCTGCCAGAGGTGAGTTTGCCTCCCAGGGGACATTTAGTAGTGTCAGGTGACGTTTGTGGTTGTCACAACTCTGTCGGGGTAACCACCACTGACATCTAGTGGTTAGAGACCAGGGATGCTACTAAACTTCCCATGATGCCCAGGACAGCTCCCCACAATAGAGAATTATCTGGCCCCCAATTTCTGCAGTGACAAGACTGAGTAAACCCTGAGTTGGCCGGCTCGCCTGGGCTGTGCAGGCATTTCAGCAATCTTTAGTTTAAATTGACACTTTTAAAACTGTGAGTGCAACTCTTCATAGTTTACAAAGACTCTTTCATAGATGTTATGGTTAAAAGGAAGTGTGTTTCCAAGCCCTGTCAACAGCAGCTTCATTCATTTTGGGGAGAAGGCTTTCTGCCATAGTGAGTGGGAGCAAATGGGTGGGTGGTCAGCAGCTGGGTCCTTTTGCTGAGCTGGGCCAGGGACCCCATGGCGTGAGAATAGCTGTTGTGAAGGGCCTTGTAATGTCTGGTTTGGCCTGAGGAACCAGAAAAGTCTGGGATCTCTAGGCTTTGTTCCTGGAACATAGTGACTGATTTGAAGCCAGAACTCTGGGTTATTTGTACCTGAGTTAAGCTAAGCCAAGAATTTGTGTTAATCATCACCCATTCTCCATCCATTCGTCAATCCATCCATCCATCTATCCATCCACCATCCATCCATCTATCATCCAACTATCATCCTTCCATCCATCCATTCATCCATCTATCATCCATCCATCAATCCTCTATCCATTCCTCCATCCATCATCCATTCATTCTCCATCCATCCATTGTCCATCCATCCATCCTCCATCCATCCATCCTCCATCCATCCATCCATCCATCCATCCATCCATCCATCATCCATCTATTCTCTATCCATGCATTATTTATCCATCAATCCATCCTCTGTTTATTCATCTATACTCGTCCATCCATCATTCACCCATTCATCTACCCACCCATCCATTCCTCCATCCACTCACCCATGAACACATCCTCTGCCCACTTATTCATTCATCCATCCATCCACCTTCCACCTACCATCCATCCGTCTCTCTCCCTCCCTCCCATGTGTATCAGGATCCTGGACTAGGCTTTGGAAATTCAAAGATGATTAGGGCAGGCCCCGCACTTTCCAGAAACTCATTGTCTTGTGGGGATTTCAGACATAGAAACTATTTTAACAGTAACATGTCGTGAGTATGAGTCAGAAAGGTTCCAAGTATTCTGGGAACACAGCGTTTTTGTTCAGAGACACCTGGACAACAAGTGGAAACAAATGTATATCTTCTTAATCCCAACATGGGCATCTGGTACACCCAGCAGAGTACGTAAGAAGCACAGGGTTTTTATTTCAAAAATCCTTTTATTGACATATGATTTACATGTAGAAAATTGTGTATGCCATAGCGTGCAGTGCAAAGAATTATTATAAACTGAACATGTCTGCGTAACTAGAATCCATTTTAAATAAGAGAATGCCACCAGCCCCACAGAAGCTCCCACATGCACCTTCTAAGAACTTCCCTCAGTTAAGGATAATCATTATCCTGACTTCTAACAGCATCGATTAGTTTTGCCTCTTCTTGAATGGACTGTCTATATATGGACTTAGACAGTAGGTTCTTGTTTCCATCTGTCCTCTTTTGTTCAGTATTTGTGTCTGGAAGATATGTCAGGGGTCTTTTTGTTTTAGAGACAGGATCTGCCTACATTGCCCAGGCTGTATCAAGCTCCTGGCTTCAAGCAGTTCTCCCACCTCAGCCTCCCAAAGTGCTGGGGTCGCAGGCATGAGTCACTGTGCTGGCCCCAGTACATCAGTTTTGATTTTTGGTAGTTGTAGCTCATTCATTCTCACTGTTCTGTGGCAGGGGTTGCTAACACATTTTTCTGTAAAGAGTCAGATAGTAAATTCTTTAGCTTTTGTGGGCCAGACGATCTTTGTTGCAACTCTAAGTCTGCCAGTGTAGCATTCAAATAGTTATAGACAGTATGTAAATCAATGAGTATAGCTGTGTTCCACTAAAACTTTATTTATAATAGCAAGCAGTGGGCCAGATTTGGTGCATGGGCTGTAATTTGCCAGTCCCTGCTGCGTGGTATTCCATTGTAAGGCAAGGTTTTAAGCAACCATATGAAAATATTGAGCTCAGAATTTAGTTTCTTTGGAGGAAAGATGTAGGCTGGCTCTGGGTCCCCAGTGGCTTTAGGCTCCAAAACTCCAGGGTACCTTGGCATTGACCTCTGTGTCTGCTCTACTCTTCTCTCCCCACCTCAGCCATATTGAAGGTGGTATCATCGGTCCTGCAGCTTGGAAATATCGTCTTCAAGAAGGAAAGAAACACAGACCAGGCATCCATGCCGGATAACACAGGTACTTGCCACCTTTTCCCAATGACCAATGACGTTGGGGTTGGGGGGGGGTGGGGAGGGTGACATTTAAACATTGCTTATTTTTCGAGGTGAAGGGATTTTAACAACAGATGGACTAGGTTCTTATCACTCACTTTTCTTTTTTCAAACTTTTCAGTGCTCAAGACCCTATGTGGAAAGTTATTGAATCAGATCGCAGGGATAAAAAAAAAAAAAACCTAATAGTTTTATTTATTTGTTCTTTTTTTTTAAATACAAAATTTTACAAGTTTTAATAGAGACGAGGTCTCGCTGTGTTGCCCAGGCTGATCTTGAACTCCTGAGCTCAAGTGATCCTCCCACCTTGGCCTCCCCAAATGCTGAGATTACAGGCAAGAGTCATCACATCCCACCCCTAATAGTGAGCAGACAAGATCCCGAGGGACCATCTCTTCTAAAATATTCCACTTAATTGTTTTGTTAAAGAAATATTTCTCAAGCCCCTGCAATATGCCACTGGGATACAGCAGGAAATGACACAAGAGTAGCTCTTCTTATGGTATCTGTGGTCGTCTTGGGGAGACAGACCTCAATTGCCCTGAGAATTAGGGGTGCCAGATAAAATACAGGATGTCCAGATAAATTTCAATTTTAGGTAAACAACAAACCTTTTTTTAAATGTTAAGTATGTCCCTTGTAACATTTGGACCATGATTATACCAAAAGAGTATTCTTGTTTATCTGAAATTCAGGTTTAACTGAGCATCCTGTAATTTTCCCCCTAAATCTGATAAACCTACCCTCAAAACAGTATTTTGTGTTTTGAGAAGATGGCCTGGCTACCACTATGCTTGTTGGTGGCTGAGCTGAGAGCAAAACTTAGTTTCTTATTTCCTGGCCCAGGCTGTATATTGTGTTTCTTTTTCCTGCTCCCTGGAGCCCACCTTGATCAAACCTCTTGCAGCCGCTTACTGGGTTTACCTTGCCCACGGCCTAGACAGAGCCAATTAATCAAGACAGGGGAATTGCGATAGAGAAAGAGTAATTCACGCAGAGCCGGCTGCACGGGAGAACAGTTTTATTATTACTCAAATCAGTCTCCTTGAGCATTCGGGGATCAGAGTTTTTTAAGCATAATGTGGTTAGGGGGAGGCCAGTGAGTTGGGGGTGCTGATTGGTTGGGGGAGAGACTAAATCACAGGGAGTTGAAGCTGTCCTCTTGCCCTGAGTCAGTTCCTGGACAGAGGCCATAAGATCAGATGAGCCAGTTTCTCCATCTGGGTGGTGTCAGCTGATCCACCTGGTGCCAGGGTCCGCAAAAATATCTCGAGCACTGATCTTAGGTTTTACAATAGTGATGTTATCCCCAGGAGCAATTTAGGGAGGGTCAGACTCTTGTAGCCTCCACTTACAGAACTCCTAAACCATAATTTCTAATCTTTGGGCTAATTTATTATTCCTACAAACGCAGTCTAGTCCCCAGGCAAGAAGGGGGTTTGTTTTGGGAAAGGGTTCTTGTGTTTTAAACTATAAACTAAGAGGCTGGGCGTGGTGGCTCATGCCTGTAATCCTAGCACATTGGGAGGCCGAGGCAGGTGGATCACTTGAAGTCAGGAGTTCAAGACCAGCCTGGCCAACAAGGTGAAACCCCATCTCTACTAAAAATACAAAAATTAGCTTGGCGTGGTGGCGAGCGCCTGTAATCCCAGCTACTCAGGAGGCTGAGGCAGGAGAATTGCTTGAACCCAGGAGGCAGAGATTGCAGTGAGCCAAGATTATGCCACTGTGCTCCAGCCAGGGTGACATAATGAGACCCTGTCTCAAAAAAAAAAAAAAAAAAAAAAAAAAACTGTAAACTAAGTTCGTCCCAAAGTTAGTTCGACTTACACCCAGGAATCATTCAGTGGAGCTTGGAGGTTAGAAGCAAGATGACTCAGTCGGTTAGGTCAGATCTCGTTCAGTGTCTCAGTTATAATTTTGCAGTGGCAGTTTTATTGTCAGGTGTTTGTTATGTATTAGAGTCCCTAAATCTGGCAAATTAATGGAATCCAGATGCCAAGGAAAGACCTCAGGAGAACAGAAATGAAAAAGCGCTCTTGCCAAGAGATGGGGAAAAAAAATCCTAAAATCACTCTATTTACTCTGCCTTGCACATGCAAAGCAGCATGTAATGCTATTTTCATGTTAAGGGAACAGCTCGTGGTCACACCACTGCACTTCAGCCTGGGCGACAGGAAGACTGCATCTCAAAATAAAAGAAGAGCATTTAGGTTGATTCTAGTATTTTGCTATTGCAAACAATGCTGCAACACATATCCTAGAAGGGTGAAAAAAATATGTATTGAATAGTAAGTATTCAATAAATGTTACTATTAGTAACTATTTAATACTTACTAAGTAACTATTAAATAAATCTCAGGGGCCAGTGGCTCACACCTGTAATCCCAGCACTTGCGGAGGCCAAGGCGGGCGGATTGCCTGAGTTCAGGACTTCGAGACCAGCCTGGACAACACGGTGAAATTCTGTGTCTACTAAAATACAAAAGAAATTAGCTGGGTGTGGTGGCAGGCACCTGTAATCCCAGCTACTCAGGAGGCTGAGGCAGGAGAATGGCTTGAACCTGGGAGGCGAAGGTTGTAGTGAGCTGAGATCGCGCCACTGCACTCCAGCCTGGGCAACAGAGCAAGACTATGTCTCCAAAAAATATATATAAATCTATCTATCTATCTATCTATCTATCTATCTATCTATCTATCCATCCATCCATCCATCCATCCATCCATCCATCCATCTATCTATCTATCCTATCTATCTCAGGGAGTTTACGTACTTTACCTTATTTAGTCCTGGGTACCAACAAGGTACCGAAGAGCTGACCCTTTTTAAAGCTGAGAAAAGCAAGACTCTGGGAGGGTAAAGAGCTTTTCCAAAGTCACATGACTTGGAAGTGTGAAGGGACAGGGACTTGCAACTAGAACTACCTGACCCTAAATCCCCAACTGGGGCCTACTTCAGCCCACCCCAATCATTGCCTCTCAGCAAAATACTAGGGAGTGTGACCACTAATGACAGCAGCCTTTAGGACGCTTCAAGCTTTATTCACGGTCAGCGGGTCCCATTTCCCCAAGAGAACCCGGTGTATTCACACATCACAAATACCCATGTGATGTGCCTTCTTGCCAAGCTATTTCTTTTGTGATGCACTCACAATGTTTCTTTTCTCCTTCCAGCTGCTCAGAAAGTTTGCCACCTCATGGGAATTAATGTGACAGATTTCACCAGATCCATCCTCACTCCTCGTATCAAGGTTGGGCGAGATGTGGTACAGAAAGCTCAGACAAAAGAACAGGTAATGATGTACCTGCCATTTACTTATCACCCATCCATGCACCCATCCATCCATCCATCCATTCATCCATTCATCCATCTATCCACCTGTTCACTCATTCGTGTATTCATTAATCCATTCACCCATGGTCTGCTTCTGTATCTGTCCATCCATCCATCTTTCTATCCATTCATTCATCTGTCTGTTCATCCATCCATCCATCCATTCTTCTGCCCATCTATCTGTTCACCCATCATCTGTCCATCCCTCACTCATCCATCTGTCCATCCATCCATGACCCAGCCATCTGTCCATGACCCAGCCATCTGTCCATCTGTCCATCCATCCATCACCCATCCCGCTGTCATTCCATTCATTCACTCATTCATTCATTCATTCATTCATTCATCTGTCCATCCGTCCACCCATCCATCTCTTTATCCCTCATTTATTCAATACTAGAATATTCAAAGTCCCATGTCAGGTTTTGTTTATTTGTTTGTTTTTTGTTTTTGAGCCAGAGTCTTGCTCTGTCGCCCAGGGTGAGTTGCAGTGGTGCCATCACAGCTCGCTGTAGCCTCTGCCTCCCAGATTCAAACGATTCTCCTGCCTCAGTCTCCCAAGCAGCTGGGACTACAGGCATGCACCAAAACGCCTGGCTAATTTTTGTATTTTTAGTAGAGACAGGTTTTTGCCATGTTGGCCAGGCTGGTCTTGAATTCCTGACCTCAAGTGACCCACCTGCCTCGGCCTCCTAAAGTCTGGAATTACAGTGTGAGCCACTGCACCCGGCCAAGAATAAAAATCTTCACCACCCGCCTGGCTTGTGTGAAAATGGAGCCCATTGAGAATAACCGGGTTCCCCTGGTTCCCCTCTGCAGGCTGACTTTGCTGTAGAGGCTTTGGCCAAGGCAACATATGAGCGCCTTTTCCGCTGGATACTCACCCGCGTGAACAAAGCCCTGGACAAGACCCATCGGCAAGGGGCTTCCTTCCTGGGGATCCTGGATATAGCTGGATTTGAGATCTTTGAGGTACAGCTCGGTGGGATCATAAGAGCCATGGTCTTGGTTCTCTGAGATGGGCTTTTTCTTGGAGGAATCAAGATTTTGGAGAAAGGCATGTAGATGGCTACTGTAGGGTAGGAGGCTGTCTGGTTAAGGGTGGATCCTTGAGGGTATAAGAGACAGAAATCCAACAGGAAATGCATTGGTTTCTGGAACTGAGAAGGCCAGACATGTAGCTGGATCCTGTAGGCAGGGTCTGATCTCCCACCATCGTTCTCTCTCTGTCTCTGCCTTCCTCCATATTGGCTCCATTCTCAAGCAGGCTCTCCCTCATAGTGGCAAGATGGCTGCCACAGCTCCAGACTGCCTCTCAGTAATCCTGGATTAAAAAAAAAAAAAAATTTCTTTTCTAACAGTTCCAACCAAAATCTTGGAATTAAGTCTTACTGACTCTTACTCAGCTGAACTGGGCTACATGGTCACCTCCAAGCCAAGAACTGTTTGCAGGAGCTTGCAATACCTCATGTAGTAGAAACATGGATATTGGATCCCATACCCATGGGTTTGAGAAAAGTTCTCAGAGAAAGGGAAGGTTTTTTTTTGTCTTGTTTTGTTTTTGTTTTGTTTTTTGAGACGG
The DNA here is from genome assembly GCF_006542625.1 of Nomascus leucogenys. NCBI lineage: Eukaryota > Metazoa > Chordata > Mammalia > Primates > Hylobatidae > Nomascus > Nomascus leucogenys. The sequence goes on from NC_044398.1 coordinate 87,795,029, forward strand.
AGTCTTGCTCTGTTGCCCAGACTGGAATGCAGTATCACAATTTTGTCTCACTGCAGCCTCTGCCTCCTGGGTTCAGGCAATTCTCTTGTCTCAGCCTCCTGAGTAGCTGGGACTACAGGAACGCACCACTATGACCAGCTAATTTTTTTTTTTTTTTTTTTTAGACAGAGTCTCACTCTGTTGCCCAGGCCGGAGTGCAGTAGTACAATCTTGGCTTATTGAAACCTCCACCTCCCAGGTTCAAGTGATTCTCCTGCCTCAGCCTCTCAAGTAGCTGGGATTAGTGCCACCATGCCTGGCTACTTTTTTTTTTTTTTTTTGGTAGAGACGGAGTTTCACCCTGTTGGCCAGGCTAGTCTCTCGAACTCCCGACCTCAAGTGATCCACCAGCCTCAGCCTCCCAAAGGGCTGGGATTACAGGCATGAGCCACCGTGCCTGGCCAATTTTTGTATTTTTAGTAGAGAGAGGTTTCACTATGTTTGCCAGGCCGGTCGCAAACTCCTGACCTCAAGTGATCCTCCCGCCTGGGCCTCCCTAAGTGCTGGGATTACAATCATGAGCACCACACCCGGCCAGGAGGTTTTAAGATTGATAGATATCCTGAAAGAGGTGTACTACTGAGTCACTTTCTCTCTGTGCCTCTGTTTTCACATCTGTAAAATGTTTCCACATTTGTACATGCAGTAGCATGCCTTACGAGGTTTGTCCATCCATAGTTGTGCAGAGGGAGGAGATAAGCATCTTTAAGATGAGTGAGGGCCATGTGATGTCAACTTCGCCAGCCCTGGTGGACTCTAGGCAGCATGTTTTGGGGCCTCAGCCCCGTCTGGGTGCTGGGATGGCAGAACAGGATATGGGCAAGCCATGAGGGTGCTGTCAGGTGGAGCTTCTGTGGGGCTCCTTGTCTTCTGACTTCATACTAAGATGCTCACGCCCCACCCCCACGCCATGTGCTCAGGTGAACTCCTTCGAGCAGCTGTGCATCAACTACACCAACGAGAAGCTGCAGCAGCTCTTCAACCACACCATGTTCATCCTGGAGCAGGAGGAGTACCAGCGCGAGGGCATCGAGTGGAACTTCATTGACTTTGGGCTGGACCTACAGCCCTGCATCGAGCTCATCGAGCGGCCGGTGAGGGGCACGTGGGCGTGCGGGGCTCCATCACACCTTGCACACGTATGCGGCCTCTGTGGAGCTGACGTGGACCCCACACTCTCCCCATGCGCATTACATTCCCCCCACCCAATCCATCACCCAGTCCTGAAAGGCTGTAAGCTGAATCCTTGTGAACTGTTATAATTTCCATTAACCCACATTTTCATATCAAAGGTATTTTCTTTAATTTCCGCCTTCCTTCCATCCTCTTTTTCCTTCCTTTTTTTCTTCCCTACCGTCTTTCCCTTCCCTTTCCTTCTCTGCCATTTGTTTTTTGTTTTTTTGTTTTTTTTAATGACATGGTCTGACTCTGTTGCCCAGGCTGGAGTGCAGTGGCGCAATCTCCACCTCCCCGGTTGAAGTGATCCTCTTGCCTCAGCCTCCCAAGTAGCTCAGACTACAGGCGCACACCACCACGCCCAGCTAACTTTTGTATTTTTAGTAGAGACAGGGTTTCTACTAATTAGCCAGGCCTGGTGGTGCACGCCTGTGTTCCCAGCTATTTGGGAGGCTGAGGTGGGAGGATTGCTTAAGCCCTGGAGGCAGAGGTTGCAGTGAGTTGAGATTGCACCACTGCATTCAAACCTGGATAACAGAGTGAGACCCTGTCTCCAAAAAAAACTTTTCTAACAGGAACCTAGGTGAATTCAAGTCAAGCAACAAATTCATTTGCAAGAATTATGAACTCTTCATGATGTTGTCTGCATGTTGCCCACTAGGGGGCTGCAGCAAACATTATGTTCTGCCTTCCATCCCTGATACTGGTCCATTGGTCACAGGATAATTTGAGAGTAGATTTGGAAGCATGGGGGTCATAAACTCATCTTTATATGTGGGCAAATATAGTATCAGTGTTCTCTCTGACTCAAGCCCTACTTGTCTCCCACAGAACAACCCTCCAGGTGTGCTGGCCCTGCTGGATGAGGAGTGCTGGTTCCCCAAAGCCACGGACAAGTCTTTCGTGGAGAAGCTGTGCACAGAGCAGGGCAGCCACCCCAAGTTCCAGAAGCCCAAGCAGCTCAAGGACAAGACTGAGTTCTCCATCATCCATTATGCTGGGAAGGTACCAGCCACAGGGCCCAGGGGACTCTGTCTCAGGGGAGCCCCAGTGGCTGCTCAGCACAGAGATAGTCTGAGAGTGGCAGAACCTTGGGCTGCCTGGAAACTGCAAAGGCATCTGCTACTGCAAAGGCAAATCCCAACCAAGTCCTATTCGTAATTTCTCTACGCATCTGTAAGGCATCAGCTGCAGCCACTCTCGTGTTTTCCAACCGTGATGTCCAGGAAGTTCTTTCTTTCTGTTTTTGTTGGAGACAGGGTCTCGCTTTGTTGCCCAGGCTGGAGTGCAGTGGTTCACTCATAGCTCACTACAGCCTCAACCTCCTGGGCTCACACGATCCTCCTGCCTCAGCCTCCCAAGCAGCTGGGACTACAGGTGTACGCCACCATGCCCAGCTAAATTATTTTTTCTTTTTTGAGATGGAATTTGGCTCTTGTCATCCAGGCTGGAGTGCAATGGCGTGATCTCCGCTAACTGCAACCTCTGCCTCTGGGTTCAAGAGATTCTCCTGCCTCAGCCTCCCAAATAGCTGGGATTACAGGCATCTGCCACCACACCCAGCTAATTTTTGTATTTTTTAGTAGAGAAGGGGTTTCACCATGTTGGCCAGGCTGGTCTCAAACTCCTGACCTCAGGTGATCCACTCGTCTCAGCCTCCCAAAGTGCTGGGATTACAGGCATGAGCCACCGTGCCTGGCCACCCAGCTAAATTTTTAAATTATGTATAGAGATGGGGTCTTGCTATGTTGCCCAGGCTGGTCTTGAACTCCTGGGCTCAAGCGATCCCCCCCACCTCGGCTTCCTGAAGTGCTGGGATTATGAGCACGAGCCACTGCACCTGGCCTCAGCCTGCTTTTCTTGTACAGACTCTAAATCCTTCCTGCTACAAATTATACCCAACAGGTGAGGCCAACTGGAATGGGGTGACTAATACATCCACACCTGGCTTCAACAAAAATCTCCCATGTCACGGCCTTGAGTTTGCTATTGCCACCCTGTTCTGACCAGGGAAATCTATGATAGTTGTATTCATCATCATCATCATCATCATCATCATCATCATCATCATCAACATGCCTTGGCTGTTATTGTATAGGCCCTTGCCCTATGGCTCTCAAGGGTCCTGGATAATGTACAAAGGACATAGCTTAGTGTGGCTTGCAGAATTGTAGTATTCTATTGACTCCTCAGTACCCCCACTGCCTCAAGGGAATAGGCAATGCGCTCTACCAGGGGCTGGCAATAGAGTCCAGTCTGGCCCACAGCTTGTTATTGTAAATAAAGTTTTATTGGAACACAGCCATGCCCATTTGTATACATAATGTCTATGATTGGCTGCTTTTGTACTATAGCACCAGAGTTGAGTAGCTGCGACAAAGACTATATGACTTGGCTGGGCGTGGTGGCTCACGCCTGTAATCCCAGCACCAAGGCAGGTGGATCACTTGAGGTCAGCAGTTTGAGACTAGCCTGGCCAACATGGTGAAACCCAGTCTCTGCTAAAAATACAAAAAAAAAAAAAAAAATTAGCCAGGCGTGGTGGCACGCACCTGTAATCTCAGCTACCCAGGAGGCTTAGGCAAGAGAACTGCTTGACCCAGGAAGGTGGAGGTTGCAGTGAGCTGAGATCACACCACTACACTCCAGACTGGGCAATGGAGAATGACTCTGTCTCAAAAACCAAAAAAAAAAAAAAAAAAAAAAAAAAAAAAACCACCACTGTATGACTTGCCAAGCCAAAAATATCTACTATCTGGGCCTTTACCAAAAGTTTCCCAACTCCTAGCCTATATTCAAGGGGGTATATGTTCCTTTAAGCATATAGAGACAACACTTTTCTTTCCCCTACTTCATCAGTGGATTTTTTAATTATTATTTTCAGTCTTCTCTCAGATCAAGCCTAGCTATTATCCTGATAACCCACATCCCATGATAACCCAGCAATGCTGTATTATCAGTTCCTTTCATTTAATATTCACCATAATAAAAATTAGGGCTTTGGGCATGGTCAGTGTTTGAGTCAGGAATGTAAAAAGCCTATGTGTCCTTTTTCTGTATATCCATGTATCAGGATCTCTGAGTTACAAATTGTGCTCATTAGAGAGTGGAAAAGAGGATGTCATGCTTAATTAATTAATTAATTTATTTTGAGACAGAGTCTCACTCTGTCGCCCAGGCTGGAGTCCAGTGGTGCAATCTCAGCTCACTGCAACCTCCGCCTCCCAGGTTGAAGCGATTCTCCTGCCTCAGCCTCCCTAGTAGCTGGGATTACAGGCGTGCACCACCATGCTTGGCTAATTTTTTTTTTTTTTTTTTGTATTTTTAGTAGAGATGGGGTTTCACCATGTTGGTCAGGTTGGTCTCAAACACCTGACCTCAAGTGATCCACCCACCTTGGCCTTCCAAAGTCCTGGGATTATGGGCATGAGCCCCTACACTTGGCCGCCATGCTTAATTTCTAAACCAGGATGATTGGGAAGATGATGAGGGGGGAATTTTGCATGTCGGTGGGAGGGTATCTGCTGTCATGAAATCTCTTAATCGTGTGTAACTCACAGGCACTGTACTGGCTTAGGAGGAGGGAGGCTACCACAGCAGCGTTAGTAGGAGAATATGGACTGGAAACTAGGCTTTCCCAGCAATGGCTATCATTGGCTGATGTCCTACTACGTGGGCACAGGTCCCTGGGCTGTTGGTCTCTTCACTGGTGTTTGTGGAGTCCCATCATGGTGGTCATAAACGTCATTTCCTCTCTGATCTCAGAAGATCTGGAAGGACAATGGGAGGGCTGGGGTCCTGGCCTTGGTTTCTACGTTTGTAGTTTCCCAGGGCTTCTGACCAGCAGGGTGTCCTTGGCAGGTGGACTACAATGCGAGTGCCTGGCTGACCAAGAACATGGACCCGCTGAATGACAACGTGACTTCCCTGCTGAATGCCTCCTCTGACAAGTTTGTGGCCGACCTGTGGAAGGACGGTAAGGCCTTCTCTGCTCGGGTCCATGTTCTGCTTTGAGCTGAAGAATTGAACACCCAAGTCCCCCGACTCCCACACCTGCCACAGGAGGGGAGGCCTTAGCATGGGGGCAGGGCAGGAAAAGCATTGGCATGTGCTGGTGATGTCTTGTTGAAACAATCTCTTCCTGAATGGGGGTCCCTGAGCCTCTCAATCCTACATGTCCCCAGGGGATGAGGTCCTGAGGTCAGGGCTCAGGCAACAGATGGGAGAAACAGCACGCTAGGCACGGGGAGTTAGACTGCCCTGTCCAGAGTCAGAAAGACTTCACTGCATCTTGTCTCTGCCACCTCTTAGCTCTGTGGTCTTGGATGAGTCACTCAATGTCGTTAAGCTTCATTGTCCTCATTAGTAAAACAAGGAAACACAATAATAGTTGCTGTCTCTACTAGGGGTATTGCGAGGGTTAAATTAGACCAGTGGTGCTCAAACTCAAGCAGGTATCACGACCCCCTGGAGGGCGTTATTTATTTAGGGACACAGTCTTCCTCTGTCACCCAGGCTGGAATGCAGTGGTGCGATCTTGGCTCACTGCAGCCTCCACCTCCTGGGTTCCAGTGATTTTCCTGCCTCAGCCTCCCAAGTAGCTGGGATTACAGGCACACGCCACCATGCCTGGCTAATTTTTGTATTTTTAGTAGAGACAGGGTTCCCCCATGTTGGCCAGGCTGGTCTCAAACTTCTGACCTCAGGTGATCCACCCGCCTCAGCCTCCCAAAGTGCTGGGATTACAGGCGTGAGCCACCGTGCCTGGCCCTCTTTGGAGGGCTTTTTAAAACCCTGATGGCTGGGCCTACCCTAAGATCTGATTCTGCAGGTCTGGGGTCAGGGATGGGGTGGGCCTGAAAACATTCATCCCAGGCGATGCTGCTGGTCTAGGGACCACACTCCGGCTCCCTTTGAGAACCAGTGAATAGATGATTCCTGTGAAGAGCTGCTGGAGTGATGATGAGGGGAGGGGGTTTGCTGTTTGTCCCTGGCCATCAGTGTCCACAGCAGGTTTTATTCTTGGCACAGGGCCCATGGGCCTGGGGCTTACAGGACTGGTCTTCCCTTGTTTTAAGTATGCTAAAAAAGGGTCCAGGAAGGGCCAGCTGTGCCCTAACCATATGCCAGGCTCTGGGCCTGGGGAACAGCATCGCACCCTGGGTCTTTGTCACCCCAGGACACATGATGAAGCCTGCAGTCCCTCCCCTGCGGGACCCACAGTCTTGTAGGAGAGATGAGACTCTCAAAGACAAGCAGAGAGACAAGGATGAGGCTGCGCGCGGTGGCTCACACCTGTAATCTCAGCACTTTGGGAAGCTGAGGCGGGAGGATCACTTGAGGTCAAGAGTTCGAGACCAGTCTGGCCAACATGGTGAAACCCCATCTCTACTAAAAACACAAAAACTAACTGGGCATGGTGGTGGGCACCTGTAATCTCAGCTACTCGGGAGGCTGAGGGAGGAGAATTGCTTGAACCTGGGAGGTGCAGGTTGCAGTGAGCTGAGATTGTGCCACTGGACTCCAGCCTGGGCAAAAGAGCAAGACTCTGTCTTGAAGAAATAAAATTAAAAATAAAAAAATAAAAATAAAAACAAAAAAAAATTAGACAGGCGTGCTGGTGGGTGCCCTTAATCCCAGCTACTCAGGAGGCTGAGGCAGGAGAATCACCTGAACCTGGGGGTGAAGGTTGCAGTGAGCCGAGATCGCACCACTGCTCTCCAGCTGGGCGACAGAGTGAGACTTTGTCTCAAAAAAAAAAAAAGATTGTTACATGGAATCTGAGTACAAGGTGAAGAAATGGTGCCGTCCATGGCCTGTGGGTTGGGCTTGGCACGTGCAGGACCTGCTGGGCTGGTAGAAACAGAACCTTGGTGGTGGTGGTAGTGGTGGTGATGATGATGATGATGATGATGGCCGGGCGTGGTGGCTCACGCCTGTAATCCCAGCACTTTGGGAGGCCAGGGTGGGGCAATCACCTGAAGTGGGGAGTTCCAGACCAGCCTGACCAACATGGAGAAACTCCATCTCTACTAAAAATACAAAAAAAATTAGCCAGGCGTGGTGGTGCATGCCTGTAGTCCCAGCTACTCGGGAGGCTGAGGCAGGAGAATTGCTGGAACCTGGTAGGCAGAGGTTGTGGTGAGTCAAGGTCACGCCATTGCACTCCAGCCTGGCCGACGAGAGTGAAACTCCGTCTCAATAAAATATAATAATAATAATAATAATAATACCTATTTTTGTTGAGCACTTCCTGATGTGCCAGGCTTCTATCTTGGAGTGTGTGCTGTATCTTCTGCCTCAGAATATTTCTTCCATGGATACCTACATGGTTACCCACTCATTTCTTACTGGTTTCTGCTCACATATCAACTTAGCAGAGCCCACCACCTCCTTATCTAAGAGAGCACCCTCATCACTCTCTCTCCGCTTTACCCTATTTTTATTTTTCTAAGCACACCTCACTACTCAAGATATTCCATACCTAACATCTGTGATCACTGTCTGTCTCCTTCCCTGTGATATAAGTGGGGTGAGAGGGCCGGGTCTTCTTTTGTTCACGGCGGTGTCCCCAGGGTCTGGAGCACAGAAGGTCCTCAATAACTATTTGTTGGTGGATGAAGGATTGGAGGCTGGCAGGGAATAAGTGCCTTCTGTGCCTTATTTTCTTATCCCTGCCATAGAAGGTAGATGGTGTTATTACCTCCCTTTTGTAGAAAGGGAGACTGAGGCACAGGATGGTGCCAAGCCAAGGCTAGTCAGCGAGTGCACAGCAAGAGCAGGCTTGACTCCTAGGTCAGCGTGACTCCATCACAGGGAATTTGTTCTTTCTGCCACTCAGGTGCGCTCAGGATTTCCCCAATAGACAATACTTGGAAACCCTGACTGCCGAAGGAGGCATTGGTGATGGAAGGAAAGATTGGAGTGGGCAGGTTGGTGGGTGGGGCTGGGTCTGGGCCTCTGGCCTATTTAGGGGTGAGTGGGCCAGAGGCTGATGCCACCCTGGCTGTGCCCCGTAGTGGACCGCATCGTGGGCCTGGACCAGATGGCCAAGATGACGGAGAGCTCGCTGCCCAGCGCCTCCAAGACCAAGAAGGGCATGTTCCGCACAGTGGGGCAGCTGTACAAGGAGCAGCTGGGCAAGCTGATGACCACGCTGCGCAACACCACGCCCAACTTCGTGCGCTGCATCATCCCCAACCACGAGAAGAGGGTGAGGCCCGCCGCCCAGACCCTGGGGCTCCCAGAAGCCAGGGCTGCCCCAAGTGGTCACAGTGTCCCCCAGGCGCCCTCCGCCCCCACCCACCCCGAGGACCCCATTTGCCATGTGGGGAAGGCTATCTGAATCTCGGACCCATTCCCCATCCCTGGAGGCAAGGGAGGAAGGGAGGATGCATCCAGAGACTTTTCAGCCGTGGAGTTGCTGTGCGCGTCATCCAGCCACTCGTTCATTCATTATCCCAGGAAGTATTTACTGGGCTCCTCCCTGTGCTGGGTGCCGGGGAGACAGTGTTAGAAAAATTGTAGCCCTTGCCTGTGGGTTTCTCATAAACTGGTGCAGGCATCTTCAGCTTGGGGCGATTGTGTCCTCTATGTGGACATGTCTACAGACATTTTTGGTTGTCACAACCAGGAGGGGGCTGCTAGTCAGCATCTAGTGGGTAGGGGCCAGGGATGCCCTAAGCATTGTACAATGCACAGGATGGTCCCTCAGCCCCCAAGCACAGAATGCCTCCAAGAAGCCAGTAGTGCTGAGGTTATGGGAGACATGGGGAGAGGGAAACACACAGCTGATGACGGTGATGGAAAGTGGTCAATTAGGAGAACACCAAAGAGCCAGGGCTCCTCCCACAGCCTCAGGACTCAGAGAAAGCTTCTGGTGAACTTGAACGTTAAGAATGTGTGGCCATCAACTTGGTGGTGACGTGGAAGGCAGGGTGGGGCCTAGGATAAGCAGAGGGCCCAGGATAAGCAAGAGTGTGGAGGTGAGAAATGAAGGATCTAGTTAAGAAAATGCTAGATAGTGTCAGGCGTGTGGCTCATGCCTGTAATCCCAGCTACTCAGGAGGCTGAGAAACAAAAATCTCTTGAACCCAGGAGGCGGAGGTTGCAGTGAGCTGAGATTGCACCACTGCATTCCAGCCTGGGCAGCAGAGCGAGACTCCATCTAAAAAAAAAAAAAGGAAAGAAAATGCTAAATAGGTCATTTCATGTTGCAAATGTGTGATGGCTTGAGGTAGGAATCAGATGGCGTGAGGTAGGAATGAGGCTGAATGGGTAGACGGGCTAGATCGTGGTGTTCCTTGGGTTCTTTCTGGAGCTTGGCCTTCTCTCTCTAGGCATGCCTTTGGGGGTGTTTAAGCAGGGCTATGTCATGGTTAGATTTACATTTTAGGAAGTGAATGAGGGGGCTGGGCATATGCTGGCTCATGCCTATAATCCCAACACTTTGGGAGGTTGAGGTGGGAGGATCACTTGAGACCAGGTATTCAAGGCTAGCCTGGGCGACATAGCAAGACCCTTTATCTACAAAAACATTTTTAAAATTTATCCAGGCATGGTAGCACATGCCTGTGATCCCAAATACTTGGGAGGCTGATTTGGGAGGATCACTTGAGCCCAGGAGTTTGAGGCTGCAGCGAGCCATGATCGCGCCACTGGACTCCAGCCTGGGTGACAGAATGGGACCCTATCTCAAAAAATAAAAAGGATAAAGGGATTGAGGGGAGAGGCAAGACCGGAGAGAGAAGACCAGGTGGGTGGTTTCCGTGGTTGTCCAGGCAGGAGAAGATAGTGGAGACAATGGTGGTGAAGAGAAGTGGGGGGGTTGGGAGATATTTGGGAGCTAGAAGCAATCAAACTGCTGATGGACAGGAAGTGAGGGAGAGGAGGTGATGAGGAGGAAGCCCCAGGTTCCAGCCAGGCGATGCTAGTGTCACCAAGAACCAGAGAGATCATGAGGCAGCCATTGCCAAAGCAAAGAGATGAAAACCCAGAGAGGGGGCACTGCTTTGCCCCTCGGCCCTCAGCTGAGCCCTCCCTGGGTGCTTCTGTTGGTACCCTCGTGGCCTGGCCAGGGGGGTCATCCAGGTAGGAGGTCTGGGGCTTTGCTGCGCCGTGGGTCCTGGCCCCAGGGATTCACTGCCCTCTTTGGCCTTTGCAGTCCGGCAAGCTGGATGCGTTCCTGGTACTGGAGCAGCTGCGGTGCAATGGGGTGCTGGAAGGCATTCGCATCTGCCGGCAGGGCTTCCCCAACCGGATCGTCTTCCAGGAGTTCCGCCAACGGTAAGTCCCATGGTCTGGCCCAGGTAGGGCAGGGGGTGAGCGGGACTGGGCAGAGGAATGGATGCTGGAGGTACGCGGGGTGACTTCTGCTCTGTGTTTCAAGCTACGAGATCCTGGCGGCGAATGCCATCCCCAAAGGCTTCATGGACGGGAAGCAGGCCTGCATTCTCATGGTGAGCCCAGAAGTCCACCAGAGACCTCCCAACCTCTGGCCGCAAGCCACCTGCTGCTCTTGGCAGGACCGTTCTTACCCATGTCATCACTGGCCAAATGGCACAGCAGAAATCAAGAGCTCTTCTTTTCCTTCCTTTTGCAGATCAAAGCGCTGGAACTTGACCCCAACTTATACAGGATAGGGCAGAGCAAAATCTTCTTCCGAACTGGGGTCCTGGCCCACCTGGAGGAGGAACGAGATTTGAAGATCACCGATGTCATCATGGCCTTCCAGGCGATGTGTCGTGGCTACTTGGCCAGAAAGTAAAGATGCTTTCCTGCATCCTAATACCTCAAACGCAAATCACAAACAGGGCCTTTCTGTTCTGATTCCGCGATTCTAAGGGGCTACCTGTTTAAGACGCATCATTGACTGAGTGACATCCTTTTCTTGAGGGGAAAGAAATGCTTCTACTTTAAATAAATGTACCGGTTACGAATGCAGGAAAGGAACGAGTTTTAGACCTGGGTTCTCATCCTGGATGCCCCAGTTTTTGCTGATGAACCTTGGGCAAGTTATTCTACCTCTCTGAGCTTCGAGTTTTTTAGCTGGAAACTGAGCATAATCATTTTGACCTCAGAGAGCTGTTCATGAGGTGTCACTAAGATAACGCATGATGAGAGCTTAGAACAGTGCATGGTTCTCAGGTCAGAAATGATTGTTGTTGTTTTTACCTCCCGCCCTCCCTCCTTCCTTCCCTCCCTCCCTTCCTTCCTTCCTTCCTTCCTTCCCTCCCTTCCTTCCTTCCTTCCCTCCCTTCCTTCCTTCCTTCTTTCTTTTTGAGACAGAGTCTCTCTCTCTGTCGCCCAGGCTGGAGTGCAGTGGCACAGTCCCAACTCACTGCAACCTCTGCCTCTTGGACTCAAGCGATTCTCGTGTCTGAGCCTCCCGAGTGGCTGGAATTAGAGGCTCCCGCCACCACACTGGGCTAATTTTTGTATTTTTAGTAGAGACAGGGTTTCACCATGTTGGCCAGGCTGGTCTCAAATTCCTGGTCTCAAGTGATCCACCCGCCTTGGCATCCCAAAGTGCTGGGATTATAGGCATGACCCATTGCACACGGCCTAGAAATGTTAGAATTGGATAAACCATTGAGGAAAGAGGACTTGACCGTGTCTAGATCCCCATGTCCCAGTGGGATTTATAAGGCAGGGTGTTGGAGGGTGTGATGTCCCAGCTGTTCTGTGAAGACTGGGAGCCAGGGAAGGGCTCGGGTTCCTCAATGAAAGTCACACCCCAGGGACTGCAGGGACAGGTGGAGTCACTCTCTGGGGCGTGTGTTGTCGCTGGGCAGAGACCACATCCTCACCAGCAGGACCCTGATGTGTCAGGTTCATTCATTGACACATGGACCCAAGATGGTCAAGGCCAGATTTGGGAGCTCTTGGTCCTCCTGTGACAGACCTAACTTGTCAAGTTTCGTTACTAAATTCCGTGTTGCTGTGTCTCCTGGTTCCAGGATAACTGGGGCAATTTTATTCTTAAAGTTTTCCTATGTCCAAGATGGCAGCCAAGCATGGAAGACAGAATTACGTTCACTGTTCTATCATTTCTCAATCCGATAGCCCTTAAATGGGAAGAGTGCTGGTTCGGGGTCACAGTCTGAAATCCCTAAAACAACCCAGGAGAGAATAGGTTTGACAGGGCTGGGTGTGGTAGCTGACACCTGTAATCCCAGGCACTTTGGGAGGCCGAGGCAGGAGGATTGCTTGAGCCCAGGAGTTTGAAACCAGTCTGGGCAACATGGCGAGACTCCTATCTCTACAAAAAACAAACTTTAAAAATTAGCTGGGCATGGTAGCATGTGCCTGTAGTCCCAACTACTTGGGAGGCTGAGGCAGGAGGATCACTTGAGCCCAGGAATTTGAGGCTGCAGTGAGTCATCATCGTACCACTGCACTCCAGCCTGGGCCGCAGAGCCAGACCCTGTCTCTGAAAAAAATAAATAAGAAGTTTGCCAGAAACAGCTGGTGCAGGCTGGGCATGGTGGCTCCTACCTGTAATCCCAGCACTTTGGGAGGCCGAGGTGGGTGGATCACCTGAGGTCAGGAGTTTGAGACCCGCCTGGCCAACGTGGGAAACACCATCTCTACTAAAAATACAAAAATGAGCCAGGCATGGTTGTGGGCACCTGTAATCCAAGCTGCTTGGGAAGCTGAAGCAGGAGAATCACTTGAACCTTGGAGGTGGAGTTTGTAGTGAGCTGAGATCGTGCCACCGCACTCCAGCCTGGGCAACAAGAGTGAAACTCTACCTCAAAAAGAAAAACGAAAGAAAGAAAAAGGAAACAGCTAGTGCAGCTGGGGAGTATGTGAGCCCCCTTAGGAATGATGCACATAGTTGTGTTTTCTAAGTGGTGTGTGGATTTCAGCTAAGTCTGGGGCACGTTGTGAGCCCTGGGTCTTCTTTGTCCGCTGAGAAAGGCTCTGGCCTGTAGATGATTTAAGTTGTTTGCAGCCAGACAGTACATGTGTCACACAGGGTTTCTGGAAGAACCTGAGCTGGGGAGAATGGGGCATGTGCCTGTGCAGGTTCGGGATGCTACGGAGCAGGGCTCTGTGGACAGCGGGGTGAGGCTTCATGACCCCTGCACCTTCTCTTCCCCCATCCCTAGGGCTTTTGCCAAGAGGCAGCAGCAGCTGACTGCCATGAAGGTGATTCAGAGGAACTGCGCCGCCTACCTCAAGCTGCGGAACTGGCAATGGTGGAGGCTTTTCACCAAAGTGAGTGCTCTGCCCCAGCCCCCTTCCCAGGGGCCCCCAGCCCTGGTTCTTCACTCTGGAGCCTCCACATTTGGGACAGGAGGTGGTCACAAGTGGGTGTGGAATGGAGGGCTCGAACTCAGACCTTGCGCATTGGCGGTTCTCTGGCCCGAGGAGGCCCGGTCCTTTGGCACATAGGCCATAGCCAGGACCTTAACACAAAGTATTAATATTTCCATCAGCACTGGAATCCCTCGTGTGGCCCATTTATAGCCACACCCACTTCCTCCGTAGCCATGGAAACCCCTCTCTTCTCCAGTTCTGTAATTCTGATGGTTCAAGAATGCTGCCAGGGGCGGCAGCTCACGCCCGTAATCCTAACACTTTGGGAGGCCAAGGCAGGTGGATCACTTGCGGTCAGGAGTTCAAAACCAGCCTGGCCAACATGGCAAAATGCCGTCTCTACTTAAAATACAAAAATTAGCTGGGTATGGTGGCAGGTACCTGTAATCCCAGATACTCAGGAGGCTAAGGCAGGAGAATCTCTTGAACCCAGTAGAAAGAGGTTGCAGTGAGCCAAGATCGTGCCTGCACTCCAGCCTGGGTGAAAGATTAAGACTCTGTCTCTTCTTTCTTTCTTTTTTTTTTTTAAAAAAAAAGGCCAGGCACGGTGGCTCACGCCGGTAATCCCAGCACTTTGGGAGGCCGAGGAGGGCGGATCACAAAGTCAAGAGGTCAAGACCATCCTGGCCAAGATGGTGAAACCCTGTCTCTACTAAAAGTACAAAAATTAGCTGGGCGTGATGGCAAACACCTGTAGTCCCAGCTACTCAGGAGGCTGAGGCAAGAGAATCACTTGAACCCGGTAGGCAGAGGTTGCAGAGAGCTGAGATCGCGCCAGTACTGCACTCCAGCCTGGTGACAGAGTGAGACTCCGTCTCAAAAAAAAAAAAAAAATATATATATATATATATATTCTATACATGGAATTAGAGAGCATCCAGACTGTTTCATGTATCAACACTGCAGTTTTTTTTTTTTTTACTTTTTGCTTTTTTGAAATGGAGTCTCACTTTGTTGCCCAGGCTGGTCTTGAACTCCTGGCCTCAGGCAACCCGCCTGCTTCAGGCTCCCAAAGTGCTGGGATTACAGACGTGAGCCACCTCATCTGGCCAATAGCATATTATTTTTTATTTCTGGCAAAGTCAAGGCCTCCAGAGGACTCAACTGGTTCCTGTAGTGGCACTGGTTGCATTGTGCCCATGGCACAAAGACATGCTCTGTTCCAATAGACTAGGCTTCTCCTTATACGCCCTTGAGTGTGTACACTGGTGCAAGGCTTTTTCACCAAGCAAATAGATGCTGAGTGCGTGCTGTATGCCAGGCACATGCTAGGTGCGGGGGGTGCGGCTGTGAACACGCACCGTGGTCCCTGACCTCCGTGAATATTCTGGCCGAATTGGCGGGGAGTAAACAATAAACAGATAATCACAGAGACAGATACATAATGGCAAACTGTGATAATTACATGGAACAAGCTGCCGGAGTACATAGCAGGGGCTTCCTTGTGCCGGGCAGGGGCTTGAAAACAAACAATTTGGAGGCAGCCCAGGGAAGGACAGCAGATGATGCTTTTTGGAAATGTTCGTCCCCACTGAACCAACTTCTGAAAAACTATCCTAAGAAAATCATCTTAGCCGGGTGTGGTGGCCCACGCCTGTAATCCCAGCACTTTGGGAGGCCGAGGCGGGAGGATCACCTGGGTTCAGGAGTTCGAAACCAGCCTGGCCAACATGGCGAAACCCCATCTCTACTGAAAATACAAAAATTAGCGTGGTGTGGTGGTGGGCACCTGTAATCCCAGCTACTCAGGAGATTGAGGCAAGAGAATCACTTGAACCCAGGAGGCAGAGGTTGCAGTGAGCTGAGATCGCGCCACTGCACTCCAACCTGGGTGACAGGGCGAGACTCCAACTGAAGACAAAGAGAAAAGAAAAGAAAATCAAGAGTTAAGGGCATTCACTGTGGCCTTATTTACAGTAGCAGAATTTCAGTGTCCAGTCCTAGCCGAATGATGAGTTCAATAATGATTCATCCATCAATGGAATGTTTTCAGCTATTAAAATGAAGGCTTGGATATTGAATAGGTCTGCTAAAAAAAAAAAAAAGACATCTACCTAGTTGTCTAGCTGGACACTGTGGCATGTAGTCCCAGCTACTCTGGAGCTGGGGTGGGAGGATTGCTTGAGGCCAGGAGTTCAAGGCTGCAGTGAGCTATGACTGTGTCACTGCACTCCAACCTGGGTGACAGAACAAGACCATCTCTAAATAAATAAAATAAAAAGATGGCTATGTAACGTTGTAAGAATGATGTAACAGCGTGGGGTAATAAATATCTTATAATATTTTTTAAATTTTTTTTGTAGAGACAGGGTCTCACTCTGTCACCCGGGCTGGAATGGAGTAGCACAATCATGGCTCACTGCAGCCTCAACCTCCAGGGTTCAAGCTATCTTCCTGCCTCAGCCCCCTCAGTAGCTGGGACTACAGGCACACGCCACCATGCCTGGCTACTTTTTTTTGTAGCGATGGGGTCTCATGATGTTGCCCAGGCTGGTCTCAAACTCCTGGGCTCAAGCACTTGCCTCGGCCTCCGAAAATGCTGGGATTACAGGCATGCACCTCTGTGCCTGTCTGTATCTTATAATTTTAAATAATAAAAGCAGCCTCTACAACTAGGCAGCATGGTCTTAAGTCTATTTTTTAAACAGAAAAAGATCCAGGAAGGAAATGTAAACAATGTTAATAATGACTTTGATAGGGAGGTGGGTGGGATATGAAAGATTTTTTTCTCCCTTTTGTCCTTGGAAGGAAATATCACTTTTCAGCAGTAGTTCTCTGTTGGGATGGTTCTAAAGCGGGAAAGATGAGACTTTTTCCTTTCACTTTGCACCTTTTCTGGTGCTCTAATTTAGAGGTCCTCAATCTTGCCACTGTTGATATTTTGGGGTGACTAATTCTGTTGTGGGGGCTGTCCTGTGCACTGTAGGGTGTTTAGCAGCATCCGTGGCCTCTACCCACTGGATGCCAGAGGCACCCCCCACCCTAGTTGTGACAACCAGCAGTGTCTCCAGACAATATCCCCTAGTGGGGATCGGTGGGGGCAATATTGTCCCTGGCTCAGAACCACCGATCGAATTTATTATGACAAGATATCCCTTTGCCACAAAAACCAATGATGGGCTGACCGTGTGTGTGCAGGTGAAGCCACTGCTGCAGGTGACACGGCAGGAGGAGGAGATGCAGGCCAAGGAGGATGAACTGCAGAAGACCAAAGAGCGGCAGCAGAAGGCAGAGAATGAGCTTAAGGAGCTGGAGCAGAAGCACTCACAGGTACCTGTATGGATGCGTGGCTGGGGTTGCTGGGGAATAGGACTTGGCCCCGTGGGGCTCACCCGCCTCCTCTCCACCCCCTGTGTGCAGCTGACCGAGGAGAAGAACCTGCTACAGGAACAGCTGCAGGCAGAGACAGAGCTGTATGCAGAGGCTGAGGAGATGCGGGTGCGGCTGGCGGCCAAGAAGCAGGAGCTGGAGGAGATACTGCATGAGATGGAGGCCCGCCTAGAGGAGGAGGAAGACAGGGGCCAGCAGCTACAGGCTGAAAGGAAGAAGATGGCCCAGCAGATGCTGGTAAGGTGTCACAGAGGCAGCCCGTGGTGGGTAACAAATCACTTGACCCTCACTGCAGGTCTGTGGAGGTGCATCCAGGGATATGTGTCCCTGCTGGGACAGATGATGAGATGGAGGCTTGGAGAGGGTTGGTCATCTGATCAAGGCCACACAGCTGGGGTTGGGACTTGAACACAGTGAGCCCACTCTGTTATACTGCCCTGCCTTGCATGTGCTAACCCCTTTTCTCCTAACAGCAAGCCTGAAAGGAGGATAATTGTATTTGTTATCTACTGCTACATAACAAAACATGCCAAACTCAGTAGCTAAAAATAAAAAGTATTTATCTTGCATAGTCAGGAATTTGGGAGTGGCTTAGGTGAGTGGTTCTGACTTAGGGTCCGGCCTGAGGTTGCAGTCAAGGTATTGGCTGAGGCTGCAGTCATCTGAAGACTCATCTGGGGCTGGAGGACCCACTTCCACGTGGCTCATTCACACAGCTGTTGGCAGGAGGCCTCAGTTCCTTACCATGAAGGCCTCTCCTCAGGGCTGCTTGAGTGTCCTTCCAATATGGCAGCAGAGTTCCCCCAGGAGTGATCCGAGAGAGAGGAGAAGGGAAGCCACAATACCTTTTGTAGCCTAATCTTTGAAGTTACATTCCATCACTTCCTCTTGATTTTTTTTTTGTTGTTGTTGTTGTTGTTGTTAGAAGCAAATCTAACCCCCACTCAAGGGGAGGAGAATTAGGCTCCACCTTTTTGGAGTAGCAAAGAACTTGTGGATAGATTTTAAAACCACCGTGGTACCTACTGTGCTCATTTTATAGATGAGGAGGTTGAGGTTCCATGAAGGAGAGCAGCTTACCCAGGTCTTTTTTTTTTTTTTTTTTTGAGACAGAGTCTCACTCTGTTGCCTAGGCTGGAGTGCAGTGGTGCGATCTCAGCTCACTGCAACCTCTGCCTCTCGGGTTCAAGCGATTCTCCTGCCTCAGCCTCCCGAGTAGCTGGGATTACAGGAGCCCACCACCATGCCTGGTTAGTTTTTTTTGTATTTTTAGTAGAGATGGGGTTTCACCATGTTGGCCAGGCTGGTCTTGAATTCCTGACCTCAAGTGATCCACCCACCTCGGCCTCCAAAAGTGCTGGGATTACAGGTGTGAGCCACCACGCCCAGGCCTTTATTTCTTCCTTTTAGGAGGCTACAGAGTTCTGGGCATCTTCAGGCCTAGCCCTTGTATTCATTAGTCCCCAGATCACCACGAGAGTAAATTTGTTATAACCAAAGCTGTTACTCTTTTCCCTCCACAACAAAGGACCTTGAAGAACAGCTGGAGGAGGAGGAAGCTGCCAGGCAGAAGCTGCAACTTGAGAAGGTCACGGCCGAGGCCAAGATCAAGAAACTGGAGGATGAGATCCTGGTCATGGATGATCAGAACAATAAACTGTCAAAAGTGAGTAGGGGCCGGGGGCGGTGGCTCACGCCTATAATCCGAGCACTTTGGGAGGCCGAGGCAGGTGGATCACTTGAGGCCAGGAGTTTGAGACTAGCCTGGCCAACAGGGTGAAACTCCATCTCTACTAAAAATACAAAGATGAGCCAAGCGTAGTGGCCGGTGCCTGTAATCCCAGCTACTTGGGAGGCTGAGGCAGGATAATCACTGGAACCTGGGAGGTAGAGGTTGCAGTGAGCTGAGATCGTGCCACTGCACTGCAGCCTGGGTGACAAAGTGACTCTGTCTCAAAAAAAAAAAAGTGGAATCAAGTTCCTGCATTAAAAACAACAGGCTTACCAGGATCAGGGAGATTTTGGGGATTTGGGACTTCCAGTTCTCAAAGCAGAAAAGCCCTTAGAAAACCAGGACAAGCTGGTCACCTTAGTCAGTAGTCACTAACCAGCCCCACGAGGGTGACCTGCTTTTAGTTCTTTGAGCTGGATGTCACCTTGGCCCCTACTGTGAGCCAGGCTCTGTGTTAGATGCAGGTATGCATGATGAAGGAGGACCCTTCCCTTGTGGGGCTTATACTGTAGTAAGATGGCAAATAATCATCATTTACCATGGTGATCAGGGCTCTGAAGGAAACGTTCACCATATTATAAGAGTGTGGCAGGCCGGGTGCGGTGGCTCATGCCTAAATCCCAGCACTTTGGGAGGCTGAGGTGGGTGGATTACCTGAGGTCAGGAGTTGGAGACCAGACTGGCCAACACAGTAAAACCCTATCTCTACTAAAATTAGAAAAAACTAGTCGGGTGTGTTGGCGGGCGCCTGTAGTCCCAGCTACTCGGGAGGCTGAGGCAGGAGAATCACTTGAACCTGGGAGGCAGAGGTTGCAGTGAGCTGAGATAGTGCCACTGCACTCCAGCCTGGGCGATAGAGTGAGACTCTGTCTCAAAAAAAAAAAAAAAAAAAAAGAATACAGCAGTGGGGGATAGAGGAAGGGTATTCAGGGAAGGCTTCCTGGAGGAGGTGACATTTAAGCAGAAACTTGAAGATGAAGGAGCAGTTAGAGGGGAGTAGAAGAGCATCTCAGCTGGTTGGCCCACTGTGCAAAGGCCCTGGGGCAGGGAAGAGCTGGCCAGTGGCAGGAATGGAAGGAGGGTACCTTTAGCTGATCATACAATGTGAGGGACAGACTGGCACGAGATGAGAAATGGCCAATTTTTGGAAATTGTTAAGGGACTTCTCTTTACCATTTAAAGCTCTAGTTGTATTTTGTTATAATGTGTGTTTTTCTTTCAACTGTTTATATGGAAATCACTTAAAAATGAAACATAGATTCTAGAGAAAAGAAAAATGCTAAAGCTATCTCTTTCTCTTACACCAAAAAGGAACGAAAACTCCTTGAGGAGAGGATCAGTGACTTAACGACAAATCTTGCAGAAGAGGAAGAAAAGGCCAAGAATCTTACCAAGCTGAAAAACAAGCATGAATCTATGATTTCAGAACTGGAAGGTAAACCAGCTACCAAGAGGTTTATTTTTATTTTTTTTTATTTTATTATTTTTTTCTGGAGATGAGGTTTTCCTCTGTTGCGCAGGCTGCAGTGCTACGGTGCGATCATGGCCCACTGCAGCCTGAAACTCCTAAGCTCAAGCGATCCTCCTGCCTCAGCTTCCTGAGCAGCTGAGACTACAGGCGTGCATCACCACACCCAGCTAATTTTTTTTATTTTTTATTTTTGTAGAGATGGGGTTTCACTATGATGCTCAGTCTGGTCTCAAACTCCTGGGCCCAAGCAGTCCTCCCACCTTAGCCTCCCAAAGTGCTGGGATTATAGGCATGAGCCACTATTCCTGGCCTTGAATGGGTATTTTTAAAAGCAGGAAAATCAGAAAGGAAATTTGAGGATGGAAGATCATCCCATGAGTGACAACTAACTCTGTCCCACCTCTCAAAATCACCCTCAGTCATCACACACACTAATATGATAAAAGGGCTGGGTGTGGTGGCTGTCACCTGTAATCCCAGCACTTTGGGAGGCCGAGGTGGGCAGATCACGAGGTCAGGATTTGGAGACCAGTCTGGCCAACATGGTGAAACCCTGTCTCAAAATACAAAAATTAGCCAGGTGTGGTGGCGGGCGCCTATAATCCCAGCTACTCAGGAGGCGGAGGCAGGACAATCACCTGAACCTGGGAGACGGAGGTTGCAGTGAGCTGAGATTGCGCCATTTTACTCCAGCCTGAGCAACAAGAGCAAAACTCCATCTCAAATAATAATAATAATACGACGATAAAAGGTGCTGTTCATCCGGAGATAATGGTCCAGGCCGTGACTATGATGGTTACTGATGGGGGGATGTGTTCATCTCCTCCGTGTAAAATGCCTGGGCAGGAAGGCTCATTGCCAGGCATCTCTCTGGGGCCTCCCCTTCCTGAAGAGCACCTTGGTTTTTGCAGTGCGGCTAAAGAAGGAGGAGAAGAGCCGGCAGGAGCTGGAGAAGCTGAAACGGAAGCTGGAGGGTGAAGCCAGCGACTTCCACGAGCAGATCGCTGACCTCCAGGCGCAGATCGCAGAGCTCAAGATGCAGCTGGCCAAGAAGGAGGAGGAGCTGCAGGCGGCCCTGGCCAGGTAGCGGGGCTGGCAAGGGGCATTTGCTGTGTGTCCATGTATCCCCTGGGCCCCTGCTCATTCGCTCATTCGCAGTGGCTGTCTTGGTCAAGGTGGTCCCAGGCCCTTGACGTGAACTTCATTTCCCAGGCCAGGCCTCCCACAAGCCTTCCCGACCCTGTTCACTCCCCCAGATCCTCACCTTCGACTTTCTTCTCTTCCCTATCAATACATCTCTTTGCAGTTGATCTCACCTACTCCCATGGTGTTGCTGCCGCCTCTCCGCCATCCAGGCTTTTCTCATCTAGACCCCAGTTCTGAATTTCTGATTGCCCAATGAGTCAATTTTCACCGTCATCTCAAACACCCCTGTCTAAGGCAGGAATGACCTTCCTTTCCCCAGCCCCTCCCTCTAAGGACCCTCTTTTTTGTGAACACCAATCTCCTCCTTTGTTTCTGCCAACCCACAGCGAGCAGCAACCTTCAGATTCTGCCAGTCCTTCTAAATGTCCCCCACCCATTTCCTCTGTTTTTTCCCTCTTCCTGGCTCTTAGCTGGATTTACACTAATGCTGATACTGCAGCAGCCACTATAAATGATTATTTACCTGCTTACTCGGTGCTAAGTTATTTTCAAGCAATACCTTTGCAGACACCTGGCCAGGTGTACTGCCGGTGTCTTTGAGGAGGAAGCTGAGCCTCCTAGGGGTAACGGAACAGGAGCAATGTCATCGCTTCTAAGAGGCAGAGCTGGGATTTAAGCCTCAAAGCTTTCTGATTGATCCCCTGGCCTGTCTCTTTTGTCATCCAATTTGTGCTATGTTGACAGTGCTATGGTGATGAAGGGAAAGCATCCCTCTGGGCCACAAACCTGCTCACAAAACTTTGCTGGCTGGATGCAGTGGCTCACGCCTGTAATCTCAGCACTTTGGGAAGTCAAGGTAGGGGGGATTGCTTGAGGCCAGCAGTTTGAGACCAACATGGGCAACATAGCAAGACCCTGTCTCTACAAAAAGTTAAAAAATGAGCCAGGCATGGTGGTGTGTGTCTGTAGTCCCAGCTACTCAGGAGGCTCAGATGGGAGGATCACTTGAGCCCAGGAGGTTGAGGCTAAAGTGAGCTATGTTCATGCCACTGCACTCCAGCCTGGGCAATAGAGCAAGACCCTGTCTCAAAACAACAATAATAACAAAACAAAAACCTAACTTCACTGGCTCACTAGGGAAAATCCAGTTTCCTTAGCCTCACCCTCAGAGCCCATCCACCCTCTGCAGTCTCACCCCAACCCAACTATTTCACTTTCTCTCTTGTTGCTGCCCGTTCACAAGTACAGTAAAATCAAAGTGCTTGCCTCTCCTGCAGCATTCTGCCATTTAACAGGGCTTCTTGCAGCCCACCTTGATCTGTGGTCACCACCTCCACCAGATGCAGAGCCCCAGTCTGAATATCCCCCCGCAACCAGTGGCTGGCCAAGTGCTGTGCATGGGGCGGGTACTCAATCACTGAGCAAATGCAGAAAGAACAGACAGTTGTCAGGGAAGAATAACTGTCCAACATTCAGAAAGCTTCCACACAGTCCCTACTGTGACCAGGTACCTTACCAGTCTGGGGCCAATGCTTTGCATTCTTGCACACACATGCACACATGTGCATACACTCGTACACACACCCATGCACATGTACAACCTGTTTTGATGTCAGACCTTGGCACTCACGTCCTCTGTTAATCTCAAATAGTCTGGCATGTCAAGAAGCAGTCCTGGGGACATGGATAGGTGTTGGATGTCTCTGCAACATAAGTGTCTGGTCCCAGAAAACAATTTTTGGCCACATTGTAAAAGAGGAACCAAGGGCCCTGGGGATTCATTCTGGTGGGTCTCTCCCTGGAAGGCTTGATGATGAAATCGCTCAGAAGAACAATGCCCTGAAGAAGATCCGGGAGCTGGAGGGCCACATCTCAGACCTTCAGGAGGACCTGGACTCAGAGCGGGCCGCCAGGAACAAGGCTGAAAAGCAGAAGCGAGACCTGGGCGAGGAGCTGGAGGCCCTAAAGACAGAGCTGGAAGACACGCTGGACAGCACAGCCACTCAGCAGGAGCTCAGGTGAGGGGCCCATCAGTCCCACCATCCTGCTGTCCCACTGCACCAATGGGATGGGGCCAGGAGAGGGGACAAACCCAAAGCAAATCCTGCATCACAGGATTTCTCAGCCCCTGTGCATTTACCTTCCTGGCTGCAGTTTGCTTTAACTTGTAGAAGCATGGTTGTTTTTTTCTCTTTTCTCTTTTTTTTTTTTTTTTTTTTTTTTTTGAGGCAGTCTGGCTTTGTCGCTTAGGCTGGAGTGCAGTTGTGCCATCTCAGCTCACTGCAACCTCCACCTCTGAGATTTAAGCGATTCTCATGCCTCAGCCTCCTGAGTAGCTGGGATTACAGGTGTGTGCCACCACGCCTAGCTAATTTTTTGTTTTTAATAGAGATGGAGTTTTGCCATGTTGCCCAGGCTGGACTTGAACTCCTGGCCTCAAGTGATCCACCCACTTCCACCTCCCAAACTGCTGGTATTACATGTGTGAGCCACTGCACCCGGCCCTCATCATCTTCTCATCAGAAGAGTAGTATATACTAGGGAGGTACAATCTTTTGGCTTCCCTTGGCCACATTGGAAGAAAAAGATTTGTCTTGGGCCACACATAAAATCATAAAATACACTAACACTAATAATAGCTGATGAACTAAAAAAATTTTACAAATTGGAAAAAACATCTCATACTGTTTTAAGAAAGTTTATGACTCTGTGTCAGGCTGCATTCAAAACCATCCTCATTGGAAAGCTTGGATATACTCAGAACAATTTGAAAACTATAGAAAAGCAGACATAAAAAAAATCACCTTTAGGGTCGGGCTCACGCCTATAATCTCAGCACTTTGGGGGACCAAAGACAGGTGGATCAGTTGAGGTCAGGAGTTCAAGACCAGCCTGGCCAACATGGTGAAACCCTGTCTCTACTATAAATCCAAAAATGAGCTGGGCATGGTGGCACATGCCTGTAAATCCCAGCTACTCAGGAGGCTGAGGCAGTAGAATCACTTGAATCTGGGAGGCAGAGGTTGCAGTGAGCTGAGATCGCACCATCGCACTCCAGCCTGGGCGATAGAGTGAGTGAGACTCCATCTCAAAAAAAAACAAAAAACAAAAAAAAAATCACCCTTAGTCACACCAGTTAACATTTTTGAGAAATTCCTTCCTGTCTGTGTGTGTATCAGTCAGTCCCCAAGCTCCAAATCCCAAGTATGTGTGTGTATAACTTTTGTGTTAAATTTTAAAACTAAAATTGATCAGATTGGTTTTCAATTTAAGATTCACTTCAAATGAACAAACAGCAACAATAACAAACTGGCTGCCAGATCACGAATCCTGACTCTAGTGAAACTAGGTCATTGATTCATTCAGTAAACACATAAATGTATTTTGATGCAATCTGTGGTGTTGGCATAGCATATACCATAGCATATAGCTATGCTAGCTGTGCCAACAC
The DNA here is from genome assembly GCF_006542625.1 of Nomascus leucogenys. Taxonomy (NCBI): domain Eukaryota; kingdom Metazoa; phylum Chordata; class Mammalia; order Primates; family Hylobatidae; genus Nomascus; species Nomascus leucogenys. The sequence continues at coordinate 87,819,698 of NC_044398.1, forward strand.
CATATACCCTGAGGTTTATTTCCCCTACTTTGGGTTTTGTGCACTGTCACATGCACATAGAGGCACAATGTTCTGCTCCCTTGCCACCTGGCCTTTGATACAGAAAAGCCCAGTGCATGGGCCAGGTATGGTGGCTCACGCCTGTAATCCCAGCACTTTGGGAGGCCGAAGCAGACAGATCACCTGAGGTCAGGAGTTCGAGACCAGCCTGGCCAACATCATGAAAACCTGTCTCTACTAAAAAGACAAAAATTAGCCGGGCATGGTGGTGGGTGCCTGTAATCCCAGCTACTTGGGAGACTGAGGCAGGAGAATCCCTTGAACCTGGGAGGCAGAGGTTGCAGTGACCTGACATCATTCCACTGTACTCCATTCTGGGTGACAGAGCGAGACTCGATAAAAAAACAAACAAAACAAAAAACCAGGCTGGGTGCAGTGGCTTACACCTGTAATCTCAGCACTTTGGGAAGCCAAGGTGGGTCGATCACCTGAGGTCAGGAGTTCGAAACCTGACCAACATGGTGAAACCCCATCTGTACTAAAAATATAAAATTAGCCAGGCGTGGTGGCAGGCACCTGTAATCCCAGCTACTTAGGAGGCTGAGGCAGGAGAATCGCTTGAACTCGGGAGGTGGAGGTTGCAGGGAGCCAAGATTGTGCCATTGCACTCCAGCCTGGGCAACAGGAGTGAAACTCCATCTCAAAAACAAACAAACAAACAAAACCATGGACTCAAGGTCAAGGTTTAGCTTCTAAGTCTGGCTCCATCACACAATGGCTGTGACACCATGGGTAAAACTGCTTACCCTCTCTTAGCCTTAGTTTCCTCATTTGTAAAATGGAAATAATAACACACCTGCCTCTTTGGGTCACTCTGAGGATTAGATGATGTATATAAAAAACTTAGCTCAGGGCCTAGCATATAGTAACTGCTCGTTAAATAAGAGCCAACATTAATATTTAAGCAAAATTTTGCAGTTCACAGACATCCTTTCAATTCTATTACTTTGTGTATTTGTTTGCCAGTCATTACAGACGTCCTAGGCAGGTGATATGCTCCACATTTTGCAGCTGAGGGAATTTTAGGTCCAGAGATGTTAGGTGAGTGACCCAAGGTCACACAGCTAGAGAAGGGTGGTGATGAGGATTGCAGCTCTGGGTCCTGGAGGAGCTCTCATTCTTTTGCACGGCACTGAGATGACCCTCTGTCTCCACCCAATTGCCAATCACTGTGTTCCTCCCGTCAAGAGCCAAGAGGGAGCAGGAGGTGACGGTGCTGAAGAAGGCCCTGGATGAAGAGACACGGTCCCATGAGGCCCAGGTCCAGGAGATGAGGCAGAAACATGCACAGGCGGTGGAGGAGCTCACAGAGCAGCTTGAGCAGTTCAAGAGGGTAAGTGGTGATGCTTTTTGGTGATGACACATAAGAGTGACATCAGCAGCCTCAAATTACTACATGTCAGGGTCTGCATAAAGACAAAAAACAAGTTACATAAGATTCTAATGATGATGATAGCAGCTTATATTTATTTAAAAAATGCTTCCCACACAGGCTGGGTGAGGTGGCTCACACCTGTAATCCCAGTACTTGGGGAGGCTGAGGCGGGAGGATTGCTTGAGCTCAGGAGTTGGAGACCAGCCTGGGCAACATAGTGAGACCTTGTCTCTACTAAAATTTAAAAAAAGTAGGCCAGGCATGGTGGTTCAAGCCTGTAATCCCAGCACTTTGGGAGGCCAAACCGGGTGGATCACCTGAGGTCAGTAGTTCGAGACCAGCCTGGCCAACATCGTGAAACCCTATCTCTATTACAAATACAAAAAATTAGCTGGGCATGGTGGTGCATGCCTGTAATCCCAGCTACATGGGAGGCTGAGGCAGGAGAATCACTTGAACCCAGGAGGTGGAGGTTGCAGTGAGCAGAGATCATGCCATTGCACTCCAGCCTGAGCAACACAGCAGGATTCCATCTCAAAAAAAAAAAAAAAAAAAAAAATTGGCCAGGCCTGGTAGTGCATTCCTGTGGTCCCAGCTATTTGGGAGGCTGAGGTGGGAGGATCATTTGAGCCTGGGAGGTTGAGGCTGCAGTGAGCCCTGTCATGCCACTGCACTCTAGCCTGGACGACAGAGTGAGACCTTAATCAAACAATAAAAATAGCCTGGGCATGGTGGCTCACCATGTCTGTAATCCCAGCAATTTGGGAAGCAAGGTGGGCAGATCACTTGAGTTCAGGAGTTCGAGACCAGCCTGGCCAACATGATGAAACCCCATCTCTACCAAAACTATAAAGAATTAGCTGGGTGTGGTGGCATGTGCCTGTAATCTTAGCTACTCAGGAGGCTGAGGCAGGAGAATCACTTGGATCCAGGAGGAAGAGGTTGCAGTGGGCTGAGATCGTGCCACTGCACTCCAGTCTGGGCGACAGAGTGAGCCTCCATCTCAAAAAAAAAAAAAAAGAATGAACAGAAATGCTTCCCATACAGTATGTCAATTGATCTTCACAACCATCCTGTGAGACGTGTACTATTAAACTCATTTTACAAGCAAAGAAACTGAGGTCCAAGGTGCCTAGAGGTGAAGAGACTTACCCAAGGTCACACTGCTGGTAAGTGATTTGCAGAGCCATGATTTGCACCCAGACAGTCTGGCCCTAGACCCCACTTTCTGGCCTCTACAGGACTGAAGCCCTATAGGATGGGTGGGGCGTGTTAATATACTGCCCTTCAGGGATAAGCAAAGGTGTAGCAACACTTTGGGGAGATTTAAATGAAACTTAAAACTGGGAACATTCTATCCACTTTAATTTCTCTGCAGACTGGAGGAAGGCCAGGCATGGCAGCTCACACCTCCCGTAATCCTAGCACTTTGGGAGGCCAAGGAGGGAGGACTGCTTGAGCCCAGGACTTTCAGATCAGCCTGGGCAACATAGCGATTTTTCTTTTGTAAGAAAGACTGGAGGAAACTTGTCATTATTTGATTTCAATGGCAGAACAGCTCTCTCCGGCATAATTTGAGAATGACTAGGTCAAATCACTCTCCCGTTTTTGGACTCTTTGCGGTACATGGGAGTGGGAGCTGGTAAATAGCAGTACTGAATGCTGAATCTTGGGTGCTCTTCTCTCCTTTGGGGTAGTTCCTGTGCTTCATTCCCCAGGGTAAGTTTTTTAGCTTGCGACCTTCTGCCAGATTGTTTTCCTGAAAGCCTGAGTTACATCACCCTCAGCGTTCCAGCTCCTCCACATCCCCTTCAGTGGAAGCTTTTGGTTCTGCTAGATAAAGTGGGTGCAGCATTGCCTAAAAATTGTTGGGAGTTTGCATTTGGTTCTGTCACTAGTGTATTAGTCCGTTGTTGCATTGCTCTACAGAAATACCCAAGATTGGATTATTTATTTTTTGAGCAATGGAGTCTTACTCTGTCACTCAGGCTGGAGTTCAGTGGCGTGATCTTGGCTTACTGCAATCTCCATCTCCTGGGTTCAAATGAGTCTCCTGCCTCAGCCTCCAAAGTAGCTAGGACTACAGGCACACACAACCATGCCCAGCTAATTTTTTTTTTAGTAGAGATGAGGTTTCGCCATGTTGGCCAGGCTGATCTCAAACTGCTGACCTCAGGTGATCCACCTGCCTTGGCCTCCCAAAGTGCTGAGATGACAGGTGTGAGCCACTGTACCCACCCTGACATTGGGTAATTTATAAAGAAGAGAGGTTTAATTGGCTCATGGTTCTGCAGGCTGTACAGAAAGCATATAGCAGCTTCTGCTTCTGGGGAGGCCTCAGGAAACTTACCATCATGGTGGAAGGCAAAGGGGAAGCAGGCATGTTTTACATGACCTGAGCAGGCAGAAGAGAGAGAATGGGGAGGTGCCAGACACTTCTAAACAACCAGATCTGACAAGGGCAGCACCAAAGGGATGGTGCTAAACCATTAGAAACTGCCCCTGCCCCAAAGGCTGGGCACGGTGGCTTATGCTTGTAATCCCAGCACTTTGGGAGGCCGAGATGGGTGGATCACCAAGTCAGGAGTTCAAGACTACCCTGATCAACGTAGTGAAACCCCATCTCTACTAATAATGCATAAAATTAGGCCAGGCGCAGAGGCTCATGCCTGTAATTCCAGCACTTTGGGAGGCCGAGGCAGGCAGATCACCTGAGGTCAGGAGTTTGAGATCAGCCTGGGCAACACGGTGAAACCCTGTCTCTACTAAAAATACAAAAATTAGCCAGGCGTGGTGGTGCACGCCTGTAATCCCAGCTACTCGGGAGGCTGAGGCAGGAGAATCGCTTGAACCTGGGAGGTGGAGCTTGCAGTGAGTCGAGATCGCGCCATTGCACTCTAGCCTGGGCAACAAGAGTAAATCTCCGTCTCGCCAAAAAAAACAAAAACCATAAAATTAGCTGGGGGTGTGGTGGCGGGTGCCTGTAATCTCAGCTACTTAGGAGGCTGAAGCAGGAGAGTCACTTGAACCGGGGAGGTGGAGGCTGCAGCGAGCCGAGATCGCGCCACCGCAATCCAGCCTGGGCAACAGTGCGAGATTCTGTCACGAAAAAATAAATTAAAAAAAAAACTGCCCCCATGATCCGGTCATCTCCCACCAGGCCCCAGTGTTCACCTTGACTAGTTCGTACAGTTTGGATCTGCATCCCCACCCAAATCTCATGTTCAGTTGTAATCCAATAGAACATGAGATTACAGCTGAACATGAGGTTTGGGTGGGGCACAGATCTAAACAGCATCAACTAGTCAAGGTGAACAGTCTTCCATGTGGTGGTTTACTGAACACCTTTCTGGGGCTGGTTCATTGCCTGGTCTGCTGGAACCTCAAGTGTTACTTTACATAAAAATAGTAAGTAAAATAATACAATAAAAAGTGTAGCACTTATGTGCCAGACACTATTCCAAGTGCTTTACAAACTAATTTCGTTTCACCTGTGGCCCCTGTTAGTGTACAAATTTCCAGGCCTGCCCTTGATCCTGATGGAGGTGGTCTTGGGAGGACCCTCTGAAAAGCACTGTACGGGACTGAGCTCACCCTCACTCTCCAAATGAATCAATGGACTCTTACTACTTGTCGAGTGGATGTAAATACTTACCCTCAACAATTTTTCAACTCTTTATGTATTTTGGACAAATCGGATTTTGCTAGTTGTAACTATGACATACATTTCCCCATTTAATTGTGTTCCTTATATTATGTTCAAAAGTTACTTTTCATTTTTTAAAAACTGTTTGTTTTTAGAGACAAGGCCTTACTCTGTCACCCAGGCTGCAGTTCAGTGGTGCAATATTGGCTCACTACAATCTTGAACTCCTGGGCTCAAGCGATCCTCCTGCCTCAGCCTCCCTAGTAGCTGAGACTTACAGGCTTCTGCCACCATGCCCAGCTAATTTTTAACTTTTTTGTAGAGATGGGGTCTTACTATGTTGCTCAGACTGGCCTCAAACTACTGAGCTCAAGCAGTCCTCCCATTTTGGCCTCCCAAGATGCTAGGATCACAGACATGAGTCACCACTCCAAGCCTACTTTTTGTTTTTAGACAGTTTTAATTGAAATGGGCTATTCCCACCTTCAGGAACAATTAGCCGTCAAGACATCAGTAAGCCATACATTTCCCTTTTAGCTTTATGGTTGGAGGTCGGGCATGGTGGCTCACACCTGTAATCCTAGCACTTCAGGAGGCCGAGGCAGGCGGATCACCTGAGGTCAGGAGTTCGAGACCAGTCTGGCCAACACGGCAAAACCCTGTCTCTACTAAAAATACAAAAATTGGCTGGGCGTGGTGGCGGTCGCCTATAATCCCAGCTACTTGGAAGGCTGAGGCACGAGAATCACTTGAACCCAGGAGGTAAAGGTTGCAGTGAGCCAAGATTGCGCCACTGCACCCCAGTCTGGGCAACAGAGTGAGACTCTGTTTCCAAAAAAAAAAAATATATATATATATGGTTGGAAGAGTGAGGCCCCAGACAGAGTCACTGACCCTCCCCATGCTTGGGGGTCATTAGACGTGAACAGGAGCTAGAAGCCAAGCCCATTCCCACCCAGGCCTCTTTGGGAAGACTCAGTTATTAAGACCACCAGCAGATGGCATGCCCATTACTGACCTGCGCAAAGCAGGTAGAGGCGCGAACCTCTGCCCATCTCAGGTGCAAGGAAACAGAGGCCTTTGCCTCTAACAACTTGAATTCTGATGTAGAGTCCTGGTTCCATCTGTTTGTAGGGGAAACGTTTAACATGAGCTCCTACCTGGGCTCCCCGAGCCCTCGTGCGGTTTGGCCCCAGTTCTGGGGTCTTAGGCTGGGCTAAGGTTTCTGGGAGCCCATGTCCCCTGGGGTCCCCGCTTCACTGCTTTGTTACCACCAAGAGACTCCTTGTCCCCATCTGAGGTCCGGCAGCTCTTAGTCATGTCTTGGAGGGAGGACGGGCATCCAGCGCTGACCGGTCAATGCCCAGCACCTCCCAGGGACTATGGGAAGGCTGAGTGGTAGGTCTTCTCCTCTCGGGATACTTGCACTTCTCTCTTTCCCCTTCTCTACAACCTGGAAAGAAGCCCCTCATCCCATCCTGCTTTTGCCCAACACACTTTTTTTTTTGAGACAAAGTCTCACTCTGTCGCCCAGGCTGGAGTGCACTGCCACGATCTCGGCTCGTTGCAACCCCTGCCTCCCCGGTTCAGGCAATTCTCCTGCTTCAGCCTCCTGAGTAGCTGGGATTACAGGTGACTGCCACCATGCCCGGCTAATTTTTGTATTTTTGGTAGAGACGGGGTTTCACCATGTTGGCCAGGCTGGTCTTAAACTCCTGACCTCAAGTGACCCGCCTGCATCGGCCTCCCCAAGTGCTGGGATTACAGGCATGAGCCACCGCGCCTGGCCCCAACACACTTTTTTTCCTGTAGGGCAACTCACATGCCTACAGGAGCTGGTTCCATAAAATAAGTTTCCCTTAACTAGGACAGAAGTAGCAGTGTCAATCACACGACACCTGTGAAGGACAGGGGTGGTGAAATGTGACTGCCCCACCTGCAGAACCAGCCGCTACTTAAATCTGGCAGACTGTTGCCTTGAAGGAAAGCAAGACCCTCTGTTTCCAGATCTTTCGTTGTTGTCGGGTTTTTTTTTTTTTTTAAAGTTTAGGATTACTGAGCCATATGCAGTAAAATTTATCCATTTTACTGCTCCATTAATTTTAACAAATGTGTATTGTATAACCACGACCACCTCAGTCACGATATAGAATGTTAGAGTTATTGATTGATTGAGCTGGAGTCTCACTCTGTCACCCAGGCTGGAATACAGTGGCATGATCTTAGTTCACTTCAACCTCCACCTCCCAGATTCAAGCAATACTTGTGCCTTAGCCACCCCAGTAGCTGGGACTATAGGAGTGCGCCACCACGCCCGGCTAGTTTTTTTATTTTTAGTAGAGATGGGGTTTTGCCATGTTAGCCAGGCTGGTCTCAAACTCCCGACCTCAAGTGATCCACCTGCCTTGGCCTCCCAAAGCTACTTATTTCTGAAACAGGGTCTCACTTTGTTGCCCAGGCTGGAGTGCAGTGGTGTGATCATAGCTCACTGCAGCCTCCAATTCCTGGGCTCAAGCAAGCCTGTCATCAGCCTCCTGAGTAGCTGGGACTGCTGGTATGTGCCCCCCACACCCAGCTAATGTTTTACTTTAGTAGAGATGGGGGTCTCACTACATTGCCCAGGCTGGTCTTGTACTCCTCGCCTTAAGTGATCCTCCTGCCTGTTTCCCAAAGTGCTGGGGATGACAAGTATGAGCTGCCATGAGAGGCCTTCAAACATTAAAGATTTTTGAAAAAGAAGCTGGGAGGCCGGGTGTGGTGGCTCACGCCTGTAATCCCAGCACTTTGGGAGGCCGAGGGGGGCGGATCACGAGGTCAGAAGATGGAGACCATCCTGGCTAACACGGTGAAACCCCGTCTCTACTAAAAATACAAAATATTAGCCGGGCGTGGTTGTAGTCCCAGCTACTCGGGAGGCTGAGGCAGGAGAATGGTGTGAACCCGGGAGGCGGAGCTTGCAGTGAGCCACGATAGCGCCACTGCACTCCGGCCTAGGTGAAAGAGTGAGACTCCTTCTCAAAAAAAAAAAAAAGAGAGAAAGAAAAAGAAGCTGGGAATCCAGATTTTTATGTGACATTTATTAAAAGGTCGGCAACTCATTTTTTAAAAAAGTAGTGAAAGGGTCAAAGGGGACATGACAGCAGGTTGGATACCGCTCGTGGGATTCCAGATTGCAACCCATGAGCTTTAGGAAAACAGAATCCAAAATATCAGCCGGGCGCAGCAGCTCATGCCTGTAATCCTAGCACTTAGGGAGGCCAAGATGGGTGGATCACTTGAGGTCAGGAGTTCGAGAGCAGCCTGGTTAACATGGTGAAACCTTGTCTCTACTAAAAATACAAAAATTACCTGGGCATGGTGGTGGGTGCCTGTAATCCCAGCTACTTGGGCAGCTGAGGCAGGAGAATAGCTTGAACCCGGGAGGCAGAGGTTGCAGTGAGCTGAGATCGTGCCACAGCACTCCAGCCTGGGTAACAGAGTAAGACTCCATCTAAAAAAAAAAAATAACAACAAAAAAAAGACCCAAATCTCTTACTGGTGATTGTGTGCCCCCTGCTGTGTGCCTTCCTGGACCTCTCTGAGGGAGGAAAGGGCAGGGCCTGAAACGTTCTCCCGGCCACAGCCTCCCTGTCATCCCTCCCCTCTGCTTCCTTCGCCAGGCCAAGGCAAACCTAGACAAGAATAAGCAGACGCTGGAGAAGGAGAACGCAGACCTGGCCGGGGAGCTGCGGGTCCTGGGCCAGGCCAAGCAGGAGGTGGAACACAAGAAGAAGAAGCTGGAGGCGCAGGTGCAGGAGCTGCAGTCCAAGTGCAGCGATGGGGAGCGGGCCCGGGCGGAGCTCAATGACAAAGTCCACAAGCTGCAGGTGAGGCGGTGGCGCGGTGGGCAGTGCTGGGTGATGCCCAGTTCTGTGGGGAGGAGCCTCTTCCCGGCTTGCTGAGATCTCTCTTGCTGCAAGGCAAGTCCTTTCCTCTAGTTGCGTTCCTGGAGGGGAGGCGATGATCTCCCTGTTAAATTAAATATTGAAAAAAGCTTCTGGCCAGGCGTGGTGGCTCATGCCTGCAATCCCAGCACTTTGGGAGACAGAGGTGGGTGGATCACCTGAGGTCAGGGGTTTGAGACCAGCCTGGTCAACATGGTGAAAAGTCTCTACTAAAAATACAAAAATTAGACAGGTGTGGTGGTGGGCACCTGTAGTCCCATCTGCTCGGGAGGCTGAGGCAGGAGAACTGCTTGAACCCAGGAGGCGGAGGTTGCAGTGTACAGAGACTGCACCATTGTACTCCAGCCTGGGCTAAAAAAGCAAAACTCTGTCTCAGGAAATAAAGAAAAGGAAAAAAAAAAAACCTTCCTTTTCCAATTTGATAATTATTTATTGAGCACCTGCTGTATGCCAGGCACTGTGCTTAATCCTGAGATACAACAGCAAGGAAGAAGAGACACTGTCCCTGCCCCAGTAGGACTCCAGCCAAGTAAGGGGAAAGGAAGGGAAGAGAAAGATGTGAATAATCACACAAATGAATGTCAAATGATGCAGCAAAGGGAAGGCACATGATGCCTAAGTGTAAATAACCAGGGGGCCTAACCTGGGGGAGGAGGAGCCAAGAAAGGCTTCCCTAAGGAGCATGGATAAGTCTACCAGGCAGAGGGAACAGCATGTGCAAAGGCCCTGTGGTAAATAGAAAAATTAGGAGAGAGACATACGGCCAGCAGAGCTAGAGTGCCCCGTTGGGGTTGGGGGTAGGGGGAGATAGTACAGAGTGGGGTCGGAGGGGGAGGTTGTACCCAGATGATGTAGGGCTTTTGAGAACCTATTACACGTATGTTGGCCCTTACTCTGGGCGATGTGAAGCTGTTGAGGGGTTTTAAGCTGATGAATGACATGGTCTGTTTGCCTTTGGTCTTCTTTCACTTGGAATAGACATTTACCCTGCCTCCCCACTCACGGGGATGTGGCCAAAGTTTTCATAAATATTTAACATGTTCACAGCCAGGGACCAAGGGGCAGGGGAAGCATTAAGTGAGATGTTTTTTTCCCACATGCAGTTGAGAGCAGGGGTTTTGCTGCTCTCATATAAGCAGTGTCAAGATCATTCATATCCTCCTTGTCAGTGGAAGAGATGGAGGGTAGGCTAACATCTTCAAAGGGACTTATGCAGAGACACTAGGGAGTAAAAGCCAGAGAATACACAGAGGGCATTTTTACCTTTAGGGTCTGCATCTCTGGCTTTGGCCATAAGGGTCAGTGAAGGGACAAAGAAGTAGGAGTGAGGAAGGAGGAGATGGGACAGCATCCCTCGGATGTTCAGTTACCATCCTGGTCTCCTTTCTTCAGCCTTAGAGAGTGGACCAGCCAGAGCAACTCGTTTGGATTCTCAGACCTGCTGCTTTGTCTCTACCAACCTTGGCAGGGATCTAGGATCCATTTAGTGGGATCAGGTCCCAGTCAATACAATTGGGGCTCAAATAAGTTCTTAGAACCATAGAGTCTAGGGCCAGGGTCCCAACTTATAGGTAATGGAGTTCCCTTCAAGCCACAGAGTTCTTTTTGTTTTTGTTTTTTGTTTTATCAGAGTCCCATACCTCATGGGTATTTTCTCAATCAGTGGACACCCCAAGTCCTAGCCCATGAGGGCACACCATGTGTTTTGAGTAAAAAGGCCTCCTTTTAAGGAGGATCCCCGTCTAGAGGCTTTGACTAACCAGTGTCTTGGCACCCTTAGAATGAAGTTGAGAGCGTCACAGGGATGCTTAACGAGGCCGAGGGGAAGGCCATTAAGCTGGCCAAGGACGTGGCGTCCCTCAGTTCCCAGCTCCAGGACACCCAGGTGAGTGTCCTTCCACATCATCCAGGGGACCTGTGGGGTGGCCTTCCTCGGGGCATGTCCCTGGGACCTCAGTGCATCCCTTTTGCAGGAGCTGCTTCAAGAAGAAACCCGGCAGAAGCTCAACGTGTCTACGAAGCTGCGCCAGCTGGAGGAGGAGCGGAACAGCCTGCAAGACCAGCTGGACGAGGAGATGGAGGCCAAGCAGAACCTGGAGCGCCACATCTCCACTCTCAACATCCAGGTGCCTGCCCCGTGTCCTTGCTTCCATCATGGGTCCTTCTCAACGTCTCTGCGCTGAGATCCCCTGCCGGCAGATCGCGATGGAGTGTTGGTGTGATGGTGCTTGACCCCCTAGCTTCCCCTGCTATTGGGTTTCTCCAACAAGGAGACATGGTCTTCGCTTCTCAGAGTCTGTGGGGCCAGAGATGGGTCACTCATGGTCCCCCTCTCACCCTACCCTGGACGCTGTCCTTGTAGCTCTCCGACTCAAAGAAGAAGCTGCAGGACTTTGCCAGCACCGTGGAAGCTCTGGAAGAGGGCAAGAAGAGGTTCCAGAAGGAGATCGAGAACCTCACCCAGCAGTACGAGGAGAAGGCAGCCGCTTACGATAAACTGGAAAAGACCAAGAACAGGCTTCAGCAGGAGCTGGATGACCTGGTCGTCGATTTGGACAACCAGCGGCAACTCGTGTCCAACCTGGAAAAGAAGCAGAGGAAGTTTGATCAGGTAGAGGGAGGGCGTGGGGTGTCCTCCACTCTGGCCGTGGACGCTGGGTTGGGGAATCAGCTCTGCAGAGTATGATGCGTGGCTCCCACCTGTGCCTGCATCCCCTCTCCACTCTGTGGGGAGCCATGGGAGGCTCTCTTATTTTGTCTTGGGCAACCATGGAGCATTAAGGCTACCAGGTCACAGTAAGGATGGCACAGAGGCCTTGATGACTGTGACTTTTCTGGGTACCAGCACCATGAGGGTCACCTGCACACATAGTGATGCCTTCGTTTCTAGCCTCAAGAAGGAATCAGGTGCATATTTTATTCACTAAAAATATGTATTGAATACCTATTGAGTAGTATTCCAAGTAATTCAGTTTCTATACTTTTAATACCGCTCTTCCCTAAGGTTTCATTCTGTAAAATTCCAAGCACACAGCAAAGTTGACAGAACTGTACCGTGAACACCTGTAAGGCCACCACCTGGATTCACTCATTGACACTGTATTATATGAACTTTATCACATATTTATTTTGAGACAGCGTCTAGCTCTGCCACCCAGGCTGGAGTACAGTGGTGCGATCTCAGCTCACCACAACCTCTGCCTCTGGGTTCAAGCGATTCTCCTGCTTCAGCCTTTCATGTAGCCGGGATTATAGGAGCACACCACTATGTCTGGCTAATTTTTGTATTTTTAGTAGAGATGGGTTTTTGCCATGTTGTCCAGGCTGGTCTCCAACTCCTGGCCTCAAATGATCTGCCTGCCTTGGCCTCCCAAAGTGCTGGGATTATAGGCATGAGCCACTATGCTCGGCCCACATGTTTATTTATAAAGACTAATTCTATCTATCATGCCTTATATCTTGGGTACATTTCAGAGCAAATTACAGATGTCAGTACATTTCCCCTTCCACACCTCAACATTCCGTATTGATTAGAGTTTACTTTTAAACACAATTTTGCTTCTTTTCGAGTAAAACTTACATGTGATGAAATTCACAGATCTTCATTGTACGATAAATGCAGACCCCTGTATGACCCAAACCCCTAAATACCAACTTTTAAGATACATTATTATTTAGTAAATGTGATTTAGTTTACAAGTGACTCAGGGTTATTCTAAAAATCAGTTTGAGAGGCCAGGCATGGTGGCTCACGCCTGTAATCCTAGCACTTTGGAAGGCTGAGGTGGGTGGATCACTTGAGGTCAGGGGTTTGAGACCAGCCTAGCCAACATGGTGCAACTCTGTCTCTACTAAAAAAATTAGTAGCATGGTGGCGCACGCCTGTAATCCCTGCTACTCCGGAGGCTGAGGCAGGAGAATCGCCCGAACCCAGGGTGGGGCGGAGGTTGCAGTGAGCCAAGATTGCGCCGCTGCACCCCAGCCTGAGTGATAAGAGCGAAAACTCTGTCTCAAAAATAAATGAGGATTGTACAGTGAGGCTAAATGCCAGATGCCTGCGGGTTCCCTACCCCTTCCTGACTGGCCTCATAGTGTCAGGATTCTAGATAACATCCCAGTTCCTCCTCTTCCCATCAGCCACCTCTCCTCTGGGCTGTCAGCTCATCTTCAGTGCTTCATTATCTGGTTGAAGGCCTGCGGTTGCTTTTATTTTCCTGTCACATAGAGTATAGTGCAGTGTCACACATAGTGTGGGATTTTTGTGTTGACTGTGCAGTTTAGAGGTCCCTGTCTTTGCTGAATACTGGAAGTTTGGCTTTTGGATGTTACAGTTTATAATCTGCTGTGTTCTCTCTGAAGATGAGGTTAATGTGAGCATGGAATGTTCTCTGAGTTGCTTCTCCAAGCAGAGAGATATGAGTGCAGGGCCACCCATGCTTACCGTTTCCTTACTGAGGCTCTTAGGATACTTTTGTGAGATATTAATAGCTACTTGTGGCCATGAAATAAAATAATAACTAGCTTCTGGCAACTTTAAATGTCACTTTGACCTCAGTGTGCTCTAAGCAACGTGGGCAGCTTTAGTGGTTTCGAAGCACAAGGATTTGGCCAGGTGTGGTGGCTCACACCTGTAATCTCTGTGCTTTGGGAGGCTGAGGCAGGAGGCTCACTTGAGGTCAGGAGTTCGAGACCAGCCTGGCCAACATGGCAAAACCGTGTCTCTACTTAAAATACAAAAGTTAGCCAGGCGTGTTGGTGGGCACCTGTAATCCCAACTACTCTGGAGGCTGAGGCAGGAGAATCGCTTGAACCCAGTAGGTGGAGGTTGCAGTGAACCAAGACTGCGCCATTGCAGTCCAGCCTGGGTGACAAAGTGAGACTCCATCTAAAACCAACCAACCAACCAACAAAAAAAAACAAGTCAGCTGATTTCTGGCTCTGCATAAGGTTGATGTAGAAGTCAGAACGCCAGATGATTATATAAACTACTCCCATATCTAACCTACATTGCTTACACCTGCACCTCAGTACATTCAGTAGGACACAGGGCTTTTCCCCGGTATTTACAATTCAGTGACGCTGACCCCGGTTATGCCTAGAAGTCACCTCTGGGTCTTATGCTGTGTTGTAGTTGTTAGCCGAGGAGAAAAACATCTCTTCCAAATACGCGGATGAGAGGGACAGAGCCGAGGCAGAAGCCAGGGAGAAGGAAACCAAGGCCCTGTCCCTGGCTCGGGCCCTCGAAGAGGCCTTGGAAGCCAAAGAGGAACTCGAGCGGACCAACAAAATGCTCAAAGCCGAAATGGAAGACCTGGTCAGCTCCAAGGATGACGTGGGCAAGAACGTAAGTGGCTTTGGGTTGTTTTTCTCATCCACGTTTCGCCCGCCCACCCTCTGCGCCGTTCAGCAGTCCATGGGAGGCTAGCTCCTGGCCTTTTTCATAGCGAACTATCATCGCAAATGGAAGGAGGTTTTTGGACTGGTGCAGGGGCTGGGAGGGGCTGAGAATGGCAGTCGAGGACGGTTCTGAGTTGGGGGGCCCGAGGATAAGGCTGGGCTCTGAGCTTTCAGGGGCCATCTTGAGTCCTGGCCATGCATCCTGTGGGAGGCCAACGCCACCTCCCTGACCTCCTGAGGTGCCGCTCACGGTGGGTTTCTCAATCGTCTTCGTGAAGTTGAGTCTCATGGAACGGGGCTGCCTGCTCTGCCGGCAGGTCCATGAGCTGGAGAAGTCCAAGCGGGCCCTGGAGACCCAGATGGAGGAGATGAAGACGCAGCTGGAAGAGCTGGAGGATGAGCTGCAGGCCACAGAGGATGCCAAACTGCGGCTGGAAGTCAACATGCAGGCGCTCAAGGGCCAGTTCGAGAGGGATCTCCAAGCCCGGGACGAGCAGAATGAGGAGAAGAGAAGGCAACTGCAGAGACAGGTGCGTGCTGCCGGGGAGGCCAGCAGAGGGAGGTCGGGTGGCTTTTTTCATTCCTATCACCACCTCTCATGGTCAGTGTGGAAACTTCGTTTTCTTTTTTTTTTTTTTTTTTTTGAAACAAAAGAGTCTCGCTGTGTCATCCAGGCTGGAGTGCAGTGGCATAATCTCAGCTCACTGCAACCTCCATCTCCTGCCTCAGCCTCCCGAGTAGCTTGGATTACAGGCGCATGCCACCATACCCAGCTAATTTTTTTTTTTTTTTTCAGTGGAGATGAGGTTTCACCATGGCCAGGCTGGTCGTGAACTCCTGGCCTCAAGTGATCCATTCTCCTGTTGGCCTCCCAAAGTGCTGGGATCACAGGCATGAACCACCCATGCCCGGCGAGATTCCGTTTTCTCATCTGCGACTGGGGATGAGATGCCCACCTCACAGGGGGGCTGTGCTGGGGAAGGGGTGCAGTGACGTGCTGCCTGCGTGGGCTAAAGGACCTCCCCAGGGGCAAGTGGGGCAGCACACATCTCTCTTCCTCACCCAGCTTCACGAGTATGAGACGGAACTGGAAGATGAGCGAAAGCAACGTACCCTGGCGGCTGCAGCGAAGAAGAAGCTGGAAGGGGACCTGAAAGACCTGGAGCTTCAGGCCGACTCTGCCATCAAGGGGAGGGAGGAAGCCATCAAGCAGCTACGCAAACTGCAGGTGGGTGACACTAGGAGCTTGGGGCATGGGTGGAGGGAGGGCACAGTTCCCCTCAGGCCACCCAAGTCAGCAGAGCAGGCTCCAGGAAGCAAGCCCGCACCTGCCATTGGTGTGGGTTCAGCTGGGGTTTTTCTGGCACCATTCAGGTTTTGGTGGCTGTCTCCTGCCCTGGGTAGGGCAGCATTATTAGATATTTGGCCACTGCCCTCAGATCACATCAGGGGCTCGGCTTCTCAGGCAGGTCTGTGGAGCCCACCCAGAATGGTGCTCCCAGCCCGCCACCAGCCACCTGGAACCGAGGGCCATGCTCGTGCAATGGGAACTTCTTTGTGGTCAACTGCAGAAAATCCAAGGGGTGGGTGTGCAAAGCCGAATTGGGCAGCAGAACTTGGGGGAGTAAAGACATCTGAGCTTGTCCTTCCTGTTGACTCATGCAGGCTCAGATGAAGGACTTTCAAAGAGAGCTGGAAGATGCCCGTGCCTCCAGAGATGAGATCTTTGCCACAGCCAAAGAGAATGAGAAGAAAGCCAAGAGCTTGGAAGCAGACCTCATGCAGCTCCAAGAGGTAAAGCCCTGCCTTGCTAGGAGAGCCTCAGATGCGGGTGCCATGGTAGCACCCCTTGGCAGCTCCAGTCAGTGCCTTCCCAGATTTCATTTCGTCCTGCTGTGGGGTCCACCTGTCTAGAAAGACACATGCTCCCCCTCCTCTATGTATTCATGAGGCCTCCACTGACCTCAGAGGAAGAACATGTACTTTCGAGGGTGGCTGAGGAGGCAGGGTGGACTCTCGGTGGGGCTTGACCTCTCCCTGGCAGACAACAGGCTTCCTACCTCCCACCTAGGACCTCGCCGCAGCTGAGAGGGCTCGCAAACAGGCGGACCTCGAGAAGGAGGAACTGGCAGAGGAGCTGGCCAGTAGCCTGTCGGGAAGGTAGGAAACTGAATGGAGGAAAAGGGCTCTGAAGCAGAGGATAGGGGGAGAGGCAGCATCCTCGACCCCCATTTTATTTTTTAAATTTTTTCAAGACAGAGTTTCATTCTGTCACCCAGGCTGGAGGGCAGTAGCACAGCCTTGGCTCACTGCAACCTCCACCTTCCGGATTTAAGCAATTCTCCTGCCTCAGCCTTCCGAGTAGCTGAGACTACAGGTGTGCACCACCGTGCCTGGCTAACTTTTATATTGTTAGTAGAGGTGGGGTTTCACCGTGTTGGCCAGGCTAGTCTTGAACTCCTGACCTTAGGTGATCCTCCTACCTTGGCCTCCCAAAGTGCTGTGATTACAGGTGTGAGCCACCATGCCTGGCCCTGGACCCCCATTTCATTTGTCAGCTGCTGCTGACAAAGCGTCCTCTGAGACTGGGGACAGACCCATGGTGGTTAGGTTTTCCCTCAGCGCTTTCATGCCTCTGTTTGGGGGTGTGGCTGCTTTCATTCATTCCCAATAAGTAGCTGGGTGGGTGGAAGGGGAGGCCAAGAAGAGTCAGGGAGGAGTGTGCTGGTCCTCATCCCAATCCCAGCTTCGCTGACACGGACCCGGGCCGAGTCCCAGCCGTCCACTTCCTAGCTGTGTAACTACAGATGAGTCTTCTAATCTTCTCCAAGCCTCAGTTTCCCCCATTAGATGATGAGGGCAATCCCCCTGAGGCATCACTCCAAGGAGGGGGCATCTTCTAAGCCAGAGGAGGGTAGAGGCCCCCACCATGGCTGCCCTTCCCCCAGGAACGCACTCCAGGACGAGAAGCGCCGCCTGGAGGCCCGGATCGCCCAGCTGGAGGAAGAGCTGGAGGAGGAGCAGGGCAACATGGAGGCCATGAGCGACCGGGTCCGCAAAGCCACACAGCAGGTGAGGGCCGCCTGGACACCACAGTCTCGCTGCCTACTGTCTCTCCTGCAGCAGGATCCTGCACCAGTCAACATATGCGTGGCGGCTTCCTGTGTGCAGGCCCTGGATTGAGGGACAAGAGGGTGGTGGGGCCTGAGAGTAGAGATCAAGGGCCCTTACACCAGTGCCCAGACTGCTGTCTTCAGAATACCCCTCTCCACGCTGCAGTGTCCCATTTTCCAGCCATGGCGTGTCTGGCTCCCTGTACCTCACGGCCATACCTGGAGTCCCGGCCTTGGGACGCTCTTTCATTGTGTTTCCCCCCAGCTGAAGCTCTGACCTTATCCAGTGAGCCCTTGGTGATGTCACTGAGCACCAGTTCCGGTGGGCACTAGGGACCATCCTGTGACCTGCAGCCCCTTGTGGTGTAGGGTGAACAGGCATCATTCTCCAGGCGACTCCAGGACAGAGAAAGCAAGGGACAAGTCACTCGCTCAGGCTGGGTGGCACTGTGACACTTGTGGAAGCACCTCTTTTTTTGGAGACAGGGTCTCACTCTGTTGCCCAGGCTGGAGTGCAGTGATGCAATCTTGGCTCACTGCAACCTCTGCCTCCCAAGTTCAAGGGATTCTCCTGCTTCAGCCTCCCAAGTAGCTGGGACTACAGGCGCATGCCACCACTGCCCAGCTAATTTTTGTATTTTTAATAGAGATGGGGTTTCACCATGTTGGCCAGGCAGGTCTCGAACTCCTGACCTCAAGTCATCTGCCTGCCTCTGCTTCCAAAAGTGCTGGGATTACAGGCGTGCGCCACCACGCCCGGCCTGGAAGAAGCTCTTGAGTGGAGTTTTACAGGATGAAGGACAGGAGGACAGGGCACCTGGTATCAAGGGACTCGTGCAGAGGCCAAACAAGGCTGGAGGCAGCAGGAAGAGGTGCATGGTCCTGGCTTCCCTGAGTCCACCTCACAGCCTTCACTCTCCTCCCCAGGCTGAGCAGCTCAGCAACGAGCTGGCCACGGAGCGCAGCACGGCCCAGAAGAATGAGAGTGCCCGGCAGCAGCTCGAGCGGCAGAACAAGGAGCTCAGGAGCAAGCTCCAGGAGATGGAGGGGGCCGTCAAGTCCAAGTTCAAGTCCACCATCGCGGCGCTGGAGGCCAAGATTGCACAGCTGGAGGAGCAGGTCGAGCAGGAGGCCAGGTATGTGGGTCTGGAGTTCCAAACCCAGTTTGCAGGGGGGTGATGGACAGCAGGGGTCATAGTGAAGTCAGGGAACCTCTTCCAGCATCAGTTCTGGCTTGTAAGAAGCAAGTTCTGTGATGCCCATAGTGCATGTGTGTCGTGAGAACTGAATGTAAACACAGCAAAGTGTCTTGCTGGTGCCTGGGCTAGAGCAAACACCTAAAATGGGAGCTGCTGTTAGCATCTCCATGGTCCTCCTGACATTAACCAGCCTTCCCAGCAGTACATGTGGCTTTTCCAGCCTCTGCGGGGATAGTGTGCTGACAGACCAAAAATCCAACCAGGCTGGACATGGTGGCTCAGGCCTGTAATCCCAGCAATTTGGAAGTCTGAGGCAGGTGGATCGCTTAAGGTCAGGAGTTTGAGACCAGCCTGGCCAACATGGTGAAACCCTGTCTATACCAAAAATTAGCCGGGTGTGGTGGCACATGTCTATAATCCCAGCTACTCAGGAGGCTGAGGCAGGAGAATCACTCGAACGTGACACGTGGAGGTTGCAGTGAGCCGAGATCGTGCCACTGCACTGCAGCCTGGGTGACAGAGTGGGACCCTGCCACACACATACACACATCAAAAAAACCCCCCAAAACAAAAGTCCAACCGGCAACCCATTCAGTGGACACACTGGAAGCCGCCTTAATTATGGGTCAAATGAGGCATATGATCACAGCACATTTCTTACCATTGGATTCTAAGGATTCTCACCCATTCTCTTCTCTTCTAGCAGCTTTTTCAGTAATTCACACGCCCTGCAATGCACCCATTTAAAGTGTACAATTCAAGGGCTATTCATATATTCACAAACATGTAAAATGATCACCACAGTCATTTTGAGAACATTTTCATCAGCTCAAAAAGAAACCCCAGGCTAGATGTGGTAGCTCATGCCCATAATCCCAGCACTTTGGGAGGCTGAGGTAGGTGGGAGCAGCAGCTGAGTCCAGGAGTTCGAGACCAGTCTGGGCAGCATAGCAAGACTTTTTTTTTTTTTTTTTTGAGACATAGTCTCACTCTGTTTCACAGGCTGGAGTGCAGTGGTGCGATCTTGGCTCACTGCAACCTCCGCCTCCTGGGTTCAAGCAATTCTCCCATCTCAGCCTCCCAAGTAGCTGCGACTACAGGTGCATACCACCAGACCCAGCTAATAACTGTATTTTTTAGTAGAGATGGGGTTTCACCATGTTGGCCAGGCTGGTCTTGAACTCCTGACCACAGGTGATCTGCCCACCTCGGCCTCCCAAAGTACTGGGATTACAGGTGTGAGCCACCACGCCTGGCCAGAGACTCCATTTCTATGAAAAACTTTTAAAAAGTCTGGGCATGGTGGTGTACGCCTATAGTCCCAGCTACTTGTGGGAGGCTGAGGTGGGAGGATTGCTTGAGCCAGGAGTTCAAGGCTGCAGTGAACTATGAACTAGGGTAGAGAGCAGGCACTGCAGCACCACTGCACTCCAGCCTGGGTGACAGAGCAAGACCTTGTCTCCTCCCTGCAAAAAAAAAAAAAAAATAGAAACCCCATGCCCTGTAGCCACTCCCTTCAGTCCCTGGCAACCATAATCTACTTTCTGTCTCTATGGATTTATCTATTCTGGACAATTGATATCAATGGAATCACACACTATGTCGTCTGCTATATGTCTTCTTTCACTTGGCAAGAACTCCAGGCTCATCCATGCATTAATACTTTATTCCTTTTCATGGCTGAATACTATTCCACCATCTGACTGATCCTTGGGAGGAGTCCAGATATGCGGCTCAGGGAAGCACTCAACATGCCACCTCCGGGTGACATACCAGCTGCAAGGGGTGCCACCCTCCTCGGAAACCACCTGTTTTCCTTGCTGTTTGCAGAGAGAAACAGGCGGCCACCAAGTCACTGAAGCAGAAAGACAAGAAGCTGAAGGAAGTCTTGCTGCAGGTGGAGGACGAGCGCAAGATGGCCGAGCAGTACAAGGAGCAGGTAGTCCCTGCCGCCCAGCCTCCCCCGAGCCCCCAGCCCCCAGCCGGCCTCCCCTAACCACCCCTCCAACTCTCTGCGACAGGCAGAGAAAGGCAATGCCAGGGTCAAGCAGCTCAAGAGGCAGCTGGAGGAGGCAGAGGAGGAGTCCCAGCGCATCAATGCTAACCGCAGGAAGCTGCAGCGGGAGCTGGATGAGGCCACGGAGAGCAATGAGGCCATGGGCCGCGAGGTGAACGCACTCAAGAGCAAGCTCAGGTGAGGAGCCCGTGGCCCGGTAGGACCGCATCTCTCAGGCCAGAGAAAAGCGCTGGGGGCTCGGGCTCCCTTCGGCCTGCAAATGCCCCCTGTGCCTATAGCCGCCACTCCCTTCTGTGGTTTATTCCTGCTCCTCTTTAATCACTAAGTTTAGTGTGGGCCAGGCACTGAGGCTGGCCCAGATCAGACCAGGGCCCTGCCTGGTAACAGCTTACCTTCTAGTTTAACGATCGACCATCTCCCATCCCATCCTCTGGGTGAGGAAGAGAAAGAGGCTATCCCCACTGTCTCCTCCAGCCCCTCCTTCATTGCATCACTGAGTCTTCACGGCATCCATTGAAGCTGCAACACTGCCCCCTGCCACTTCACCTCCTTCCTGACATGCTCTGCTCCTCCCTTCTCTCCCTCAGCACTGCTGCCATCTGGGCTGCATTATTCTCGGGTATGGGGGCTGTCCAACATTCCCCGTCAGAAGGAAAAAGATCCCTGAAAAGTAGCTGGTGCTTACATTCCTGGCCTCTACCCACCAGCTGCAGAAGCCCCACCACCACCCTGCAATGTGACAACCAAAAATGTCTCTAGATGTTGCCAGAAGTCCTCTAGAGATGGGAGGGTACAATTGCCCCCCGCCCCCCCCCCCCCCCCCCCGCTGAGAATTCCTGCTGTCACTGGAGTGGGGGCTATTTTCTCTCCCATGCCTCTGGTACCTTGGGGGTCCCCCCTGCTCCCAAGGGCTGCTTCCACCACCCTGTCCATCCATCCCAATTGGCTCCCTGAAGGTTTTAGCTCCGGGCTTCCTGTCTCCCACACCACTCCTCACAGTTCTCCATGATTTCAACATCCAGGTGGGTGACACAGCCTCTCGGTTCCTTGACCTTCTGGGTGATCCTGCTGCTTCTACCAGGCTAACCAGTGCTCCTAGGAGCCCTCACTATTTGACCCTCAGGCTTCGCATTGTCTACCTGGCGCCACCTTTCTTTGGCTCTGTCCCCAACGGGGTCTTCACTCCATCAATGCCATCAGTCTCTGACCCAGCTCCAAACCAGCCATCTAGTAACTGCCATCGCACATCCTCAACATCCGGTTCCCCTTCTTGCATTGCTGCAATCATTTGGTGAAAGCACAACCCAAATGAAACTCAACACTTGGCCCAGCACAGGGCTCACAACTATAATCCCAGGACTTTGGGAGGCCAAGGCAGGTGAATCGCTTTGAGCTCAGGAGTTCAAGAGCAGCAAGACTCCATCTCTACAAAAAACAAGCAAACAAAAATCAGCCAGGTGTGATGGCACATGTCTGAAGTCCCAGCTACTCAGGAGGCTGAGGTGGGAGGATTGGTGGGACCCCAGAAGTCAAGGCTGCAGTGAGCCATGATCTAGCCAATGCAGTAGCCCTGGATGACAGAGTGAGACCCTGTCTCAGAAAACCCAAAACCCACTCTCCAGCTTTTCCCACAGAGCAGGCCTTGTTCAGGAGCCCTCCCACACCCCTCCCTCATCTTCTCACTCTCTGCTGCTTTTCACTTTTTCTTTGAACTTATGATCGCTCCTCCCCATTCTCTCAGCTGGGGACCTTACTTCCTACTTAACTCAAAAGCAGAAATGATCACGACACGTGCACAAGCTCACACTGCCTCATCACCCTACCTCCGTGCACCTCTGTACACTTCTTTTTCCATTTCTGTGCTGAACCCTCTGGCACCCACCGAGGCCAACACCTCCATTGGACCCGACCCTGTTGTTCACTCAAGCATATGGCTCCAAAAATCCTTACTTTGCAAGGTTTTCTCTTTCATTTGCTCCATCAGCAAATGGAATAGCCTCTTAGCCCCATGTCTACCTTGCTACCCTTACTACAAAACTGGTTGTGAATGCCGAAACCCTGTGTCTACCAAAAAATATAAAAATTAGCCAGGAGTGGTGGTGCATGCCTGTAGTCCCAGCTACTCAGGAGGCTGAGGCACAAGAATGGCTTAAAACCAGGAGACAGAGGTTGCAGTCCGGCCTGGGTGACAGAGTGAGACTTGGAGAGTGAAACACTGTATGTGAAGAGTTGTTGGTCCCCCTCACCCCGACCCATCACTCTCCCAGAGGCCTCCCATGGGTGACACCAGTGGCCAGAGGTCCCCTGACAGGGCAGCAGCACGTGACGCAGCCCATCATGCCTCTGGCCTAATTCACTTGCTTCCCTGGACTACCCCGACACCATCCATGCCTGCTTGTCCCCCAACCTGTGGGGTTGTCCCTCTTCCTCTCCTGATCCCTCAAAACCTGCTTGCCACCAGACTGCCCAGGTTATCAACTTAGTTCTCTTTTGAGACAGAATCTTGCTCTGTTGCCCAGGCTGGAGTGCAGTAGCACTATCTCAGCTCACTGCAACCTCTGCCTCCTGGTTCAAGCTATTTTTGGCCTATTTTTGTATTTTTAGTAGAGACGGGGTTGCACCATGTTGCCCAGGCTGGTCTTGAACTCCTGACCTTGTGATCCACCTGCCTCGGCCTCCCAAAGTGCTGGGATTACAGGCATGGGCCACTGCACAGCCTTAGTTCTCTTTTCATCTCTCCCCAGCTCTAGGTGAGAGGTCTCAACTAATCTTGGCGCTTCAGAATTCCATCTATATCTAATGACTCCTCAGTTCATCTCTGAGAAGCCCAAGCTTCTTCCTAGAACCTCAGACCACCCTCCCGTTCCCACACGGATATCTAATAGCTTACACCAAACATGCTGCACCCCAAGCCCTGATTCACCCCCAAACTGGCTCCTCTCTCCAGCTCAGCAGCTAAAATGATGAAGTTGCCAACAATTCAGATCACAAACCTTGTGGTCCTTCTTAACATTTTTGTCTCCTGTATACCCCACATCCCATCTATGAGAGAATCTGGTCAACTTTCCCTAAAGAATCCTGCCCAGGCTGGGTGCAGTGGCTCACCCCTTAATCCCAGCACTTTGGGAGGCCAACGCAGGCAGATCACCTGAGGTCAGGAGTTTAAGGCCAGCCTGACCAACATGGTGAAACCCCGTCTCTACTAAAAATACAAAAATTAGCCGAGTGTCATGGGGCACACCTGTAATCCCAGCTACTCGGGAGGCTGAGGCAGGAGAATCGCTTGAACCTGGGAGACAGAGGTTACAGTGAGCCGAGATCACGCCATTGCACTTCAGCCTGGGCGACAGACCAAAACTCGGTCTCAAAAAAAAAATCTCCAATGTCTAGGACAGTACCAGGAAGAGTGAATCTTTATCCCTCGGGTCCTAGATATTTCCCCCGCTTCATTCTCATACCACCACAGCCATGTGCTAAGCCTCTTACTACCTTTAATACGGATGATTTGATCTTTTAACAGTTTTAATCACGCAAGAATATAATTGCAAGTAAATATACCTCCTCTACATTTTTAAACCAGCATCACCTCTATCAACTGGTTACAATAAAATTAATACGATAAAAATAGTATCAAGTTCAATATCTAGCTGTTGTGGCCACAACTTGATCACCAAGACCTGAAGGCTACTTCTCCGTTAAAAAGGGAGTGACAACAGCCATTAGCACCAAATAGACTCTGACACCATAATTAGACCTGTTTAAAGAGAGGTGGAAAGGAAATGACTTTCTCAGGGTCCAGTTCAGTTAGCGGATGGCATTCCCGGAAGCCATCTGAAATCACCTCTAGAGTTTGGGGACCACTGCGTGAGACAGGGAAAAGTCCAAAGCCCTCTGAGAAGGGGAAGAGAGCAGCTGGTGCAGGGCACCAAGCCTTCAGGGAACAGCCCCACTTGCTGCATGGGGAGGGCTTGTTCGTCCCCCATGGATAGGAGAGAAACCGGGCCCAGGCTCCCAAAGTATAGCAGGGGCCTGGAAGCATCTCCCAGGGTTGAGGGGTCAGTGGAGGAGAGCTGTTCTCCCTGTGAAGACTCCTAGGGGCAAAGCGCAGTGGCTCACGCCTGTAATTCCAGCACTTTGGGAGGCCGAGGTGGGCTGATCACCTGAGGTCAGGAGTTTGAGACCAGCCTGGCCAACATGGTGAAACCCCATCTCTACGAAAAACACAAAAATCAGCTTGGCGTGGTGGCAGATGCCTGTAATCCCAGCTACTCGGGAGGCTGAGGCATGAGACTCCTGTGGAGGCTGCAGTGAGCCAAGATCACACTATACTCCAGCCTTTAGAGCAAGACTCTGTCTCCAAAAAAAACCCTCAGATGTGCTCTGCTGGCAACCGG
Source organism: Nomascus leucogenys (assembly GCF_006542625.1). Taxonomy (NCBI): domain Eukaryota; kingdom Metazoa; phylum Chordata; class Mammalia; order Primates; family Hylobatidae; genus Nomascus; species Nomascus leucogenys. The sequence continues at coordinate 87,844,843 of NC_044398.1, forward strand.
TCCCCCTGCCTCTCCTGAGTGGCTGGGCTGAGTGATGGGGACACAGCCGCTCTGACTCTCTACCCCACTGTCTCTGCTTCCCTTTCTCAGGCCCAGTGATTTTTTTTCTTTTTATTTATTTTTAGACGGAGTCTAGCTCTGTTGCCAGGCTGGAGTGCAGTGGCGCAATCTCGGCTCACTGCAACCTCTGCCTCCCGGGTTCAAGCAATTCTCCTGCCTCAGCCTCCCAAGTAGCTGAGATTACAGGTGCGTGCCACCACACCCGGCTAATTTTTCTATTTTTAGTAGAGACAAGGTTTCACCACATTGGCTGGGATGGTCTCGATCTCATGACCTCATGATCCACCCGCCTCGGTCTCCCAAAGTGCTGGGGTTATAGGCGTGAGCCACCACGCCCAGCCGGCCCAGTGATTCTTTAGCACACACTGGACATCTCCTGTGGGTTCTGCCCCAGACACTTGAGACTTCTTGGGCAGCCAAGGACAGAGTGGAACAAAAAGACCATTTTTGCCAGTTCCAACACGAATACACACATAATGCAGGTGGAAGGTCTGTCCTGCCTTCTGCATCTTTTAGGTGCACAAAAACATAAAATCGGGCACTAGAGCCCTGAGGGAGGTTGGTAAGCATGCCTGGCTCCTCAGCCAAGAAGGAACTGCAGTGCAAGTTTCACCAAGTTTTATCAGCCAGACACCTCTCAACACAATCCCTCTCTAAAGCCAGTCCCACTTATCTACCACTTGCTACACTGCCAGTTACCTCCGACAAGAGCTGCACAAGGCCTCCCCCTCTCCTCTCTTGCTAGAGGCCCGAAAGCTAATGAAAAGCAACTAATCATAAATCGAGGGAGAGGCGGCTGCAGGTTCCTTGCCTGGGACTTCATGACTTCTGTTCAGACACTGATTTTTCAAACCAGCTTGCTCAAATGCTTTTACTTCCCTGAACCGGTATGCAATCATGGGATTTACAGGGGGTTCTTAAAAGTAGATCTAAAGGACAGACATTTTCCTTTCCATTTAAAAAACTGGGCCGGGTGCAGTGGCTCACACCTGTAATCCCAGCTCTTTGGGAGGCCAAGGTGGGTGGATGGATCACTTGAGGTCAGGAGTTCGAGACCAGCATGGCCAACATGGTAAAACTCTGTCTCTACTAAAAATACAAAAATGAGCCGGCCACGGTGGTGCATGCCTGTAATCCCAGCTACTCGGGAGGCCGAGACAGGAGAATCGCTTGAACCCGGGAGGCAGAGGTTGCAGTGAGCAGAGATAGATCATGCCACTGCACTCCATCCTGGGTGACAGAGTATCAAAAAACTGCTTATCCTTTCATGTACCAGCCTCACCAAGGGCTCTTGGCGTCAAATCATTCACTGCAAGGTTGACTTAAGGGTGCCTTTAATGCCAGGTGCAGTGGTTCATGCCTGTAATCCCAAATCCCAGCACTTTGGGAGGCCAAGGCAGGAGGATCACTTGACATCAGGAGTTCGAGACAAGCCTGGCCAACATAGTGCAACCCAATCTATCCTAAAAATACAAAAATTAGCCAAGCATGTGGGGCACGCCTGTAATCCCAGCTACCCGGGAGGCTGAGGCAAGGGGATCGCTTGAATCTGGGACGTAGAGGTTGCAGTGAGCCAAGATCGCACCCCTGCACTCCAGCCTGGGTGACAGAGTGAGACTCCGTCTCAAAGAGTGCCTTTAATTATTAAATAGAAGCAAATGTGTTTAACAATGAAGAATATACTTAACCAGGCTCCTCCTTGTTTGCTGATGGTAACCTCCGGGGATTCTCTGTTTCAGAGGGCCCCCCCCACAGGAAACTTCGCAGTGATGCATCAGGTATCATGCCTTCAGCTTCGCAGCTGTGTGTTGTCTCAGTATCCATTTCCTTTCTGCCCAGTGCGCCCCTCTGCCCACCCTGATTTTTAAGCCCTTGCACATTTCCATGAGATTCCTGCAAAATCTGAAGGCTTGGATATCTTTGTGCAACGCTGTCTTTCATTGAAACCAAGATCACGATGACAAATAGACCTCATCTCTTGACCGTCCCTCCTGCCTCTGGGCAGCACATGTGACGTGACACCCAACAGTGTGCGTGCGCCCTTATCACTGCATCTTGACGAGATGTCAGAGGCTGTGTGTGTGTCTTGGATTTTTCTTCCTTTCATGCCAAAAGCCACTCTTACATGGTTAGGGCACTCAGCAGTGCTGTCCTCCCTTGTCCCGTGAAGACACTGCACTGAGTGAATATGACAGTTCCACTATCTGGGCACATTCCTGGAGAATGTACTTGGCTTCTAGTTGGCTGGTCTGGGTCACAAGTCAGAAATCACAAAGTTCACGGTAACTGCGGCGCGGCAATCAGTCCTCCCACGATTCAGCTTTCACAGGCTTGTCTGCGAAGGAAATGAGCTCACTGCGATGTCTGACAAATGCCGGGGGCTGCACGTGGCTTGAGTGATGTCTAGCTACAAACTGCATTTTCAGCACACAGGGTGGAAGCTGACCACCGCAAAGCCAAGCAGTCTTGGCAGAGCCTTTTCTGGAGGCTTCAAGGGCATGTACATGCTCAGGAACTGTGGAATGGATACCCAAGACTCAAGCATGCACACAGCGTCCTTCCCAAGAAAGCACGAAGAGGTCTCTGCTTCTCTGGGATTTTGCCTTTTTTTTTTTTTTTTTTTTTTGAGACGGGTCTCCCTCTGTCTCCCAGGCTGGAGTGCAATGGCACAATCTTGGCTCACTGCAACCTCCACCTCCCAGGTTCAAGCGATTCTCCTACCTCAGCCTTCTGAGTAGCTGGGATTACAGGCTCCCGCCACCTCGCTCAGCTAATTTTTGTATTTTTATTAGAGACAGGATATCACCATGTTGGCCAGGCTGGTCTCAAACTCCTGACTTCAGGTGATCCGCGTGCCTTGGTCTCCCCAAATGCTGGGATTACAGGCATGATGAACAACTTTTCACAGGTGAAGTTAGGCCATGTGGATCTGACTTCACCTCACGGAGAGGCCAAACCAACCCTCATTTGTGTCCATCTTCATTTTTGGAGAATATCAGCTTTGCTGTCACTACCGAAATACTTAAAGCCCAGGGTGAGGTCTTGTTAAGAGCCAGTTTTGTGGGGGAGCAGATGAGTTTCTGGGACACTTCAAGCAGCTCTCCTACCAGCTGATTGGGATCATAGGATAAGCCAAATTCCAGGGTTGGCTGAAGTGCAGGATCCACCGGTCAGTGGGAAACTGAGTCCTTGCAAACTAGCAGGTGCTTACACTCAAGATGATTCCCGAGGCCTTGGATAAGCTGAGTCTACGAATAGAATCCAAATGCTAGGCCAGGCGCAGTGGGTCATGCCTATAATCCCAGCACTTTGGGAGGCCGAGGCGGGCAGATAACTTGAGGTCAGGACCAGCCTGGCCAACAAGGTAAAACCCCGTCTCTCCTAAAAATACAAAAATTAGCCAGGAGTGGTGGCACATGTCCGTAGCCCCAGTTACTTGGAGGGCTGAGGCAGGAGAATTGCTTGAACCTGGGAGGCAGAGGCTACAGTGAGCCAAGATCACGCCACTGCACTCCAGCCTGGGCAACACAGCAAGACTCCATTTCAAAAAAAAAATTCCAGATTCTCCAGGATCAGACCCTTTAAGAAAACCTTTAGAGGGGTCCCTTAGTTCCTGTAACAGGTATAGTTGGTGTCAACCTTGGTCTAGGATTTGAAACCAGTTCCGAGAAAAGCACTTCAGCCAAAACAGTATCTTGCAGGCTGACAGCCAAGCAAGGAGCTTCCAATGGTCCAGGGCACAATGTATTTCTTAGGTCAAGGGAGCAAATTTGTCCATTAAGCTTTTCCAGTTAGCAAATAGACTCTTCCAAGAGCCAAAAAGAGAGTGCCTACAGCACTGATGTGGAGGTTAGGGACTACTTCCCAGCTCATCAGGTTTTTTTTTTTTTTTTTTTTGGAGACAGTCTTGCTGTCTCCCAGGCTGCAGTGCAGTGGCACAATGTCAGCTCACTGCAGCCTTTGCCTCCTGGGTTCAAGCAATTCTTCTGCCTCAGCTTCCTAACTGGGATTCCAGGCGCCCGCCACCACGCCCGGCTAATTTTGTATTTTTAGTAGAGATGGGGTTTCACCACGTTGGCCAGGATGGTCTCGAACAACTGACCTCACAAGTGATCCGCCCGCCTCGGCCTCCCGAAGTGCTGGGATTACAGGCATGAGCCGCCGCACCTGGCCAGCCCATCAGGTGTTGAACCTGGAGTTAAAATTGTGAGGAAGAGAGCTGTGTGGGGAGCATACAGGGAAAGGTCAAACTGCTGCTCCTCTGTGCTGAATTTGGGGATCCTTCTGAGTCAAGTGCTTGGAAAACAGTGCTAAAAAAGAAAAAGACTTAAGGGTCACGTCTAGAGAGAGAAGGATGGCGAGTTCTCTAGTAGGGCCGCCAAGTCCAGAAGCTTCTTTGTGAAGCTGGGCTAGGAGTGTTTACTTTGGAGTGGCTGCAGCTGTAAGTATTTATTCCTGATCGCTGCACTGTGGGAAGCCCCATCCTTTACAGCCAGGTGGGCTTTCCCAGCGGGGGTCTCTCCCATCCTCTGTCAACAAAATGGTCATTTGGGAGTTCCTCTTCTCAGCGATCATGAATCCCTGGGCCTTGTTTTTTTTTTTTTTTTTTTTTTTTTTTTTTGAGACGGAGTCACGCCCTGTCGCCCAGGCTGGAGTGCAGTGGCATGATCTCGGCTCACTGCAAGCTCTGCCTCCCAGGTTCAAGCCATTCTCCTGCCTCAGCCTCCCAAGCAGCTGGGACTACAGGCACCCGCCACCACGCCCAGCTAATTTTTTGTATTTTTAGTATAGATTGGGTTTCACCATGTTAGCCAGGATAGTCTCGATCTCCTGACCTCATGATCCGCCTGCCTCAGCCTCCCAAAGTGCTGGGATTACAGGTGTGAGCCACTGCGCCCAGCCGAGTTGTTTCTTTTGACTAAAGAATTGGTCACTAAGTTGTGTTCATCCTTGTGGCTTCTTGTCCAACCCTTGCATGGGGAGCCAAAGTCTGCTTTCTTCTTTGATGTCCTAAAATAAGACCTGTCATCTGATTCAGGTCAAACAGGGCCAGATGGCCAGAACCCAACATGATTATTTGTTGCAGTCGCTGAAAAGAGTTAAGTGCTTCTTCCTAACAGTGAAGGTCGGCAGCAGGCGGATCTGATTTTTCCTTCTTCTGCCCACTCTCTTCCTCCTACCCAAAGTGTCCCCTCACGTGACCAGCCCTTCCTGTGAAGTCGAGGTGATAAACTCAAGAGAACCAGGGCAGAGAGGAGATGGGAGCAGTAAGGACAGAGAGGCGTATCCTACTGGCTGGAGCTAAAATCTACCTCGGAGGTCAGGTGTACTGGCACACACCTGTAATCCCAACACTTTGAGAGGCTAAGACAGGTGGATCGTTTGAGGCCAGGAGTTCAAGACCAGCCCGGGTCACATGGCAAAATCCCATCTCTGCTAAAAATACAAAAATTAGCCAGGCGTGGCAGTGTGCACATGCATGTAGTCCCAGCTACTCAAGGCTGAGGCTCAAGGATTGCTGGAACTCAGAAGGCAGAGGTTGCAGTGAGCCAAGATCATGCCACTGCACTCCAGCCTGGGTGACAGAGACTCTTGTCTTTAAAAAAAATTTTTTTTTTAATCCACCTTGGAGGCCAGGTATGGTGGCCCACGCCTATAATGTCAGCACTTTGGGAGGCCAAGGGAGGAGCATTGCTTGAGCTCAGAAGTTCAAGACCAGCCTGGGCAACAATATTAAGACCTCATCTCAATTTAATAAAATAATCCACCTTGGATTAACACGTATAATTTCCTTTTCTAATATTCATTGGGCACCTGTTTTATGCCATGTGCAGTGTGTTCCACGGTCAGCAAAACAGATGCAGCAGTCCTTGCAGTGGGGAAAACTCAGTCCATGAACATCCACACCAGCAGAGGGTGCTGTCTCGCCTTTTAACCAGGGAGCCCCTCTGTGTTCCTCACCACCTCCCCTCTCAAGGCTGCCTTTGTCCATTTCACCTTCTTCCAATTCAAACCTTGAAAACTCACCTCTAAGGCGAATGGGGGTGAGGAGATACAGAAGAAAAACAGTATGTTCCCTCTTCATCTCTGCCCCATGGGCTATGAATAAAGTCAGAAGACAAAATCCCCTACTTGCTTTTTGGTTTTTTTTTTTCCTATTCTAAATCAAAGACCACAGCAGACCAGAATCCTGTGGATTCTCAAATGACCAAGCCTGACATATTTAAAAGCAGATCGTCTTGCTTTGAAAAACCTTCTCTACTCCTCACAACCAATTTCAGCTGATTAAATTCAATCACTTATGCTTTAAGACTGGCCAGGATTTGTTGACTTCAACTTGAACATCTGCATCTTATTTGTGCCGTGTGTGTGTTTTCTGCCATAAAAAAATAGACTTATATTGCAATAGGACTATAGCTACAAGTTTAAAACAGATTTATAAAAAATCTATCCCAACCATGAAGATTTCTTTGCTAAAGAAATGTGTTTTCTTACAACCCACAGGCGAGGAAACGAGACCTCTTTCGTTCCTTCTAGAAGGTCTGGAGGACGCAGAGTTATTGAAAATGCAGATGGTTCCGAGGAGGAAACGGACACTCGAGATGCAGACTTCAATGGAACCAAGGCCAGTGAATAAGCAATCTAGAGTTTTGCACCACGGCAAGAAAAACCAAAAACAACAACAAAAAAAATACAAACCCAGAACAAAGCAAAACCCAGCAGACTGTTACTTAGCATTGTCTAAATCCATTCTCAAATTCCAAACATCACAGACACCCCTCACACAAGGAATATAAAAACCACCACCCTCCAGCCTGGGCAACGTAGTAAAACCTCATCTATACAAGAATTTAAAAATAAGCTGGGCATGGTGGTACATGCCTATGGTCCCAGCTACTAGGGAGGCTGAGCCAGGAGGATTGCTCCAGCCCAGGAGTTCGAGGCTGCAGTGAGCTATAATTGCATCATTGCACTCCAGCCTGGGCAACAGAGACCCTGTCTCAACCACCACCACCCCCACTACCCCTGTATTCAAGGTATAAATTGAAGTTTGTATGATATAAGAGACGAGAAAAACCCAACAGGAAACACAGACACATCCTCCAGTTCTATCAATGGATTGTGCAGACATTTGAGTTTTTAGAAAAACATATCCACAGTAACCGGTCCCTGGCAATTCTGTTTACATGAAATGGGGAGAAAGTCACCGAAATGGGTGCCACCGGCCCCCCCTCCCAATTCATTCCCTAATCTACGAACCTTTCCAACTTCTCATATCAGGCCTTTGAGAATTCTTTCCCCACTCTCCTGGTTTCCACACCTCAGACACGCACAGTTCACCAAGTGCCTTCTGTAGTCACATGAATTGAAAAGGAGACGCTGCTCCCACGGAGGGGAGCAGGAGTGCTGCACTGTTTACACCCTGACTGTGCTTAAAAACACTTTCACTAATAAATGGTTATAAATCACAATGTCGTTGGCTTTTCTGTTGAGCTGTTTTCTGTAGAGGAAAAGAAGTTGGGGAAAGCTGGGTTTTGCTTCATCGTCCCAAAGATTCTCTGAAGTCAGGGTTAATTTCATGAATGGAGAAACTGAGGGCTAGAGAGGCGAAATCAATTGCCTACGACCCCACAGCCAGCAAAAGAGCAGAGCAGAGATGCAAAGCGAGACTGTCTAAGGGGGTTATTGGGCTGCTCAGTAGGGAAGGCAGGGGAGACAAGGTGATGTGTGGTCCAAGGGCCACTGCCCCCTGCCCTCAAACATGACTGGGAAGAACATCTTGACTCATCAAAACCAGTATCATATGAAAAATACAGGATTTCCTGGATTTTTTAAGTTAAAACACAAGGTCTTGTCCAATGAGTCAGCAAACACTTTCCACAAAAGGTCAGATGGTGGCTGGGTACAGTGGCTCACACCTGGAATCTCAGCACTTTGGGAGGCTGAGATGGGAAAATCACTTGAGGCCAGGAGTTGGAGGCCAGCCTGGCCGAAAGAGACCCCCGTCTCTATAAAAAAAAAAAAAAAAAAAAAAAGAAGAAAGGTGTTTTTTATTTTTTGTTAGTAAGCCAGGCAGGATAGTGCACACCTGTACTCCCAACCTCTTGGAAGGCTAAGGCAGGAGGATCGTGTGAGCCAGGAGTTCGAGGCTGCAGTGAGCTATGATCATGCCACTGCACTGCAGCCCAGGTAACAGTAACACCACCACCACCACCCAGCCAGATAGTATTTTAGCCTTTACAGGCTACATATGGTCTTGCCGAATATTCACCTTCTTTAAAACAACCCTTAAAAACATAAGAAATCATTCTTAGAGTAAGGGCCATAAAAACAAGCTGTAGGCCCTATCTTTCTTTCAGCTTGAGTGTTTTAGACAGACATACCTGCAAAGGCTCTGTTCAACACAAACGATGCCGTATACCACCAACTCCATGGGATCAGACAGATTTGGGAGACAGGAAACATGGAAACGAAGGACTCCACCTTGTGACCAGATGCTAATATGCCTTGAATGACACACAAACACATCCCGGGTACATTTCTAAAAACCTGGCTTGAATAGAAACTTTTTTAAAGACTTTTTCATATTTTATATAACTTGGTTAAAAAAAGTTTTTCACCACTCTATGGGAAAACATTAAAGTACAAACATACAAAGCCTCTTTGACCAGCAGCCCAAACAAGTTCAACATTCGTTTCTCTTGATTTTATTGATCTTTTAAAAAAATAAAAGGACATCTTTTGTGGATACAGGTTAGGATGTTTCTAGGGTAAGAAACCCACCATCGCAGCTTAATTCTCTGCGGAATTTCAGTAGCACTTGGAAAGTTCTGTTTTCAACCTGAAATTTTTGCTGTTCTTCCAGAAAATAACTTAGTAACAAAATGAAGGCCGTGAAGCTGCAGGCACACTCCAGAAATTAGTGTGTTCTTTTAACTTGCGTCCCAAAGAGACAGCAGTTCCTAACACGCAGTGATGAGTGGACACGCCGTGGTGTGTTGGAAATCCCGTGTTCACGTCTTTGACAAGGAAGCCTCCTACAATGATCTTGTGCTTTAATCTTACTTGATGATCACCCTGGTTACTTCATCATGCCTTTGAAGTCCTGTTCTTAGTGGCTGCATTACCAAGGCCATCCTGCCCCAAAGACCCCTCAGGGTCCTGAGGCAGAATTCCCCCAACCCCACCAGGGGACTCAGGAAAATGAATGATCGCAGTTTGCCAAAACAGGACAGATTTCCCACTGATGCTGGTTGGTCTGGAAAATTACTGTGAAAACTCGAACACACCTCTAGAAATCTCAATGAGAAGCTGAGAAGCAGGCTACAGTCTCAGAGGTTTATGACACTTTTTTTTTTTTTTTTTTTTTGGAGACAGAGTCTCGCTCTGTTGCCCAGGCTGGAGTACAGTAGCGCAATCCTGGCTCACTGCAACCTCTGCCTCCCGGGTTCAAGCAATTCTCCTGCCTCAACATCTGGAGTAGCTAGAATTACAGGCATGCACCACTGCACCCAGCTAATTTTTTGTATTTTTAGTAGAGATGGGGTTTCACCATGTTTGCCAGGCTGGTCTTGAACTCCTGACCTCAGGTAATCCACCCGCCTCGGCCTCCCAAAGTCTTAGGATTACAGGCCTGAGCTACCGCACCCAGCCTATTCCACAGTTTTTAAAAAGGCACGTGACCGTTCTGTTCTCTGTTCTTAGACATGATTTCAGTACACTACAAAGCACTGGGAGATTTTGTTCTGGAAGACAATTCCAGCCGGTTGGGGGCTGGGGGAAGAGCCTCTGAGAGAAGCTCCATCCCACATTTAAGGAGACTTGGGACATTAAAAACACCTGTCAAGACCAATCAGGGGCCAGGCACGGTGGCTCACGCCTGTAATTCCAGCACTCTGGGAGGCTGAGGTGAAGTATCACTTGAGGCCAGGAGTTCAAGACCAGCCTGGCCAACATGGTGAAACCCCGTTTCTCACTAAAAATACAAAATTAGTGGGTGTAGTGGCACACTCCTGTAGTCCTAGCTACTTGGGAAGCTGAGATAAGAGACTCGCTTGAACTTGGTAGGCGGAGGCTGCAGTGAGCTGAGATCACACCGCCACACTCCAGCCTGGGCAACAGAGCGAGACTCTATCTCAAAAACAAAAACAGGGTAGCCTCATCACCGGCACCTTAGAGCCCTTCCCAGAGAGCCCCTTTTGTCCCTCTTTGCAATGCACACAGTGGCAGGCAAGGATGAGGAGACATTTCCCAGGGACAAACCCCAGAGCACAGGTGATGGCCTCGGTCACTGGCTTGGGCCGCAAAGCTAACTAACTATGGTGACTGCTCTTATTTCTCAAACTAACTTGAAACAAAAACCTAGTATAAAAAGATGACAAAGGGTAACGACTCCTGCACCGACACCAAGAGCTTCAGCTTCCGTGGTTTTCCTAAAGCAACATCTTGACTACCCCTTGGGCTGATGGCAGCGGCGATGAAGACATGTGTGAAGGCGGCTTCCCAAATTCCAGGCGCTTCCCCAACCTTCAGACAGAGCAAACCAAATTAAGCTGACATGACAGCTGTGACAAACTGGCTAGCACCGGGGCCCAAAGAGTTATAAGGGTGAACATCAAGAGTCAGGAGCAGGGTCTCACAGGGCCTCAATTTTCTCTCCTGTGAAATGAAGAAGAGGACACTGGCTACCTGGCTCTCAGATTCCAAGGTCACACAAAACGCCCAGTCTCAGACCCACTAGAAAAATCCATCTCTTACCTATTTGTTTTACAGCCTGGGCAACATAATGAGACCCTGTCTCTACAAAAAATGCAAACAAAAATTAGCTGGGTGTGGTGGCCTGCATGTGTAGTCCCAGCTACTTGGGAGGCTGAGGTGGGAGGATAGCTTGAGCCCAGGAGGCGGAGGCTGCAGTGAGCCGAGATCACGCCACTGCAGTCTAGCCTGGGTGACAGAGTGAGACCGTGTCTCAAAAAAAAAAAAAAAAAACTTAGGCCAGGCATGATGGCTCACACTTGTAATCCCCAGCACTTGGGAGGCCAAGGTGGGAGGATCACCTGGAAAATTAATCAAAAAATTCACCTCTAGAAATCTCAATGAGAAGCAGACTGCAGTCTCAAGAGGTATATTCTCAAACTCAAAGCCAGGTTTGAGACCAGTCTGGGCAACATAGCAAGACTGTTTCCATAAAACATAAAAAAAATTAGCCAGGGGTGGTGGTGTCCACCTGTAGCCCCAGCTACTTGGGAGGCTGAGGCAGGAAGATGGCTTGAGCCCAGGAAGATGAGGCTGCAGTGAGCTATGGTCGCACCACTGCACTGCAGCCTGGGCGACACAGCAAAACCCTGTCTCGCAGAAAGAAAAAAAAAACAAAAATTAAATTTTTTTTTGAGAAAAGAGTCTCACTCAGTTGCCCAGACTGGAGTGCAGTGGTGCAATCTTGGCTCACTACAACCTCCGCCTCCTGGGTTCAAGTGATTCTTGTGCCTTAGCCACCCAAGTAGCTGGGACTACAGGCATCTGCCACCATGCCCAGCTAATTTTCGTATTTTTCGTACAGATAGGGTTTCACCATGTTGCCCAGTTTGGTCTTGTGAACTCCTGGCCTCAAGTGATCCACCCACCTCTGCCTCCCAAAGTGCTGGGATTACAAATGTGAGCCAGTGCGCCTGGCCCTGATTTTCTTTAAGGAAGAAAATTAATGACACTGTTAGAGGTCAGATCTGCCCTGTCCCATCAGGTGGCTGGTTTCAGGAACATAGTATGGCTAGAAGTTAGTGCCAGTTTCTCAAAGGTTCTACAGATTTAAAAAGAAAAAAAAAGGGCTGGTTGCAGTGGCTCACGCCTGTAATCCCAGCACTTTGGGAGGCCAAGGTGGGTGGATCACAAAGTCATCAGATCAAGACCATCCTAACACGGTGAAACCCCGTCTCTACTAAAAATACAAAAAAAATTAGCTGGGCGTGGTGGCACATGCCTGTAATCCCAGCTACTCAGGAGGCTGAGGCAGGAGAATTGCTTAGACCTGGGAGGCAGAGGTTGCAGTGAGCTAGGATCGTGCCACTGCACTCCAGCCTGGGTGACAGAGCAAGACTCCATCTCACAAAAAAAAAAAAAAATCTTCAGGGAAAGCAGAGCCGTGATTGATACTCAATTCCCCAAATAAGGGCTTTATTTTTATTTAATTAATTAATTAACTTTTTGATATGGAGTCTTGCTCTGTCACCCAGGCTGCTGTGCAGAGGCACAATTTTGGCTCACTGCAATCTCTGCCTCCAGGGTTCAAGTGATTCTCCTTCCTCAGCCTCCTGAGTAGCTGGGACTATAGGCACATGCGATATGCCTGGCTCATTTTTCTATTTTTTTGGTGGACATGGGGTTTTACCAATGTTGCCCAGACTGGTTTTGAACTCCTGACCTCAAGTGATCCACCTGCCTTGGCCTCCCAGACTGCTGGGATTACAGGTGAGCATCACCACACCTGGCCCAAATAAGGGCTTTACACAGGACATTCTCAGAGTGTAACCATGAGTAGCAGCTGTAGAATCAAATGATAAAAATGACCTTCTTGGCCAGGCATGGTAGCCCACACTTGTCGTCGCAGCACTTTGGGAGGATGAAGGGTGAGGATCGCCTGAAGCTCAGAATTTGAGACCAAACTCGGCAACATGGCAAAACCCTGTCTCTAGAAAAAATACAAAAAATTAGCTGGGCATGGTGACACGCACGTATACTCCCAGCTACTCGGGGGACTGAGGTGGGGAGGATCATTTGAGCTGGGAGGCAGAGGGTGAGCCATGATCCTGCCATCGTATTCTAGCCTGGGTGACAGAGTGAGACCCTGTCTCACAAAACAAGACCTTCTCTCTAGCCCTTTGTTCAAGCCACAAGACACCACCTAACGCTTCCTGCAGGGAGCAGAGGAGAGGATAAGGTTTGCTGAAATAATCCTGTAATTTAAAAAGACACATGGCTGTGGGCTGGGGGCGAGTGTCTCTTGCCTGGGGCAGGTGGGTTCTCCCCACCAGCGAGAGGTTTATTAGAAGGTACTGACCCCTTATCACCCAAAGGCACGCTGGTGCTGCTTGGCCATCTCTCACCGCCATCTCTGTTCTTGCTGCTCCGCCCAGAGGCCGGGCCACCTGTTCGGTTTGGGGACTGATCGTACACGAGGTTCCGGCAAGAAGCGAGTTTGGACTCCAGTGCCTGGAGAGAAATACGCTTTTATCTCTCAAGTTATAAGCAAGGACTATTCTGTCTTACTGGAGCCCGTACAGAAGAACGAACCTCAGACAGTGGTTCCCAACTGTTGTGGACTGGAATTCCAAGGTGGGACCCCAGGAGGAATCCAATGTATATGCCAGTCTCAGAACCAAGCACCTTAAGTATTTGGGAGCTGGCTGGGCACAATGGCTCATACATATAATCCCAGCACTCTGGGAGGCCAAGGCAGGAGGATGGTTTGACGTCAGGAGTTTGAGACCAGCCTGGGCCACAAAGTAAGATCCCATCCCAGTTAATTTTTTTTTTTTTTTTTTTTTTTTTTTTTACTTTTTTAGACAAGGTCTCCCTGTGTCACCCAGGCTGGAGTGTACTGGTGAGATCACAGCTCACTGCAGGCTCAACCAATCCCTCCCACCTCAGCCTCCTGAGCAGCTGGGATTATAGGCGTCCACAATCATGCCCAGCTAATAACAAAAAATTTTAATGCAAAAAATTTTTTTTAATTACAAAAAATTTTTAAAAATCTTTGGGAGCTTCCTGGAAAAACATCACAGCTCACTGCAGCCTCGACCTCCCAGGCTCAAGCTATCCTCCCACCTCAGCCTCCTGAATAGCTAGGACTATGCACAATCATGCTTGGCAAACAAAAAAAAAATTTTTTTTAATTACAAAGAATTTTAAAAAATGGGAGCTTTCTGGAAAAATCACTAACCTACCAATTATCCAACTCCGCTCGTAGGAAATAGGAAATCCACTTCTGGAATCCTTCACTCTTTGGTTTACCTTGTTAAACCTCTGCAGAATGGCAGGAAGTTTGATAAGGACTTGGTCTGGCTACAACAGACCCTGAGGAAACCAAAAGGACACTGACAGCACCCCAGACTTCTCTATACTCCAACTAGGCTAAATACTGAAACGCAGACCTGCTTCTAGAATAGCAAACCAGACAGCCAAAAGCCAGAAGTAAAAACATAAAAGAAATGAGTTGCAAGCTTCTATTAAGTTGTAGCTATGAATACACTGTGTACAGTGACAACTTGGTAGGAATTAAATTATGTGGCCTTCTAGGCGTTATTTTTAAAAATAAACTACAAAGAATACCTATGTTTTTACTTAAGCACAAAAGGATCCCTCCCTGTAATTAACATAAAAGCTGAAAGGCCAAGTTCTTTGCCCTAGGCTTTAAGATTTTTTTTTTTTTTTTTTTTTTTTGAGACCAAGTCTCACTCTGTCACCCAGTGGTGCGATCTCAGCTCACTGCAACCTCCGCCTCCCAGATTCAAGCAATTTTCCTGCATAAGCTGAGTAGCTGGGAGTACAGGTGCCCACCGCCATTCCCGGCTAATTTTTGTATTTTTAGTAGAGATGGGGTTTCACCACGTTGGCCAGGCTGGTCTTGAATTCCTGACCTCAGGTGATCCACCCATCTCAGTCTCCCAAAGTGTCAAGATTCTCTTAAACCCCGAGAAACAAACCAAAAAAAAAAAAAAGCAGCAGTTTTTTTCTTTTCTGAGACAACGTCGTGCTGTCATCCAGAATGAAGTGCAGTGTTGCAATCTCAGCTCACTCAGCCTCAACCTCCCAGGCTCAAGCAATCCTTCCACCTCTCTGCCTCCTGAGTAGCTGGACCACCAGTGTGCACCACCAGGCCTAGCTAATTTTTGCATTTTGTAGAGGCCAAGTTGGGGCAGGGGGTTTCACCATGTTGCCCGGGCGGTGTCAAACTCCTGAGCTCAAGTGATCCTCCCACCTTGGCCTCCCAAAGCACTAGGATTACAGGTATGAGCCACTGCACCTGGCCAAATGAGATGGTAGTTTCCAAGTGCTCCTCAGTTTTTTCGAGTTAAGGAAAAAACACAGATATCACCCTAATTTCCCAAATTTCCTAGAAGAAAAATGGCAAAAGGAAAGAGACATACATAGGGTTTAGAGCAGGGCTTCGAGTGAGAGCTCTGAGTGTGTGGCAGTAACTCCCACAGGAAGCTCTAAGGATTCCCAGGGATGCTGAACAAGCAGCCACACCTAAAACTCACCACATTGCTATGAAAGGGGCCAGACGCGTTGGCTCATGCCTGTAATCCCAAAACTTTGGGAGGCCAACCTGGGAGGATCACTTGAGGCCAGGAGTTTAAGACCAGCCTGGGCAACACAGCGATACTACCATTACTACAAAAAATGAAATTATCAGCCAGGCATGGTGGCGCCCACCTGTGGTCCAAGATCCTCAGGAAGCTAAGGTGGGAGGATCGCTTGAGCCCAGGAGTTCGAGGCTGCAGTGAGTTGTGATCGTACCACTACACTCCAGCCTGGGCAACAGAGCAAGACCCTGTCTCTTAAAAAAAGAAAAAAAGAAGAGAGGGAAGGAACTAGATCAACCCCCTCTTCACACATCCTGTAAGACAGGCAGGAAGGCATCAAACGCCAGTAAAGTATGGTCTCACCCCGACTTTCCGCAGTAGGTCTCCCACAATGTTGAGGGCTGATATCCGGGCCGCAGGTGTGAGGGGGGTCCCGCCGGTGGAGTCGTCCAGGCCTGGGTGTGCGAAGGGAAGAGCATATAATTCACCAACCTATAGTCATGTCTGTGCACTATCTCTAGATCCAAAACCACAGGACGGGAGGGATGCTGACGCCTTTCCTCGGATCCCAAAAGCTACCCTATTTCTTTCTGTAGTTAACCGCATCACACACCCAAGGCCCATATAACAACCAATTTTTCAAGTCCTTGTGATGACTGCAACAAGTATTTATTTTTACATATTAGTCTTTAAAAAAAAAATTTTTTTTCTTTAGACGTTGTCTTGCTCCGTCACCCAGACTGGAGTGCAGCGATGTGATCTTGGCTCACTACAACCTCCGCACCTCCCAGGTTCAATCAAGTGATTCTCCTGCCTTGGCATCTTGAGTAGCTGGGATTACAGCCATGTGCCACCACACCTGGCTAATTTTTGTATTTTTAGTAGAGACAGAGTTTCACCACGTTGTCCAGGCTGGTCTCGAACTCCTGACCTCAAATGATCTGCCCACCTTGGCCTCCAAAAGTGCTGGGATTACAGGCATGAGCCACCATGCCTAGCCTTTAAAAAAAATTTTAATAGAGACAGGGTCTCACTATGTTGCCCAGGCTGATCATGAACTCCTGGTCTCAAGCAATCCTCCCACCTCAGCCGCCCAAAGGGCTGGTATTTACAGGCATGAGCCACCGTGCCCAGCCACGTTAGTCTTTTTAAACAAACCCAAAACAAATCCTTCTGAAATTGTAGAAAATCCATGTAGTTAATTAACATAATGACATCTGTGATAGACACAAGAACTATAGACAGGATGATCCAGCTTTATAAGGGTCCAGCTCTGCAGAGCCTCTCTTCTCCAAGTGGGGTCCATGCACCAGCAGCACGTGAGAACTGTTAGAAATGCAGAATCTCAAGGCTGGGCGCAGTGGCTCACACCTGTAATCCCAGCACTTTCGGAGGCCGAGGCAGGCGGATCACGAGGTCAGGAGATCAAGACCATCCTGGCTAACACAGTGAAACCCCGTCTCTACTAAAAAAAAAATACAAAAAAAAAAATTAGCCAGGCGTGGTGGTGGGTGCCTGTAGTCCCAGCTACTCGGGAGGCTGAGGCAGGAGAATGGCTTGAACCCGGGAGGTGGAGCTTGCAGTGAGCCGAGATTGTGCCACTGCACTCCAGCCTGGGCGACAGAGCAAGACTCCGTCTCAAAAAAAAAAAAAAAAAAAAAAAAAAAAGAAATGCAGAATCTGTAGGCCAGGCACATTAGCTCACACTTGTAATCCCAGTGCTTTCGGAGGCCAAGGCAGGTCGATCAGCTGAGGTCAGGAGTTCAAGACCAGCCTGGCCAACATGGCAAAATCTTGTCTCTACTAAAAATACAAAATTAGCTGGGCATGGTAACAGGTGCCTGTAATCCCAGCTACTCGGGAGGCTGAGGCATGAGAATCGCTTGAATCCAGGAGGCAGAGGCTGCAGGGAGCCAAGATCATGCCACTGCACTCCAGCCTGGCCGACAGAGAAAGACTCAGTCTCAAAAAAAAAAAAAAATTTTTCAGGCCCCACCCAAGACCCACTTGATCTGAGGTACATTCTACCAAGATCTCCAGGTGAGCTACATGCATATAAAAGTATGGAACATAGCCAGGCATGGAGTTGCATACCTCTAGTCCCAGCTACTCAGGAGGCTGAGGCAGGAGGATCACTGGAGCCCAGGAGTTGGAGGCTGCAGTGAGCTATGATTGCACCACTGCACTCCAGCCTGGGCCACAGACCAAGACTATGTCTCTAAAAAAATGAAATAAATGCAAATAAAGGCAAAATGCTTCTAGGCTGGGGCCAGGCACAGCAGCTCACACCTGTAATACCACCACTTTCAGACGGTCAGGCAGGCGGATCACCTGAGGTCAGGAGTTTGAGACCAGCCCAGCCAACATGGTAAAACCTCGTCTCTACTAAAAATACAAGATTAGCCAGGCATGGTGGTAGGTGCCTGTAATCCAAGCTTACTCGGGAGGCTGAGGCAGGAGAATCACTTGAACCCGGGAGGAGGGGGTTGCAGTGAGCCAAGATCACACTATTGCAATCCAGCCTGGGCAAGAGAGCGAAACTCCATCTCAACAAAACTAAACAAAAGGGCTCTACACTGGGATTCTAGAAGTCTCACTGGTCTCTTCATGCCCAGGTGACAAGCTAAGGGATAAGGCAGTAGATGGTAGGGTAAGCCCTGGAGCCTGCCTCCCTGGGTCTGAATCCCAAACCATCCGCCATTCAATTGCTTCATGACTCTGCTTAACTCAGGGCCTCACTTTCATCAAATGGGGACAGCACCTGCATCCTGGGCCCGCGGCGAAGGCTGCAGGGTGGCCAGCACACACTGAGCACCCCTTAACTGTTATTAATATCTGCTGTAAAAGGCCTGATCGGAAGCTGTTGGCAGAGGGGCTGGGGTGAGAACCCAGATTCTTTTTTTCTGCCCACGCAGCACAGGTTACACTGAGTCTAGCTCTCGGTGGATGTATTACCAAACCCACAGAATGCTTTTTACTTTTTTGTATTTGGTCAGTGACATTTCAAATTTGGGAGGTTTTACATTCAAAAAGAGGATTTTTGGCCAGGTGCAGTGGCTCACGCCTGTAATCCCAGCACTTTGGGATCAGCCAAGGCGGGTGGATCACTTGAGTCCAGGAATTTGATACCAGCCTGGGCGACATGGCAAGACTGTCTCTCCACCTAAAATACAAAAGTTAGCCAGATGTGGTGGTGCGCGCCTTTAGTCCCAGCTACTCCGGAGGATAAGGTGGGAGAATCACTTGAGCCCAGGATGCAGAGGTTGCAGTGAGCCAAGATCACGTCACTGCACTCCAGCCTGGGCAACAGAGTGAGATCCTGTCTCAAAAAACAACAAAAAAGGAGGATTTCTGGCTTTGAAGAATGGAAAAAGCTGCAGATGAAGGGCCATTCCTTGTAGCTGCAGAATGGCAGCCACTCCCTCTGGGTGGGGTTTCCATTTCCTATTTCATCAGACTCCACTACTGCCTCACACCCAGTCCTCACTGATCTCAATGCCCATCCCCAGGAACATCCCAGTCTACTCTCTGCTCAAAGCCTGAGAGCAAATCAGGCTCTGAGCCTGGTGCAAGTCATCACACCCCCAAGACCCACCCCAGATTCTTACCCAGAAACGCTTTGTGAACCGAGAAAATCTTCCAATTCCCACTCCCCTTACCACGTCTGAAGCTCCCAGGTGTGTTTAAACTTGAGCTGGGTCCTCGGTGAGCGATGGGCGTGGACGGCACGGAGCCCGTGGCCTGCACAGCTGTGTCTGTCCTCTCAGCTTCCACTGAGCTGGGCATGGGGGTCCTGGGTTTCTCCTGCTTCTGCTGCACAGCCAGTTCCTGCCGCAAATCTGTGCCAGGAAAAGGATTCAGGAATTCAAGTCCTTGGCCAGGCGCAGTGGCTCATGTTTATAATGCCAGCACTTTGGGAGGCCAAGGCAGGTGGATCGCCTGAGGTCAGGAGCTCGAGACCACCCTGACCAACATGGTGAACCCTCATCTCTATTGAAAATATAAAAATGAGCCTGGCATGGTGGCGGGCACCTGTAATCAGCTACTCAGGAGGATGAGCCATGACAAACATTTGAACCTGGGAGGCCAGGGTGGCAGTGAGCTGAGATTGCTCCAGTGCACTCCAGTCTCGGTGACAAGAGCAAGACTCCATCTCAAAAAACAAAAAGAGAATTTAAGTCCTTGCTTAAAGTTGGTGGGACGCAGGTAGAGACGTTCAACAGTAGACACTGGTCAGAAAAAAGACCTACTGGGGTGAAACACTCCAGCTAGAAACCCCAAATAAAGGGAAACCTGCAGGACCTTGCCTAGCAGACTTGGAACTCTACAGGATTTTTCTCTTGACTAACAAAATGGTTTCAAATTTTTAAAAAGCTATGACAGTGACACACTAATGCTTTTATTATTGAAAAAACAATTCCAACATAGCAGCGTATTTAGAATACTAAATGGAAGTATGCCTGGGAGCAGGGGCTCATGCCTGTAATCTCAACACTTTGGGAGGCTGAGGTCCAAGAATCACATTAATCCAGGAGGTCGAGGCTGCAGTGAACCCTCATTCTGCCACTCCGGCCTTGGCGACAGAGTGAGGCCTCTGGCTCAAAAAAAAAAAAAAAAAAAAAAAAGAAGAGGCCGGACGCAGTATCCCAGCACTCTGAGAGGTCAAGGTGGGAGGATCGTTTGAGGTCAGGACTTTACAGGCCAACATGGCAAAACCCCATCTCTATTAAAAATACAAAATATTAGCCATGCATGGTGGCGTGCATCTGTAGTCCCAGCTGCTTGGGAGGCTGAGGCAGGACAATCGCTTGAGCCCGGGGGATCGAGATTGCAGTGAGCTGAGATCACACCACTGCACTCCAGCCTGTGTGACAGAGCGAGACTGTCTCAAAAATAAAGTATGCTTTCCAGACTATCCCCAAACGCTCCTCCTCACTCATAATCACCATAACATGTGAAAGGGCTTTTCAACCATTGTTCTCTGAATTTTTTTTTTTTTTTTTTTGAGATGGAGTTTCACTCTGTTGCCTAGGCCGGAGTGCAATGGCACAGTCTCGGCTCACTGCAACATCTGCCTCCCAGGTTCAAGTGATTCTCCCGCCTCAGTCTCCCAAGTAGCTGGGATTACAGGCACACACCACCATGCCTGGCTAATTTTTTTTTGTATTCAACAGAGACAGGGTTTCACCATGTTGTCCAGGCTCTTCTCGAACTCCTGACCTCAGGTGATCCACCCACCTTGGCCTCCCAAAGCGCTGGGATTACAGGTGTGAGCCACTGCACCCAGCTGTTCTCTCCATTTTCAAACATAAACTTTATACATACGTATGTATCTATTGAGCATAAAATAGGAAAATTTTTTATTCAAAAAGCATTACTGGAAACATACAATATGTTGTCCTGTGTATGACTTACTCTCCCCCCTTCAGTGGTACATCTTGGCAATGTTCTTTGTTTACAGACAGGGTCTGACTCAGTCACCCAGGCTGGGGTGCGGTGGCACAATCATAGCTCAATGTAACCTTGAACTCCTGGGCTCAAGTCATCCTCCCACTTCAGCCTTCTAAGTAGCTGGGACTACAGACATATGCCACCAGGCCGAGCTAATTTTTACACTTTTCATTTTTGTTAGAGATGGGGTCTCGCTATGTTGTCCAGGCTCATCTTGAACTCCTAGGCTCAAGCAATCCTCTTGCGTCCATCTCTCAAAGCACGGAGATTACAGGCATCAGCCACGGTGCCTAGTCTTCGCAATCTTTCTACCACAAGATTTCTATCTATTGTTCATTTTAACAATTGTTTAACATTTCACAAAATAAATCTATGTACTTCATTTAACCACTTCATTACTGATGGGCATCTAGGAACAACTACTTTATTAAACTTAGGAATTTTTCCTTTTTAATCCCCCACCTATTGGTTACACATTAGAAAGCAAACTGACGTTATAAACAATTAATTGGGCCAGTAACGGTGACTCACCCCTGTAATCCCAGCACTTTGGGAGGCCGAGGTAGGCAGATCACCTGAGGTCAGGAGTTCAAGACCAGCCTGGCCAACATGGTGAAACCTCGTCTCTATTAAAAATATAAAAATTAGCCAGGCATGGTGGCGCACACCTGTAGTCCCAGCTACTCAGGAGGCTGAGGCAGGAGAATCACTTGAACCCGGGAGGCGGAGGTTGCAGCGAGCAGAGATAGCACCACCACACTCCAGCCTGGACAACAGAGCAAGACGCCATCTCAAAAAAAAAAAAAAAAAAAAAAGGATAAAAACAACTTCTTGGACAATCCACTAACAAATTTTTTTTTTTTTTTTTTTTTTTTTGAGACAGTGTCTCACTCTATCACCCAGGCTGGAGTGCAGTGGTGCAATTTTGGCTCACTGCAACTTCCATCTCCCAGGTTCAAGCAATTCTCATGCCTCAGCCTCCTGAGCAGCTGGGATTACAGGCACCCACCACCATGCCCTGCTAATGTTTTCTATTTTTAGTAGAGATGGGGTTTCTCTATGTTGTCCAGGCTGGTCTCGAACTCCTGAGCTCAGGTGATCCGCCTGCCTCAGCCTCCCAAAGTGCTGGGATTACAGGTGTGAACCACTGTGCCTGGCCAAATGCCTCATTACAGTTTGAACATTCTACCTCTGGAAGTGCCAACCGCTAAAGGGCAAATGCTGACGAGGTTTCAAAGTTCTAAGCCAAATATATCGGTTGCCATCAAGTCACAAAAATAATACGCTAGCTAGCAATTCCACCAGAAATTTCTCCCCACAAAATCTTTTCTTCTTAAGAGAGAGGGTCTCATTCTGTCACCCAGGCTGGAGTACACTGATGCCATCATAGCTCACTGCAGGCTCCACCTCCTGGGCTCAAGCAATCATCCCACCTTGGCTTCCTGAGTAGCTGGGACTACAGGCACATGCCACCACACCCAGCTAATCTTTAAATGTTTTTGTAAAAATGGAGTCCCACCAGTCCCAGGCTGGTCTCGAACTCCTGGGCTCAAGAGATCCTTGGCCTCCCAAAGTGCTGGGATTACAGGTGTGAGCCACTGTGCCAGGCTCTCCCCACAAAACTCTTCTGTTCCTACTGAGCATCAGGGTGGTCTGCTGTGTTTGTGAATTACAGACCAGGAAGCATCTTTCTGGAAATAAATTCTGCTGCCCAGAGGCAGAAACCCAATACAAGGACTTCATCTGTGAACCCCAAAGCTATTTCTCTAAACAACCATAAGGGGCCCTGCCCTTACAAGGTTGGATGTCTGACTGTTCTCAGCTCCAGCCAGGGCCCAAGGCCAAGAGTCTGCCCGGTGCAGTCCGACACCCTCTGACTAGACAGCCTGGGTGCAGAGCAGGGTGCAAGGTCCCTGTAAAGATAATGCTGGGAGAGGTTGTGGGACAAGATGTTGCTCAGGTAGGGAGACGGGACCATGCTGGTGAAGACACCAAGGCCTCCTGACCTCTGGCTTCATCCTTCAGTCTCTGAACAGATTCCAGGAGATTCTCTTTTTCATCAAGTTCACTTTCCAGGAAGGCATTTCTTTCGATGGCCTGATTCAAGCGCTGCTCAAAGTCTTCGAGAGACATGATCGTGGCGCTGGGGAAGAGAAAAGCAGAGTTATCCAAGAGGACAAACCGCGACATCCCTTCAGCACCGCGGATCCAGGAGGTGTGAAGGGTCAGACACACCTGGGCACAAGTCCCAGCCCCAAACTTCCTAGATGCCACAGAGCAGGCCGAGTCCCTTAACCCCCTGGGGCATGGGCTCTTCACCTGCAGAATGGGACTCATCATAGCTCTTGGGGTGCACAAGGCTGTCGTGAGGACTAAATAAGATGCTGCCCACACAGCAGTCAGCAATAAGCCAAAGCCCTATCAGGACTGCATGTGGCATTTGGTGGTTTGAGAAGAGCAGTACGCTCTGTCTTCTCTTGCAAGCTCGCAATGCCAACCAGCATTAAAAATAATCTAATATGACTGGGCATGGTGGCTCATGCCTGTAATCCCAGCACTTTGGGAGGCCGAGGGAGGTGGATGACCTGAGGTCAGGAGTTCAAGACCAGCCTGGCCAGCTTGGTCAAATGGCAAAACCCCGTCTCTACGAAAAATACAAAAATTAGCCAGTTGTAGTGTAATCAAATCCCAGCTACTTGGGAGGCTGAGATGGGAGAACTACCAGGAAGCAGAGGTTGTAGTGAGCCGAGATTGAGCCACTGCACTCCAGCCTAGACAACAAAGTGAGACTCCATCTCAAAATAATAATAATAACCTAATAAACACATACGATAACATGATTTTTTTTTAAGACACAGAGTTTTGCTGTGTCTCTCAGGCCGAAGTGCAGTGGTACAATCGGAGCTCACTGCAATTTCAAACTCTTGGGCTCAAGCAAGCCTCCCGCCTCAGCCTCCTGAGTTACTGAGATTACAGGCATGAGCCACTGTGCCGGGCATAAGATGCACTTAGGCAGGTAGAAGACATCATATTTAACCTCTCAGTGGAAGTTCAAAATGCCCAGTACCAGCCCAGCTGCCCTGCTCACAACCACTTCTTGTGAAAGGCATAGACGCTGTGGTAAAGGCACTGCCAAGTGCTGTAAGAAAACAATGTTTTAATTCTTGGAAAACCACCTTCTCTGCACCTCAGTTTTCTCTCTTGCAAAGCAAGGGTAGTAGATAACAGTACCTTCATGCAGGGTTGTGGTGGGGGAGGGGTGGCAAGAAGTCATACAGGCCAGGCACGGTGGCTCACGCCTGTAATCCCAGCACTTTGGGAGGCTGAGGTGGGCAGATCACTTGAGGTCAGGAGTTCAAGACCAGCCTGGCCAACGTGGTGAAACCTCATCTCTACTAAAAATACAAAAATTAGCCAGGCATGATGTTGCACATGTGTAGTCCCAGCTGCTCGGGAGGGTGAGGCAGGAGAATCGCTTGAACCCATAACGTGGATGTTGCAGTGAGCTGAGATCACACCACTGCACTCCAGCTTAGGCAACAGAGTGAGAATGTTTCCAAAAAAAAAAAAAAAAAAAATCCTACAGGAAGCACACAACAGATGTTTTACACATAAGCACACATCTATAAATGTCAGCAATTTTTATTATTGACGCTGTGTCTGTCCCCAGACCTTTCACATCCTGCTAACTCTATCCCACAGTGGTTAGAAGTACGTGTTTGGAGAGGAACCCAGGAGTTAACACCCAGCTCCTCCTCCACCTAGAACTCACTGAGTATCATTGGGCAACTTGATCTCCTTCATCCTCAGTTCCTTCAATCACCAAATTAATAACTGCACTGCTTAATGGCTCCATCAGTTCATTTATTCAACATATCCTACTAGGTCTGGATGGAGTAATACAAGTACCTACCCTCACGGGGTCTTTAGAAGTAGTGGATAGGATAAAGTCACCACAGTAACAATTAAAAACAACAAAGGGACAGGCACAGTGGTTCATGCCTATAATCCCAGCACTTCGGGAGGCCAAGGTGGGAGGACCACTTGAGGCCCAGGGTTCAAGACCAGCCTGGGTAATATAGAGAGACACTGTCTCTACAAAAAGAAAAAAATTAGCTGTGCAGGATGCGTGCCTGTAGTCCCAGCTACTCAGAGGCTGAGGTAGGAAGATTGCTTGAGCCCAGGAATTCAAGGGTACAGTAAGCCATGATTATGCCACTGCACTCCAGCCTGGGTAACAGTGCCAGACCCTGTCTCAAAAACAAAAAACACACTACTACCAACAACAAAGGGATAATAATTTGGAGTACAATACCAGAAACAGTTAAACAACCCTAAAGTTGACATATCAAACAAAAAAGATAAAATATTCACATAATAATATGTAGAGTACAGAAAGCTTGCAGAAATGCAGACATACTGAGTATATAAAGAGGAAGACCCAATATCACGCAGAAATTAATTCTCTACAAGTTAAACTGATAAATTTAACACCGTCTTAATAGGTTTCTACTGGGGGAATAAATTGGACTGATTTGAAAGATCCTGTGACAATGAAACAAGAATGATCAGAAGAGCTCTGTAAAAGAGATCAGGGAACTAGCTCTACCAGAGAGTCAGAACACACTACTATAAAGCCTCAACAATGAAGAATCAATGGTTGTAAGAACAAAGGAACCAAAGGTCCAGAAACAGACAAGAGTTTAATTTATAATAAAGGTGGATGACACATCATTGGCAGAAAGATGGCAGGTTCAGTTCTAGTTTTAGGGACCACTGGGTACCTACCAGGAAAAAATTATTAGATTCGTACCTCATACTCCAACTGAATCGAAAATTGTAACTCATTATTTGGTCAAAATCTATTTTGCTTCTGGAATGCTAGGGAACTGGGGACCAGCTTCAGTGGCTTTTTTTTTTTTTAGATGGAGTTTCGCTCTTGTCACCCAGGCTGAAGTGCAGTGGTGCTCAACCAGGCGGAGTGCCACCTCCACCTCCCGGGTTCAAATGATTCTTCTGTCTCAGCCTCCCAAGCAGCTGGGATTACAGGCACACGCCACCACATCCTGCTAATTTTTGTATTTTTAGTAGAGACAGCATTCCACCATGTTGGCCACGCTGGTCTCTAACTCCCAATCTCAGGTGATGCATCTGCTTCTGCCTCCCAAAGTGCTGGGATTATAGGTGTGGGCCATCACGCCTGGCCCTTCAGTGGCATTTCTGAATTTCCCTGCAACCTCAACACCCTAGGTTTAAGTCATCCTTTCACCTTTTTTTTTTTTTTTTTTTTGAGATGAAGTCTCACTGTTGCCCAGGCTGGAGCGCAATGGCACAATCTCAGCTCATTGCAACCTCCGCCTCTCGGATTCAAGCAATTCTCCTGCCTCAGCCTATCAAATAGCTGGGATTACAGGTGCCTGCCACCATGCCTGGCTAATTTTTGCATTTTTAGTAGAGACAGGTTTTCACCATGTTTGTCAGGCTGGTCTCCGACTCCTAACCTCAGGTTATCCGCCTGCCTCGGCCTCCCAATGCTGGGATTACAGGCATGAGCCAATGCACCCAGCAATCCTTTCACCTTCTTATCTCAACCTCCCGAGCAGTTGTGACCACAGGCACAAGCTACCATATCTGGCTAGTTTTTATATTTGTTTCTAGAGACGGGAGTCTATGTTGCCCAGGATGGCCTCAAACTCCTGGGCTCAAGCAATCCTCAAGCCTCAGCCTCCCAAAGTACTAAGATGACAGATTACAGGCATGAGCTATCTCATCTGGTGTGAGTATTTACTTTCAAATAAAGGTCAGCATGATAGTTGTAAATGGAGTGAAAATTGCTTTATGTATTTTATATGTTGAAATTCCTTCTACTAATGTATAAAAGCATATTTAGTGCCTGTAATCCCAGCACTTTGGGAGGTTAAGGCGGGTGGATCACAAGGTCAGGAAATCCAGACCATCTTGGCTAACACGGTGAAACCCCATCTCTACTAAAAATACAAAAAAATTAGCCGGGCATGGTAGCGGGTGCCTGTTGTCCCAGGTACTAGGGAGGCTGAGGCAGGAGAATGGCATGAACCTGGGAGGCAGAGGTTGCAGTGAGCCGAGACTGTGCCACTGCCCTCCAGCCTGGCCAACACAGCTAGACTCTATTTAAAAAAAAAAAAAAAAAAAAAAAAAGCATATTTAGTGTAACAGCAAAAGATTGCAATAATTTGTGACTATGAAAGCTGTTAATTTCATGTAGTTATTGAGAACCTGAAAATATTTGAATAGGGAAACAGATTTTCAGTAAATATGAATATTAAGAGATATACTACAGATAACTAAGAACATATCCTTTTCGAGCCAAAAAATGCTTTAAAAGTCCATGGAATTGACTGGGCACAGTGGCTCATGCCTGTAATCTCAACGCTTTGGCAAGCCAAGATGGGAAGATTGAGTCCAGGAGTTTGAGACCAGCCTGGGAAACACAGTATGACCCCATCTCTTTAAAATAAAATTTGTAAGTTGGATTGGGTGTGAGAGCTAACGGCTATAATCCCAGCACTTTGGGAGGCCGAGGTGGGTGGATCACTTGAGGTCAGGACCATGGTGAGACCCCCATCTCTACTAAAAATAGAAAAATTAGCCGGGCATAATGGCGCATGCATGTAGTCCCAGCTACTTGAGAGGCTGAGGCAGAAAAATCATTTGAAACTGGGAGGGAGGCTGCAGTCAGCTGAGATCGCACCACTGCACTCCAGCCTGGGCTACAGAGCCAGACTCTGTCTCTAAAATAAATAAAATAAAATGAAAAATCTATGAAAAAGAGTAAAACTAGATTAAATCTATTTGAATTTCTGTAAAACTTTTTGGCATCTTAGTACTCATATGAAACAAAGTGACCTTTAGAAAATGTATTTAATTTTTAGTTATTTCCAATTAGGTCCTGCACACTTTTCAAGGTTATTCTTATACAAAGTGCCTCTCCTCAGTTAAAAGTGAGTAGTTTCGTTTTAGGGACGTATAGAAGGACCATGAGAGCAATCAAACAGCTGATGGTGCTGAGAAACTCTTGTTCTTGGAGAAGACTGTCAAACGTTCTAAACATAACTATTAAACTTGCACAAAACTGTAACATTTTCAAGTCTTTAAAATAAAGCTTTGCAGCCTGGGCAACATGCAGAAACCCAGTCTTTACAAAGAATACACAAATTAGCCAGTCATAGTGGCACATGCCTGTAGTCCCAGCTGCTGGGGAGGCTGAGGTGATCCTGCCACTGCACTCCAGCAGGGGCGACAGAGAGAGACCTTGTCTCAAAACAAATATATAAAACTTTGGTGCCCTAGAACTTTATTGATTCTATAACGGTGAACTGGGCTTCTACCTCATCTGATTTTTAACACTAAACTATTCAGCATTTGGCCAAATTGTATTAACAAAAATAATGCATGTTTAAGGCCGGGCGCGGTGGCTCACGCTTGTAATCTCAGCACTTTGGGAGGCCGAGGCGGGCAGATCACGAGGTCAGGAGGTCGAGACCACGGTGAAACCCCGTCTCTATTAAAAATACAAAAAATTAGCCGGGCGTGGTGGCGGGCGCCTGTAGTCCCAGCTACTCGGAGACACTGAGGCAGGAGAATGGCGTGAACCCGGGAGGCGGAGCTTGCAGTGAGCCGAGATTGCGCCACTGCACTCCAGCCTGGGCGACAGAGCAAGACTCCGTCTCAAAAAAAAAATGCATGTTTAGCACAAAAATAAAAATAGAAAAGGAAGAAAAAATAAAAATACTAGAAGAAAACACAGGCTAATTGCTTTATAAACCTTGGAGTGCACAAGGCCCTTCTAACTATGACTAAGAAATCTGACTACAAAAAAATCAAATACCAGCCCGGCAAACATGGTGAAACCCCATCTCCGCTAAAAATACAAAAATTAGCCAGGCATGGTGGTGGGCGCCTGTAATCCCAGCTACTCAGGAGGCTGAGGCACGAGAATCGCTTGAACCTGGGAGGCAGGAGGTTGCAGTGAGCTGAGATCGTGCACCTGCACTCCAGCCTGGGCCATAGGGCAAGACTGACTCAAAATAAAACAAATAACTTCTGTATAATAAAATATACATCAGACAAAGCTGGAAACAAATGACAAACTCCCAATACTGTCCATTCATGTCACAGACAAATATAAAAAAATCTCCTAGAAATCATGGAAAAAAAAAACAACGAACAACCCAATTTTAAAATATGCCAAGGGCCGGGCATGGTGGCTCACGCCTATAATCCCAGCACTTTGGGAGGCCGAGGTGGGCAGATCACCTGAGGTCAGGAGTTCAAGATCAGCCTGACTAACATGGCGAAACCTCATCTCTACTAAAAATACAAAATTAGCTGGGCGTGGTGGTGCATGCCTGTAATCCCAGCTACTGAGAAGGTTAAGGCAGGAGAATCGCTTGAACTTGGGAGGTGGAGGTTGCGGTGAGCCGAAATCGTGCCACAGCACTCCAGCCTGGGCAACAAGAGCAAAACTCCGTCTCAAAAAAAAAATAAAAATAAAAATTAGGCCAAGGTCAGCTGGGCATGGTGGCTTATGCCTGTAATCCCAGCACTTTGGGAGGCCGAGGCAGGCAGATCATCTGAGGTCGGGAGTTCAAGATCAGCCTCACCAACATAGCGAAACCCCTTCTCTACTAAAAATACAAAAATTAGCCAGGCATGGTGGCAGGCACCTGTAATCCCAGCTACTTGGGAGGCTGATACAGGAGAATTGCTTAAACCCAGGAGGCGGAGGTTGTAGTGAGCTAAGATCATGCCATTGCACTCCAGCCTGGGCGACAGAGCAATACTCCATCTCAAAAAAATAAAGGCTAGCCAGGCACAGTGGCTCACCCCTGTAATCCCAACACTTTGGGAGGCCGAGGCGAGCAGATCACAAGGTCAGGAGTGTGAGGCCAGCCTGACCAACATGGTGAAACCTCATCTCTACTAAAAATACAAAAATCAGCCGGGCGTGGTGGCACCCACCTGTAATCCCAGCTACTCAAGAGGGTGAGGCAGGAGAATTGCTTGAACCTGGGAGGCGGAGGTTGCAGTGAGCCGCGATCACACCACTGCACCCTAGCATGGGTGACAGAGCAAGACTCAGTCTCAAAAAAAAAAAAAAAAAAAAAAAAAAAAAAATTATATATATATATATATATATATACACACACACACACACACACATATACATACATACACACACATATATATGCACGCCAAGATCAACAGAGTTCCTAAAGAAGGAAGTCAAACAGCTCTTAAGCATATGACAATGAACTCAGAAATGCACTTATTTCTTACCTTTTCAATTAGCAGAAGTCTAAAGTTTGAAAACCACTCTATTAGTGAAGCTATTTGGGAAACAGGGACTCACATATATAGCTAGTGAGAATGTAAACTTGTACAACCATATAAATAACTGAGCAATATCTATCAAAATGACATACGCGTATATCCTCTGACCTAGCAATTTCACTTCTGGGAATTTAGCCTACAGATATCCATCGTGCAAGGCTGTTCATTACCACAACGCTTATCACTGCAAAAGAACAGAAATACAACAGATATCCATCCATGGGGGACTAAATTACTAGGGTATTATTCAATACCAACCATACAATAGAATATTATGTATTTGAAAAAAAAACAAAAACAAAAACAAAGAATGTTCTGTCCTAATAAGGAACGATATTCAAGCTCTATTGTTATGTGAAAAAGCAAGATGTACAACAGTGTGTGTAGGATGCTCTTCTGAGGAAGAAAAAAACGTTGGGGGGGTAATGTCTTTTTATTTGCTTGAATTATTAAAGAAACGCCAACCCCTTTGTATATTATTTTTGAACCGTGTGGATGTACTACTACCTCTTTGGGTAGACTGCATCATTGACCCTGATTCTTCACTCCTCCCTGTGTCCACACCCTTGCCATGGCCTCATTGTGGGTAGAAAGTACTTACCCACCCTTTGACTTAGCTTGGTCATTTGATTTGCTTTGATCAATGACATAGAGGTGGAAATGATGGTATGCCAGTGGTTTGCCAGAAGTCAGAATGTGGCTTTACATATGAAATCTATAGTATCTTATGCTATTGTATGTGAAGCCAGGGTAATCAAGTCATCAAGTCATGACGGTACTGGTATCATAATTCACAAATTGTACACTGGATGAAAATAGATAATCCAGAATTAGATCCCAGAATATATGTGAGTTTAACACGAGCGCTCAGTTCAATTCAGTGAAAAAAGACTGTTTGGCTGGGCTTGGTCACTCACACCTGTAATCCCAGCACTTTGGGAGGCCAAGGCAGGCAGACCGAGCCCAGGACTTTGAGACCAGCCTGGGCAACATGGAGAAACCCTGTATCTACAAAAAATACAAAAATGAGCCAGGTGTGGTGGCACATGCCTATAGTCCCAGCTACTCAGGAGGCTGAGGTGGGAGAATCACTTGCCCCAGGAGGTCAAGGCTCCAGTGAGCTGTAATTGCACCATGGCACTCGACTCTGAGCAATGGAGCGAGGCCCAGTCTCCAAAAAAAAAAAAAAAAAAAGACAGTGTGTTTAATAGTGCTGGCACAACTGGGCTATCCACCTAAAGAAAATAAAATTGAACTTGTATCTTATACTAGATACAAAAATAAATTCACTGCAGATTAAGAAATAAGGATACAAAAAATTAAACAATTAAAAAATATTGCAAAAAAAAAAAAAGAAAACACACATGAACAATCAAGATCCAAGGAGACTTCCCCAGTGAAGTCTGCAAAACTAGAAGATATTTTAAAAAAGACATAACTGATGACCTAAAAATGAAAAATATACGTATAAAAAAATTTTTTTCAAAAGAGAAAAAAGGAAATATTTGTATGGAAAATGATACCACAGACAAAGTCAACAGACAAAAGATTACCCTGGAAAAAATTATTTTCAATGAAGGAGAAAAGATTAGTAGTAAAAATATACTAAGGGCCAGGCACAGTGGCTCATGCCTGTAAACCCAGCACTTTGGGAAGCTGAGGCAGGTACATCACTTGAGGTCAGGAGTTCGAGACCAGCCACTCCAATGTGGCAAAACTCCATCTCTACTAAAAATACAAAAATTAGCCAGGCGTGGTGGGGGGGCGCCTGTAATCCCAGCTACTTGGGAGGCTGAGGCAGGAGAAACACTTGAAGCAGGAAGGCAGCGGTTGCAGTAACCTGAGATCACACCACTGCACTGCAGCTCCAGCCTAGGAGACAGAGCAAGACTCCATCTCAAAAAACATATATATGCAAAGAACTCCTACAGATTGACAAGAAAGGAATTTCCACTTCTGGTAAGGACAAGGGAACCTGTATCAGATCAAACCTTGTATAAATTCTGAGTAAAATGTTTACAACAACGATCTCAGTGCATTGGCAGGAACTGGAAAACGCTTAGAAAAACAGAACAAGACTGGGTGAAGTCTGCATCTTTACAAGATTTTTGCCTAAAGCTCCAGGGATAGAAATCTATCACCATGGCCCCCCCCCCACATTCTGAATATAGTATCTTCCCACATCTCTGGCCTCCCCCGAACCACACGTGCACAGAGCAGACACAAAGCAGCCCAGTTACGGCTAAAAAAAAGCAAAGAGATTTCAGCTACTGCCCATCAAAGGGGAGACAGAATTTAGGCTGTAAGCTCAGCCAAGTAAACCATCTAAGAAAACCAAATAAATCAAGAACATGAAAGAATTCATCATCTCTGGCTGGGTATGGTGGCTCAAGCCCCTAATCACAGCACTTTCGGAGACTGAGGCAGGCAGATCACCTCAGGTCAGGAGTTTGAGACCAGATTGGCCAACACAGCGAAATTCCATCTCTACTAAAAATACGAAAATTAGCCGGGTGTGGTAACACACATCTGTAATCCCAGCTACTCCAGAGGTTGAGGCAGGAGAATCACTTGAATCTGGGAGGTGGAAGCTGCAGTGAGCAGAGATCACACCACTGCACTCCAGCCTGGGCGACAGAGCAAGACTGTCTTAAAAAAAAAAAAGAAAAGAAAAAACTAATAGTCTGTGGGAAACACCACTCACACTGCCTACAATACAACCCCAAAGTTACTGAATGTGTGGAGTATAAAGAAAATGTGACCCAGATGTTGAAAACTGCACAAAAGGACCTCAAAGCAGCTCTTACAATTATGCTCAAGGATGTCAAGAAACCTCAATAGAACAGAAATTATAAAAGAACAAACGCAAATCCTACATCTGAAAATACAATATATTGAAAATTCAACATTTCATCGGCTTTAATGGCAGATTGGAGAGACAAGAGGGCATCTATCAACTTGAAACTGGATAAACAGAAATTATTCAATTTGAAAAATGAAGACAAAATAATTAGGGAAAAAAAAAAGAGAGCCTTAGGAACCTGACAATATAAAAAGGTTATGTGTACAGATGGTGTCCCAGACGGACAGGAGAAAAAGAATGGGGCAGAAAAAAACTCTTTGAGGAGGCCGGTGCGGTGGCTCATGCCAGTAATTCCAAAATTTGGGGAGGCTGAGGCAGGAGGATCACTTGCTCCGAGGAGTTTGAGGCTGCAATGCACTATGTTGGCACCACTGCCCTCTAGCCTGGGTAACAGAGCAAGACCCCTAAAAATAAAAAAGAAAAAACATCTGTGCTTTTTTTGTTTTTTGCTTTTTTTTGTTTTTGAGACAGAGTCTCGCTCTGTCACCCAGGCTGGAGTGCAGTGGCGCAATCTCAGCTCACTGCACGCTTCGCCTTCGCGGTTCACGTCATTATCCTGCCTCAGCCTCCCGAGTAGCTGGGACTACAGGTGCCCACCACCAAGCCTGGCTAATTTTTTGTATTTTTAGTAGAGACGGAGTTTCACCGTGTTAGCCAGGATGGTCTCGATCTCCTGACCTCGTGATCTGCCCGCCTCAGCCTCCCAAAGCACTGGGATTACAGGCGTGAGCCACCGTGCCCAGCCACATCTGCGACTTCACTGTATATAATTCATATATAAATTTTTTAAAAGCAAGTGTTCTTATCCAAAAAAAACTGCTTGGCTCAGAGTAATTTTTCTGTAAATGTTAGTCATTATCATTCTGCTAAACCACAGAACATCAGTTAACAATCACTGGGCTGGGCGCGGTGGCTC
Source organism: Nomascus leucogenys (assembly GCF_006542625.1). NCBI lineage: Eukaryota > Metazoa > Chordata > Mammalia > Primates > Hylobatidae > Nomascus > Nomascus leucogenys. The sequence continues at coordinate 87,878,807 of NC_044398.1, forward strand.
ACACCTGTAATCACAGCACTTTGGAGGCTGAGGAGTTTGAGACCAGCCTGGCCAACATGGCAAGACCCCATCCCTACTAAAGATACAAAAATTAGGGAGGTGTGGTGGCAGGTGCCTGTAATTCCAGCTACTCAGGAGCCTGAGGCATGAGAATTGCTTGAACCCAGGAGGCAGGGGTTGTAGTGAGCTGAAATCACGCCACTGTACTCCAGCCTGGCGACAGAAACTCCCCGTCTCAAAAAAAAAAAAAAAAAAAAAAAAAAAAAAAAAAAACAAAACAAAAAAACAACTGTTCTTTGAACAAGCTTCCTTCCCACTAGGGGCTTAGCACAGGCTTGGTGTTCTGTCTGGAATGTTCTTGTCTCACACCCCTCCTGGGATCATGGCTACTCATTCCTCTGGTCTTAGCCTAAATAGCATTTCCCCTGGTAAGGCTCGCCTGATGCTCCCAGGCCAACAGCCAAATTAATATATCCTATTACACACCCCCACAGCACCCTGGGCTGCCAGCCTTGCTGCTGTAATGAAATTGCACTTCTTCGACTACTGTCCATTTCCTCCCGGGCACTAAAAGCCAGAAGGGCACTGGCTTTGTTCTGCTCACTGCTGAGTTCCCTATACTCAGCACAGGGCCCGGTACCCAGCTGCTGGGGACAAAAAGCAGAGAGGAGAGTCTCCCCCTCGTGCCTTCCCCTTACCCCCATACCGCTTGGCTCTTTCCAGGTCGTCGTTTGCTTGCTCCAGCTCTCTGATGTATTTCTGCAATTGGTCTTTAATGGCTTTGGTCTGCGCGAGGTCATCCTCCAAGGCTGAGATCTGCCGGTAGCCTTCAGAGTGCTGCACTTCAAACTTCTCCTGAAGGACAACACAGACACTGAGTGAATGACTTAAGACTTCTGAGAAGGCTAGATGCAGTAGCACACGTCCACCTGGAGTCACAGCTACTCGGGAGGCTAAACTGGGAGGACTGACTGAGCCCAGGAGTTAGAGGCTGCAGTGAGCTATGACTGTAACACTCCACTCCAGCCTGGGCAACACAGCAAGACCCTGTGTCTTTTTTTTCTTTTGAGGCTGAGTCTCATTCTGTTGCCCAGGCTCGAGTGCAGTAGGGAGATCTTGGCTCACTGCAACCTCTGCCTCCCAGGTTCAAGCAATTCTCCTGCCTCAGCCGCCCGAGTGGCTGGGAATACAACCACCTACCGACAATACTGGCTAATTTTTACATTTTTAGTAGAGATCGGGTTTCACCACATTGGCCAGGCTGGTCTTGAAGTCCTAACACCTCAAGTGATCTGCACACCTCGGCCTCCCAAAGTGCTGGGATTACAGGTGTGAGCCACCACACCCAGCCTGACCCTGTCTCTTTATGAAACTACTCCTCCCACCACACTCCCTGGGGGTGGGGCTCCAGGCTTTCTGTTCCACACTCCCACCAAAATCAGGAGACAAGCCAGGCTCAGTCAACAGAACCTTCTCTCCAAGTGACGTAACGTGGTGGGAACAGGCAGGTGTCATTCAAAGCAGGCACAACGGACCAACTGTTTTAATTATGTCCTGAGTGCCTCTGCCCCCTGAGCACCTTGAATCTTGCCTACTCTCAACAGGGTTGAGATTCCTATAGCCCCCAACATTCTTCAGACAAATCATTCTACCCAAGGTGTCCACAGCCAAAGAAAGCCACATAAACCTCTCCAAGCCTCATCCACAGGGCAACATGGGCCTCCTTCACACACATTATCAGTGTATTACAAAGAAAGTCACCAGCCCGGCCCACAGAGACCTGGCCTCTACAAAAAATAAACACTAGCAGGGCATGGTGGCCCTCGCCTGTAGTCCTAGCTACTCAGGAGGCTGAGGCGGGAGGACCATTTGAGCCTGAGAAGTCGGAGCCGCAGTGGGCTGTGAAGGCACCACTGCACTCCGGCCTGGGCAACTCCCTGCTGCCTCCAAAAGAAATCATAACGACGTCCATTGTTTGTGCCCACAACCATGGTTGGGCAGCATGAACTTGGTTTTAAAACAGTCGGCCATTCTGAATTTTTGATCCAGGACTCCCCGTTGTGACATAGAGAAAAAAGGAACAGTTTGATCTATTGGTTATTTAAAAACATAAAGACAGGCCGGGTGCAGTGTCTCACATCTGTAATCCCAGCACTTTGGGAGGCTGAGGCGGGCGGATCACCCGAGGTCAGAAGTTTGAGACCTGCATAGAAAACATGGTGAAACACGGTCTCTACTAAAAATACAAGAAAATTAGCCAGGCATGGTGGTGCGTGCCTATAATCCCAGCTACTCAGAAGGCTGAGGCAGGAGAATCGCTTGAACATGGGAGGCGGAGGTTGCACCACTGCACTCCAGCCTGGGCAAGAATAGCGAGACTCCATCTCCAAAAAAAAAAAAACCCAGAAAAAGAAATAAAGAGGGAGAAAACGAGGGGATAAAATGGGGGAGAGAGAGGAGAGAGAAAGGGAGAGAGATCTATGTTAATTACCAAAGGAACAGTCCAGCACACTTCTCAATGATTCCCTGTTGCCAGCTGCAGCAATAACATCCATTACATACTTATTCTGCGCCACCTCCAGGCTAAGTACACCACCTATGTTGTCTCATTAATCCCACTTCGGAGACATGAACACTGAGGCTCAGTTATCTAACTAGCCCAGAATCAACTGGTAGCAAATGACTGAGCCAAGATCAAACCCCAGCCTCCTGAGCAGGTGTCCTTAAGCAATTATGCTAACCAGCCCCAAACCATTTCAATCCAGATCACCTGCCCACTCCCGTGCTCTCGATTCTGTTCCAGCTCCGCTTCCAAATTACTTTCCTTCACCAAACACCCAAAGCCAGGTGTGGTGCCTCATGCCTGTAATCCCAGCACTTTCAGGTGGCAGAGGCAGGAGGATTGCTTGAGCCCAGGAGTTCTCGACCAGCCTGGGCAAGACTCTGCCGCTACAAAAAATTTGAAAACAGCCAGGCGTGGTGGCATGCACCTGTAGTCCTAGCTACTTGGGAGGGTGAGGCAAGAAGACTGCTCGAGACCAGGAGGTTGAGGCTGCAGTGAGCTATGATCACGCCACTGCACTCCAGCCCAGGACACAGAGTGAGACCACGACACTTGAAAAAAAACGAGCAAAAAAAAACCCCCAAAATCACCAGTCTGGCAACATGGCGAAACCCCGTCCCTACTAAAAATACAAAAAATTAGCTGGGCATGGTGGCGGGCGTCTATAATCCCAGCTACTTGGGAAGCTGAGGCAGGTGAATCTCTTGAACCCAGGAGGCGAAGGTTGCAGTGAGCCCAGATCGTGCCATTGCACTACAGCCTGGGCAACAAGAGCAAAACTCTCTGGCGGTGGTGGGGGACTGGGAGGGGGCGGGCAGGCAGGCACACTGACCAACTGTTTCAATTATGTGCCTCCCACCTCCCCGTCCCTTGAGCACCTAGAATCCTGCCCACTCCCAAACCTGGTTCCTACAGCCCCCAACAATCTTCAGACAAATCATTCTGCCTAACGTGTCCACAGCCAAAGAAAGCCACATGGACCTCTCCAAGCCTCATCCACACATTATCACCGTATTACAAAGAGTCACCAGCCTGGCCCACAGAGCCAGACTCGGTCTCTACAAAAAATAAAAATTAGCAGGGCATGGTGGCCTCGCCTGTAGTCCCAGTTACTCAGGAGGCTGAGATGGGAAGACCATTTGAGCCTGGGAGGTTGAAGCTGCAGTGAGCTGTGACTGCATCACTGGCACTCCAACCCAGGCAACAGAGTGAGACCCGGCCGTCTCAAAAAACAAAAAAACAAAAAAAAAGGAATCTCAATGACTTCTGTTGTTTGTACCAACAATGGGAGAGCAGCATGTACTTGGTTTATACAACAGTCAACTATTCTGAATTTTTGATCCAAGACTGTCCGTTGTAGCATGGAGAAAAATAGAAGGAACATTCCAATCTCTGGGTTATTTAAAAACAAAGACAGGCCGGGAGCAGTGGCCCACACCTGTAATCCCAGCAATTTGGGAGGCTGAGGCAGGTGGATCACCTGAGGTCACAAGTTCGAAACCAGCCTGGACAACATGGTGAAACCCCGTCTCTACCAAAAATGCAAAAAAAATTAGCCGAGTGTGGTGGTGCGTGTCTATAATCCCAGCTACTCGGGAGGCTGAGGCAGGAGAATCGCTTGAACCCAGGAGGCGGAGGTTGCAGTGAGCAGAGATTGTGCCACTGTTCTCTAGTCTGGGCGACGAACAAGACACTCCGTCTCAAAACAAACAAAGAAACAAAAAATAAAGGAGGGAGGAGGAAGACAGAGGAAGGGAGGGGAAGAGTGGGGAAAAGAGAGTAGAGGGAGGAAGGGAAAGGGAGAGAAAAGGAAAGGAGAGGAGAGAGATCTTGTTAATTACCAAAGGAACAGTCCAGCACACTTCTCAATGATTCCCTGTTGCCAGCTGCAGCAATAACATCCATTACATGCTTATTCTGTGCCGGCCTCCAGGCTAAGTACACTTCCTATGTTGTCTCGCTTAATTTCACTTCAGAAACATGAACACTGAGACTCAATTACTTAACTAGCCCAGAGTCAACCGGCAGCAAATGACTGAGCCAAGATCAAACCCCAGCCTCCTGAGCAGGTGTCCTTAAGCAATTATGCTAACCAGTCCTAAACCATTTCAATCCAGATCACCTGCCCACTCCCGTGCTCTCTCATTCTGTTCCTGCTCTGCTTCCAAATTACTTTCCTTCACCAAACACCCAGAGCCAGGTGCAGTGCCTCATGCCTGTAATCCTGGCACTTCAGGTGGCAGAGGCACACTAGCCTAGGCAACATAGGAAGACTCCGTCTCTACAGAAAATTTAAAAACAGCCAGGTGTGGTGGCATGCACCTGTGGTCCTAGCTATTTGGGAGGCTGAGGCGGGAGGACTGCTTGAGGCCAGGAGGTTGAGGCTCCAGTAAACTATGATCATGCCACTGCATTCTAGCCCAGGCCAATGCTTTAAAAAAAAAAAAAAAAAAAAATCACCAGCCTGGGGCAACATGGCGAAACCAAAACACAAAAATTAGCCCGGCATAGTGGTGCACGGCTGTAGTTCCAGCTACTTGGGAGGCCAAGGCGGGCAGATCACTTGAGGTCAGGAGTTTGAGAACAGCCTGGCCAACACGGTGAAACCCCCATCTCTACCAAAAATACAAAAAATAGCTGGGTGTGGTGGCATGTGCCTGTGGTCCCAGCTACCAGGGAGGCAGGGGAATCACTTGAGCCCGGGAGGCGGAGGTTGCAGTGAGCCAAGATTGTGCCCCTGCGCTCCAGCTTGGGTGACAGAGACCCCATCTCAAAAAAAATCAAAACCGAAAACACAAAACACCCATCCTAGATTCTACAATCATGAGAGAAAACACTTCCCACAAGAAAGGCGCAAGGTCTAATTTAAAAGTTAAAAATAAAAAAGGCCAACTCCTCTTTACTCAATCAAGTAAACAAAGGCGTTGCTAGAAAGTCCGGATGCACCCAGGAGGGTGATGTAATGGTGCCTAGGCCAGAGAGGTGTGGTGAGAGCCATTGTGCAAGAACACTCCAAAGAAAGAACAAACAGATGATTTACAGCGTTGGAAGGATGGGTAGGGCGGAACCACATCTCCGCTGCCGCCCGCACCACCCTCCCCATTTCCTAGCTGTAAGCAGAGAATTATCTGCACCCAGCAAGTAGAGGCAGACCAGGCCCTGTTCCCAGGCGTGGCTCTCATCGCCTCACACCCTTTATTTGGAAATATCTCCAAATAAAACAGGCTCTTAAGTCATTAACCTAAATTCAAACGCAGCCTCCAGGAGGATGCAGCAAGTGGGCTCCACTGCCTGCGTTAGCGATTCAGAGATCTCCTCGGAACCTGAGGACATGAAAACCTGTTGCTGAAATGTTGTGCTGCCATTTGGGGCTAATTCGAATAAGCTGTCAGCTGATGGGGGCATCAATAGATGCTCTGTTTGGTCCCTTAAAGGCTTTTTCATTCAACCCGTGATGAATAAGCCAGTTGTTAAGAAGTCCGGCCCAGCTGAATATATTTCTCTTAGGTGACTGACAAATACTTGCTGGTGGCAGGGTCCTCATTATTCCAAGGTACCGTGTTTCTTCGCTGTGCTGTGCGCTCTGAGTCTCCTGCATCTGACATGTGGTTGGAAATGAAGGAGTCTCTTGTAGATTCAAGGGTTGTCTTTTTTTTTTGAGATGGAGTCTTGCTCTGTCGCCAGGCTGCAGTACAGTGGCGCCATCTCAGCTCACTGCAATCTCCACCTCCTAGGTTCAAGCAATTCTCCTGCCTCAGCCTCCTGAGTAGCTGGGATTACAGGCGCACACCACCACACCCAGCTAATTTCTTTTAGTAGAGACGAAGTTTCACCATGTTAGCGAGGATGGTCGCGATCTCATGACCTCGTGATCTGCCTGCCTCGGTCTCCCAAAGTGCTGGCATTACAGGCATGAGCCACCACACCAGGCCCAAGGGCTCGGTCTTGAAGCAGAGAATTACTTAGTAACTGCTTGATATTTTACTCAGGATCCATAGAGGGCCTGTTATCCTCTCCAAACTGCAGTTCATACCACTAAGCTTCCTCCTACCCAGCTTTTCAACCCAGAGTCCCCTTCAATTTAGGAACTATAATCAGCCAGCGCAGTGGCTCACACCTGTAATCCCAGCACTCTGAGAGGCCGAGGCAGGTGGATCACTTGAGCTCAGGAGTCCTAGACCAGCCTGGGCACATGAACCCCTGTCTCTACAAAAAAATAATAAAAATTAGCCAGGCATGGTGCGGCAGGTGCCTGTAATCTCAGCTGCTTGGGAGGCTGAAGTGGGAGGATCACTTAAGCCTGGAAGTCAGAGGTTGCAGTGAGCTGAGATCGCACCACTGCACTCCAGCCTGGGTGACAGAGGGAGACTCCGTCTCCAACAACAACAACAACAAAAAGAACGATAATCATTCCTCATTGCGTGTAGCAGGTGTTCAGCTGTTAACAAATGGGTGAAGTGGGCCAAGTACAGGGAGAGGCAGAAGTGACATTAAGCTCTCGGTGTCAGGGATACAGGGATTGGGGGAAACTTGAGAATGTGTGTTCTAAGCAACCACTACTCAGGTTTTTTATTTTTTATTTTAACTTTTGCTCTGTCACTCAGGCTAGAGTGCAATGGTACAATCATAGCTAACTGCAGCCTCAACTTCCTGGGCTCAAGCAATCCTCCTGCCTCAGCCTCTTGAGTAGCTGAGACTACAGGTGTGCACTACCATGTCCAGCGAATTTTTTATTTTTATTTTTTATAGAGACAGAATCTCACTATATTGCCCAGGCTGGCCTTGAACTCCTGATATCAAGTGATCCTCCCTCCTCAGCCTCTCAAAGGGCTGGGATTACAGGTGTGAACCACCATGCCTGGCCAGAAATCCATCTTTTTACAGGAAGCTTTATGATTTTGATGGATGAGAATATTTATAATAAAAGGCAAGTAGGGTAAATATTATTGGTAGAGCCTAAGTGGTGGTGGATACACAGGTATTCACTGGAAATTCTTTCAGCCTTATATGCTGGAAAATGTTCATGGGGAAATGCTGAACAAAAACCCCTGAAGGCTGATCAAACAACACTGATGGGGCAGATGGATCTGCAGACAGCCAGCTGCACTCTGTGGTCTCCAAAAGAAAGCTTCAGCTTCACTGCCCACCTTCGATGTGTCTGGGACCTCTCCTCTGCCCTGCCCCATACCCCCAATCCATTTGCTGGTCCCACATCCTTTCCTATACATTAGTAAAGCTGGGCTTGCCAAGGTCCACACGACACCCATTCTTGTCCACGTCTGTGATGGGTACAGATCAACTCTCCTTCAGCCCCATCCCCCAAGCACCAAGTGTCAGCAACACACACACACCTGCAAACACCCTCCACAAAGCCTCCCTCAACCCATGCAGTCCTTTCTCTTTTTTTTTTTTTTTTTTTTTGAGACAGAGTTTTGCTCTTGTTGCCCAGGCTGGAGGGCAATGGCGCAATCTTGGCTCACCACAAACTCCGCCTTGCGGGTTCAAGTGATTCTCCTGCCTCAGCCTCCCAAGTAGCTGGGATTACAGGCACGCACAACCACGCCCGGCTAATTTTGTATTTTTAGTAGAGACAGGGTTTTATCATGTTGGTGAGGCTGGTCTCAAACTCCCGACCTCAGGTGATCTGCCCACCTCGGCGTCCTGAAGTGCTGGGATTACAGGTGTGAGCCACCGCACCCAGCCAGTCCTTTTTCTCTTGAAAGCCTTCCACATCAGAGTTCTGTGACTGAGCTCCACGTCCCCAACTGCTTCACGGCATTAGGTTTGTCTCCCCAAAGAAGGCAACCAGCACTTCCCCTTTCACCGTCCATCACACCTAGCCCTGGGCACACACAGTTTTGACTCTTCCATGAAGCAGCTCATCAAAATGTACATGGGGAGTTTAATGAGGAAAAAAAAAAAAACCACACACAGACATGCCAGGGCCCTACCCAGACTTACTGAGAAATGGAATCTCAGAGCAAGGCAGGGAGATGGGGATGGGGAGAGAGGGTTCAGGCCTGTCGGATGTTTACGAAGCTGGCCCAGTGATGCTGGCTGGCAGCAGGGCTGACAGCCAGTCTCTGGGGCATGGGGTTGACTTAGTGATCCCTTGCTGAGTCCTACAGAATGTACAGAAAGCATGGTCTTTACCTTTCAGAGCAATGGGTCTCCAGATACCTGGCTGTGTCTAGAGGTGCTTTTGGTTTTCACCACCTTGGAGGTAGGGGGAATGCTATTGGCATCTAGAGGGTGGAGGCCAGGGATGCTGCTAAACATCCCACAATGTGGCCAGGTGGGGTGACTCACGCTTGTAATCCCAGCACTTTGGGAGGCTGAGGTGGGCGGATCCTGAGGCTAGGAAATCGAGGAGACCATCCTAGCTAACACAGTGAAACCCCATTTCTAGTAAAAAATACAAAAATATTAGCCAGGCGTGGTGGCAGGCGCCTGTAGTCCCAGCTACTCAGGAGGCTGAGGCAGGAGAATGGTGTGAACCTGCCAGGCAGAGCTTGCAGTGAGCCGAGATCGCGCTACTGCACTCCAGCCTGGACGACAAAGCGAGACTCCGTCTCAAAAATACAAAACAAACAAACAAAAAACCCACAAAGCAAACCTCAGTCCCTCCCAATGGAGGATGATCCAGGCTCAAATGTCAACAGCAGCCAGGTCGAGAAACCTGCTCTGAACTGGCACAGTCCAGCAGTCTTTTGTTAATGAAGGAAATGTTCTACAGCCCCTCTGTCCACTAAGGAAACTCACTGGCCACACGTGGCTCCTAAGCATTTGAAATGTGGCTACTATGACTGAGGAATTAAGTTTTTATTTTAATTCATTAAATTTCAACAGCCAAATGTAGCTAAGGGCTACAATATTGGACCTGATAATATTACTCTGGCAACACCTCCATATCCTAAAAATGTCTCCCTGGCCAGGTGGTGGCTCATGCCTGTAATCTTAACAATTTGGGGCGCCAAGGCAGGAGGACTGCTTGAGTCCAGGAGTTCAAGACCAGCCTGGGCAACACAGCGAAACCCTGTCTTTATAAAAAATACAAAAACTAAGCAGGCATGGTGCCGCATGCCTGTAGTCTCAGCTAGTCCCGAGGTTCAGGTGGAAGGACTTTGGTTTTTTTTTGAGACGGAGTCGTGGTCTGTTGTCAGGCTAGAGTGCAGTGGCGCAATCTCAGCTCACTGCAACCTCCACCTCCGGGTTCAAGTGATTCTCCTGCCTCAGCCTCCCAAGTAGCTGGGACTATAGGTGTGCACCACCATGACCAGCTAATGTTTGTATTTTTAGTAGAGACAGGGTTTCATCAAGTTGGCCAGGATGGTCTCAATCTCTTGACCTCGTGATCAGCCCACCTCGGCCTCCCACAGTGCTGGGATTACAGGTATGCACCACCACACCCGGCCCAGGTGGGAGGACTGCTTAAACCTCAGAGGTCCAGGATGCAGTGAGCTGTAATCCAGCCACTGTACTCCAGTCTGGGCAACAGAGCAAGACCCTGTTTCAAACAAAAAAGTCTCCCTGCCATGTGTCCTATAAAATCGGTGTAGACAACCAAGAAAGTCCATGGGAACATGTGTGTGACTTGCTTCTCAAAGCTCCACCCATCATGGATCCCCTGAGGTCAGGAGTTCGAGACCAGCCTGGCCAACATAAAACCCTGTCTCTACTAAAAATACAAAATTAGCCAGGCATGGTGGCAGGTGCCTATAATCCCAGCTACTCAGGAGGCTGAGGCAGGAGAATTACTTGAATCTGGGTGGTGGAGGTTGCAGTGAGCCGAGATGGCGCCACTGCACTCCAGCCTGGGCAACAAGAGTGAAACTCCGTCTCAAAAAAGAAAAAACAAAAAAGCACCACCCACTAGAGGCACAAAGAGTTCAAAGATCACATCTGCCCCACAGGCCCTTCCAGAGATGAGCATGGGCCTAGGGTCTGGAGTCCCTCATTGTAGGGTTCCTTCTTCCAGCCAAGCATGCCATGCCTATGTTGGAAGCCTGTCTACACCTGAGCACACTTCCTCTCAGCCCCTCACCTTGATGGTTTCCAGCTCCATGCGAAGGCGGTTATTTTCGGACAAGAGGTCTCTGTTCCTGGTTTCAATTTGTTGCAGCTGCGTCTCCAATTCAGCTTCATATTCTCGGCTTCCCTCCTGGAATTCTCGGAGTTCCTCTTGCGTATTTTCTGCCCTACAGCAGAATTGTTAATCGTCACGTCATAATTTTTTTGAAGACAGTCTCGCTCTATCGCCCAGGCTGCAGTGCAGTGCTGCAGTCTCGTCTCACTGCAACCTCTGCCTCCCAGGTTCAAGCGATTCTCCTGCCTCAGCCTCCCAAGTAGCTGGGACTATAGGCATGCAGCACCACACCCAGCTAATTTTTGTATTTTTAGTAGTGACGGGGTTTCACCATGTTGGCCAGGCTGGTCTCAAACTCCTGACTGCAGGTGATCTGCCCGCCTCGGCCTCTCAAAGTGCTGGGATTACAAGCGTTAGCCACTGTGCTTGGCCAAATTCAAGGAACATTTTTTAAATATCAAGCCTGAATTACCTTTAAGTCAAACTAGAATAAAGAAAGTAGGAAGGTCTAGTTACAGTGGCTCATTAAGAATTACTTGAGGCCAGGAGTTCGAGACCAGCCAGGGCAACATAGTAAGACCTCATCTCTACAGAAATGTGTTTAAAAATCAGCCAGGCATGGTGGCACACGCCTGTAGTCCCAGCTACCTGGGAGGCTAAGGCAGGAGGATCACTTGGGGGCCGAGGGGTTGCAGTGAGATAGGGTCACACTTGTGAAGAGCCAGTGCAATTCAGCCTGGGTGACATAGTGAGACCCTGACTCTAAAATAATTTTTATTTATTTATTTGAGATAGAGTCTCGCTCTGTCACCCAGACTGGAATGCAGAGGTGCGATCACAGGTCACTGCAGCCTCAACCTCCCAGGATCAAGCAATTCTCCCATCTCAGCCTCCCAAGTAGCTGAGACTATAAGAACATGCCACCACGCCTGCTAATTTCTGTATTTTTTGTACAGATGGTGTTTTGCCATGTTGCCAGGGCTGGTCTCAAACTCCTGAGCTCAAGTGATCTGCCTACCCAAAGTGCTGGGATTACAGATGTGAGCCACTGTGCCTGGCCCTAAAATAATTTTTCAATAAATGAAAGAAACTAAGAGGACTGGAATAAAGCCTCTATGTACAAATTATAAAGACCCATTAGAAATAAAAACAGTGCCAAAGCAAACACACACAAACACCTCCCAGATATGAGCACTGACCAAAACACGAGTTTCAAATCTTAAAATCTGCAGCAATATATTTTGCTAGGCATAGGGAAAAGCTCTTTCCCTGTGCAAAAAGAACTTACCAGATGTGGCATCTAGGAACTGATAAAAACCCTTCTATAAAATAAGATGGACACCAGGCGCGGCGGCTCACACCTGTAATCCCAGCACTTTGGGAGGCCCGAGGCAGGTGGATCACCTGAGGTTGGGAGTTCGAGAGCAGCCTGACCAACATGGAGAAACCTCATCTCTACTAAAAATACAAAATTAGCTGGGCGTGGTGGTGCATGCCTGTAATCCCAGCTACTCGGGAGGCTGAGGCAGGAGAATCGATTGAATCCAGGAGGCAGAGCTTGTGGTGAGCCGAGATCATGCCATTGCACTACAGCCTGGGCAAGAAGAGCAAAACTCTGTCCCAAAAAAAAAAAAAAAAAGATGGAAGGCCAGGCATGGTGGCTTATGCCTGTAATTCCAGAACTTTGGGAGGGTGAGACGGGCAGATCACGTGAAGCCAGGAGTTCGAGACCAGCCTGGACAGCATGGCAAAATCCTGTCTCTATTAAAAACACAAAAAATTAGCCAGGTGTGGTGGCACGTGCCCGTAATCCCAGCTACTCAGGAGGCTAAGGCATGAGAATTGCTTGAACCCAGGAGGTGGAGGCTGCAGTGAGCCAAGATGGCGCCACTGCACTCCAGCCTGGGCAAGAGAGTGAGACTCTGTCTCAAAAAAAAAAAAAAAAGAAGTAAAAGAAAATAAGAAAATAAAATGGAAAGTAGCATAGTAGGATAATCAGGACCATAGGTCTAGAGTTCAAATTCCAGCTCTGCTACTTATTGGCTGTGTGACTGTGGGAAAGTTATCTGCCTTTACTGAGGCTCAGTTTCTTCATCTATTAAATGGGGTGCTAATAGTTTTTTCACAGGCAGTTTTGAGATAGTATAAGTGAAGCCTTTCACACTGCCTGGCACATAATAGGACTGCAATAAATGGTTGCTGTTCTTTTTATAGAAGAAAGAGAGCTCACACCTGTAAGCCCAACACTGTGGGAGGCAGAGGTGCATCACTTGAGTCCAGAAGTTTAAGACCAGCCTGGGTAACATAGCGAGACCCCTGTTTCTACAAACCAAAAAAAAGCCTGGCCTGGTGAAGCACACCTAGAGTCCTAGCTACTTGGGAGGCTGAGACAGGAGGATTGCTTGAGCCCAGGAATTTAAGGCAGCTGTGCACTATGATCGTGCCTAGGAATAGCCACCGCACTCAGCCTAGGTAACACAGCAGGACCCCATCTCAAAAAAAAAAAAAAAAGGAAAAGCAGGTGAACTCGGACTGACCTCTGTTTGTAGGTCATCGCCAGATCTTTCCAATAGTTAGCTTCTTCCTCCTCAGAGCTGAAAGTCTTTCCGGAGTCCTCCATTGTGAAAACAGGGGAAGAGATCACTCTCCTTGTGGCATGGTGTCTAGCAGAGAAGATTTTAAAATGATTACCCACATCTGGTTAAATAGCTGATCCCCCCCTTTAACAGAAAAAAAATAAACTTGGCCAGGTGCGGTGGCTCACGCCTGTAATCCCAGCACTTTGGGAGGCTGAGGCGGGTGGATCGCGAGGTCAGGAGATCAAGACCATCCTGGCTAACACAGTGAAACCCTGTCTCTACTAAAAACACAAAAAATCAGCCGGGCACGGTGGCGGGCACCTGTAGTCCCAGCTACTCGGGAGGCTGAGGCAGGAGAATGGTGTGAACCCAGGAGGTGGAGCTTGCAGCGAGCTGAGATGGCACCACTGCACTCCAGCCTGGGTGATAGAGACTCTGTCTCAAAAAATAAATAAATAAATAAACAAACAAACAAACTTTATGCTGAGTTAAATGATTAAATACTGCCAAAAATCTGAAGCTAAACCCAAACAAAAGACAATCCACTCACCTGTTATATTCCCTGGGTTAACATCAAGGCTCATGTATATCCCTATGGGAATATTTACTGAGCACCTACTAAAGGACCTAGGGAGCCACATAAAATGTCTCCAAGATGCCTGCCTTCCCTAAAGGGGCCTCACGGCCTGGTGGAGGGAGCTGGGGAGTGGGCGCTGGAATGGAGATTACGCATAAAATAATTATTATAATTATTATTTGAGACAGAATCTTGCTCTATCACCCAGGCTGGAGTGCAGTGGCGTGATCTCAGCTCACTGCAACCTGCCTCCTGGGTTCAAATGATTCTTGTGCTTCAGCCTCCCCAGCAACTGGGATTACAGGCATGCGCCACCACGCCTGGCTAATTTTTTAATTTTTAGAAGACAGGGTTTCGCCATGTTGGACAGGCTGCTCTCGAACTCCTGACCTCAAGTGAACCACCCACCTCAGCCTCCCAAAGTGCTGGGATTACAGGCATGAACCACCGCACCCAAAACCCCCATGTAAATTATGATAAAACTATGTGCCTAGTGTAGCCACAGAAATGTGCACAGGATTTTGACATGCAATAAATTGCATATATTTGAGTATACACATTGGTGTGTTTTGAAATATGTATGCACCTGAAAATACATTTCTATCAGTGCCCAGGATATTTAAGAAGTTCCAAACTCAACCTGAGAGTCATGGAAGGCTTCCTAGAAGAGGTGACACATGAGGAGCATGTGAAAGAATATGAAAGAGCCATGTACAGTGGCTCACGCCTGTAATCCCAGCACATTGCGAGGCTGAGGCAGACAGATCATGAGGTCAGGAGTTTGAGACCAGCCTGGCCAATATGGTGAAACTCCGTCTCTACTAAAAAAAATACAAAAATTAGCCGGGCGTGGTGGCGGGCACCTGTACTCCCAGCTACTCAGGAGACTGAGGCGGGAGAATCGCTTGAACCTGGGAGGCGGAGGTTGCAGTGAGCCGAGATCGTGCCGTTGCACTCCAGACTGGGTGACAGAATGAGACTCCGTCTCAAAAAAAAAAAAAAAAAAAGAATATGAAAGAACTGGAAGGCAATGGTAATTGAGTAGGGGAAGAAGGAATGAGAAACAGCCAGACACTTGTAGGGGAGCTAGAGGGAGTCTGGTAGGCCTGGGTTGAAAGGTGAGGAGTGGAAGGGAACTGGACAGACTGAAATAAAGGGGCTAAGTCACAGATGGCTTTTGCAAGATGTTAAGAAACTTAGTGGCAATGGGAAACCATTGGAGGAAGTTAAGGAAGAGAGTGATGTGATATAATGGGCTTTCCTGCTTAAAAAGCTGGTCCTGGTGGCCATGGACAGGCAGAGGAAGGATAAGGCCTAAGATGGGGAGCTCCTGCAGCAATGCAAGAAAGAAAGGAAGGTGGAGGCCAGGTGCAGTGGCTCACGCCTGTAATCCCAGCACTTTGACAGGCCAAAGCAGGCAGATCGCTTGAGCCCAGGAGTTTGAGACCAGCCTGGGTAACATGGAGAAACCCTGTCTCTACTAAAAATAGAAAAATATCAGCCAGCTGTGGTGGCACATGCCTGTGTTTCCAGCTACTCAGGAGGCTGAGATAGGAGGATTACCTGAGCAAAGAAGGCAGAGGTTGCAGTGAGCCAAGATAGTGCCATTGCACTGCACCCGGGTAATGAAGTGAGATCCTATTTTAAAAAGAAAAGAGAGCTGGGCACGGTGGCTCACGCCTATAATCCCAGCACTTTGGGAGGCTGAGGCAGGTGGATCAAGAGGTCAGGAGATCGAGACTATCCTGTCTAACACGGTGAAACCCCATCTCTACTAAAAATACAAAAAAATTCGCTGGGCATGGTGGCAGGTGCCTGCAGTCCCAGCTACTCAGGAGGCTGAGGCAGGAGAATGGCGTGAACCGGGAGGCAGAGCTTACAGTGAGCCGAGATCGTGCCACTGCACTCAAGCCTGGGTGACAGAGCAAGACTCCATCTCAAAAAAAAAAAAGAAAAGAAAAGAGAAAGGAAGGTGGCCTGAATTTGAAAGTGAGAATAGGCCAGGTATAGTGGCTCACACATATAATCCCAGCACTATGGGAGGCCACTTGGGGCCAAGTGGACAAGGCAAAAGGACCACTTGGGGCCAGAAGTTCAAGACCAGCCTGGGCAACACAGCAAGACCCTACCTTGACAAAAAAAACTTTTTAAGAAATTAGACCAGTGTGGTGCAACACATCTGTAGTCCTAGCTACTCTGGAGGCTGAGGAAGGAGGATCATGTGAGTCCAGAAGTTTGAGGCTGCAGTAAACTATGATCACGGAACTCTGCACTCCAGCCTGGGCAAGAGAGTGAGACCTTGTCTAAAAAAAGAGAAAGTAGGAATGAAGATGGAGGGGATAGAAACGGACTCCAAAAATATCTAGAAGGCAAACTTAACCAGAACTTGATGAATTATGACTTTTGGGGGCAGGGGAGAGAGATAAAGGAGGTGAGGACATCTTCTGTGGCTCTACCTTAGGCAATCAGGTGCCGCCACCATCCCCATCACCAGAGATAAAGACTTCCAGAAGGTGGCTGGGTGCAGTGCCTCACATCTGTAATCCCAGCACATTGGTAGGCCAAAGCAGGTGGAATGCCTGAGCCCGGGAGTTCCAGACCATCCTGAGCAACCTGGTGAGACCCTATCTCTACAAAAAATACAAAAATTAGCTGGGCATGGTGGTGTGTCTGTAGCTCCAGCTACTCGAGAGGATGAGGGGCAAGGAGAGGTCAAGGCTGCAGTGACCCATGACCATGCCACTGTACTCCAGCCTGGGCAATAGAGCAAGATCCTGTCTCAAAAAAAAAAAAGGACTATCAAAAGGAAAACTCGGCCGGGTGCAGTGGCTCACGCCTGTAATCCCAGCACTTTGGGAGGCCAAGGCAGGTGGATCACGAGGTCAGGAGATCAAGACCATTCTGGCCAACATGGTGAAGCTCTGTCTCTATTAAGAATACAAAAAATTATCCAGGCGTGGTGGCGGGCGCCTGTAGTCCCAGCTACTCAGGAGGCTGAGGCAGGAGAATGGCTTGAACCCGGGAGGAGGAGCTTGCAGTGAGCCGAGATGGAGCCACTGCACTCCAGCCTGGGCGACAGAGCGAGACTCAAAAAAAAAAATAAAAAAGTAAAACTCCTGAATAGGTGGGTGGGTTAAGGAGAGATAACAAACCCAGTCTCAGACATTCACAGCTTGACATGTCTGTGACACACCAAGATGCAATATCGGAGCTGAAACTCAGGGTTGAAATTGGGTCAACAATATCCATTTGAAAGTCATGCATCTGTAGCTGGTTTTTCTCTTTTCCTCGTGACAATGAGAGAATCTCCTAGGGACTGTGTATGGAACAGTGAAGAATGCCAATATTGGAAAGGTAGGCAGTTTAACCAAAGGAGGCAGAGAAGAAACAGAGTGAGAGAGATGAGGAGTGAGAGAGATGAGAATCAGGAAGACTGTGCTGTCCTGGGAGTGGGTGGTTTCAAGGGAAAAAAGGGAAACATTCCAGTGTCACAAGGATGCAACAGAGAAGCAGGGAAGATAAGGGCTGGAAAATATCCACGAGGCCGAGGGAAAGTCGGTCACTGGCGGTGTGGGCAAGAAAAGTTTCTACACAGTGGAGGAGGAAAGACGAAGAACTGAGTGCAGGAGTAACTGGGAGGTGAAAGAGAGGAAGGAGATGGAATTCTGGAGAATTACCTAAAAGAAGACGAAACAAATTAGCCAACAGCTAGAGGATGTGGGTGGTAAGGGCCTTGGCTCTCAGGACTGTGAGCTGTTTCACAGCAGAGGTGAGGGAAGCAATTTTTTTTTTTAAGAGATAGGGTCTCAATCTGTCATCCCAGCTGGAGTGCAGTGACACAATCATAGCTCACTGCACCCTTGAACCCCTAGGCGGCAGTGATCCTACTGCCTCAGCCTCCTGACTAGGTGGGACTACAGGTGTACGCCACTACGCCCAGCTAATTTCTTTTTAAGAGATGGGATCTTACTATGTTGCCCAGGCTGGTCTCAAATTCCTGGGCTCAAGTGATTCTCCTGCCTTGTACTCTCAAAGCACTGGGATTATAGGTGTGAGCCACCATGCCTGGCAGGAAAGCAGACTTCTATTAACAGGTGGGCTAATGGTTTGTATACTCCCTGTTGATAGAGCCTGTCTGAATTTATTTGAGGCTCTGAGCTTGTCAAAAGGGCATGAGGCATCCAAATAAGATTGTGTCCAGGCCAGACTTAGTGGCTCGCGCCTGTAATTCCAGCACTTTGGGAGGCCGAGGCAGGCGGATCACAAGGTCAGGAGTTCGAGACCAGCCTGGTCAATATGGTGAAACCCCATCTCTACTAAAAATACAAAAATTAGGCGGGCACAGTGGCAGGCACCTGTAGTCCCAGCTACTCGGGTGGCTAAGGTAGGAGAATCGCTTGAACCCAGGAGGTGGAGGTTGCAGTGAGCCGAGATCACGCCACAGCACTCCAGCCTGACCGACAGAGAGAGACTCCGTCTCAAAAAAAAAAAAAAAAAAAAAAAAGATTGTGTCCAAGGCCAGGCACAGTGGCTCACACCTGTAATCCCAGCACTTTGGAAGGCCAAGGCAGGTGAATCACCTGAGCTCAGGAGTTTAAACCAGCCTGGCCAACACAGTGAAACCCCGTCTCTACTAAAAATATAAAAATTAGCCAGGTATGGTGGTGTGCGCCTGTAATCCCCACTACTCGGGAGGCTGAGGCGGGAGAATCACTTAAACCCGGAAGGCAGAGGTTGTAGTGAGCCAAGATCGCACCACTGCACTCCAGCCTGGGGGACAGAGTGAGACTCCCTCTCAAAAAAAAAAAAAAAAAAAGATTGTGTCCAAGGTCCCTTCCTTAAGAGAACTCAGAGGCTGGTGTGTATCCCTGAGGACAAAAACCGTCACTTTCGAAGATATAACCAACAAGCTATAGTTTTGGTTAAAACATGAAATCATTAGGCTAAACATGTAAGTGTCAACACAGACACCACTACTAACTTCTGGTGGAAGTTAGTGAGCCTCATCCAGGTTGAGCCAACGACAGAGGTGGGCCTAATTCATACAGAACCAGGAAATGCACAATTGTACCTAGATTCAAGCACAAAACTTACCGATAACTACGTTTGTTGGGACCCATATTCACATCCTTTCTCCCTCCTACTTTTTCAATCCTTTCCCTTATTCAGAGAAAGCATGCTATTTCCCGACCCACCCATCCCTCTGGGAAGCAGATTCTCTGAAAGTTTGATCAAGGCAGAAAGGCGAAATGTCATACAAAGCTGGCCAGACGTGGTGGCTCATGCCTGTAATCCCAGCACTTTGGGAGGCTGAGCCACGCAGATGACTTGAGGTCAGGAATTCAAGACCAGCTTGGCCAACATGGTAAAATCCTGTCTCCACTAAAAATAAAAAAATTAGATGGGTGTGGTGGCAGGCACCTATCATCCCAACTACTCAGGAGGCTAAGGCACAAGAATTGCTTGAACCCGGGAGGCAGAGGTTGCAGTGAGCCACGATCATACCACTGCACTCCAGCCTGGGCAACAGAGCAAGACTCCATTTCAAAAACATACAAACAAAAAATAAATAAATGTCATACAAAGCTAATGATTTGTAGTTTTTTCTGTTTGTTTTTTCCAGATGTGCATTCATTTTTCCATCCTCTGTGACAGCACAATATTCCCTTGGAAGAATACCCTACTCATTTCATGAGTTCAGAGGGATCTGACATCATCCTCTGCATCTGGGAAGAGGCATATGCCTACTCATGTCCTTAGTGATCAGCTCACAGGTGGGCCTAACCCATGATAAGCCAGTGACAGAGGTGGGCCTAATTCATGCAGAACCAGTGACAGGGTAAGCCTCACCCATATTGAGCCAATGACAGGTGGGCCTAATTCACGCAGAACCAATGATAGGGTAAGCCTAACCCATGCTCAGCCAATGACAGAGATGGGCCTAATTCACACAGAACCAATGACTGGGTGAGCCTAACCCCCATGCTCAGCCAGTGACAGGTATGGATCTAATCCATGCTGAGCCAATGACTGGCTTAAGGATGGGCCTAATCCATACAGAGCCAGTGAGGGCCCAGGTCCAGACCTTTTGCACAGCTGTCAAAAATGAAACTCTCTTTCCACTAGGGTTGGTAAGGTAAGCCTCAAGCTGGAGGTAAGCCTGAAACTGCCGGTGGTCATCTTGCTATCACAAGGGGGAGCCTGCCTGAGACTGAAGCCAAAACGGAGGAAAGCAGGGCCAAGGGATGGAGAGCCTGGGTCCTGACAATATCATTTGAACACCTAGATGCAGCCACACCTGATTTAAGGTTATGAGATAATCAATTCCTTGTCTTGGTTATACCAGTTGGGGTTCGATTTCTGCCACGCAGGAATCCTAATGAATGCATGGAGTCAATGACCTTACTTGCTCAGTCAAAAGGGTAGAGTGGTGCCTGGCGCAATGGCTCATGCCTGTAATCCCAGCCCTTTGTGAGGCCGAAGCAGACAGATCACCTGAGGTCAGGAGTTTGAGACCAGCCTGGGCAACATGGTGAAACCCCGTGTCTACTAAAAAAAAAAACAAAAACAAAAATTAAACGGGCACGGTGGTGCGCGCCTGTAGTCCCAGCTACTCAGAAGGCTGAAGCAGGAAAAATCATTTAAGCCTGAGAAGCGGAGGCTGCAGTGAGCCAAGATCACTGCACTCCAGCCTTCTAGCCTGGGCGACAGAACAAGAGCCCAACTCAAAAAAATAAAAAGGGGGTAGAGTGTTAATAACAGTCATTAACAAAGCCAGAAGCAGCATAAACCTAGGCCAAGGAGTCCCTGCTCAAACCATAAGCTCTAATGAGCCCAGGTATCACGTAATATGTGGTCATCAAACCAATTCTATAGCAACAATAGCCCAGGGCCAAGGCATCTATCAATGAGCACTGTGTGGCCATTAAGACATTGGTGGCTGGGTGCGTTGGCTCATGCCTGTAATCCCAACATTTTGGGAAGCCAAGGCGGGTGGTTCACCTGAGGTCAGGAGTTCGAGACCAGCCTGGCCAACATGGTGAAACTCCATCTCTACTAAAAATACAAGAAATTAGCCAGGCGTGGTGGCAGGCACATGTAATCCCATCTACTTGGGAGACTGAGGCAGGAGAATCGCTTGAACCCAGGAGGCAGAGGTTGCAGTGAGCCAAGATCGCGCCATTGCACTCCAACCTGGACAAGACTGAAACTCTGCCTCAAAAAAAAAAAAAAAAAAAAGACATTGGTGATCCTATTGAGGGCAGTCTCAGTCCTGTGGTATGGAAGGTTGTCAGCATACAATAAAGTACGGAAGTGAGGAACCAGGAACAACAAAAGCAGACTGACTCCTCCAGAGCTTTGGAAAAAGATGTGCAAGATCCAATGTGATCAGGCCCCTGCATAGTTTTCTACACATTTCCTACCCTACCACCTCTCATTCACTTATGTCCCAGCCACACTGCCTTCTTTCTCTTCCTTGAACACCCAAGCCTGGCAGGGTGCCGTGGTTCATGCCTGTAATCCCGATACTTTGGGAGGCCACGGTGGGTAGATCACTTGAAGCCGGGAGTTCGAGACCAGCCTAGCCAACATGGTGAAACCCCATCTCTGCTAAAAATACAAAAATTAGCTGGGCATGGTGGCGCATGCCTGTAATCCCATCTACTCAGGAGGCTGAAACAGAAGAATCTCTTGAACCCGGGAGGCGGAGGTTCCAGTGAGCAGAGATCCTGCCACTGCACTCCAGCCTGGGTGACAGAGCAAGACTCCGTCTCAAAAAAAGAAAAGAGTAATAATAATAATAATAATAATAATAAAAGAAAAGAGCTTCTTAAAACACTGTTATCTTGGCCAGGAAGGTTTAAAAACTTAATCCTCAGGAAAGAAATGAATCCGAGATGTTTTAGGAGGTGCGTCTATTGTGGGGCAGGTTCTAATTACAACGGGCAGATGGGAGGGATCTGGTTTTGGATTTCAAGGACTGAGGAGAAACTAAGCAGAGAACTGGATTTATATCACAGCCTGCAAAATCTTTCACTCCAACCAAGAGACAAAAACCACAGGAACAGCATTTCAACCAAAAACTCTTACATTTTAAAAACAATCCTTACGGAAGAGGGATGCTGGAGGCAAAGAAGGAAGAAGTAACAGCTGCACTTCACTTTTATCATAAAACAGCAATCTTAAAAGTATAAGATTTTTGCCTTTGCCATTCAAAAATGTCAGAGAGAGGCCGGGCACAATGGCTCATGCCTGTAATCCCAGCACTTTGGCAGACTGAGGTGAGCAGATTGCTTGAGCCTAGGAGTTTGAGACCAGCACAAGGTGAAACCCCATCTCTACTAAAAATACACAAATCAGCAGGACGTCACGATGCACGCCTGTAGTCCCAGCACTTTGGGAGGCCGAGGCAGGTGGATTGCTTGGGCCCAGGAGTTTGAGACCAGCCTGGGCAACGTGGTGAAACCCCGTCTCTACTAGAAACACAAAAATTAGCCAGGCGTGGTAGAGCGCACCTATAATCCCAGCTACTTGGGTGGCTGAGACACAAGAATTGCTTGAACCCAGAGGCAGAGGTTGCAGTGAGCAGAGATTGTACCACTGCACTCCAGCCTGGGCACAAGAGCAAGACTCTGTCTCAAAAAATAAATAAACAACATGAAAATGTCAGAAAGTTCTATTGCACTACTCTCTGTGGCGGAAAGCAGGCAAGATGACTTGTAAGGGTTCTCTTATTTTATCAGCATTAAGTACTGAATTTGACCTTCTGTTTGCTGTGTGCTAGACACTTCAAAAATTGTTTGCAAACATTATCCTCTCTAAGCTGTGCGACTGTAAGAGATGGCTAAACAGGACAACCACTCTGTTTCTTGGAAGCAGATACACCGTATGCTTTGGCCATCTCTAAACATGCATGTGAGCAGCAGAGGCAAACTAGATCCAAGTTCAAGGGGTCTTTGCATTCAAGTCCAAGGCTTCCCAGGGGTTGCAAACTGACTGACTGCAGATCAGATTCACTTGTTTCATTTGGTCCACAGTCTTTTTTTTTTTTTTTTTTTTTTTGAGTCGGAATCTCTTTCTCTGTTGCCCAGGCTGGAGGGCAGTGGTGTGATCTCAGCTCACTGCAACCTCTGCCTCGCAGGTTCAAGCGATTCTCCTACCTCAGCCTCCCCAGTGGCTTGGAATACAGGCGCACACCACTACGCCTGGCTAATTTTTTGTATTTTTAGGAGAGATGGGGTTTCGCCATGTTGGCCAGGCTGGTCTCAAACTCCTGACCTCAGGTGATCTGCCCACCTAGGCCTCCCAAAGTGCTGGGATTACAGGTGTGAGCCATCGTGCCTGGCCCTCACATAGTGTTTTAAAAGGCACTGTAATAGGCAAGTGTTAATGCCTAGTCTCAGTATATACAACTTTGCACCTGCTATCTTAAAAACGGATCCCACATGCATTTATTTCATCTGTGTGCCACTAACCTGCGTTCTTAATACACCACCACACCATCATGCCCCAGGGACAAATCTGATGGGATCATGCAAGGAACAACGACGAACTAGGACCCAGTGGTACAAAAAGTATCTATTTTGCACAACGGAGATCTATGCCTCCTTCAAAAATTTGTTTCCAGCCGGGTGTGGTGGCTCACACCTGTAATCCCAGCACTTTGGGAGGGTGAAGCAGGCAGATCACTTGAGCTCAGGAGTTAGAGACCAGCCTGGGCAACGTGGTGAAACCCCATCTCTACCAAAAATACAAAAAATTAGCCAGGTGTGATGATGCACACCTGTGGTCCCAGCTACTCAGGAGGCTGAGGTGGGGGGATCACTTGAGCATGGGAAGCGGCTGTT
The DNA here is from genome assembly GCF_006542625.1 of Nomascus leucogenys. Classification (NCBI taxonomy): domain Eukaryota; kingdom Metazoa; phylum Chordata; class Mammalia; order Primates; family Hylobatidae; genus Nomascus; species Nomascus leucogenys. Next base: position 87,902,460 of record NC_044398.1, read on the forward strand.
GCAGTGAGCCAAGATCTCCCCACAGCACTCCAGCCTGTGTGACAGAGCGAGACCCCATCTCAAAAAAAAAAAAAAAAAAAAAAATTGTTTCCACATGCTTTTTTTTTTTTTTTTCTGCATGTTTTACATGATTAAAGCTAACAAAAAAGTCTGCAAATGCACTCGAGACACACACCTCTGATTTTAAAACTCTGGAAAAAAGCAAAGCAATCTCTTTCAGCTTTCCTCTAAGAGAAGAAAGCCAGCACTGCTAGTCAGGAGCAATAAACATACAGAAACCATCAATAATTAACTCAACACCCTTCTCCAACCCCACTCCGTATCCTTCCCAATCAAAACAAACAGAAGAGCAGGAGGGAAGAGAAAGAAGCTGCCAAATGTCCACACATGCTCCGACAGCCAGGATGCAGGCTTTGCATTTTGCAGAAGTGACATCACTGGGGCAACATCAGTCAAGAGTCAGCAAGCCTGGCTTCTGTCTTTGTGCTTTCCAAGTTTATAATGATCAACCTACAAAAATACTTAGGCAGGCAAGGACCCATGTTCAAAGATGCACACCATCATTCACTAATGTGGAAAACTGGAAACCTCAACGTCAACAGAGGACTGAATGGAAAACAATGCAGTTGTTAAGAACTGTATGGACTAATATGGAAGAAAGCTCAGGATATGTTAAAAATGGGTGCCCATTTTTGTTTATTTCCCTCTGCACACAAAATAGAAAAGGGTCTGGAGGATGCACCAGAATGGGGGTAAAGCAAGCCCCGTGGATTTGTACCTGACACCTTGCTTTAACGTAAACTACATACACATATATACAGTAAGCATAGATTGCTTTAGAGATTTTAAAAAGCTTAGGCCAGGCGCCGTGGCTCTCTCCCACCCCGGCACTTTGGGAGGCTGAGGCAGAAGGATCGCTTGAGCCCAGGAGTTCGAGACCAGCCTGGGCAACATAGTGAGACCCCTATCTCTACAAAAAAATTTTAAAAATTAGCCAAGCAGGCCGGGCGTGGTGGCTCACGCTTGTAATCCCAGCACTTTGGGAGGCCGAGGCGGGTGGATAACGAGGTCAGGAGATCGAGACGACGGTGAAACCCCGTCTCTACTAAAAATACAAAAAAAAAAAAAAAATTAGCCGGGCATGGTGGCGGGCGCCTGTAGTCCCAGCTACTCAGAGAGGCTGAGGCAGGAGAATGGCATGAACCCGGGAGGCGGAGCTTGCAGTGAGCCGAGACTGCACCACTGCACTCCAGCCTGGGCGACAGAGTGAGACTCCGTCTCAAAAAAAAAAAAAAAAAAAAAAAAAAAAAAAAAATTAGCCAAGCATGGTGGCACGTGCTTTTAGTCCCAGCTACTTGGGAGGCTCAGGCAGGAGGAGTGCTTGAGCCTGAGAGGTCGAGACAAAAAATAAAATAGCTATTGTTCCAGGATAATTTAATTCTACTGAACCAAGTGCCAGGGAAAGAATTTTTCCTACTGTGGTTTTGCCTCCTCCATCCCTTTTCCAACATTTCTTGAACACCTACTAAGTGCTGGGCACTGCTGACGGAGGCAGACAAAAAGCACCTACATCCATTGCACGAGGTGCACATGTAGTACTAGCTGCAGGCACAAACTTTCTGTACACAGGAATGCTCATGTTAGGAAATTACCTTGTGAGGAAAAGGAGTGTCATTTCTCGGCTCACACATTCTAAGGCAAAAGAACACACTTTGGGCTGTGTGCAGTGGCTCATGCCTGTAAGTAATCTCAGCACTGTGGGAGGCCAAGGCAGGAGGACTGCTTGAGCTCAGCAATTTGAGACCAGCCTGGGCAACAAAGCAAGATTCTGCCTCTACATAAAAAAATAATAATAATGATAGGGTCGGGTCAGTGGCTCAACTTTGGGAGGCTGAGGCGGGCAGATCACAAGGTCAGAAGTTTGAGACCAGCCTGGCCGATATGGTGAAACCCCATCTCTACTAAGAATTAGCTGGGCATGGTGGCATGCACCTGTAATCCCAGCTACTCAGGAGGGTGAGGCAGAAAAATCACTTGAACCCAGAAGGTTGAGGTTGCAGTGAGCCGAGATCGCGCCACTGCACTCCAGCCTGGGCAACAGAGCAAGACTCCGTCTCAAAATAAATAAATAAATAAATATAGTAATAAATAACACACTTTGGAAACAAAAATAACATCCTAACAGAGTAAGTGAAGTTAACAAACTGCTATCCAACATGGAATAAAATATATGAATCAAAGGCCCCTGAGACTTCAGCGGCACAGATCATCTGCATTTAATCCTACACAAAACACATACTAAGAGGAAAGGCTCAAAATGGGTTGTAGGCCGGCACGGTGGCTCACGCCCAGCACTTTGGGAGGCCGAGGCGGGCAGATCATGAGGTCAGGACATCGAGACCATCCTGGCTAACACGGTGAAACCCCATCTCTACTAAAAATACAAAAAATTAGCCAGGCGTGGTGGCACGCACCTGTAGTCCCAGCTACTCCAGAGGCTGAGGCAGGAGAATCGCTTGAACCCGGGAAGCGGAGGCTGCAGTGAGCCAAGATCGCACCACTGCACTCCAACCTGGGCAACAGAGTGAGACTCTGTCTCAAAAAAAAAAAACAACAAAAAAACAAAAACGGGTTGTATACCAACGAGGTGATGGAGGCTGGGGTGGTTGGGTAACAAGAGGCTTTGGGGAGTAGCTGGGATCTAATTAATCTTCAAAACACCCGACCCATGTCCTAAAATGCCATCCTATCCTAGAATACACTATAACAAAACTAAAAATGATGAACCTGCCTAGGTCGTGCTGCAAAGGCCTTTTCTTTAGAAAGTTAAAAGGGGCCTGAGGCTCAAAGTAGAAATTAAGAGGCACAACCTGGTAGTAACCACGGGCAATCAAGGAAGCTCAGGCCCTCCGGGGGCAGAAAGCCTGACATGGCTCGGAGAAGATAAAGTCGCCTCCCCAAAAGCGGTGTCAAGGTGACAGCGGGGTTTCCCAGGATCTCAGAGACTCAGGTGAGCCCAGCCATCATTCAAGCTGCGGAATAAGCATTTTCGTCCTTTACCCAATCCCTCCCCAATGTGCTGTCGAAGAAACCTGAACCGTCCAGCGGCAGAGACGGGAGCAAAGCGGAGAGGAGACTGCCCCAAACATGGTCCCGGAGGGAGGGAGCGGGGTGGGTTTTTGGAAAGAGGCCTGCAGGGCCGGGACAGTGGGTGTGAGGGCAGGGGCAGCGCTGCAATCGGGGGGTCTGGGGTCGCAGGGAAGGGGGTGGCAGGATGGAGGGGTAGGAGAGAGAGAGAAAAGAAACGAGGAGCATCTAGGAGAGTATGAGAGGGAGGAAGAGAAGAAAGAGGATGGAGCCTGGCAGCGGAGTTTGGGGACGGGCAAGACTGAACCACCCAGGAAGTCCCGGAAGGAGGAGAGGGCAACGGGGTGGGAGAAAGACCAGCGCAGAAAGAGAAACAAAGTTGCCAAGGGCGAGGGGCAGGCGCGAGGGACGCACGGGTGGCAAGGCACTCAGTGCCTAACTTTTTAGGACGGGAGGCTCCAGGGAGTAGGGACTTTGGAGCCCGGGGAGCGGGGAAGTCCAGGCGGCCGGGAAGCGACGCGCAAGCTAGGGGCGTGGGGGTCCCTGCCAGGCAGTGGCCCGGGGTCCCGGGGTCCCGGGGCGGGGCAGAGGAGCTTTTCAGCCGCGGTGGAGGTCCCCGGACAGCCACCCGGACCCCAGCCCCGCGCAGCCCCGCACTTACCCGAGCAGAGGCAGCCAGGACAAGGCGGCGGCGGCGGCAGCGGCAGCAAAGGCTGCGAGGGGCGGTGCGGCCTCGGCCCTCCGGACCCCGCCCCCGCCCCGGCGCCCGCGGTCGGCGCCGCCCATTGGCTGCTGCTCCACGGTACCGCGTCCGCCTCGGCCAATCAGCGCAGAGCAGCGTCTTTGGAAACTTTTTTCCCAAGCTGGGCGCGGCGCGGCCAAGCGGCGGAGGCCCCTGGCCGGAGGGGACTTGGGAGGCGCCGACTGCTGGGCGCTGGGCTGGGGCGCTCGGGCGGGCCTTGGAGATGCTGCAGGACGCTGCCTGGACACCCGGGAAACGCGTTTGGGCTTGAGGGCCGCGCATTTCAGGAAAATACGCCGGCCTCTCCTTCACTCCGACTGCATTTTCCCATTCTTGCACTTTCTCCAAATCAGAAGGAAAGACAAAGATTCAGGCCCACTGAAGCTAGCGGTGCCCCGTGCCCTTCCTACTCCTTTACACCGAAAGTAGAATCTTCAGCATCATTATCTTCTCCAGAGGCAGGAGAAGGTAGTGCACCAGAATTTGGTCATAAGCTTGGCTTTGAGTCCTAGCTGTGCCCCTTACTACCTGTGTGATCTTGGGAAAGTTGTTTAGCCTCTATGACTCTGTTTCCCCATCTATAAAACGCCATTATGGGTCTGGCGCGGTGGTCACTTTGGGAGGCCGAAGGCGGATCACGAGGTCAGGAGTTCGAGACCAGCCTGGCCAAGATGGTGAAACCCCATCTCTACTAAAGATACAAAAAATTAGCCAGATGTGGTGGCACGCACCTGTAATCCCAGCTACTCAGGAGGCTGAGGCAGGAGAATCGCGGGAACCCGGGAGGTGGAGGTTGCACTGAGCCGAGATCACACCACTGCACTCTAGCCTAGGCGGCAGGGCAAGAGTCCATCTTAAAGAACAAACCAAAAAAAAAAAAAAAAACGACATTATGCAGAGGACTAAATGACTTAACAGCATTTGTAAAAACGTTTAGAACAGAAATTTGAACATAGTAAGTATAATATATGTATTTGTTAAATGATCTTGATTTTATTTATTTTGAGATGAAGTCTCCCTCTGTCTCCCAGGCCGGAATGCAGTGGCGTGATCTCCACTCACTGCAACCTCCGCCTTCTGAGTTCAAGCAGTTCTCCTGCTTCAGCCTCCCAGTAGCTGGGATTACAGGCCCGCATCACCACACCTGGCTAATTTTTGTATTTTTAGTAGAGATGGGGTTTCACCATGTTGGCCAGGCTGGTCTCGAACTCCTGACCTCAGGTGATCCACCCACCTTGGCCTCCCAAAGTGCTGGGATTACAGGCGTGAGCCACCGCACCCTGCCTGATGATCATGGTTTCTAAATGGCTGTGTGTGCCACGCACAATTCTCACAGCAACCCTAATTGTTCACTAACAAATTAAAATTAAAAAATAATTTTTTTCTTTTTTTTTTTTTTTGAGACAGTTTCCCTCTTGTTGCCCAGGCTGGAGTGCAATGGTGCCATCCCGGCTCACTGCAACCTCCGCCTCCCGGGTTCAAGCGATTCTCTTGCCTCAGTCTCCCTAGTAGCTGGGATTACAGGCGCCCATCACCACGCCCAGCTAATTTTTTGTGTTTTTAGTAGAGACACGGTTACACTATGTTGGCCAGGTTGGTTTCGAACTCCTGACCTCAGGCGATACACCTCAGCCTCCCAAAGTGCTGAGATTACAGGCGTGAGCCATGTAACTCAGAAGGCAGAGGTTGCAGTGAGTGGAGATCACACCACTGCATTCCAGCCTGGGAGACAGAGGGAGACTTCATCTCAAAATAAATAAATAAATAAAATCAAGCCACCATGCTTAGCTTGAGTTTTTTTTTCTTTATTTTCTTGTAAAACATCCTGTCATAACATGTTCATTAACAAATATCGAACGTTCTGTTTAGTGGGTACAAAAATAGAGTTAGAATGAATAAGATCTAGTATTTGGGAGCACAACAGGGTGACTACAGTCCACAACAATGTATTGTATATTTTAAAATAACTAAAGGAGTATAATTGGAGTGCTTGTAACACAAAGAAAGGATAAATGCTTGAGGTGATGGACACCATCTACCCTGATGTGATTATGATGCATTGTATGCCTGTATCAAAATATCTCATGTACCCCATAAACACCTACTGTGTACCCATAAAAACTAAAAATATATATATATTATCAAGCATTTTTTTTTTTGAGATAGAGTCTCACCCTGTGACATAGGCTGGAGTGCAGTGGCATAATCACTGCTCACTGCATCCTGGATGTCCCAGGCTCAAGCAATCCTCCCACCTCATCCTCCGGAGTAGCTGGGACCACAGGTGTGCACCACCACACCCAGCTAATTTTTAGATTTTTTTGTAGAGACATAGATCTCACCATGTTGCCCAGGCTGGTCTCGAACTCCTGGGCTCAAGTGATCCTCCTGCCTCAGCTTCCCTCCCAAAGTGCTGGGATTATAGGCATGAACCACAGCACCCGGCATTATGAGCATTCTTCTGTACAGTGCACCCTTACAGCACAGTGAATACAGTCAAAGTACCTGTCCTCAAAGGGCTTATATTGCTAAGAGAGAAACACACTAAATCTATAAGCAGAAAAAGTAGCGTCATTTCAGATATCAATAAGTGCTATGACTAAGGCAAGCTCATTTGATACAAAGGGCTGGGAGGGGTCACTTCAGATACTATAGTCAGGGAAGGCCACTGTAGAGAGGAGACCATGCAATTGAACCACAGATGATGAACCACAGGAAAGCATTTTATTGTATCCATGTTAAAGATGAGAAAATAAAGGTGCAGGAAGTTAATTGAGTTGCCTGAGGTCTTACAACTAGTAATTAACAAATCAGGCCTCAGAGCTGGCTTTGACTCCTAAACCCTCCTTCTTCAGCACTATGCTAGAGGCAAATAGATCTTAGCTATTACAGGGTCTCCCACCCCACTCCTGCCTTCATGCTATGCTTAGAACAGCCTTTCTCAAATTCTACTTTGGACTCCTTGCTAATTCCTAAAAACTGTTTAGAGGCACAAAGGGGAACCCCACCACCTATCAACAGGTTTAAGGAAAGTACCAAATGTCTTTCAGGAAACTTCCCATACATTAATGAATCATTTACATCCTGCTTCACACTTTACTATGTCTGATGCCTTCTCCCTTGGAATTTTATTTTATTTTGAGACAGAGTCTCACTCTGTTGTTGCCCAGGCTGGAGTGCAGTGCTACAATCTCGGCTCACTGCAACCTCCGCCTCCCGGGTTCAAGCGATTCTCCTGCCTCAGCCTCTCAAGTAGCTGGGATTACAGGTGTTCACCACCATGCCCAGCTAATTTTTCTATTTTAGTAGAGGCGGGGTTTCACCATGTTGGCCAGGCTGGTTTTGAACTCCTGACCTAAAGTGCTCCACCCGCCTCAGCCTCCAAAAGTGCTGGGATTACAGGCATGAGCCACCACACCAAGCCTCCCCTTAGGAATTTTATTACTTACTTATTTATTGAGATGGAATCTCACTCTGTCGCCCAGGCTAGAGTGCAGTGGTGGGATCTCGGCTCATTGTAACCTCCACCTCCTGGTTCAAGCGATTCTCCTGCCTCAGCCTCCCAAGTAGCTGGTATTATCCCCCGCTTGGATTTTTTTTTTTTTTTAAGGAGTCTCGCTCTGTTGCCCAGGCTGGAGTACAGTGGCACGATCTCGGCTCACTGCAACCCCCTTCCTCCTGGGTTCAAGCAGTTCTCCTGCCTCAGATTCCTGAGTAGCTGGGATTACAGGTGTGCCCCACCACGTCCAGCTGATTTTGTATTTTTAGTAGAGACAGGGTTTCACCATGTTGGCCAGGCTGGTCTCAAACTCCTGACCTCAAGTGATTCACCTGCCTCTGCCTCCCAAAGTGCTGGGATTACAGGTGTGAGCCACTGCGCCTGACCCCCTCGGAATTTTATTTGGCCCTAACCGCTCTGTGAAGTTTCTGGACAGGAACTAATCACCTCAGCTTACAGAGAAACCGAAGCACAAACTGATGAGGTACTGGTGTTGCCTAAATGGCTTTGATCAAGGTATTTAAACTAGTTGGCTCTCCATTTCCCAAATTTTCCATAAAGAAAAAAGAGAGGGCATTGAAATAGTAATCCTTAAAGTCTTATTTGGGAACAACATTTAGAGAAATAGGTTTGTCATTGGGTAAAACCTTAAAAATGAAAGGAAAATTTTGGTGTACTTTTAAAATATTTTTCTCGTTCTTTTTAAACTCAGTTTGTTTTCCTTGTAGCTTTGGAATATCGCTGAGTAGATAACTCAATTTAACTTCCTTAGGTCCTTCCATGATCATTTATTAATTCAAACCACTGAACCTAACACAGGCACAAGATTGGCTTCTGGGGAGAAATTCCTTTAATAACAGCTTGGTTAGCTGAAAAGCTGAATTGCATGTAAAGTAGCTACTTAAATAGCACACAAAAGTCTTTCAGTTTTAATAAATGTGAAGATTATAATTTGGACAAGGGAAAAACTGAAAGTTACCTGTACTCTCTAAAGTTTTCCCAGCAAAGAAACAAGAATACAATTAATAGAGGATATATACTTAAAATATATCTTAAGAGAAAATTTATGTATTTTGATTCATAATTGTCTCCTTCTAAGGGCTAGTATACTTTGCTTAGGCTCCCAGTCTTTAGAAAGCAGCAATAAAATTACATTTCTTTTAAAAGTATTTGTAATTCAGACTTTTATTAGCCTTCCACTTAATACGACTATTTTGTTTAAAAAAATTTTTTTAATAGAAACAAGTGTCACGCCATTTTGCTCAGGCTGGTTTTAAACACCGAGCCTCAAGGGGTCCTCCTGTCTCAGTCTCCCAAAGTGCTGGGATTACGACATGAGTCACCATGCCCCGCCCATTTTTAATCACTACATTTACTTGTTGTGACCAGTTACAGCTTTGGACTCGAAAGAATGCCAAGCTAAGTCAAACAAAATGCGTCTGCTTGGTAAAAAGCAATCTAAGAGAAAAATATACATATAAAGAAAATGTGGTCAGGCTCGTTGGCTCAGCCCTGTAATCCTAAAGAGGCCGAGGCGGGAGGATCACTTGAGGCTAGGAGTTCGAGACCAGCCTGGCCAACATGGCACTATCCCATCTCTACTAAAAACACAAAAATTAGCCGGGCATGGTGGTGGGCGCCTGTAATCCTAGCTACTCAGGAGGCTGAGGCACGAGAATCGGTTAAACCTGGGAGGCAGAGGTTGCAGTGAGCCAAGATCCTGCCACTGCACTCCAGCCTGGGCAATAAAGCAAGACTTGGTCTCAAAAAAAAGAAAAAAGTAAAAAGGAAATGTGTCTGCATTCTTTTATGTTTTCTGGCTAAAAACTATTTTTTAAAAAAAGCAATTAGAAACCCACAATTACCTTCTTAAGATTTTTAGTTAACATGGCTTGTGTTGAAACATACTCAACTGAAATAAAATGGGGAAAAAACACCTCTGAAGAGTAGCATATTTGTTTGGTACTTTGAAAAAAGCCAAAACGCTAGAAACGGGTTTTTCATCTATTCTAATCTCCACTTGGAAAATACTAGCTATACACAGACACAATGAAGATTTTTTTCTTTTTCTTTTCTAAATAGTGATACGGGTTCACTGTTTCCCAGTCTAGTCTCAAATTTGTAGGCTCAAGAGATCCTCGCTCCGTAGCCTCTCAAAGTATTGGGATTACAGGCCTGAGCCACTGCGCCCGGCCCACAGTCAAGATTTAGTCAGCAGTAATAAATACCTACGCAGGGAGAGGATGTGTGCTTGTCATCTGCCTTCTGGAAAATTAAATACAGGCACAAAAGATTCTTCAGCTACATGTCTGATCCAGCCCTCCACAATACCCGTCTACAAGGATGTTTACAGGGATGTGTTAATCCCCACGTAATGGGGATTGCCTATTGAAATAACCTCCCAGTAAGAATTTCTTTGGGGAAAATATTCTCGTGTGGCAATTTCGACTTACCGATTCTTTTGCAAAGTCAACCTGTTTCTGGGCAAACTTTAAAAATAAACTTCTAAGGTAGCATTCAGCTAGCAGCTAGCACATCCTAAATTGTGTCTAGATCTAATTTACACAATATGTGCTTTGCTTTTCTCCTAATTTGCAACAGAAAATAGTAATCAGCTGGTAGTTTCAGAAATCACCCTTTTGCTGAATCTTAAAATTTTTTTTATTCCAGGGAAACGTGAAGATTGTGGGGCCCTATTTTTTTTTTTTTTTTAAAGCAAACCACACAGCATATCTGGCCACCTAAAACACAAAGTGTTTGAAACTAACCATAAGATCTCCTTTCTGCTTGCCCAACCTGTCACTGGAAACGCAGTATTCATTTGTAACCAGCTTTGGAGCAGAGCTTTTAAAAATAACGTTTTCTTGCTGCAGTACCCCAAAATCTCTTGATTCTTGGTGGCAGTGTCCAGTTGAGTCTTTCCACACACTGTATTTTTGCCAGCTGGCTCGCAACTTTGCGAGAACTCCGAGGGACCTCGCAGGAAGCCGGGTTGGCAGTTATTTTTTTCTCCACTTGCCACTAGGTTGCACTAGATTTAGGATGCTGGGGAATATGCGCCATTCAATTTTTAAAAATAAAGTAGGACCATCATGTGACGAGACCCGAGAGAGGAAAAAAAAAAAGCCGAAGATATCGGGTTTTTCATTGAAATCACGTTCAAATCGCCTTCCCTCCAAAGCCTGAAAGAGCTGAATTCTATTAAATCCTGGTTGGCAGGTTTTTTCCTCGGGTCCACGTCACGAGCTCCCACTCTCCGCTTCAAGGTTCCTTTCGACTCCACAACGTGAAGCCAGGGGGAAGGCCTCCTTAAACTGGGGGTTTTCGCCAAAAAAGCCAGGGTCACCCCCCGGGAAAGTCCCTATTTAGGGGTTTATCGGGAGGGGACTGAGCCTGACGAGGCTGCAGGGCCGCGAGGCCCCGCCCCCCCCGGGGTTCCCAGCATGCCCCGCGCGGACAGGACGCGGCGGCGGAGGCTGGGCGAGGAAGGGGCGGGGCGAAGAGGAGAGAAGGGCGTCGGTTTTGCGACAGGGGCGGGGCGGGGCGGAAGCGGAAGTGGAGGGTGCGCTTGGCGGCGGCGGCGGGAGCTGCGGAGTCGGGAATCAAAACAAAGGGCCTGGGGGGGCGGGGGGAAGGCGGCGGGGCCGGAATGTGAGCGGAGGTGGAGCCGGCGGCAGAGGTGAGTTTGCAGACAGCCGTGCGACCAGACCCCGGCAGGCTCTGCTCCCAGGCCAGCGGGGCGGGACGGAGGACAGTGCCCCCTCTTTCCCCGCCTATTGCTGGTGGGATGGTGGTGGAGGGGGGAGGTTGGCTAACTGGGACGCGCCAGTTGGGCACCCCCACGAAAGAGTTGGCTTGTCTCCCTTTCGGGTCCATTCACTACTGTCACTGCTGGCGCCGCTGTTCCCCTTCGAGGGTATTTGGCTCCCCGCCTGCCCCTGTCTGACCCCTGGTGGGGCCCTCCAGGAGTGAAGTGCACAGCTGGAAGGTTAAGAGAGAAGGAAAGGGGCGGGTGTTTTTGCAACGCACTCCCCTCTCCCTGGCCGTTTTGCATTCTCCTCGGCCTTTTAGCAACCCATAGGGTGTAGTCTCAGGGTTGACGGACAGTGTCTAGGGCTTCAGCCACTCTCACTAGTAGTTGTAACGCGACCTCGTGATACACCTTTTAGAGTTTCTCAAGCACCTTTCCGGTATTACCAAGAGCTGTCCAATTGCATTTGTATCTTTTGGACTTCTCTGAGCGGTAAATATTCTTCTGTTTTGCATATCGGTGTATTGAAACCTAAACTGTTTTCCTATTTATTAAGCTTTATTCGTTCAACAGTTATTTATTAAAATATGCCAGGCATTGTACTAAGGACTGGAGATGGAATAGTGAATAAGAAAACATAGTCTCTGCTGTCATGGAATTTATATTCTAAATGGGAGAGAAAGATAATAAAATAAGCTAAAAAGGCCGTTTTGGACAGAAGAGCTATGGGGGAGAAAACGATAATGGGATGGGGTGGTGCGGGGTCAAGGACTAGACTGGGTGCTAAGGAAACAACATTTGCCAAATGTTCCCCGTGGATTATCTCATGTAATCCAAACGACGGCCTTGTAAGGTGGTTTCTATTATTATCACACCCATTTTAGAGATGGGATCTGAGGTTCAGAGAGGTTGTGAGTTGTCCAAAGCTGCACCGCAGTCGAATTGGAGACCAAAATGCAGACGGTCGACAGAGCCTATGCCCTCCTCACTGAAATTGCTCAAAAGACTTGGAGAGAGTGACAGAAAGGAGACTGTCGCTCAAGTCAAACAGAACCTGCTTTTGGCTACCTAAGTTGCTTCGTGGATAATATTTGGGAAATTTTCAGGGTGCAGGCACCTGAAAGTTTTTACTTTTAATCGCTTGTATTGAGCAGTATTGAAGGCACCTTGATGTAGTGGAAAGGGGGTGAACAAACCTAATTTTGTGTCAGGCTCGCTACAAAACTTCATTAAGTTTCTTCTTCTTCTGCAAAAATGTAGCTAATTTCTCCCTTGTCTATTTCACAGAATTATTGCGAAAATTATATAAGAGGATCCCACCATCTGGGTTTTTTTCATCATTATATTCCTTGTGCCAAGCACAGGCCTGCTGCATAGTAGATACTAAGTAAATATTTGCTGAATGAAGACATAAGTAATGTTAAGTGAAAATACCTTGTAAACTAGATTATACTGTGAATGTTAGCTCACTTTCAGGATGTGGCTTTGAAAAAGTTTGAGAGAATGTTTAAGTTATGAACACCGTGAATATCACAGATTCTTATGATTTTGAGAGGAGCTTTTTGGGGGACATAAAACCTGCATCTAATAGGAAAGACAAGAATCGTGATTTACTATCAGTGGTAGCAGTTAAATCCATCCCTGTCTCCAAATTAACCACTCCCAATAGTGTGTAGTAGGTAATGTTTACTTTGCATTTACAGAATACGGAGCATTTTGGTTGGCACAGGAGATACAGTGGTGAAAATAGACAGTGGGGTTCGTTTATCTAATTTTTTTTCTCTGTAATGCAGTGGCAGGGGAGAAATTACCCACATTTTGCATAGGAGGAAACAGAAACTTTAAAACAAAAATGTTTTTAGAGATGGAATCTCACTGTGTTGCCCACACTGAAGGGCCAGTGGCACAATATAGTTCACTATAGCCTCAAATTCTTGGGCTCAAGAGATCCTCCTACCTCAGTCTCTCGAGCAGCTGGGACTAGGTGCATGCTGCCACACCATCCTAATTTTTTGAACTTTATTTTATTTTAGAGCTGTGATCTTGCTATGTTGCCCAGGCTGACAAAAGAGCCACCTAGTAAATATGGGCTTTGTGGGCCATACAGTCTCTTTGCAGAGACTCTCTTTGCAACTCTGCAATTGGAATGCAAAAACAGTCATAGGCAGTATTTAAGTGAATGAGTGTGTCTGTGTCCCAATAAAACTTTATTTATGGACTATGACATTTTAATTTCATGTAATTTTGTTTGTTTGTTTTTGAGACAGGGTCTCACTCTGTTGCCCAGGCTGCAGTGCAGTGGTGCAATCACAGCTCACTGCAGCCTTGCCTACGCAGGCTTAGGTGATTCTTCCACCTTAGCCTCCTGAGTAGCTGGGGCTACAGGCATGCACCACCATGCTTGGCTAATTTTTTGTATTTTTTGTAGAGATGGGGTTTTGCCATATTGCCCAGGCTGGGTGGGAACTCCTGGGCTGAAGCAATCCACCCACCTTGGCCTCCCAAAGTGCTGGGATTACAGGCCTGAGCCACGGTGCCTCGCTTGCGTTTATTGTTAAGACCTGTAAGAGTGTTGTTGCCCTGGCATAGATACAACACGTCTGCGACCTGAGATTTTTCTATCAGATTTTTGGTGGTATATCAGATTGCACTTTCATCATTAGTAAACTAAGAAATTGGTTCAATTTGTTCTGTAGCAAATCAAATTCAAAGTCCACAGAGGCCACATAGTTTGGACTTTTCATGCTCAGATCAAGGAAACAGTGCAAGAGGTTGCTCTTAAATCAATTTTAAAATCTTACATTAGTTGTCAGTGAGGATGTGGTGGTGGCTCTTTTACTCAGATTAGATGCTCTCTTCTGTTAACTTTTGACTTTCCTGAGCAGAGTCTTTAGGCAGAGAGAGCCAAAAAGAATTCAGAAAAACTGTAGTAGAAAAAATTGATTCCAGCCAAGTGAGGAGGTGAAGTCTCACTCTGGAATATGCAAGTTTCCAAGATATGGCGACTTCTCTCAAGCATGGTTACGTGTGGAAAGGAAGCAGGACTCATGGAGAGTTCATTTTTTATTTGAAGAACTATGAAACATGAAGAATGGCAGATTATAGATTTTTTTTAAAAATCAGATTGATAGTTAGATTTTAAGCATAAACAGAGTCAACCAAGTTTACCAAATTTTATTAACCTGTAATATGCTCTGGTATTCTTTTGTGTTTTTTTCTTTATTTTATTATTATTATTTTGTTTGTTAAGATTTGAATTGTTGGCCGGGCGCAGTGGCTAACGCCTGTAATCCCAGCACTTTGGGAGGCCGAGGAGGGTGCATCACTTGAGGTCAGGAGTTCAAGACCAGCCTGGCCAACTTGGTGAAACCCTATCTCTACTAAAAATGTAAAAATTAGCCAGGCATAGTGACGGGCTCCTGTAGTCCCAGCTACTCTGGAGGCTGAGGCAGGAAAATCGCTTGAACCCGGGAGACGGAGGTTGCAGTGAGCTGAGATCGTACCACTGCATGCCAGCCTGGGCGACAGAGCGAGACTTCCTCTCGAAACAAAGATTTGAATTGTTGAGAGCCATAGGACTGTAAATATAGCTGTGGTTTCACATTTTAGTATGTTGTAAAATTTGTACTTATGCAAGGAAATAACACAAATCTTACTCGTTCTTAACAGGGTGGAAGAATGAAAGAAAAGAAAGATGAAAGGATGTTGAATCACTTTGCATGGCTGTATGATGGAAGGAAAGGGAACTGAGAACTCCTGCAGTAGAACACGTGGATGGCTTCAACAAGATAATGATGCTAAGCCATGGCTTTGGAAATTCTCTAATTGCTTTTCTCGTCCTGAGCAGACGCTGCCACATAGTCCCCAAACGGTAACTATATGTAAGACTAAGGACGTAGCAGATTACTCATCCAAATAGATGGGAGAGGTCCATTTGGTCTGGGATACAGTCTCTCATGCTGGAGTCTGTGCCATATTTTTCTGTAGATCTTTCCTGTATTGCCCCTTATACCACATTATAATGTAAGAGCACAGCACAATTTTTTAACTCATCTATTTCACTCTGAGTAACAGTAGATGCCTTAAATATTTAATGTGAAAATTTGGGAAAGATTTCTTTCTCATTAAAGTCACAGGTAACAAAGACTAAAAATCCACATTGTGGAGTAAAATCAGAGGAAAGTACAAAATATGTTGTATTTTACTGTAGCCCTCTTGAGTTTTGAGTCTATAATCTAGGGAGGGTTGAGAAGAGCTTATCCACTGCCTGTTTTTTTTCTTCGAGATTTCTTTTGAATATTTACTTCTCAGTATACATTTATGTCTCTAACTTCTTGCTTACTCATTGTGATTTTGACATTTTCTTCTTTTTTTTTTTTTTTGAGGTGGAGTCTTGCTCTGTTGCCCAGGCTGGAGTGCAGTGGTGCGATCTTGGCTCGTTGCAACCTCTGCCTCCTGCGTTTAAGCAGTTCTCCTGCCTCAGCCTCTTCAGTAGCTGGGATTACAGGCCTGTGCTGCCATGCCTGGCTAATTTTTGAATTTTTGGTGGAGACGAGGTTTTGCCATGTTGGCCAGGCTGGTCTTGACCTCCTGACCTCAAGTGATCCTCCCGCCTCAGCCTCCCAAAGTGCTGGGATTACAGGCATGAGCCACTGTGCCAAGCCAATTTTGACATTTCCTGATTTCATTTCATGCACTCATGTTACCACCTTTCTATTTCTTATTTTCTATTGTACTTGGGATTCAAGTGAGACTATACTATAATTTTATATAAGGGTATTAATAACTTTATTTTATTTTATTTTTTGAGACGGGGTCTCACTCAGCTGCCCAGGCTGGAGTGCAGTGGCACGATCTGGGCTCACTGCAACCACTGTCCCCAGTTCAAGGGATTCTCCTGTCTCAGCCTCCCTAGTAGCTGGGATTACAGGCACCCGCCATCATGCCTGGCTAATTTTTGTATTTTAGTAGAGATAGGGTTTCACCATGTTGGCCAGGCTGGTCTTGAACTCCTGACCTTAGGTGATCCACCTGCCTCGGCCTCCCAAGTGCTAGGATTACAGGCGTGAGCCACCGCGCCCGGCTGGGTATTAATAACTTTAAAAACCAGTTTAATTCTCTATTTTCTCTAGGTTTTCACTACATAGTTGTCTTTGTTGCAAGACATCAAGTAATTTGGGTCATTTTAGTAGTGTTTTATTTTAGGGACAGTTGACAATGAGGGTTGACATCAAAAGCAAGGCTTCCTGGGATGGGGTGGTAGATCTGGTTCTCATGGAGTCACACAATTCAGAATTACACGGTCAACTTTACAGATCTTGAAACCCAATTTTGTCAGTGGCATGCAGAATGGAGTAGGTTCAGGGGATCAAGTTATCATAAGCCTGCCTGTATTAGCCTGATCTGTATAAATCAGAATACCAGTGTGTTAATTTGAGTCTGAACTATAATTACCAAGAGGGCAGTTCATTGGCTGGTCACCCCGTTGCTGTTACCTCCCTTTTAGGGAAAGTTTAGCTGAAAATTCACATTTCTTCCAGATGAGCCTATGCTCCCAGGTGAGTGTAGAATCACAGCAAAAGAAGTGGAATTGTAGGCGTCAGATGGACCCTTGTATGCTGTGAAGGGTGAGCACGTCTCAGTCACTGTAGCAGGGCCCCCTCTTCATCTTAATGTCTCTTGCAGTCAGCCTGTGAAGGCGGATGAGTTCAGTCCCCTTTCCGTGGCGAGGTGCTGTGCCAGGTGGTCTAAGTGCTCTATCTTATTTTATCCTCCTAGCAACTCTAGGAGGTATATTGTATTCCCAATTTATGGACCCCAAAGTGTAGGTTAAGTAACTTACCCAAGGTCATACAGCTATTGAGTATCAGATTCTAACCCAGGTCTCTGCCACTGATGCTCTGCTCAGAACCTTTGTAATATACTGGCTTCCTGTGTCTGTGTTGGAGTCATGTGGCAGACTGTTTTTCTTGCATCTTTTTCTCGGATAGTTTTCTGATTTCTCTAAATCTTTTCACTGGCTGCAATATAATTGTCATTATGGCTTTAGGTCATGATATCTTAGGGTTTATGAAATGTCATCAGCAACATGGGTGGGCCCTCTGGGTAGATGGCTGATCTCATCTATGTTTGAAACTTTACTCTTTTGCCGGGCGCAGTGGCCCACACCTGTAATCCCAGCACTTTGGGAGGCCGAGGCGGGCGGATCACGAGGTCAGGAGATCGAGACAACGGTGAAACCCCGTCTCTACTAAAAATACAAAAAATTAGCCGGGCGTGGTGGTGGGCGCCTGTAGTCCCAGCTACTCGGAGAGGCTGAGGCAGGAGAATGGCGTGAACCCGGGAGGCGGAGCTTGCAGTGAGCCGAGATCGCGCCACTGCACTCCAGCCTGGGTGACAGAGCGAGACTCCATCTCAAAAAAAAAAAAAAAAAAAAAAGTATTGTCCTCAAACCACTGTGTGTGTTAGCCATCTTTATTGAATGCTGTTTGTGAGGGGTTGTTTTCATACTACGTATTTTGTCTTCAGAAGATTCTGTGAGGCAAGGGGAAGTTATCAAAAGGAAGTTACTGAGGCGTGGTTGGGGAGGCATGGTGGCTGCTAAAGATGTAAACAGGCCCTCCCACCCCAGTCTGTTTGAATTCAGGAAGAATGTAGTCTTAATTTTAGTTGTGTGTTCCAGTGTTCACGTCCTGCAGACCTCTCTGAAGAATGTTCCTGGTTTTAGCTAACTGTGATTCCGTTTTGTTCAGTTATGATTTAGTGATGTAACAGAATAGAACACTATTTCTGTTTGTGCATGCAGTAAGATATGAGTAACCAAAAAACCACGGGCCTCATAAAATTAATTTATGTTCTGATTTTCTTTTCTCAGAAAGAGTACATGGAGAACAAGAAGGTTGCTGTGGAACTAAAGGATGTACCATCACCCCTTCATGCTGGCTCTAAGCTTTTTCCAGCAGTCCCACTTCCTGATATTCGTTCTCTTCAGCAGCCTAAAATACAGCTTTCTTCTGTCCCTAAAGTAAGCTGCTGTGCTCATTGCCCTAATGAACCCTCCACTTCGCCAATGCGTTTTGGTGGTGGTGGTGACAGTAGCGGAGGTACCAGTAGCTTGATTCACCCGGGCGCACTGTTAGACTCGCAAAGCACCAGGACAATCACGTGTCAGGTAGGGTCAGGGTTTGCTTTCCAGTCTGCATCTTCACTCCAGAATGCCTCAGCTAGGAACAATTTGGCAGGCATTGCAAGTGACTTTCCCAGCATGTGTCTAGAGAGTAACCTGTCTTCCTGCAAACACCTGCCCTGTTGTGGAAAACTCCACTTCCAGTCATGTCATGGTAATGTGCACAAGCTGCATCAGTTTCCGAGTCTGCAGGGCTGCACCTCCGCTGGCTATTTCCCCTGTTCTGATTTCACAAGCGGGGCTCCGGGGCATTTGGAAGAGCACATTTCACAGTCGGAGCTAACGCCTCACTTGTGCACCAACTCTTTGCACCTTAATGTGGTACCTCCAGTTTGTTTAAAGGGCTCACTTTACTGCGAAGACTGTCTAAACAAGGTTCGTATCTTTTTATTTCTTACGTCGGGTGCAGCTGAGGATTGAGGAATGACTTTTGAAGTGGATTTATCTTGAAAAGTCTTTGTTATACATGGGGTTGAAGATTCTCCCATGGTATAGAGGAATCTCCCCATCAACATAATTTTTGGTGGTTCTGAAAGAAACAAAGGGTAAAATGGGAGATCATTCAAAAAAGTAGAGTCATTATTTTTGTAGTTTATACTTTTAGAGCCTCTTGTTGCAAACGAGGTTGGCAAAGCCTTCGTGTTCTATGTTTAAAGGCTAAAGCACAATGGATTTCGTATAACTTACATTCAACTTACACATGGGCCCATTCATGTAATGTAGATAACTGCTTGTTGTCTTTTTGCAATAATGTGGGAAACCTGAAACTTGGCCTCAGTCACATTGGTGTTCAAGTGAGACTTTACTACCCTTTATGTAAAGTATGTGTGAGGTCTTCGTTGCAGCAGACTCATGCCCCAGCATGTAAAGATCTGACCATGTGAATATCTTTCTTGATCATGTCAAGTCACTTCTGGAAATGAATTTATGAACTGATAGCTAATGGTTCTTGGAAAGATTATTTGAAAGTACGTTTTATTAGAGGCTAGCAAGTGGAAAGGTAAAACACTTAAGAGTGTGTTTTCAGTTGTTGTATATAACTCCAGCTTCTGAAATGATGTATCTGACACCTCCTCCTTTTTAAAAAAAATTTAAAACAGCCAGCAAGAAATAGCATAATCGATGCGGCTAAAGTCTGGCCAAATATACCACCTCCAAATACTCAACCTGCACCTCTTGCTGTCTCTCTGTGTAATGGCTGTGGAACCAAAGGAACAGGGAAGGAGACCACGTTGTTATTGGCGACCAGTCTAGGCAAAGCTGCTTCAAAATTTGGTAAATGACAGTATGGCATAAAATGTGCATATTTAAATAGCTTTCAATATCTGATACTAACATTGCATTTAATCACCTTTGAAGGATTCCTTATGGTTCTAAAGCTACTGTGTATGTGAGTCTCCAATTCCATATCTTGGTAGAAATCTTTTTATTATTATGGACCAGGAAGTCATTTGCCCTTTATGTTGGGCCGAGGCTATACACAGACGCTGTGTATAGAAAAATTGGTAGTATATCAGGAGAAATAAAAGTGCTGGAAAAGACCTGGTGTCACCTTAGGTTGGAAATCACACTTGTTGATGGTATACTCCTTAGAAGTGCTTAGAATAATTTACTAATGGCTGATTAAAAACAGTATTTGAAAACCAAAGAGTTCTCAGTTAAAATAATTTCCCTAAAAAGTAGTTAATGTGACGTTTTGAAAACATTTTTAAAATATTAAATCAGATGTTAATACAGCGTTAACTCAAAATCAACAACAGTAACAGCTTCACCCTTTGTCAGCTCCTCAGTGTTGGTTAATACCAAGTAGGTAGATAAGTGTGGGCTAAGCTTGAAAGTCGGGTCCTGGAGCTGCAGTATCCGGTCAGTTAATGTGCTTGTGTTCAGAGAAGCATCACTGCTTAATGTCAGAATGGCTCATGCTTTGAGATGGATTTATTGTGGGCTTAAAGTCACTTGACTTTTAGATTTGTCTTCTCCTGAAGAACAGGAGTAACCTCTTAGAGTGATACTTTGACAGCTTGATTGCTTATTAGGTCAACCAGTGAGGTTTGTAGCCTTAAAACTTAGCATTAATTAATAATTTAGTTTTTCTACCACTAAGAATGATAGGTAGTTTATTATCTTGTTTTAACTTGCCATTTATTTTCCACTACAAGTAATTGAAAATGTTAACATTTCTTAAGGGTCACCAGAAGTTGCAGTAGCTGGACAGGTGCTAGAAAACTTACCCCCCATTGGAGTTTTTTGGGATATTGAAAACTGCTCCGTTCCCTCTGGCCGGTCAGCAACTGCTGTTGTGCAAAGAATCCGTGAGAAGTTTTTTAAAGGTCACAGAGAAGCAGAATTCATCTGTGTATGTGACATCAGTAAAGAAAACAAGGAAGTTATTCAAGAGCTGAATAATTGCCAGGTAAAAAAAAATAATTTTAATCTATAGTAGAGGGATAAGTAGATCTATGTTTGTTTGTTTTGAGACAGAGTCTAAGTGTCACCCAGGCTGAAGTGCAGTGACGCACTCATGGCTCCCTGCAGCCTCGAACCCTGGGACCCCAGTGATCCTCCAACCTCAGCCTCCCAACTAGCTGGGATCACAGATGCACACCGTCATGCTCGGCTCATTTTTTATTTTTCGTAGAGACGAGGTCTCCCTATGTTCCAACCAGAAACAGAAACTGAGAACCCATGACTGTATTCTCTCCCTTGGACACCCCTGGATGGCTTTCAGGATCTGGGGTTAGGTGGTGGAGGCTCGTCTCAAACTCCTACGATCAAGCAGTCCTCTTGCCTTGGCCTCTCAAAATGCTGTGTGTGTGTGTGTGTGTGTGTTTGTTTTTAGAATTCTGATTGAAAATTTATTTAATGATATTGCATTTGTGCCAGGTTTTCAAATAAGATAAATTAGCAAAAGATCACTTCCAAAGTACTAGAAATAATTTAATCATTCCTGTCTTTCAGTTATGCTCCCTAATTTATGCTTTAGTTCTATATTGGTATAATGGTTATATATGTATTATTTTCTTTGATTTTCATTACTGCTCTTTGAACCAGGCACGTAGAATATATTATTTACAATTTACAAATTAAACTAAGGCCCTGAGAGGTGAAGAAACTTGTTTAAGATCACTTGGCCAGGAAGAACAAGGATCTAAATCTAGATTTGTCTGACTCCCAGAGTCTGTGCTTTTAAGCTAAAACTAGAATTCGGGTCTTTTGACTCTTAGGTAATTAATTATATTGATAGTCCATATTGCTTGTCTAAAATGGTATACCCATGTTCTTTACAAAAACCAGCAAGTTATTATTGTGTATTGCAGGTGCCTGAGGCACCTTTCTCAAAATAAACCTTTCCTTCCTTTGGAGACTTATATGTGAGCCTGATAGTTTTAACAGAAATAAATGCATTTTACCTCCCTTAGGGGATATCCTCCCTCCTCTCTCCACCACCTAACCCCAGATCCTGAAAGCCATCCAGGGGTGTCCAAGGGAGAGAATACAATCATGGATTCTCAGTTTCTGTTTCTGGTTGGGCTAGTAAAGCACCTTCCTTATCTCTCTTTTCTGCTTATTAGTAGAGACAGAAACTAAAAACCATGGCTTCCAGCTGCTAAAAGCCTAAAGCAAAACAAAACTGAAAACAACAACAAAAGGCGGGTTGCACAAGCTTGCATGGGTAGCATGGACAGTTGACATAAAACACAGCCTTAAATCTTATTTTATTTATCTGATCTTTACCACCTCCAAATTGTTGGCAGAAGATATTAGAGCAAATTTAACTGAGTTCAAATTTCACTTCCTATTTTCTACTTATTTTCTGAAAGGAGGATGAAAGAAATGCAAAAACAGAAGATTGGAGATGAGACCAGGGTTAGTCACAGACGCAGTTCATATCAAGAACCAATGTTGAGATTACTGAGATCTGTTGTGATTTTTTACCATTCCTAATAGTAGTAAGAATTTTTTTTTCTCAAGAATTACTTATTAAAATATGGGCAGACATCAGTGATAGACTGGATAAAGAAAATGTGGCACATACACACCATGGAATACTATGCAGCCATAAAAAAGAATGAGATAGTGTCATTTGAAGGGACATGGATGAAGCTGGAAGTCATTATTCTCAGCAAACTAATGCAGGAACAGAAAACCAAACAGTGCATGTTCTTGCCTTCGAAGTGGGAGGTGAACACATGGACACAGGGAGGGGAACAACACACACTGGGGTCTGTCTGTCGGGGTTGGGGGAAGGGGAGGAAGAGCATTAGAAAAATACCTAATACATGTGGGGGCATAAAACCTAGATGATGGGTTGATAGGTGCAGCAAACCACCATGGCACATGCATACCTATGTAACAAACCTGCACGTTCTGCACATGTACCCCAGAACTTAAAGTATAATAAAATTTAAAAAATAAAAAATATGGGCAGAATGTATAGCAATTTTCTAGCCTCAGCTCCTGCTTATTTACCCTTATTATAAATAATGCAGGTAACCGTTGCCCACATCAATGCTACTGCAAAGAATGCCGCTGATGATAAACTGCGGCAGAGTCTCCGCAGGTTTGCAAATACACACACTGCTCCAGCCACAGTGGTTCTTGTGTCAAGTAAGTACAGAAACATCTGCTAATTTCAGCTAAACTCACTGCGTGGGAAATTATCATAGAAGCCAGCAACATGTGAAAGTAAAATGTATCCCCAAAGAGGCTGAAGTACATGAGACGTGTTTATGATTATTGTTGAGAACTGTTTAGAAAAAAAATTGGGTCTAGGTGGATTTCTGTGTTTCCTCTTTGGAACTTGAGTTATTGTGGGACCAGGTTTATTTTTTATTTTATTTATTTATTTATTTATTTTGAGATGGAGTTTCGCTCTTGTTGCCCAGGCGCGATCTCGGCTCACCGCAACCTCCGCCTCCCAGGTTCAAGCGATTCTTCTGCCTCAGCCTCCCAAGTAGCTAGGATTACAGGCATGCACCACCACGCCCAGCTAATTTTGTATTTTTAGTAGAGATGGAGGTTTCTCCAGTTGGTCAGGCTGGTCTCAAACTCCCGACCTCAGGTGATCCACCCTCCTCGGCCTCCCAAAGTGCTGGGATTACAGGCGTGAGCCACCACGCCTGGCCAGGACCAGGTTTATTAAAGAAAAAGGGTTTGTTTTTTTTTTTTTACCTTGTGGTCAGTATTAATAATTTTTAAAGTTTAAGTTAATTTTCAAATTTGAGTCTCCCCAACATACTTGCTTCTTTTTAATACTGAAAGTAACATATGTGTCTTGGAATTCTTTTGGTAAGATTGTCTTACATTCTTCTGATGTGAAACATGTTTCTTTCCTAAGAAACGGGGGAAGCAATTTTGAATATAGTCCAGCCTTTCCTTTCTTCTCAGTGGGTGTCAATAGAGTTGTCTGTCTTTGTCAAGTGTTTCTAATGTTTGGGGATGGGGTTGGTCTGTACCTTTTCTTTCAGCTGATGTCAATTTTGCATTGGAACTTAGTGACCTGAGACACAGGCATGGTTTCCACATTATTTTGGTCCATAAAAACCAGGCCTCAGAAGCACTGCTGCATCATGCTAACGAGCTGATCAGATTTGAAGAGTTCATTTCCGACTTGCCCCCCAGGTTACCACTAAAAATGCCAGTAAGTGGGTTTGCGTTATTTTTGCCATTTTCCAATATTACGTTGTGGAGGCTGAAAGCCCATAATAAGGGGGTTGCCAGGCCCAGATGGGGCTGTTCTTTGTAAGAGGTGGGTTAGATTTTGAAGTAAGGCTTAGAAACCTTCGGTTCTTCTCCTACAAATATACAGATAATTGGTATGTATGAAGTTTGCTTTTATTTATTTCAAAATATCATATGAAATTGACTTGTAGATTTACCTTCCCAACTTGCCAGTGTCTTCAAAGCTAGCAGTGTTTTGTGTCAGGTGGATAGAAATAACGGATTAAAAGTCATGATTCTTTTTGCTTTCAAGTATTACGGGTAGAGAATATGACGAGGGTTCTCACATACTTGTGTGGTTGGCGCCAAATAAGTGGAGTCATTGTGCATTTTTTTCGGTATTTAATCCTTGCGCTTCAGCGGGCCTCTGAGTCTGTGCTTTCTATTGTGCATTCTCTGTGGTGCATGGACACAATTAGCAGGAGTGGTTATTGCTCCACCGGTGTGTAGCCTGTTTAAGCCATATACTGAGAGGAGGGTGTGAGCACATTTCCAGGACTAGCATTTCTGATAGACTTGACTTGGGATAAGAATGTTTATTGCATTGCTGAGCTGTGTTTAAGCTGTTGGCGAATACATGTGTAACTCTGAAAGAATTAATCATAATGGAGAAAGAGCCATGGTGTGGGTGATCCAGGAGAGTGGGCAATCCCATACATTAAGTGCAGTCTTCACATATAATTTAATAACTGAGAGTTACAGAAGTACATTAGAAATGATCTCATGCAAAGTCTTCATTTAAGGGAGAAAGAAATCAGCTCTTAGAAAAAGTAAACGGGTCATCGGTGATTGCAGCAGTTAAGAGACTGGGCCCCGGGCATCCTGATTCCAGCATTTGCCTGCTAGTCCCCTGTGTCCCCTGATACCCAACAAGCCCTGCGGTCTGGCTTAAGATGAAACTATGCTATGGACGGTTCAGAGTTGTGGATACCAGAGGCTTACCCAGGGAGTAAACATACAGGCCTTACCTTAATCTTTCCTAACTCACCTTTGTCATTATTTGTTTTTAGTCACTTGGCTGTAGTTACGTTTCTTCCCTTCTGCTTCAGTTTGACGGTCACTTTTCTAACTTTGAAGGCCTTAAGTAAATACAGTGTTTTTTTCCTGGGAGGTGAAGGTTGCAGTGAGCTGAGATCGCGCCACTGCACTGCAGCCTGGTCGACAGAGCGAGACTCTGTCTCAAAAAAAAAAAAAAAAGTAAATGTAGTGTTTTAGGTAAGAACTTGCCCACTTTGGAGATTCTTATTCCTTATGGTTAAAAAAAACCAAAACAATGTTTTGATAATTCAAAACATTTAGTCTTGCTGGATGTTTTTTCCCATCCACTAGAGTGATAATTTAAGATACGTTTCTTTTTATGTTCTTTAGTCTATTCCTTTAATTTTAGTAAATTAAACATATATTGGTACTGCCTGGGTTTTGAGTCCCAGGTGTCATAGGAAAAGTGTAGATTTTGTTGATAATTGGTCAGTACCCCTCAAATAAAAAAAGCTTCTGATTAGAAAAGTATGGTGTGGGCCGAGTGAGGTGGCTCATGCCTGCAATCACAGTACTTTGGGAAGCTGAGGTGGGCAGATCACCCATCACCTGAGGTCAGGAGTTCCAGACCAGCCTGGCTGACGTGGCGAAACCCCATCTCTACTAAAAATACAAAAATTAGCCAGGTGTGGTGGCGGGCACTGGTAATCCCAGCTACTTGGGAGGCTGGGACAGGAGAATCACTTGCTTGAAAGCGGAGGTTGCAGTAAGCCAAGATCACACCACTGCACTCCAGCCTGGGTGACAGAGTAGACTCTGTCTCAAAAAATAAAAAAAAATAAAAAAAAGAAAAATATGGTATGATCATTGTAAAAACAAACAAAACACAGTATTTAGAAATGTGGAAAGTGAAAACCCCATAATTCTACCCTCCAGAAGTAACCACTGTTAATATTTGGTATTGCCCTCCAGATTTAAAAACTGTACGTTTAAAAAAAAAATGTGTCACATATACAGTGTTCTGTGGCTTTTGGAAAAAAACTTTATGTCAGAGCTTGGATGTCTTTTCATGTTAATATATATTAATATAAATCTGCCACATTTTAAAAACCAGAATTTTGGTTTGAAAAGTACTTGTATGTCTGGTCTTTATTTAACCAGTCTGTTAGTGGACATTTTGTTTATACCCAGTTTTGTGTTTTGTTTTGTTTTGTTTTTTACCATTTCCAGCAAGGTAATTTATATCTTTAGGCTCCTGGGCTGACATACCATAGGGTAATTTCCAAGGCATAAAAGTTCTGGGTTAGAACTTTACTAGCAAGATCCATGTCGTCCTCCAGGAAGGTGGTACTAATTTACACTCATGAGAGTGTCTGTTTTAAATGTTTGCCAGGCCAATAAGTGAAAAACGGCATCATCTTATAATTGGCTTTTAAATTAATCTTTAACACAGTGCAAAATATCCTTTTATGATTATGGTTGTTTGCTCTTTATTTCTTCTGTAAATTGTTCACATCCTTTGCCTGTTAGTGATTTCTCTTATGGTTTCTGGATTTAACCCTTTATATAATTATCTTAAGTTTTCTCCTGGTGCTTTAATAGTTCTACTTTTTAGAATATTATTCTTATTCTTATTTTAAAAAAATTTTTTTGAGACTCTGTCACCCAGGCGAGAGTGCAGTGGCGTGATCTCTGCTTACTGCAGCCTCCACCTCCCGGGTTCAATTGATTCTCCTTCCTCAGCCTCCCAAGTAGCTGGGATTACAGGCGCCCGCCATCACGCCTGGCTAATTTTGTATTTTTAGTAGAGAGGGGGTTTCACTGTGTTGGCCTGGCTCGCCTCGAACTTCTGACCTCAGGTGATCACCTGCCTTGGCCTCGCAAAGTGCCGTGATTACAGGCGTGAGCCACCATGCCCGGCCTCTGGCTAGTTTTTTGTAGACGAGGTTTCACCATGTTGGCCAGGCTGGTCTTGAACTCCTGACCTCAGGTGATTCACCTGCCCCGGCCTCCCTAAGTGCTGGGATTAGAGGAGTGAGCCACCACGCCTGGCGATTTTTAAAATTTTTAAAATAGAGATGGGGGTCTCACTGTGTTGCCCAGGCTGGTTTTGAACTCCTGGGCTCAAGTGATCCCCTCACCTCGGCCTCCCAAAGTGCTGGGATTACAGGCATGAGCCACTATGCCTGGGCAGTTCGTTTGTTCATTTGTTCGTTGATTCGTTCTCTCTCTCTCTCTCTCTCTCTTTTCTTTCTTTTTCTCCAGTTCTACTTCTTTCTTTTTTTTTTTTTTTTTTTTTTTTTTTTGACAGAATCTCGCTCTGTCGCCCAGGCTGGAGTGCAGTGGTGCCATCTCAGCTCACTGCAACTTCCACCTCCCGGGTTCAGGCAAATTATTCTGCCTCAGCCTCTAGAGTAGCTGGGATTACAGGTGTCTGCCACTAATGCCCAGCTGATTTTTTTTGTATTTTTAGTAGAGATAGGGTTTCACCATGTTGGTCAGGCTGGTCTCCAACTCTTGACCTCAGGTGTTCCACCTGCCTTGGCCTCCCAGAGTCCTGGGATTACAGGCGTGAGCCACTGTGCCAGGCCAAGTTCTGCTTCTTAATACATAAATTTCAACTTATCTGGAAGAATTATGATACCCACTGCCAAATAGAACTTCCAGCCTGACTACTGGCAGTCTGCTGTTGAAGGTGAACAGGCTCTAAATTGCTGGGTTTTAAAAAAAAATTTTTTTGCTTAAGCCTATAGCACCTAGTATTCCCAGGCATTCTCCTATGCAAAAACCAACCAGGACTGACCCTGCTCACCTTCTGGCTCTAACTTTATAAGTTATTATTCAGCAGACCTGCAGAATAAATAGACTTTTAGCAACTTTGTTGAGATATGATTTACATAGTACAAAATTCAGCTCTTTTAAGTGTACAATAATTTTTAGTAAATTGAGTTGTACAATTTTAGAATATTTCCGTCACCTCAGTAAGCTCTGTTATGCTAATTTATAATTAATCCCCTTCCCCACTCCCAGGCACTACTAATCTTTCTGTCTCTGTAGATTTGTATTTTCTGCGCACTTTATAGAAATGGAATCATACAGTATACAGACTTCTGTGCCTAGCATATTCTTTTTTATTTTTATTTTTTGAGACAGTGTCTCACTCTGCCACTCAGAGTGGGGTGCAGTGGCACAGTCACTCCAGCCTCAATCTTCCTGGGCTCAGGTAATCCTCCCACCTGAGTAGCTGGGACTGTAGGCATGCACCACCATGCCCAGCTAAAGCATATTCTTTAAAACAATATTCAGTTACTTTGTCAACACTAAATAATTTACCCTCTCCCGTCTAAATCACTGTCATCTTCTCTCCAAAGTTGTTAACTGAAGTTTGGAGGTCGCCCATTGTTCTTATTTTGAAATTGAATGTGTGCCTTTGAGTTAACCTGACATAACACTTCTTTCCTCTGTATTAGCAGTGCCACACTCTGCTCTATGTTTATAACCTACCAGCAAATAAAGATGGCAAGAGCGTCAGCAACAGGCTCAGACGCCTGTCCGATAATTGTGGTGGGAAAGTGCTGAGTATCACAGGCTGCAGTGCAATTCTCCGCTTCATAAACCAAGATAGTGCAGAGCGTGCTCAGAAGCGAATGGAAAACGAAGATGTCTTTGGTAATAGGATCATTGTGTCATTTACTCCAAAAAATAGAGAACTCTGTGAAACAAAGAGTTCAAATGCAATTGCTGATAAAGTGAAGTCTCCCAAAAAACTTAAGAATCCAAAATTGTGCCTCATCAAAGATGCAAGTGAACAATCTTCCAGTGCCAAAGCCACGCCTGGAAAAGGGTCACAGGCAAATTCTGGATCTGCTACAAAAAATACAAATGTTAAAAGTTTACAGGTAATTTTGATACCTCTTGCTTTCTGAAGTTTATGGTAGGTTTGGTTTCTTCATTTCTGTGTTTTATGTGCCTGCTTGCTTTTGGCATGTCCCTTTTTGATTTCAGTGTTTGATGATACTCAGAGTCAGTCGTTTTCTGTAAAGGATCTAACACATCTTGGGTACTTAAAATTTAAACCCCACTGTGCTTGTGTCTTTGAAGGAGCTGTGCCGCATGGAGTCAAAAACTGGTCATAGAAACAGTGAGCACCAGCAAGGTCACCTGAGGCTGGTCGTACCCACTCATGGTAACTCAAGTGCTGCAGTGCTGACGCCGAAAAACTCGGGGGTGGCAGAACCCGTTTACAAAACCAGTCAGAAGTATGTGAAACTACTCTTTCTCATAGCTGCTTCTTGAATGTGAAGGAAGACATATGACCTTTTGTGTTCAATTTTCCCCTTCTGTTAGAAAAGAGAACCTCAGTGCCCGAAGTGTTACCAGTTCTCCTGTAGAGAAAAAAGATAAAGAGGAGACTGTATTCCAAGTGAGTTACCCATCTGCTTTTAGCAAGTTAGTTGCATCCAGGCAAGTCAGTCCTCTGCTCGCATCTCAGTCTTGGTCTTCTAGGTGAGTCCAGCTTCTTGACCCATGGGGGTGGTTACATGTAATAGGAAGGATTATGAAATAGTATGTTTGTTGAAAAGAATTCAGATAGTGCTGAAATGCACAAAGTAAGTCTCCCATACTCTTCTGCCAGTTCCCCTCTCCTCAGGTAATCATCGTTAACATTTAGGGGCAATGCTTTCACCATTTCTTCTTCCTCCATCTGGAAATTGTGGTAAGCAGAGGTCAGAAAGAGAAGCCTGTTGGAGAGTCCCTGGCCAGTGCTGGTAGACATGTTAAGATGTCCCTGTGTTCGCTGTGTTGAGGAAAAAGCCCAAACGAGCCGTGCTTTGGTGGTTCTGATTCATATGGTTCTGTATAGGAGCTATTTGGAAGTAAAGTTTTCTGTAAACCACGGTAATTACCGCTATCTCTCACACCAAGGAATTCTTGAGGCTTGGGAGACAGAGAAGCTGTAAGGCTGTGTTGCATTCCCATGAGCTCCTTTTAGCATTGTGTTTGTTCTGCTGAGTTGGTGGCAAATCACTGTAGAAAGTGACTATGGATCAGCTGGCCACGGTGGCTCACGCCTGTAAACCCAGCACTTTGGGAGGCCAAGGCAGGCAGATCATGAGGTCAGGAGATCAAGACCATCCTGGCTAACACGGTGAAACCCCATCTCTACTAAAAATACAAAAAATTAGCCGGGCGTGGTGGCAAGTGCCTGTAGTCCCAGTTACTCGGGAGGCTGAGGCAGGAGAATGGCATGAATCTGGGAGGTGGAGGTCACAGTGAGCTGAGATCACACGACTGCACTCCAGCCTGGGTGACAGAGCGAGACTCCATCTCAAAAAAGAAAAAAAAGAGAAAGTGACTATGGATCTATAAAATTACGTCTAAAAAGCCACATAAAAGTTTTCCTTATGTGCAGAAAGAGCTGCAACATGTGAGCAAGAATGTTTAACTCTTTCAGAGCCACAGAGGAGGTTAAACGCCTTAAATTGGTATCACAGGCTGATTTCCTAAGGATAATGCGCAAAGCAGAAGGCTAATTCATCAGGACTACCTCTAATTCCTGCCTTTAGCTTTAACCCAAAGGAAGAATATTTGATATTAATTGGTTGGCGGTAATTAGGGGTCAGTAGATAGTACTTTTGACAATGCCTGAAATCAGTGTGTATTTAAGATTAAAAACACACCTGGGGCCAGGCGCGGTGGCTCACGCTTGTAATCCCAGCACTTTGGGAGGCCGAGGCGGGCGGATCATGAGGTCAGGAGATCGAGACCATGGTGAAACCCCGTCTCTACTAAAAAAAAAAAAAAAAAAAAAAAAAAAAAAAATACAAAAAATTAGCCGGGCGTGGTGGCGGGTGCCTGTGGTCCCAGCTACTCGGAGAGGCAGAGGCAGGAGAATGGCGTGAACCCAGGAGGAGGAGCTTGCAGTGAGCCAAGATTGTGCCACTGCACTCCAGCCTGGGCGGCAGAGTGAGACTCAGTCTCAAAAAAAAAAAAAAACAAAAAAAAAACAACACCTGGGCACAGTGGCTCAGGCCTGTAATCCCAGCCCTTTGGAGGCTGACAGGTGGATCACTTGAGGTCAGGAGTTTAAGACTAGCCTGGCCAACATGGTGAAACCCCATCTCTACCAAAAATACAAAAAATCAGCTGGGTGTAGTGGTGCATGCCTGTAGTCCCAGCTACTGGGGAGGCTGAGACAGGAGAATTGCTTGAACCTAGGAGGTGGAGGTTGCAGTGAGCCGAGATCGTGCCATTGCACTCCAGCCTGGGTGACAGAGTGAGACTCTGTCTCAAAAAAAAAGATTGAAAACACGTTTGAAAACCAAATGTTTGGTTTGGTTGTGTTGTGGGAAAGCTGCTTCTGTATATAGTTTCAAACAAAGCCTAAATGATAAAATCTGAATATACAGAACGGTTTTTTAAAGTAATCTCAATATGTGTGTTTTAAGCAGGAATATGTCTCCAAACCTTTTAAACAGAGCATCCCCGCTTGCTTTCAACATTGCAAATTCGAGCACCGAAGGCGACTGCCCAGACCCATTTGCAAATGGTGCTGATGTCCAAGTCAGCAACATAGACTACAGATTATCCCGGAAGGAGCTGCAGCAGCTCCTGCAGGAAGCATTTGCCAGGCATGGCAAGGTAACTTTTTCCCTCTTGTGCTTGCGTTGTACTCTTTGATGGAGTTTCTAGTCAAGAGGACCTAATTTGATATGCATAACCACAGCCAGGATAGAAGTGTGACTGAACAAGTTTGAACTCCTTCCTTTTCCCTTTGGTCTGCCCAGGGTGGTGCTGTGAATCCAGTTTTTACAATATAGCCCCAGAGAGCAAGACACCTAGCAGTGAGAAGCTCTTGTCTTAGGCAGAAGTTGAAATGGCAGTTTGTGGCCAGGCATGGTGGCTCATGCCTGTAATCCCAGCACTTTGGGAGGCCGAGGTGGGCAGATCACCTGACGTCATGAGTTTGAGACCAGCTTGGCGAGTGAAACCCCGTCTCTACTAAAAAAAAAAAAAAAAAAAAAAAAAAAAATTAGCCGAGCGTGGTGGTGCACGCCTGTAGTCCCAGCTACTTAGGAGGCTGAGGCAGGAGAATTGTTTAAACATGGGAGGCAGAGGTTGCAGTAAGCTGAGATCGCGCTGCTGCTGTCTGGCCTGGGCGACAGAGTGAGACTCCATCTCAGTAAAAAAAAAAAAAAAAAAAGGCAATTTGATAAGTAAAACACTGATGGATTTTAGTTAGCTCTTCCTGCTGAAATACAGGTAGGATTCTAAAATAATGTTGGCTGGTCTTGTTTGTGTCTTATTATATTTGACTCATTTTTTAGGTGCAGTTTTGTTAAAAATGCACTTTTTTAGTAGATTCTTAAAAATGGCCATGCCCTGGGTTTTGTAGAGTCTGGAAAAGACCCCAAAGACTCTTCCCATGTGTTGGCCCCTGCGCCTGCCTTGGAAACCTGTGTGTGCCAGAGCACACAGGCAGGCCGGGCCAGTGTCACATCTCTGAAGGTCACCCCATCCTCACTTACTTACGTCCTGGTTAGCCGAAGAGCAGAGTTCAGACATATTCCTTCATGGAAGCACTGCAGTCGACAAACGTGTTCCTTCATGGTTCACCTTCAGTTTTAAGACGACAGGGTTCTGGGCAGACATAGCATTCAGTTTTCCCTTTTCCTGTTGTAGGTGAAGAGTGTTGAGCTCAGCCCCCATACAGATTATCAGCTCAAGGCTGTTGTGCAAATGGAAAACTTACAAGATGCGATTGGTGCAGTGAATAGCCTCCACAGATACAAAATTGGCAGCAAAAAGATTCTAGTCTCACTTGCCACCGGGGCTGCCAGCAAATCACTCTCTTTACTGAGGTAAGAAACAAGCAAGCTGTTTATTTCAGGAAATAACATTTGACCCAGAAATAATTTTAGAAATAATACAAATAGATCACATTCCCACCCTCCTTGTGATGATTGCATGTGGAATAATGCTTATTCTAGATTGATACAGTTAGAAACAAGCCATTTGACCCTTGTATAAGTCATTAATCAAAGGTGGAATACAGCTTAAACTTGACAGGCACTTGGGAGTAAAATAATACGCAATGTGTTCAAACAGATTCTAAAAATAGCAGACCCCTACAATAAAAGTTTATAAGCCTGAAAAGTCTAAAGTATTACCTTGAGATCTTAGTAGAAGGTAGATTTGTGTGTAAAGACTAGATCTACAAATCTCCAAGCTCTCCATTTGCAGATATATCCTTAGTGTCAAATAGATACTCAGCCCCATAAGTCTACCTTAAGACTCTATTAGGCTCAAGCATCTGGTGATGGTTTTATTCATAGTAAGATGTGATACTTTGGGTCTCCCTGTTTTGGGGAGTCTGGCAAAACAGGACCCACTCCTGAATGTCTCCTTGGATGATCAGAGATCTTTTTTCTAACCTGTACTTCACTGTTACTTAAATTACGAGTTACGGTTTTTTTTGTTGTTGTTATTCTTAGAATAAAAATGATGCTTATTGAAGAAAATTTGGAAAGTTTAGAAACATAAAAGAAGCAGGGGAAAAAAACCATCCACAGTCCTATGGCCCAAAGCCAATTGCACTTAACAGTTTGGCATTTTCTTTTTGTTTTGTTTGGATTTTTTTCCTTTGAGCGTTTTTTGGTGCCTCTTGGTTTTTTAAAACCGTAGTTGAGATTATGTTGTATTCAGTTGCGTATCCTTATCTATGGGAACACCAATCACATATATCTAACAAAGCAGTGTGGCAGGAGATATTTAAGCTCTTCTCCATTTTGCTCTGAATTAATCATGCTTTTCTGCTCCACTGGTGTGGAAAACCCTGTGATTGAAACTAATTCTAGTGTGTAATGTAATCTTGTTTAATTGCCTTGTCCCTAAAATCCTTTCTTTAAATTTTTCTGGAAAATACATTCTGACATACCAGAAATTGGTAAATTTATTTTGCATATGCACTGGGTTAATTTTATGAACTCTGTTTATACAACTTGTAATATGGAGGAAATGGTCTGTTCCCTAATCAAACTTCTGTCTTACAGTGCAGAAACAATGTCTGTTCTTCAGGATGCCCCTGCCTGTTGCCTGCCTCTGTTTAAATTTACAGATATCTATGAAAAAAAGTAAGTTAGGTATATTTTTTCTTTATCCAGTCAGTACTGATTGGTGACTTACATGCACAAAACCATGGTAATGAGTCTTGAGGAACTTGAGCCTCGTGGAGGAGAGGAGACAGAGACACTGGCATTCAGATTTACATGTCAGTGAATATTTAGCAGACAGTTTTAACACGTCTTTTATTTTTAACAGAGTTAGACCTTTGGTCCTCAGTGCTGTGCTTTTTATCCCCTGACTAGTTTTAGTTTTTTTTGTTTGTTTGTTTTGTTTTTTTAAATTTTTTTGGAGACAGAGTTTCGCTCTGTTGCCGAGGCTAGAGTGCAGTGGCGGAATCTCAGCTCACTTCAACCTCTGCCTCCTGAGTTCAGGTGATTCTCATGCCTCAGCCTCCTGAGTAGCTGGGACTACAGGCATGTGCCACCAAGCGTTGCTAAGTTTTTGTATTTTTAGTAGAGACAGGGTTTCGCCATGTTAGCCAGGCTGGTCTTAAACTCCTCACCTCAAGCGATCTGCCCACTTCCGCCTCCCAAAGTGCTAGGATTACAGGTGTGAGCCACTGCGCCTGGCCAAGTTTTAGTATTTATTGGATGAACATTTTTAAGCACTAGACTATAAGCTCCAGGACAGCAGGGA
The DNA here is from genome assembly GCF_006542625.1 of Nomascus leucogenys. Taxonomy (NCBI): domain Eukaryota; kingdom Metazoa; phylum Chordata; class Mammalia; order Primates; family Hylobatidae; genus Nomascus; species Nomascus leucogenys. The sequence goes on from NC_044398.1 coordinate 87,937,186, forward strand.
CTGGCTCTGCCCTAATACTGTATCCTAAGCACCCAGCCCATAGTAGATGTTTAGCAGGGACTAGTGAGTGCAAGACCAAGGCACTGCAGAGAAGGCAAAACTGGGCAAGACTTAGGTCTTCTTCTTGAGGAGCTTATGTCTAGCGGGAAGAGAAAATGCTCATGAATCCTTATGGACAGTGAAGAAAACTGATTGGAAAGGAGGAAAAAAGGCTTTGAGAACACAGAGGAGGGGAAGAACGAGGAACTTGGCCATTATCCCACAGGTAATAGGGAGCCACTGAAGTGCTGGAGGAAGGAGGGGAGGGGAAAGGTGTGGTGATGGGAATCACGCTGCAGGAAGACTCTTCTCATAGCAGTGGTGTCTGAGAGGGCACGAACAGGGGAGAGAAGGAGGCAGAGAGGGAAAGTGCTACATCAGTCCAAATTCAGAGCGGATACTGTTGGGACAGAACTCGATGTTACAGAAATGTCAAATGTCATTGAAACTAGAGTGGGTAACTAATTTCTTTTATTAAAAAAATTTTTTTTTGAGACAGAGTCTCACTCTTGTCACCCAGGCTGTAGTGCGGGGGCACGACCCTAGCTCACTGCAGCCTCAGACTCCTGGACTCAGATGATTCTCCCATCTCAGCCTTTTGAGTAGCTGGGACCACGGGCATCTGCCATCGTGCCCAGTTAATATTTTTTTATTTTTGTAGTGAGGGGGTTTTGCTATGTTGCCCAGGGTGGTCTTGAACTCCTAGCTTCGAGCAGTTCTCCCTCCTCAGCCTCCCAAAGTGCTGCAATTACAGGCACGAGCCACCACGTCCCGCCAGAGTGACTAGGTTTATGTAGCAAGCAAGGTAAAAGGGAGAGGTCATTTTGATTCTGAGTGTTTTGCCTTGCATGACTGGGATGATGGTTGCACAGTTAAACTGGAAAGAGGGAAATAAAGCATGACGAGGAGGTACAGCAAGTTTTTGGTCTTGGTTTTGGACTTTAAGGTTTTAGGGGCCGTTGGAGTAGCTGGGTAGAGAAGTCACATAGTCTTCTGCACATTGAGGGGCTTCTTTGGGAGAGAAGTAGGCTCTGAAGATAGGGCAGTCATTTGCCTTCAAGACGATTAGGACAGACTAGAGAGCAGATAAGGTTGGGAGTGGGGAGGAGAAATAGAGGACAGGAATGGATGGAATGCCACCAGGGCCAGGGATGTGGGCGAGCACCCAGGATGTGTGCCAAGAGAGCACATCAGGAATGGGGGGATCCAAGGCCATGAGGAAATGCATGAGGTATGGGGATGAGGCAGAGGCCGCCAATAACTTTTGAGTCATCACTACAGAGTCCTGTGGCTAAAATCCAGGAGGGAAGGGGCTGAGAGACTTGGAGGTAACACAGCAGAAGCAGCTCCTGAGCAGCTGGATGTTTCCATTGCAGGGACAGGGGAGGGTACGAGACTGAGAATGAGAGTACAAGGGAGAGTGTGTCTCTCCAGGAGGTGGAAGAGGACCAGGGGCTGGTTTGGTAGATGGGAATCTGAGCATATGTGGGACACTGGGAAGAAACCACTGGTCAGGCAGTGAGAAGACCAGGGAACACTTACTGAGCACTTACTATGAGCCAAGTTCTATCCAGGCCTAACGACACTTAATCCTCACATCGACCCTGTGAGATAGGCACTATCATCACCCCATTTTACAGATGGAAAAGTGAGGCCCTGATTGGTTGTGGAACTTGACTAAGGTCACACAGGTTGAAGTGGAGTGAGGATGTGAACTCAAATCTGCCAGCCTCCAGGGCCAGTGCCTTTAAGTTCCAAGTAGGAAAGATACAGGTCAGGAGGAGAACTGGGGAGTCCAGTGTCAGAGGGTGTGTGGGTCACGCAGTTGAGGCATAGGAGAGGTGAGAGAGTCACGGAAAGCACGTATACTTCTGAGAGAGGAGAATGGGGATGGTGAGAAGTAATGTAATACAGAGAATTGGAAGTGAGGGGAGCTGCATCGAGAGAGGTTTCCAACTCGAGAATTCGGTGAGGTCACTTACAGAAACTGGGCAGGGGCTGGAGGTGGCTTCCAAATGATGTGAGCATTGTCATGGATGGAGCCAGAGATGACTCAGGAGTACCAAGCATCACTGGTTTGCTAGTGAATTTGTAGTAGAATTTTTCCAGTTCTACCTTTGAAGAGATGGAGGAACCATTCTTGGTTATTGCTATTTATTTAAACAGGATGAGTGTTTCTGTATAATCAAAGAAAAACCTTCTAAGTCTGCATCTCTCTTCTCTTGCTTTTAGGTTTGGACACAAGTTGAATGTGTCAGATCTATATAAATTAACAGACACGGTCGCAATCCGTGAACAAGGAAACGGACGGCTGGTGTGTCTCCTACCCAGCAGTCAGGCCCGCCAGAGCCCGTTGGGGTCTTCCCAGTCACACGATGGCTCCTCCACGAATTGCAGCCCAATTATATTTGAAGAGTTAGAATATCACGAGCCTGTCTGCAGACAGCATTGTTCCAATAAAGATTTCAGGTACACCGTTTGTTTTCCTTTAGAAATAATTCTTTTCTATAAGATTGTGGAACATGTTAGGATGACCTTGTGAACATCTTAGACCCCTGCAGAATGTCAGCTTCCTATTGTGTTCTCTTTTCTTCAGCGAACATGAATTTGATCCAGACTCTTACAAGATTCCTTTTGTGATTCTTTCTTTGAAGACATTTGCGCCCCAGGTTCACAGTCTTCTCCAGACCCACGAGGGCACCGTGCCTTTATTGAGGTGAATCATCTCAAAGCCTTTGTCGATATAATGCCCTAGTTCTCCTTTTTATAGGAGGCCTGCCCTTTCTTCCCACACCTCTTTACAAATAAGTACTATACAATGCTTCATCCTCATGTGTTTAGCCTTCAGTCAAAGTACAGTCATGCACCACATAACGAAATTTTGGCCGACCACGGACTGTATGTAGGACAGTGGTCCCATAAGATTATAATCACGTATTTTCACTAGACCTTTTGATGGTTAGATACACAAATAGCATTGCGTTATAGTTGCTCACAGTGTGCAGTACAGTAACAGGCTGTCCAGATGTGTAGCTCAGGAGCCATGGGCTGCACCAGCCTAGGCGTGTAGTGGGCCGCAACATCTGGGTTTGCATAAGTGCACCTGATGATGTTCTCAGATGACAGAATCACCCAACAACACATTTAGTACGTATCCCCATCATGAAGCAACACGTGACTATTTATCTGAAATGGGATCCAATCCCTCAGTACTTCAACAAGAAAATAGGTGTTTGCACTACATTTTAGAAACCTAAACGTGAAGAGGGCAGATTCTTCTCACGGGGGAGATGTATCATAAGTGCTGCAGTCGAAATCTCCACAAGTGTTGAGAATACACAGCTTCAAATATGCATACATTTCAAGACTTGTGAGAGAAAAGTATTCTTCAGAAGTTCATTTAACCACTCCATGAGCCACTAACAGTAGACTTAATACAAAGGCCGACACAGGACTCAGTGGCCTGCACGCCCCTGCTGATGTGGAAGCAGAAGCGTAACTGACTTGGAGCCCAGCTGCCTTATTTTTAATCCCCCTCCTGGAAAACTACCCAGAAAATGCCATCAGAATGCATCAGAGAGGCCAGTGCCACAATGCTTGCCTCCCTGGGTCCTTAATTTTAACCTTCAAACTTGGTGGTGGGCATTCAGACAAATGATTAACTCATACATTAAACCAAAGCCTTCTGTTTAGCAAGCGCTTCCTTTTCTGTTATTTTAATTTAACCTTTCCTTTTTTTGTTTTTTCCTATTTCAGCTTTCCAGATTGTTACACTGCAGAGTTTGGCGATCTAGAAGTAGTGCAAGAAAACCAAGGAGGTGTTCCCTTAGAACACTTCATTACCTGTGTTCCAGGTGTAAACATTGCCACTGCTCAGAATGGAATCAAAGTGGTTAAATGGATTCACAACAAGCCCCCACCTCCCAACACTGGTAGGTGTCAGGTATTTTGTCCTGGAGCTACCACCTGTCCACTGTGAGACCAGAGGAGGCTATTGGCTTTTATTTTAAACAGCAGCATAATTTGCCAAGTGTGAAAACACCATGGATGTGTCCTTTGATCTTTTGAAAACTCCTAAAATGCTTGAGGGGTTGGCAGGACTAGAATTTGTTTTATTTTTTATTTTTTTTATTTTTTTGAGACGGAGTCTTGCTCTGTCGCCTGGCTGGAGTGCAGTGGTGCGATCTCGGCTCACTGCAAGCTCCGCCTCCCGGGTTCACACCATTCTCCTGCCTCAGCCTCCCGAGTAGCTGGGACTTCAGGCACCCGCCACCACGCCCAGCTAATTTTTTGTATTTTTAGTAGAGACAGGGTTTCACCATGTTGGCCAGGATGGTCTTGATCTCTTGACCTCATGATCCACTTGCCTCCTCCTCCCAAAGTGCTGGGATTACAGGCATGAGCCACCGCTACCAGCCTAGACTTTGTTTTTTAGATAGGGCCTTGCTGTGTTGTCCAGGCTGGTCTCGAACTCCTGAGCTCAAGATGTCGTCCCACCTCGGCCTCCCAAAATGCTGGGATTACAGGCATGAGCCACCACACCTGGCCAGTTTGAAAGTACCAACATAAGCTAATGTAAATTTCACATTTACAGATCCCTTCAGCTACCTAATTTTGTGAAGCTTTTGGCTTGCCAGTTGACAGGCCTTTTAAAAATAGTTTCAGGGGCTGGGCCTGTTGGCTCACACCTGTAATCCCAGCACTCTGGGAAGCTGAGGCAGACAAATCATCTGAGGTCAGCAGTTCGAGACCAGCCTGGCCAACATGGTGAAACCCCATCTCTACTAAAAATGCAAAAATTAATCAGGCGTGATGGTGGGCACCTGTAATCCCAGCTACTCGGGAGGCTGAGGCAAGAGAATTGCTTGAACCCAGGAGGTGGAGGTTATGGTGAGCTAAGATTGAGCCATTGCACTCCAGCCTGGGTGACAAGAGTGAAGCTCTGTCTTTTTTTTTTGAGACAGAGTCTTGCTCTGTTGCCCAGGCTGGAGTGCAGTGGCGCGATCCTGGCTCACTGCAAGCTCTGCCTCCCGGGTTCATGCCATTCCCCTGCCTCAGCCTCCCGAGGAGCTGGGACTACAGGTGCCTGCCACTGCGCCTGGCTAATTTTCTTTTTTTTTTTTCTGTATTTTTAGCAGAGACAGGGTTTCACCTTGTTAGCCAGGATGGTCTCAATCTCCTGACCTCGTGATCCACCCGCCTCAGCCTCCCAAAGTGCTGCGATTACAGATGTGAGCCACTGTGCCCAGCCTTTTTTTTTTTGAGACGGAGTCACCCAGGCTGGAGTGCAGTGGCGGGATCTCAGGTCACTGCAAGCTCCGCCTCCTTGGTTCATGCCATTCTCCTGCCTCAGCCTCCCGAGTAGCTGGGACTACAGGCACCCGCCACCACGCCCGGCTAATTTTCTTGTATTTTTAGTAGAGACAGGGTTTCACCGTGTTAGCCAGGATGGTCTCGATCTCCTGACTTCATGATCCGCCCGCCTCGGCCTCCCAAAGTGCTGGGATTACAGGCATGAGCTGCCGCGCCCAGCAAGCCTCTCCACCTTTCTGTAGATTTCCATCTGATTACTTATACCTTTTTAATAGGTATAAGCAGTCAAGATGGTGCAAAAACCTGTTTCTTACACCCTTTTATGTCATGCTAATTTTACAACATTATCACTTTCTGTGGTTTTCTGGGTAACATTTTCAGCTCCACTATGGATTAATTTTGCTCTTCTGGGCCACCTACCTGATGACCATTTATAACTTTGTGGGAAAGTATGTTGCACATGACCAAGTTTCAGATGGATCTTGGAAATATAACTAGTTTCTAAACTGGGAGCTTCTTGTGTACTTTGACTTCTACTATAAATAACACTATAGTAGACTCTGCTTTATCTTGGCCACTTAACTTTGAGGATTAGTGGGACAGCATTTGACAGCCCGTGAATAAGTTAGTTAGCTAGTTATTGGACCCTGAGACCTGAATATAGAAACTGAGACGTAAAGCAGCTACTGTATTTGGTTTTGTCTGCTTCCCCATGATCTAACTCAAGTCAGGGACTGCAGGGCCATTTTCCCTCCTTTCAGCTGGTGAAATCTGTGCTTTCTGTCTTACACATGTTCTTTTTCTTCTAGACCCTTGGCTTCTGCGTTCGAAGAGTCCTGTAGGTAACCCCCAGCTGATCCAGTTCAGTAGAGAAGTGATTGACTTGCTGAAAAGCCAGCCATCTTGTGTCATACCCATCAGTCATTTCATCCCATCCTATCACCATCATTTTGCAAAGCAGTGCCGAGTGTCAGACTACGGATACTCCAAGCTGATTGAGTTATTAGAAGCAGTGCCTCATGTATTGCAGGTAAGGCTTGTCACGGGATTACTTGTTTACAGGCAGGAATGTTCCTCCATGGCTTTGGCTGCCTCCATCAAAGAAACAGTAATAGTTTAATTCCTAAGAAGTCAGTTCTGGGCAGAACATCCAGTAAAAGCTTTCTTCAGAGGGAAGAAATAACATACAAAGGCGGCTTCTCAATTTCTCAGAAAGCCGCTAGTTTCCAGTTTTAGAGGAACTCCTTGGAGGACTGAGGAGTATTTTCCCTCTAAGCTCTATAGACCTTCTTCATCCCAGCACAGCTTTCTCCGGAACTGTTCATGATTACAAGGAAGCTCCCGTGAATAGCCACATACTTGTATGTTGGTGCCTGTGTAAGAGTCAAGGGCTTAACCTTTCTTCTAAATGTAACTAGTTGGAGACTAGTTACTGGGCTAGAGTGTAGCACTGGATCCTGTGAAGACTTTTACTAGTTAACTCACAGTGTTATAACAGCCTCCCACTCACTAAAAACGGCTTGAAAAACTTGCAGACCAATTTGTCTGGACAACCAATACAGTTTTCATTTCTGTACTCACGACTTTTCTTTTCAAAAGATTACACTTTTCATTTCTATACTCAACGACTGCTTGGGAGAAGGTGCGCCAGGCCAAAAACAATAAAAGTTTCAGAAGGTTGGACGTTTGTTCCTTTTGACCAGCTACATTTTGTTGATTCACATGTGTTTAAAATTGCACACATTCTACATTTAGAGGGTGAGCCAGCAGCAAGGAAGTCGCTGTCTGCTGAGGTCTTATGTGTATAAATAAACCATTTGCTTTGCAGATTCTTGGAATGGGCTCCAAACGTCTGCTGACCCTTACCCACAGGGCCCAGGTGAAGCGCTTTACTCAGGATTTACTAAAACTTCTCAAATCCCAGGCCAGCAAACAGGTCATTGTGCGAGAATTCTCACAGGCTTATCACTGGTGAGTTGATGAACAGAAATGAAAGCAAATATTTTAAGACATTTTATCTTCTGCCAAACTCTAAATAGTTATCTAGTATTTCTACTAAGCATTCTTTTGGAAAACTTGTATTTTTTTTTTTTTTTTTTTTTGAGACGGAGTCTCCCTCTGTTGCCCAGTGGCATGATCTTGGCTCACTGCAAGCTCCGCCTCCCGGGTTTATGCCGTTCTCTTGCCTCAGCCTCCCGAGTAGCTGGGACTACAGGCGCCCGCCACCACACCCGGCTTATTTTTTCTATTTTTTTTTTTTTTTTTTTTGAGACGGAGTCTCGCTCTTCACCAGCTGAGTGCAGTGGCGCGATCTCGGCTCACTGCAGGCTCCGCCCCCGGGTCACGCCATTCTCCTGCCTCAGCCTCCCGCATAGCTGGACTACGCGCCTGCCACCTCGCCGGCTATTTTTGTATTTTAGTAGACGGGTTCACCATGTTAGCCAGGATGGTCTCGATCTCCTGACCTTGTGATCCGCCCGCCTCGGCCTCCCAAAGTGCTGGATTACAGGGTGAGCCACGGCCGGCTATTTTTTCTATTTTTTAGTAGAGATGGGGTTTCACCATGTTAGCCAGGATGGTCGCGATCTCCGACCTCGTGATCCGCCCGCCTCAGCCTCCCAAAGTGCTGGCATTACAGGTGTGAGCCATGGCGCCCAGCCGGAAAACTTGGAGATCTTTTACCGATGATACTACTGATTCCGTATCCACTTCCATTGTTAAAACCTAGGTGTTTCTCAAAGGACTGGGATGTCACTGAATATGGTGTTTGTGAGTTGATTGACATCGTATCAGAGATTCCAGACACAACCATCTGCTTATCCCAACAAGATAATGAAATGGTGATTTGTATCCCCAAAAGAGGTATGTGACTTACATTTGCTGGAAGGATACTGTCTACCTCCTGTTATTTTAACATAGCGTGGCATGGAAGATGTGGTTTTCCCTTCCTGCCCGTGCTTCCTGAAGATTCCACAGAAAGCACAGTGTGAAAACTGCTGCTGTTTGGATTCTGTGTTCTTCAAAGTAGGTGAAGCTGTTCTCAAGAACAAAAGCAGGCTGGCTTTTTAGAATTGACTCTAAGGGGAAAAAGGGGCATCATCAGCACTTTGCTCAAATGCCTTCTGCAGCCTGGCTGTGGCTATATGAGCCTTAGTCATCCAGTTGAGAATCTGTCACCGTGCCTGTTGGCTTTGCTTTTCTGTTGAACTCTGAGCTACTTTATTTACTGTGCACACTTGAGAAGGGAAGACAACTCAAATGAATGTTTTTTTTGTTTTGCCTTTCAAATTTTAATAGTTGTGGTCAGAACTGTACAGGTCCAGTTACAGGTAGAAAGTATAGTATTTGAGGGATGCGAAACCCATGGATACCAAGGGCCAACTTTTCGTGTCTGCAGTTTCCGCAGGGCAGACCGCAAGACTTAAGTAGGTGCGGATTTTGGTATCCAAGCAGGGTCCTGGAACTGATCCCTTGAGAACACCAAGGGGTGACTGTATGGTCGTATCCTCCTTCTGTTACCTGGTTATTAAACTGTGCTCCTGCAGAACATTGATGTCCATGAAATCATAGAATTCCAGGGCCAGTTCTCACTTAAAAATTAACAGAAGCAATCTCTGCTTAGGCTTTTCCTCCTCTTTATTTTTGTTCAACTTTTGAAGCCTGATTCTCTTTTCTGCTAGCAAGTCTTAACTGAAGATCAGATGAATAAACAAAAAAAGTGGGGATATTCAGAAGTGTGATTTCATAGGAATAATTTCTAGAGTACTTGCTTAAGTACAGGGTGTGTGTCATGTTAATAGATATGGGGCAGGGGCTAGAAAATTGTTTCTAGCTTGTAAGATGACATTGTTTCTAGCTTATAAGATGAATATATATGCATTTCATAATAATAGTATCATAACTTCCTGTTATTCTGCCCTGGAACATGTTTGAGAACCACTTGCAAGGAGGGAAGAGTATATGTGTTTGTTTTAGGTTGTGTGTGTTTGGAAGGCAAGGATGATATCGCTTATAAATTCCCAAAAGGATTTACTCTAGTGTGGATGTTGAACACAAATGGGTAGAAAAAAACTGTGATTTTATGTTTTTTGGTTTTTTTAAAAGAACGCACTCAGGATGAAATAGAAAGAACAAAACAGTTCTCCAAGGATGTCGTTGATTTGCTGCGTCACCAACCCCATTTCCGGATGCCCTTTAATAAATTTATCCCCTCTTACCATCACCACTTTGGCCGGCAGTGCAAACTTGCATACTATGGGTTTACCAAACTACTTGAACTTTTTGAAGCCATACCTGATACTTTACAAGTGAGTGAAGAAATTCTAATTTTATAAAGTATTTTTCTGAACAACATATAGGAAATATTTTTTCACGTTCAAGACCTATTTTTCTGGGAAGTAGGGAGGTTATGAAAGAGGATGAAAATCTGAGCTATTCCAATCAGAGAAGTCATATTACTGACTCATTAGTATTTTTAGATAAATATGGCTTTTTCCTTCAATGAAGGATTATTCAAACTTGTTTTGGGGTAATTATTGAAAAAAAGATTAAGTAGGTTGATTTCTTTTTTTTTTCTTTTTGAGACGGAATTTCTCTGTTGTCACCCAGGCTGGAGTGCAGTGGCACGATCTTGGCTCACTGCAACCTCCGCCTCCGGGTTCAAGCAATTCACTTGCCTCAGCCTCCCAAGTACCTGGGGATTACAGGTGCCCGCCACCACACCCAGCTAATTTTTGTATTTTTAGTAGAGATGGGGTTTCACCATGTGGGCCAGGCTGGTCTTGAGCTCCTGACCTCAGTTGATCCGCTCGTCTCAGCCTCCCAAAGTGCTGGGATTACAGGCATGAGCCACCACACCTGGCTGATTTCTTACACTGAATATTTGTTCATTACTTTTACACTTTTCAAATCCTTCGTGTTGAAGGTAGGGCTGAGTACATGAGGTAACATCAGTGCTAAGCTGTTACGCTGTTGCTAAGTTAAACCAAATTTCCGTTGTCAATTTTATTAATTTTTTTTTTTTTTTTTACTACTGAAGTGCTTTTTAAAAATTGTTTTATTGTGGCACAATACACATAACACAGAACTTACCTTCATAACTGTCTTTATATCCCCAGTCCAGTAGTGGTCAGCACATTCACATTGTTACGCAAGCAGTTTTCTGAACTTTTTCATCTTACAGAACTGAAACTTTATACCCATTCAGTAACGCTGACTTGTTTTATCATTACTAGTTGCATACTTTTTTTGCTATTCTGGAAACGACTGTGATTTGTTTATTCTCCCTTTCCTCCCCCTGTGTGTTTTCGAAGGTATTGGAATGTGGAGAAGAAAAGATCCTTACTCTGACAGAGGTGGAGCGGTTCAAAGCTCTAGCTGCCCAGTTTGTTAAACTCCTTCGGTCCCAAAAAGACAACTGCCTTATGATGACAGATCTCCTTACAGAATATGCTAAAACTTTTGGTTATACATTTCGTCTCCAAGACTATGATGTCAGTTCCATTTCGGCTTTAACTCAGAAACTCTGCCATGTCGTGAAGGTAAATGGTTTTTGTATTTTTTTTTTTTTCCCTCATGGGGTAAAACTCACAGTGACCTAATTCGCATTAGGACGTTTGCGTGTGCTGTAGCGTTTCTTTATTTACACCTTGAACTACTTAACTGTCATAGCCTTATGACTCATTTTGTGTCATTATTGCTTATTAGGTAATAGAAGCCTTGGTTTGGAAGTTGAGAGTTTTGGTCTTCCTCTTGTGTGTTTCTGAATGGCCTTGCCAAAGCTACGCCTTTGTGAACTGATGAGGTCACTCTTCACCCTAGGGTTCGGTCATCAGGTGCAGCTGCCTCAGCGCTGCTGGCCTGAGCTCGACTCCTTCCAGTGTGTTTTGCCTGTGACATTTTTGGGAGCCCGTAATCACACAGTGTCCTCTCCCTCCACATTCTCACCCACTTAGGAGTAGGCTTAGGAGCAAGCGCGGGTGCAGAGTGGCCTTTGTCGCTGTCAGAGCTGTAGTAGGGAGGGCAGCTCGTCCTGTTTCCTGTCCTGGACTGCACTGACCCTTCCTGTCGTAGGCAGAGCAGCTGCCAGTTTTCAGCCTCTTCCCCCACAGGACCAGGAGAAGTCACTGCCAGGAGGAAGGAATGGAAAGGGAAGCAGGAAGGACGGCACCCTCAGTTACAGGCCCATTACTAGCTGCACACATTTCTGTGTCATTTAATTCTGTAAACAGCCAGAATGGGTTCAGTCTCCCTTTCCTTCCCACTGTGGGGTTCTTTTGGAGATGGAGTCTTGCTCTGTGGCCCAGGCTAGAGTGCAGTGGTGCGATCTTGGCTCACTGCAACCTCCGCCTCCCAGGTTCAAGCGATTCTTCTTCCTCAGCCTCCCGAGTAGCTGGGATTACAGGCACCCGCCACTACGCCCAGCTAGTTTTTGTATTTTTAGCAGAGACAGGGTTTCACCGTGTTGGCCAGGCTGATCTCGAACTCCTTGCCTCAGGTAATCCGCCCACCTCAGCCTCCCAGAGTGCTGGGATTACAGTTACAGGCATGAGCCACTGCACCCAGCCCCCACTGTGTTTTTTAATGTATTGGACTGCAGCTAAGAAGAAGTTCTTACCTTGGCAAAGGTAGGACAGTTCAGAGCTCTCCTTAGGTACTGGTTGGTTAGAGGAGGAGGTGAGAGAGCAGGAAGCACACCAGGACAGCCGAACATCCCTGAGCCAAGGCAGCGGAATGGCCAGCAGCATCACAGGAGGGCAGATCAGAGAGGGACTGCCTGACTTCCAGGTTTAGCTCAGTGGGGAGAGTCGGTGCTGCTGGCCAGGTCAGTGGCAGTGTCGGTTGTGTAGACAGAAGCCACCTTGGAGTGTGGTGAGGAGTGAGGAGAGGTGAGAAAATGGCCCAGGTCATTTGGACAGCATCCTGGTTTGTCTGCTTGTGAAGACGGAGGGCTGGGGCAGCAGCTAGAGGCTGTGGGGCTGAGGGAACAAGGGAGGATTTGGGCTGTTGGTTTTCCTACCTGGAAAAACTTGAGCATGTCTGAAAGCCATTGATGCGGATCCATCTAGAGAGAGAAGATGAACATAAAAGGGCGAGAAGGGCTAAGACAGGAGGGCCTTGAGGTATGGGAGACTGGGAAACCGGCACACAGAGGAAGGAGGAAGTATACAGGACAATAGGCTGGGGGCAGGCATGGGCAGGTCTGATGTTTGTCATCAGGAATAGAAGGGAGTCCTCTTCCAAGAGTGGTTTTCCACTAGAGAGAGGGACTGAGCTCTGCTTAGAGAGAGAGAGGAGAGGCAGGGCTCAGGACTTAGGAGCGGGGAGAAGGTCCACAGTTGTCATGGTGAGTGGAGAGTGGCTTGATCTGGATGTCACGTGGGGTGCAGGGATATCGAGAGCTCCCTGCAGGTTGGCACTGTAGACTCTGGGAGAGCAGCAGTTGGGGTGTGGCTGTGCAGTTATCGGCTCAGGGAAAGCAGGTGGTTGGATTCAAGGTGGGAGTTTACTTATGGGCGTCAGGAAAAGGCATGGGATGAGCGAATTTAAATATTGACAAGAATGTCAGTGCCAGCATGACAAAAGAGGAGAGTGAAGTAAGGGAGGGGGCTGGCGAATTGGGAGCAGATAGGAGGCAGTGATGCTGCTGAGGTTTGAGAAGGGGAGGAGTTGAGCGGATAGAGTCTCTTTCTGCACTCCCACCCCAACAGCAGCTCCAGACCTGCTTTTACAAGTGGGATGCTCAGGAGGTTTGAATGATTTATATTGGATGGGGTAATGACAGGTTTGCACTGTGACCCTGGAGACGAGTGTCTGCAGTGAAATTGAACACAAGAGGATGTCGTTGGAGATGACAGAGGCAAGGCATTGAAAGGCTATAAGGCTGTGGTGTGGGACAGGTCCCTGGGTGTTCAGTTGCCCGGGATGATGAAAGGGGTGGACTCAGGTGGATAGGAAGACCTCACGCCTTGACCTAAGGCTTTGCTGGGTGAGTGTGATGGGTGGACAGCTGGAGTGTGAGCAGCAAGAATGGGGAGAGCTGAGAGAGGCTCCGTGGTGCCTCCCTGGCTGCCCACTGGGTCTCCTGGGAGCTTCTCCAACCCTACCTCTCAGATTCTTGTAGAATTAGTCAAAGCACACTCTGAGCATTGGTGTTTTTAAAAGCTCCCCAGGTGATTCTAATGCATAGCTGGGATTGAGAATCAAGGGATGGATCCAAGTCGCACCAGAGGAGCAGGCTCTGGTTTGGTTTCTTTCCTAAGCAGCTGTAGTGATGATGGGGGTCTGGGTAGCTAAGATGACTGGGATCCCCTGGACTCGTATCGGTTGGTTGATTAAACCCGCTTCTGAGGAGGAAATCTATACAGTCCCATAACCATGATAAGTGGGGTGCGAGCCTGCCAGCCTCCCTCCTGTCTTGGCTCTGGGCACGTGTCAGAACCAGATAAAGATGCCCTGGTCTTGGGATGGCTCCTCAGGTGCCACCCACCTCTCTCTGCCTCTCAGAATCCACGGTCCAAAGAGTGCCAACTTGTGATGACTTAGACCTGCCGAGACCTTTGGCCCTGGCAGGAAAACCAGATAAAGGGGGCAAACAAGCTGTCAGGATGAGCATTGGTCTTTGAGAGCAGTGCCAGAGCCGCACGTATACCAAAGCTCTGCCTGTTTTTGTGCCAGGAAAGGCTCAGGCCACAGCCTCACCGCACCCCCCCGCCCCACCCAAGGCCTGCTGGCTCAGTCACCAGATGCGTGGTTCTTCACATGGTGTTTGGTCCCCAAGTGACAATCTGTCTTTTTTGTAAGGTTTCCCTCTCAGTGCATTTAACCGCATAAACCCTTTATCTCCTTGAGAATCTGAAATAATTGAGGAGTGGACAGGTACTAGGCAGATGAAAATACCAGCTTCGTGGTTAGTAATAGCAGACTAGAAACATGCAGCTTGCCTTGTAGTCAGAGTAGGCCCTCTCTCACCTCCCCAGCCCGCCCTGGGGACGCATATGGGCAAATCAGGTCTGCACAGAAGCCATGCGAGTGTTGCTTAGAGTCTGGCCTCCCCATCCCTACCCACCTTCGAGCACAGCAACCCACACTTCACAAGCTTGGACCACTGGCCATCAGCTGGCCAGTCTGTCTCCTTTTTATAGTGGGCTTTTGGAAAGAATGAATGAAAAATAAAGAGAATGATGCAATTTCCTCCCCCAGTATTACCTTGATGAGAGTTTTCAGTTATGGACCAGCAGGGGGAGAACAGTTTCTGCTTCCATGTTGGTCTGGTGTCCCAAAGAAGCTAAAAACAAACCCACTTGCTTTATTTCAGTGTGAGAGAAAAAAATTAGAGATTTTTCATCTCTTGGTCTCATTAACCAAAATGAAGTGAGCTGAGTTGGGTATAACCTAGGGTGTCTCTGTTGAGCTCTGAAAAGTGTGAATTCTTGTTTTCCCCAGGTTGCCGATGTAGAATCTGGCAGACAGATTCAGCTGATCAACCGAAAGTCTCTGCGATCTCTCACTGCCCAGTTGCTGGTATTGTTGATGTCTTGGGAAGGAACCACCCATCTTTCTGTTGAGGAGCTCAAGAGACATTACGAAAGTACCCACAACACTCCCCTTAACCCCTGTGAATATGGATTCATGACCTTGACTGAACTGCTGAAGAGCCTGCCATACTTGGTTGAGGTAGGCACATTAATGGCTCTTTAGAACTATCATTGAAAACTGTCGATTGGGCATTTCTGGATTACGTGTTGGTCTAGATTAGAGTGTGTAGAGCTGGAAGGGACCCAAGAGACCATTTCATGGATGAACACGCCGAGACCTCAGGCAGTGAAGCAGCCCTGCCTAAATGGGTGGCAAAAGCCAGTGAAAGCCTGGTCTCCTCATCCTGGCACTGGGGTGTGTTTGTCCCATTCCAGGATGGATTTTGCTACTGTTTGTCTTTCTAAATGAGATGGTTTATGTGGTGGCTTGAAGAGAGAGATGAGTAAGGCAAGGGCAGAAAGGAAGGTTGGCCAGCCAGTCCCCCAGGCGGCCTTTCAAGAATGGCGCTCCAGGATTGGGAGAATCTTAAGAGAATACTGCATGCAATTCTTGGGCAACAGATATAAAAACCTAGAGTAAATAAATGAAATCCTGGAAAAAATAACTTACCAAAAGTCACTCAAGAAGTTAAAAATTAGACCAATTACCATACAAGAGACTATAAAAGATCACTGAAATATACCAGGGAAAAAGGCATCAGGACCAAGTGAGGTAACAATTGAATTTTACCCAACCCTAAAAGAACAGATAAATCTACCTTTTAAAAAACCATTCTGGGGCTGGGCAAGGTGGTACACATCTATAATCCCAGCTACTAAGGAGGCCGAGGCTAGAGGGTCACTTGAGCCCAGGAGTTTGAGGCCAGCCTGGGCAACATAGCAAGAACCCATCCCCAAGAAAAAAAAATACTGTTCTAGGCTGCTGCAAAAGAAAAAGGAAAGCTTACCACTTACTTTAACGAAGCCAAAATAAATTTAATACCAAAAACATAAGATAGTCCCTTAAAATGATCCTAAATAAGATACTAACAAATGAGCTCCAGCAATTTAAAAGAAGAATGATATGCCATTATCATCTAACTGTGGGACAGATCATTAAATAATGAAAGGATATACATCCAACATTTTCTAAACTCTGTTAATATCTATCCTAAGAACACCAGTTCTGGACAGGTGTTAATGCATGTTTCAGGACAAAGAACTTTCCCTGTCCAGCTAAGATTGGGAATATCCTTTCTCTTGGCGATTCCAGAGCATGTTAAACACTCTGAAAAGGTTTGTAGTAAAGAAATCTGCCTCCTTACCCTGCATACACAAGCGTTTTGTGTTTGTTTCTTGTTGCTTTTGATGTGTTTTTAAAGAATGCTAGTGTCATCCTCTATCACAGTGTTTCTTGGAAAACTGGTTTGGGAGGTGCAGTTTAATGGCCTCAGTGTCCACTGTGTGTACAGTGATTTGCCAACACGGTTTGCCTCCCCCGATTTCTTCCCTACTCACACGCTGTCTCTTCAGACCGCCGCAGCCTTCAACTTGCAAATAGAACTGAAGTTTGCTGGAGGCTATAGCCTTCTCTTGGAGGAAATCCTTGAATAAATCCCTCCTCCTTTTCTTTCTCCCCTTCCTTCTTTCCTCTCTCTCTCCCTCCTTTCCTTCCTTTCTCCTTCCTCTTCCTCCTTTCTTCTTCTTCGTCTTTTTTGTCATCTTCATCTTCTTCATCTTTGTCTAATTCGTCGTCTTCATCTTTATTGTCGTCTTCATCTTCTTGTCTTCGTCTTCTTGCTCTTTGTCTTCATCTTTGTCGTCTTCTTCATCTTCGTCTTTTTTGTCTTCATCGTCTTTGTCTTCATCTTTGTTGTTGTCTTCTTTGTCTTTGTCGTCTCCTTCTTCTTCATCATCTTTGTCTCCTTCATCTTCTCATCTTCGTTGCCTTCTTCTTCTTGTCTTCGTCTTCAACTCTGGGCCTTTTCCCTCAGTGGAAGGCCCTCACTTTCCAGGGGGCAGGGCCAGTCACTGACATTTCTAATGCTGCTTTTTCTTTTTAACTAGGTTTTCGCTAATGATAAGATGGAAGAATGTGTGAAGCTCACAAGTCTGTATTTGTTTGCGAAGAACGTGCGGTCTTTACTTCATACTTACCACTACCAGCAGATTTTCCTTCATGAGTTTTCCATGGCCTATACCAAGTATGTCGGAGAAACTCTGCAGCCCAAGACCTATGGCCACAGCAGCGTGGAGGAGCTCTTGGGAGCAATTCCACAGGTGGGCATTTTTCTCAGCTTCCGGGAGAGCATCTTCTGAACAGCCGCAGGCTAACTGTCCCGAACAGAAAAATAAAATGCTGCCAGAATAATGGAACGGCAGGCATTTTGAATTGATCCTTTCAAAACATACTGTTGGCCTAAAGTAAATGATTTTAGCATTTCTCCTTGATTCTTTCTGTAAACCTTTATTAAATCCCTATATGCCAGGTGAGTAAGTTTCAGGCTGTAACCTCAGAAAGGTGTTGGTTAATGGGAGAGTCAGGACCCCCAAGCAGGCAATTAGTCAGGGCGGTCAGGGCAGTGGGCGCATTGAGGAGGGCCATGTCAGGGTCCACTTCCCAAGCCTGGGGAGCCTGGTGCAAAACCTTCAAGGATGTGCCTGAGGGAAGCACGTGACAAGGAGGGGAGAGAGCATTCTGGGCAAAGGGGATGATGGCATGAGCAGATGCAGGGCTGTGACAAGTGGCATGGAGTATCGAGAGGCTAACGGAGCTGAGAGCTGGGTTAGGGAGGGCGTGGCTCCTCCAGGTAAGGAGGGAGGACTGTGTTGGAGAGAGCTGGAGCCCAGGTTTGCATTTGAAAAGCACCCCAGTGGTGCTGTCCATGGTAGAGCAGAGAGAAGCAGGCATGGAGGAGGGAACTGGGATAGGATCCTGGCCACTGCAGAGATCTGAGTCAGTGTTAGATGGAGGGATTGAGCCAGAGTGAAAATAGTAGAATAGAGGAAGGAGGAAGGACCCAGGCAAAGCTCGCCTGGGAGCTGAGATCAGTGACCTGGCGACGGCGTGCACATGTAGGGGGCCTGGGAGCCCAGCTCCACTACTACCACTCTGCTTGGCTGAGATGGAGAGCGGCACCATCAGGGAGAGGACTTTAAGATGCTGATAATGAACTTAGTTTAAAGGGTCTGAGAGATTACTCTTAATTCTTTTAGGTGGTGTTTAGTTTCTGCAAATAAATGGCAAAGAGCTCTCATGTGAGAACTACCTTAATTTATATGCCAAAGCTGGTGTTTGGAAGACAGTCTTTTTAAGAATTATAAAGAATATTTCTGAAACTGTGTCTCATGATTTTTGAACTACTCTGCTTTTTATAGGGACATGTTTCTGTCAGCTTCTTCTGTTGCTTTAAAAGCTAAGGAGAGAGTAGAGAAACATGCTTCTTGGCAGTAACTCAGCACCTAAATTCTAGCCTAAGGCAGGCAGCGTAGGTCACACTCTTCCTGAATGTTAGGACTTCTGTCCCCTCCTTTTCCGCTGCTTAACCAGTAGTATGTCTTGTGTGCAGGTGGTCTGGATAAAAGGACATGGTCATAAGAGAATTGTAGTGTTAAAAAATGACATGAAAAGTAAGTAAGCACCCATCCCCTCCCCCCTTAAAAAATCACGGTTCTCTCACTGACATTTCTCTCTGACGGGTGCTGTTTGTCCTGTAGGTCGTTTGAGTTCACTCGGTCTCTCCCCTGCCAATCATGAAAACCAGCCCTCGGAGGGCGAGCGCATCCTGGAGGTGCCCGAACCGCACACAGCCTCGGAACTCAAGCTTGGAGCCGACGGCAGTGGTAAGAGAGGAAAAGCAGAGACATAGGAGCTTGTGAAATTCTAGGAGAAATGGCTTGGGGTTGGGGAGAGCGAGGGAAAGGACTCCAGCAAGTCATCTCATCCGCTGAAGTTAAATAGCCACACATTTTTCAAAGCAGTTTTGGTATTTAGTTAGTAACAGGAAAAAATTGACCTTTATTTGTTAGCATTGCATGGTTGACTGGTTAAAGTCCCTGAAGGATATTGGCACCCCCATAATGATCATCTTACTCCAGTTCAGATGTTGAAGAAAATTATTCTGACACTTATTATAATGGATATTCATGACACTTGCAACAGGGGAGAGAGAGCCAACTCCTAATACGTAGCCTAGGAGCAGAGTGAGGGCTCAGTGGGTGGAAAATTACTAAGAGGATTCTTGCTGTAGGCATGCAGGCCAGCCAAGGATCTAGACGTCAGTGGTTGGGGATAAGGAATTTGATCAGCTATGAAGGGCGATGAGATCTCAAGGGTGAGGGGATTCTCACTAAACTGACTCCAGCTAAGACTGGAGCCAGCAAGTTCAGCAACAGACATGGAAGGCCAAGGTCAAGACCTGATCCGGAAGAGGACTCAGGGTGCCTGACTCAAGGCTGGTCAAGGCATCTTTGTCACAGGACAGCCCTAGGCAGGATTTGATACACTAATGCATTAATACTACCCAAAATTACACCGAGTCACATAGATTTCAGGTAGATCCACCTCTGTAGTAGATAGAGTCCAATTCTTGGAATGTTACAGCAGTTCTAACTTTTCTGAAGGACTTTTGAATTCATTATAGGTGAGAATTTTGTCTTCATAAGATGCGGCGAGATAGATAGCACGTTACCGTCCCCTGTGCCCTTAGGATAACTCAGTTACACTGCATTTGATGTTTTATGAAGCGCCCTCCTGGGAATCATCTGCCAAAGCTGCCCCACAGCCTTCAGCAGTGCTGACCTCCGTTCTGCAGCGGAGGCTCGGAAATCTCAAGCGGTCACATATTACAGCTCACCCAGAGTCGGCAGCTAGGAAGCCACGGAACCGGGCCCAGGGCTTTGGATTCTGAGCTTCTACTTGCTGATAACTCTGTACACCCCGTCTCAGGCTGTCCCCTCTCTTTGGAAGCTGACTGCAGGACCCTTTTCTCTGGTTGGGTCTTTTGAGGGGCCGGTGTTCCTAAGAACACGGATCTTCAGGAGAACTAGCTTATTAAGGCATTCCATTACCAGGATCTTCCTGTTAGTGGGTTTTGGGTTTTTGTTTTTGTTTTTGTTTTTTTAATACCTTAAATACTTCTTGACTCTCTTAATCTTTAAGGCTTAGAAGGAAAACTTCAGGTGTGAGCCCGGGGTGTGTGCTGGGGGTGGGCGTGGAGGTCCTGTAGTGTCACGGCTCTCCTTGTTTGCCCAGGGCCCAGTCACACAGAGCAGGAGCTTCTCCGCCTGACCGACGACTCCCCCGTCGACCTCCTGTGTGCGCCCGTCCCCTCGTGCCTGCCGTCCCCTCAGCTGAGACCTGACCCCGTTATCCTCCAATCTGCTGATCTCATTCAGTTTGAGGAGCACCCTCAAGAGCCTTCTGGTGGGTGACTCCATGTTGTCGTGGGGCTTTTCTTCGGGGTTTAAAACAAAACCACGATAAGATACTGATATAGTAAATGATAGAGGTGGGAAGGGACTACCCTTTTTCAGGTGGAAAACACTGTGCTGATTATTTGACCTTCTTTCCCCACCTGGGTTCCCGCAGAATTGGATGCACAGCTTGAGGTTGCCTGGCGAGCATGAGGCAAGGGCGATTTGGCAGCTCTGGAGGGCTAGTGGCTCGGGGCTGTGGGCGAGTCCACAGGGGCGGGCGGGGCCTCCTGGGCTTCTGCTCTCCCAGACTTTGTGAAGGTTCAGCTGCTCTCAGGCACACCTGTCACCAGATGTACACGTCACCCACAGTGGGGGTCCAAAGGGCCCAAGGGCTTTATAAAGGTGAATGGAGGGAGGTGTCTGTGGCTGGAGCCCCTGGACTCTGCCCAGTGATCTAACAGACAGGAAGCCAAGCACGCTGAGTCCTAGCCTAGTGCAGGCATTGGCACTGACCCTGTGCTCAGGGCTGACAGACATTTAACCCTTACCACAGCTCCAGGTGTGGGGCAGCTGCTTTATTCCACAGGCTGTGTGACTAAGGCACAGCTGGTGCCGTCACTAGAGAGGCAGTGGCCCCGGGCTGCTGGACTAGCAAGGGCAGAGCTGGGATTGGAACCCAAGCTCTCTTGTCCTGTGGTGTCTCCTGGCCTCTGGAGAGGATGGCCCATCTGCCCCGTGCAGATCCCTCCCTGTTCTTCATCTGTTGAAAGCCAGCTCCTCCCCACTGCTGGTGCTGCTTTCCAGGTTACCAGGAACAACCCGTGGACTCCTGGCTTGGCGTTTACCATCTCGGTTGTCCTTGGCAGCGTTCAGCACTGTTGCCCAGGAAAAGAACTGAGGCTGTTGACTTGGAAAATAGGAGATGGGGAAGTAACCGCCTGCAGATAGAACCAGCCTGTGCAGGCAAGCCTAGACGCACGCCATGCTCCTGTGCAGTGCCCCGCTAGGGTTGGTGGCAGATTGAGGTTAGCTCGTTTATGGGGTTGTGGCCTTTGTGCCTTCAGTCTGGGCAAGTTCAACTGCATGCACAGGACAAGAGAGGAAAATAATTGAAACAGTGTGGGCAGTTCTGTCAGCCGCTCTCCTCTTGAGGGTCAGCCTAGGCGGGGAGCTGGCTCTGCTGTCCCCTCTGCCACTCTCACCTTCCATGGGCCTTTGGGAGCAGGAGCCCTGTGCCCTGTGCAGTGGGAGTCTAAGGCATAATGATGCATCTGTTTTAAGCAGCATGGCCCTGTGTGTAGAGCAGGTGAATTACATGTGGCTCAGCCACAGAAATGGCAGTCCAGAAGCACTGCGGGAAAGCTGGCTGTGCTCAACTTCCTGGGTTCTGAGGGTAATTTTGACTCTGCGCAGTCCTTCCTTATCCCCGGTAATAGACCCATGGGGAGCATAGGTCCTCTCTAAATGGAACGGGCCAGGAGCTCCCTGACACCGAGATGCTCCAACCCCACCCCCTACCGCCTCCCACCTCAGGAAGTCTCTAAGTCGTGGATAGCTTATGGGTCCTTGATATCTGGCAGGGAGAATGAATGGGCAGATAATCCAAAATGGAAAAACAAAAAGTTTTAACCTTTGCTCATTCATTTATAGCTCAAAATAGAGATCTTTCCAACTTTGTAATCCAGTGGGAGAGGTGGGATGCAGTTTATAGATATTTAATTTCCGTGCCAAGTACACTGGCCACACAACTCATATGTAAACTGTGGCATAGATGTAGCATTTAGAAGCTTTTTGTTATTATCTTTTGAGAAAATATGAGCAAGAAAGAGAAAACCCACACTTCCTATAGATCCTGGATCTGAATCCGTTTGCTTTTCTGTGTTACAGAAATTATGATTTTAAACCAAGAAGAAAAAATGGAGATTCCAATACCAGGAAAGAGCAAAACTCTGACCTCTGACTCCAGCTCGTCCTGCATCTCAGCAGCTGTCGCCGTGCCTCCCTGCCCCTCCTCGGAAACCCCCGAGTCACTGCTCAGCAAGGACCCTGCGGAAAGCCCGGCCAAAAAGCAACCCAAAAATAGAGTCAAATTGGCAGCCAACTTTTCCTTAGCACCTATAACCAAGCTTTAACTCCCATTTTGAATATAGAATTAGGATGGGAAAACACTGTCTGATTCTGCACACAAAAGTGGGTTTCAAAAATACATCCTCTTCTGTGCCATGAAACCCCCCGAAGCCATTTACTTCATCTTACCTGTATTCCATCATGTTTTTCTTTTCCATTGAACACAGCTTTGAGCTGAAGTCTTTCTTTTCTTTCTTCTTCCCTTTTCTTTCTTTTTTCAATTATTTGAAGAACTTGTGGCATTTGTTAAAGAATCCTTAATATATTTTACCAAATTTTTCGTAACTATTATGAAATACAATGGTGTTCCAAAAGAAGAAAGCACTAAGAACTCAACTAGCAGGAAGCGGTTTTGCTTCCATTGAGCCACGTCGGTGGTGTCATCCTACGTGTAGCGTAATATAGTCTCTCAGCCTTTGCTTACTGGTGTTGCCGACAGTATTTACCCAGTGCGTGGCATGTCTTTGAAGCAAAGCCTGTCCCGCTAGCCTGTGTGTTCACACACTGAAGGAGAAGGGTAGGCGAGGGGTTGGGAGTGTATTTTCAGGTTGGAATGTGAAGGTTCCTGGCTTCCATGTGACTTGTAAGTGTGCCTTGTTTTTTATTTAAACTATGTCTGTAGTTGACAAACGTGGCTTCATCAGAAATTTTTTTAAACGTTTCTACTTTGGAGTTCCATTTAGGAGCTTTCTAGAAAGTTGAGGATGTTTTAAGCTTCCCTTCTGTGTTCCAGTTTGATATGGGTTAGGTTAAGGAAAAGGAGATGGTCTCGACGTCATGGATTTAAAGTCAGCATTTGGATTACAACACACATTATTGTGTGTCAAGAGGCAGCATTGCAAAGAGTCTGATTTTCTAAAATATGCATCAAGTGCATAAATTACAAATCAGAGCTGAGTGGGGAGGTGCTTCAGCAGCAGCGGGATCAATACGATTTCCACTGGGAAGAGAGGAATTCTACCTACACATAGGAAGGCCAAGGTTGATCCACTTAACCTTGTTATTATAATTTTAAAGCTGGTATCGGTAGCTGGGAAGCTTTATGTGTGTGTATGTCAGCTCAGCATCTTTTAATCGTGTCTGATTTTACTCTCGTTACTTCTCGCTGTTGGAAGCATGTCTGGGTTTTTTGTGGCGTCTGGTGTGGAACGGCCTTCCTCTCTAGGTGCCTGAGGTGTCCGCTGATGGGTGGCCTCTCACCCCCCCAAAGGAAACCTGACATTTACAATGGATTGTATTTGTCGGGCAAAAATGGCGGATTCATTCATAGAGCAGAAAGAACCTGTTGGCGTAAGGTCTTCCACTAGTTAGATGGTTTCTTTTGGGGAAATGTTTATATTTGGTAACTTCTAGAAAGCCAGAAAATGGACTCTGATTTCATAGCCAGCATTTTGATAAAATGCCACAAAATAAAGGTTATAGAGAGATTTTTACAAGTCAGATTTTTTGTTCCCCAAATCTTTTAAATGAAGCCAGTGATTCCCAGTTCTCAACACATGGCCCCAGTCAAGACAGAACACCATGGAAAAAACCCTCTATTATGGCACTCTCCGAATCCTCCTGAAGGCATTTCCTCTACAGACATAGTGTTACAGGAAGTGAAATGCAAATGTGCAATTTTTTTAAAGGAGCTTTTAAACAAAGTAATAATAGTTGGTGTTGAGAACATCAGTTGCCTTATTCTAAGATTTCATAAGGCTCAGTTTGCACGCTTGGACTTCAGTTTTGCTAGCATGTAAAGAGTGGTGGACTTTAAAACCATAAGAGGTATCATTACAAGTCACCTGGAACAGACTCAAAGAACAGGTTCTTTGGGCAACAGAGAAAGAAGAATCAAGTTCTGTGCTGTCCTGTGAGTGTGTCTGAGTACCATTCACTGGAGTTGCTGCTTAGGTCTGGGACGTGTGTGTGACTCTTAACAATCGCTGTCTGAAAATGAGAGAGAAGACGTCAGAAGCACATTGTGTTCATAATGTACTCCACAATGGCCAGTCTAATTGCTATCTATTTTCTTATCCAGAGGCTTAATTAAATGATGTGGTAAAATGATGTTTGAGCATTAAGACAAAGTAATTCTTTATTTCTGGGTGGAAAGATGTACCGGATTAAATTTATCTGTTTAAAAAAAATGACAAAAGTTATCACCAAAACCCCCTTTCCCATCTTGCACTGTTTGTTTTGGATTGGGTTTGGGGGAAAGAGATGTTTTTCTTAGTTGTCTACTTTGTTTGAACACTTTTGTTGTGGTTCAAGTGCTGTTTTGTGTGTTGGGACCAAACAGTTGTCAATAAACCTTACAAGCGAGCATCTATTTTGAGTTTCCCAAGTGAGTGGTTTTGTCTGTCTGTCTGTCTGTGGGGAGGAATTACAGACCAATCCAGTTCTGCCATCATTCATTTTGGGTCTCCTCAACTTCTCGCCCCTTCTGGAAATAGAACTGTGAGGTGGAGAGCAAATCCGTCTTCTACATCTTAGAGGCCTTTTAAACTCAGCACACACCGAAGCAGGTGGCTGGATGGTGGGCCTTCGTGGTCAGGATCCTCCAAGTTTTCCAGCCTTTGTTCCAGCTTATAATTACATGTGGGAAAATAGAGTTACCACAAAAACCTTCCAGTTAGAAAACTCCATTCATTCCTAGGCTCTCTCTTCTTGTGAAAGAAATCCAGCGTGCCTGCTGTCTCGTTTTTGGTCACTGCTAAGCATGCTTTTTGAATAAGCCAATTTGGAAAAAACTTATTCCACAGATACAGTTGTGAAGCCCTCCCATCCCCTCTGGCAAGAATTTAAAAGAACCCAGAAGAGCCTTGGGTAAATTGCTTCTCGATGACATTTTTTTCAAGTTCAGCAATGTTAAAAGCTGCTAAAGACCTTTCCAAACATATTTCACAATGGCAAATTTGTGCAGAAAAAGTTGAGTAGCCATCGTGCCCCTTTTGAGAGGTCGGGAGGTTTTGTTAGGTCTGGACTGGGGCTGGAACGGTGGCTTTGCATTTGTCTTTGTTCGTGTCCCACCTGGGAAGGTGATTCAGAGGTGGGGGCCTAGAAGACAGCTGTCTGGGGGAGAGCAGACCTGTCCGTAGCAGACGGGGCTGTGCTGATTGAAGAAGATCTGTTCCCTCTGTTACCTTTGCCAGAAGGAGTGGTGCACTTTGAGATTCACCTTCACTTTCTAGCTGCTTCCATGGGCAGAGAGTGAGTCATGTCGCAGAAGCCCTCAGTGGCTTCCACCTACCTGCTGTCCCCATTGCTGGGGGATGGGAGGGGGGGCGGCGACACTGTTCCTCAATTCTCCTAGTGTCCCTGGCTGGGCCTTAAACTGACAAAGACATTAATAGGAAAAAAGCAAACAAATTTTACTTCATACCAGTTTTGTGAGAGCCTTTAATAAGGAAATGACCCCAGAGAAATGGCTAAGCCTGAGTGGTTTTTTGTTTTGTTTTTTGACACTGTCTCACTCTGTCACCCAGGCTGGAGTGCAGTGGCATAATCTCAGCTCACTGCAACCTCTGCCTCCCAGGTTCAAGTGATTGTCCTCCCGAGGAGCTGGGATTACACGTGCGCACCAACACACTGCCGAATTTTTGTATTTTTAGTAGAGACGAGGTTTCACCATGTTGGCCAGGCTAGTTTTGAACTCCTGAGCTCAAGTGATCCTCTGGGCTCGGCCTCCCAAAGTGCTGGAATTACAGGCATGAGCCACCACGCCTGGCTGAGAACCCTTTTTTGTGGGGGGCGGGGTGGGGATACATAGGCTACAGAGCTTAGAAGGTGCCAAGCCAGAGCACCAAGAGCCAGAACTTTCCTTAACAAGATGAGAAGACACACATTCCGGGAAGGAACGACCTGGAAGTGGGGGACCTAGGGTGCAGAGGAAGAAGGCATTGCAGGGTGGAAGGGGCCGTTCTTGGAGGGGAATCTTGCTCAGCGGCTGGGCTGCTCAGCTCCTCGCTCCACAACGAGGTGATGAACCAACCAGGAGCATCTGCAGGGGAGCAGTACCAGGGCCAGCAGGGAACATCTTGGGCCTGCTTGGCACCGTCCCTTCCGTCCGCCTCAGGCAGCTCATGTAATGGCCTCCAAAGCCTTCCCAGGTGCAGGGCCTGGGCACGGGGGAACCCCTGCTCCTACCACCCACCGCCCCTGCCTTGCAGTTTCTGGTATCACAAGTGCAGACAAATCCACACTGGGGCTGCAGGGTCGCCGCCCTTGGTATTTCAGCAGCCAGAGTCTGGTGCGTCAAGGCCAGGTGTGGCAAGAATCAGGAAATACTTTTTTTTTTTTTTTTTTTTTTGAGACGGAGTCTCGCTCTGTCGCCCAGACTGGGGTGCAGTGGCACGATCTCGGCTCACTGCAACCTCCTTCTACCGGGTTCAAGCGATTCTCATCCCTCAGCCTCCAAACAGCTGGGATTACAGGCGCCTGCCACCACACCTGGCTAATTTTTTTTGAGACGGGGTTTTGCCACGTTGCTCTGGCTAGTCTCAAACTCCTGACCTCAAGTGGTTCACTTGCCTTGGCCTCCCAAAGTGCTGGGATTACAGGCGGGCGCCTGTAGTCCCAGCTACTCGGGAGGCTGAGGCAGGGGAATGGCGTGAACCCGGGAGGCAGAGCTTGCAGTGACCCAAGGTCGCGCCACTGCACTCCAGCCTGGGCGACAGAGCGAGACTCCGTCTCAAAAATAATAATAATAAGAAAATAAAAATAAAAAGACAAAAAATAATAATTAAATTTTTAAAAAAGTTGACGGGCCTACGTTGGGGGTGTGGCCAGATTCTAGAGAAATTGATGAGGTAGATTCTAAAACTTGGCAGTTGAATGGATGGAGGAGAAACAGAGTCAAGGGCAAGTCCCAGGATGATCTTAGACAACCTGGTGATACCCTTTCCTGAGATGGAAAACACCAGAGAAGCTGAGTGCAGTGTAGGTCAATGATCGGCCAGCTTTTCTTAAAGATTCCAAGATTTAGGCCGTGCGCGGCGGCTCACGCCTGTAATCCCAGCACTTTGGGAGGCTAAGGCGGGTGGATCACCTGAGGTCAGGAGTTCAAGACCAGCCTGGCCAATATGGTGAAACCTCATCTCTACTAAAAATACAAAAATTAGCCAGGCATGGTGGCGGGTGCCTGTAGTCCCAGCTACTTGGGAGGCTGAGACAGGAGAATCACTTAAACCCAGGAGGCAGGGGTTGCAGTGAGACGAGATCACACCACTGCACTCCATCCTGGGCGACAGAGCAAGATTCTGTCTCAAAAATAAATAAATAAATAAATAATGACTATGGCCAGTGTGGAAGCAGAAAGGTTGGAAAAGGTGCAAAGAATGGTGGTGGCCACGAGGAAAGATGAGAAAGAGGAATTTTTTTTTAAATTTTAAATTTTTCAGACAGGGTTTCACTCCTGTCGCCCAGGCTGGAGTGCAGTGGTGCATCTCGGCTGACTGCAGCCTCAACCTCCCAGGCTCAGGCAATCCTCCCACCTCGGCCTCCCGAGTAGCTGGGACTACAGGTCTATGGCCCCATGCCTGGCGAATTTTTTTTGTAATTTTAGTAGAGACAAACTTCTGCCATGTTGCCCAGGCTGGTCTTGAACTTCTGAACTCAAGCGATTCTCCCACTTCAGCCTCCTCAGTAGCTGGGACTACAGGTGTGCGCTACCACGCCCAGCTGATTTTTTATATTTTTAGTAGAGATGGGGTTTCGCCATGTTGCCCAGGCGGGTTTGTTGCTTTCTAATTTTTTATTTTTTCTTTGAGACAGTCTCACTCCGTCACCCAAGCTGGAGTGCGGTGATGCGATCTTGGCTCACCGCAACCTCCACCTCCCAGGCTCAATCTATTCTCCTGCCTCAGCCTCCAGAGTAGCTGGGATTACAGACGTGTGCCACCACACCCGGGTAATTTTTGTATTTTTAGTAGAGAAGAGGTTTCGCCAAGGTGGCCAGGCTGGTCTCAAACTCCTGACCTCAAGTGGTCCGCCTACCAGCCTCCCAAAGTGCTGGGATTACAGGCGTGAACCACTGCGCCCAGCCTGGTTGTTGTTGTTTGAGAGAGAGTCTCGTTCTGTCGCCCAGGCTGGAGTGCAGTGGCGGCATCTTGGCTCGCTGCAACCTCCGCCCCCTGGGTTCAAGTGTTTCTCCTGCCTCAGTGTCCTGAGTAGCTGGGACTACTGGCGCGTGCCACCACGCTCAGCTAATTTTTTTGTATTTTTATTAGAGACAGGGGTTTCACCGTGTTAGCCAGGATGGTCTTGATCTCCTGAACTCATGATCTGCCTGCCTCGGCCTCCCAAAGTGCTGGGATTACAGGCGTCAGCCATTGTGCCCCCTGGCCCTGTGTGTGTTTTTTTTTGTTTTTTGTTTTTTTGTTTGTTTGTTTGTTTTTTGAGACGGAGTCTCACTCTGTCGCCCAGGCTGGAGTGCAGTGGTGTGATCTCGGCTCACTGCAAGCTCCACCTCCCGGGTTCACACCATTCTCCTGCCTCAGCCTCCAGGGTAGGTGGGACCACAGGTGCCCGTCACCACGCCCAGCTAATTTTTTTGTATTTTTAGTAGAGACGGGGTTTCACCATGTTAGCCAGGATGGTCTTGATCTCCTGACCTCGTGATCTGCCCGCCTCGGCCTCCCAAAGTGCTGGGATTACAGGCTTGAGCCACCATGCCCAGCCCCCCGCCCACCCCCCTTTTTTTTTTCCCGAGATGGAGTCTCACTCTCTTGCCTAGGCTGGAGTGCAATGGTGCGATCTCGGCTCTTTGCGACCTCCGCCTCCTGGTTTCAAGCAATTCTCCTGCCTTAGCCTCCCGAGTAGCTGGGATTACAAGCGTGTGCCACCACACTTGCTAATTTTTGTATTTTTAGTAGACACGGGGTTTCACCATGTTGGCCAGGTTGGTCTGGAGCTCCTGACCTTAAGTGATCCTCCCATCTCAGCCTCCCAAAGTGCTGGGATTATAGGCATGAGCCACAGTGCCCAGCCTTGGCCCACATTTTTTATGGTGAAAAGAGGGCGGTGGGCCCTTTGCAGCCTGAGTTTTCACTGCACCTTGGAGCGGGAGGGGTCTGTGGTGGGTGGAATTGGGACCTCCCCAAATGCATGTCTACCTGGAGCCTCAGAATGTGATCTTGGTTGGAAAGAGGGTTTTTGCAGAAGTAATTAAGGAAAGGGTCCAAATGAGATCATACTGTATTCGGGTGGCCCTCAGTCCAATGACTGGTGTCTTTATAAGATGAGAGGGTGCACAGAGGCACATATACAGCGGAGAAGGCCACATGGAGACAGAGGTGAAGACTGGAGTGTTGCAGCCAGGAAATTGCCAAGGTGCCAGGACCCACCAGAAGCTGCAAGAGGCAAAAAAAGATTCTTCCCCAAAGAGGGAGCAGGGCACCGCAGACAGGTTGATTTCAGGCTTCTGGCCTTTAGGACTGTGAAAGGAGACAGTTCCACTGTTTTAAGCCACCCAGTAGAAGGTCATTCATTATGGCATCCCCAGGACACGAAGGCAGTCTGCCTTCATGCTTGGTCTAGGTTGGTGAAGGAGGACATGGGGTCCTCTGAGGCCATTGTGGTGGCACTGAGTAGCCTGAGGGACCCTTTTCAGCATCAGAATGGTGGGAAGTGGTGTGCAGACCAAAGCCTCGAACACGCAGAGTGGGAGGACTGAGGTCTAGCAGCCTGCTGGGAGGGCCTGTCCAACCAAAGACCTTTTGATCTACAATTTTTTTTTTCAAGACGAAGTCTCGCTGTGTCACCCAGGCTGGAGTGCAGTGGCGCAATCTCAGCTCACTGTAACCTCTGCCTACCATGTTCAAGAGATTCTCCTGCTTCAGCTTCTTGAGTAGCTGGGATTACAGGCACATGTCACCACACCCAGATAATTTTTGTATTTTTTGGTAGACATGGGGTTTCTCTGTATTCGCCAGGCTGATTGCGAACTCCTGGCCTCAAGTGATCAACCTGCTTCTGCTTCCCGAAGTGCTGGGATTACAGATGTGAGCCACCACACCCAGCCAATTTACAAATATTTTGAAAATGCTACTTATGAGTGGCCCAATAATTTTATTTCTAGGAGTTTATCTTAAGGAAAAATAAAAAATTCAGATGAAATCTTATCCCCCTAGATGTTTATCAAGATACTATTTTTTTTTTTCCAGGGGGTGTGATCTTGCTCTGTCGCCCAGGCTGGAATACAGTGGTGTGATCATGGCTCATTGCAGCTGGAACCTCCCAGGCTCCAGCAATCCTCCCACCTCCCAAGTAGCTGAGACCACAGGCCCGCGCCACTGCATATGCCCAGCTATTTGTATTTTTAGTAGAGACAGGGTTTTGCCATGTTGCCCAGGCTGGTCTCGAACTCCTGGACTCAAGCAATCCTCCCGCCTCAGCGCCTGGCCCAAGACACTTTTTTTGTTTTTTTTTTTGAGATGGAGTCTTGCTCTGTCCAGGCTGGAGTGCAATGGCAGGATCTCAGCTCACTGCAACCTCTGCCTCCTGGGTTCAAGCAATTCTCCTGCCTTAGCCTCCCAAGTAGCTGGGATTACAGGCACCCACCACCATGCCTGGCTAATCCAAGACAGTATTTATAAGAAAACCTAGAACCGGTCTACACGTCCAATAGTGAGGAAATGGTTAGGTGAATTACAGTACATCCACAAGATGGATTACTAAACAGACATTGGTATGATTTATGAAGAGTGTTTAATGTTTACAAAGAGCTTTTAATGATGAGGAAGACGGTGGTGGTATAATAAGTGGGAAAAAAACTGGTTATAAATGATATCATAATACGACATCAACGATGAAAAAAATGCACAAAAAAAGACTTTTTTAAAACGTCGAAATGTCAAAGTGGTCTCTAGTTGGAGGAATAATGGTTTTCTTTTAAAAAAAAAAAACAAACTTCTTCATACTTTTTGTACTTTTAAAATGATTTACTATGTACATGGATTACTTCCATAATCAAGAAAAAAAGTAAAAACTTTTAAAATGCCGAGAACGTGGTTTCCATTTTTATTTTCTCTGATAGGTGACTGCACATCAGCGAATCTTGAGTTATGCTAACTACTTAGGCCGGTCACAACACACACACATACAGAGAAGTCATACGGGCTGTACCGGGCTGGCTGTCGCAAATGTACATGGAATTACACGAGTTGAAGTTGTTTGGCAGCTAGTTAACATACGCCACCCAATGACGGGACACAATCTGGTCACATGCTGCCTCTCCCGCCTGTTGCTGTTCTTTACAAAGGTCCGTGTGTCGGGCTGGCAAAGTGGTGTCCTGCTGGCATCTCTGTGGTGGCCCCGGAGTGGTGGAGTGCCCAGGTCAGCATCTACTCTGGGTCCCATTCTCAACTGCCCTGGCCTTGACATCAGAGCTTCTGGTTCCCTGCTGGCTCTTCTGCACACTGGATCCATGCCAGTCCAGGCCCCCTCCAGGCACACACCTGGGGCAGACTGAGAGCACACTGGACGCTGTCTTGATGTGAACTGTGCCCAGACACAGAATGGGGGGAAGCGGGAGATGTGACCACGACACCACACACAAGCTCGATCATTACAGATGGGCCCTCTGGGTCTCTGGGAATGCTATATGGGTGGTGCCCGAGAGACATGGGGGCCATGTGGAGCCCTCCAGGGCACAGTTGCTGGGAGAGGACAGACAAGGGAGGGGACCTGTGCCCATGTGCCTAGCTCTGAGAGCAGAGCTAGGAGGGTGGATGGGGAATGTGTCTGACATGGTGCTAGACTTTTGAGAAGTCACGACTACACACAGCTGGGGAGCATGCCCCTCTCCCAGTTCATTCACATGGTGGGTTAGATACAGCTAGAGAAGTGGAGATATGCTTTTTTGAGGGAGGACCTTTCCTGGCGGTTGGATAAACAGTGAGACAGACTCCTGGGTTCGGCATGCTCTGGGGAGGACCATGCGACGGTGAGGGACTCCCTACTGCTACACTCTGTACAGGGTGGCCGGGCCCGCCTGCCATGCCCATGGCCTCTGGCGACAGTCACGGGCTTGCCTTCAACCCCTTCTGCCTTGGAGAGCTCTTGGGCCCCGGTGAAATGGGGGCTATAAAGACAAGAGGGTGGGGGGGTCCCCATGGCCCCAGGGCACCCCACGTGGGGGCTACATGATGTTGCACTGGGTGGCCCCACAACAATCCTTGATGAGTGCCAGCCCCGTCTTGGCCACCGTGGGCTTGCTAGGTGGGGGCTCTGCTTTCTTCTCTGCCCGGGAGCCTGCAGCAAGATGTGGGCACAGGGAGAGGGGGAGAAAGGAACAGAGAGAGAGAGGTGAGGTGAGGGGAGCCCCGACCATCTGCAGCCCAGCCCCACTGCAACCCCTGGCCAGGTCTTGTTCCCGGCCTTGTTCAGGTGGTATGGAGAGCTGATGCACATTTTATATGATCCTCAGCTGGTCCTCATTTTATATGGTCCTCAATGCTCAGCTTCCAACCCTAAATTTCAGCCCTTCTCCTAGTCAGCTCTTATCATCATTGTACCTGCCAAGCCTAGCACAGGGCCTGACATCCAAGAAGTATTTGGTAAATAGGTAAGAGAGAAATTTTGTTCAAGTCACTTCAATCTGAGGGCTCATATTTTTCAATTTTTGAAAATGCTCATGCATTGTCTTTTCAGATACCTCCACCTCCCATTCTCTGTTTTACCTCCTAGAATACCTATCACATGTAAGTTGGACCTTCTCACTCTATCCTCTCAGTATTATAACTTCTCTTTCATATTTCCCATCTTTTTTTCTCTTTGGGCTGCATTCTGTGTAACTTTCTCAGGGTTGTCTTCCAATTTATAAATTCTCCCTTCAGCTGTGTGTCTGTATTTAATCCATTGAGTTTTTACTTTATTGATAAAAAAAAAAGATTTCAGAAGGCCAGTTTTTTGCATGTCTATGTATTCTTTTTTCATAGCATCTTACTATTTCATTTTGGGTTTATTCCTTCTCTTAGCTCTTTGATAATTTAAAAGTACTTAGTTTATTTTCCTCTTTAAATAGTTCTATCATTTTTGGTTCTTGGGAGGACATTCTCTTTGGTGCATCTACTGATTCTCCTCATGGTGATTCAGTTCTTCATGGGTTTTTCTTTTCTTTTCTTTTTTTGAGATGGACTCTCACTCTGTCACCCAGGCTGGAGTGCAGTGGTGTGATCTCGGCTCACTGCAACCTCCGCCTCCCAGGTTCAAGTGATTCTCCTGCCTCAGCCTCCTGAGTAGCTGGGATTACAGGTGTGTGCCACCGTGCCCGGCTAATTTTTGTACTTTTAGTAGAGACAAGGTTTCACCATGTTGGTCAAGCTGGTCTCAAGCTCCTGACCTCATGATCTGCCCACCTTGGCCTCCCAAAGTGCTGGGATTACAGGCATGAGCCACTGTGCCCGGCCGGGTTTTTCATTTTTATTGAGGGCTCATCTTCAAGAGGGTTGCTTTTTTCTGTGAGAATACTGTATACCATGGGATCCAGAAGAATCCCTACTGTGCAGTTTTGCATTTGCTAAATCTGCTAGGATCCCAGAGATTTCACTGGTTTTACAATAGTTTTATTTTTCAACTTGGAATTCCAGTACCAGATGAGTAGGGCAAAGTTAGCCCCTTGCATGTGATGCATGCTTGGTGTTTTGATTTCTCACCAGAATCATTTCTTTTTTTTGAGACGGAGTCTCGCTCTGTCACCCACACTGGAGTGCAGTGGCGCGATCTCGGCTCACTGCAAGCTCCGCCTCCTGGGTTCACGCCATTCTCCTGCCTCAGCCTCCCGAGTAGATGGGATTACAGGCGCCTGCCACCACGCCCAGCTAATTTTTTGTATTTTTAGTAGAGACGGGGTTTCACCGTGTTAGCCAGGATGGTCTCGATCTCCTGACCTCGTAATCCGCCCGCCTCGGCCTCCCAAAGTGCTGGGATAACAGGCGTGAGCCACTGGAATCATTTCTTTTTTCCACCCATAACCCAATAGAGAAGGCAAGTTTCCTTGCTCCTCCTCCATGCTGCTAGGTGGAGTTTTTCTACCTTGCCTTTCATGAAAGGGTCCATCGAGGAGGATGCTGGCCTTAGGCAGTGATCACGTGCCTTGTAGTTATAAGAGCCAGCAGAAGAGATCATTGCCCTTCTCTTTCCTTACTCCCTCCAACCATGTTTCACAGGATGTTAATGAAAACTGGGTTTGTAGTTTTATAGACAGTGGCAGCTTTTGGTTTTTGTCTTCCCAGGAAGATTTCAAGTCCCTCTTCCTCTAACAGCTCATGTCCCTGTGGCTGCAGGAGTGGGCAAGTTATACATTCCTGGCCAATCCCAGTACCCCCAGCCTCTTGGTGATGGTAATGGATCTAAAAGGTGGGAACATAATTCAAGAAGCACTGAACAGAATCTTTCCCTGAGACTTATGTATTTCTATACCAGGGAAAAGAATCTGTGGCATTGCCTCAGAGTTGCTAAGCTATGGTTCTAGGGTTCTGGTCCCATGGAGAAGGCCTGTGTTGTAGGAAAAAAATGATGCTTGCATGCAAAGAGAGGTAGAGATGAGAAAAAGAAGAAAAGTAGGGGAGGTAACAGTGTTCAGTCCTTGAGGCTCTAGTTCTTGTTGCTCTTTCTCCAACAAATTCCTTTTTTTGCTTAGACCAGTTTGAATTGGGCATCCATTTCTCTCTCTTTTTTTTTTTTTTTTTTTTTTTTTTTGAGATGGAGTCTCGCTCTGTCGCCCAGGCTGGAGTGTAGTGGCGTGATCTCGGCTGACTGCAAGCTCCGCCTTCCCGGTTCACTCCATTCTCCTGCCTCAGCTTCCCAAGTACCTGGGACTACAGGCACCTGCCACCATGCCTGGCTAATTTTTTGTATTTTTAGTAGAGATGGGGCTTCACTGTGTTAGCCAGGATGGTCTCCATCTCCTGATCTGTGATCTGCCCGCCTCGGCGTCCCAAAGTGCTGGGATTACAGGCGTGAGCCACCGCGCCCAGCCAGGCATCCATTTCTTATAACCGAAAGAGGCCTCACTAATACAGCAGTTAAACACATTTGAGAAATGCTGGGTCAACAAAGAAAAGACAGTTTCTTGACAGCAGGATCCATTATCACTTTAATATCCTAATAGACATTGAGACTCTCCAAATACAGGGTCAAGTAAACAGCATTTCTCAAACTTATTTTGTACAAAACCCTCTTTGCTCTGAGGATCTCATGAGGTTAATATTCTGAGACGTATGCTTCTGGCTTCTCCAGAGATTCCAGACCTAAGAGAGGCCAGAGCTCCCTGAGCCTCAGTGGCTACCCAATTCCTTCTATGAAATGCACCAAACTTTGCAATTAGGGAGGAACAACTACTAGGACCAGGTACATAGTTTGCAGAGTTCAATGCAATATGAAAATGTAGGGCCCCATGTTCCAAATGTATTAGCAATTTCTTTTTTTTTTTTTTTTTTTTTTTGAGACGGAGTCTCGCTCTGTCGCCCAGGCTGGAGTGCAGTGGCGTGACCTCGGCTCACTGCAAGCTCTGCCTCCCGGGTTCACGCCATTCTCCTGCCTCAGCCTCCTGAGTAGCTGGGACTACAGGCGCCTGCCACCGCGCCCGGCTAATTTTTTGTTTTTTTAGTAGAGACGGGGTTTCACTGTGTTAGCCAGGATGGTCTCAATCTCCTGACCTCGTGATCTGCCCATCTAGGCCTCCCAAAGTGCTGGGATTACAGGCGTGAGCCACCGCGCCCGTCTGTATTAGCAATTTCTAGACAGCAACAGGAGAACATTAAACCAAGCATGGCACCCTTCTAGGCATGAGGCCTCAGGCAACTGCCTGCAAGCGCATGAGGCTGGTCAGTCATGAGGCCCCAGGCAACTGCCTGCATGCCCGTGAGGCTGGTCCTGCCTGCTGTCATCCCATGCTCAAATCTGATCTCTAGAAAGCAATTTGTTGTGCCCCTTATGGCTCCCAGACTTCTTTGAAATAGCCTTTTTTATTTTTATTTTTTTTTAAACAGAGTCTTACCCCGTCACGCAGGCTGGAGCGCAGTGGCCCAATCTCGGCTCATTGCAACCTCCACCTCCCAGGTTCAAGCAATTTTCCTGCCTCAGCCTCTTGAGTAGCTGGGATTCCAGGTTTGTGCCACCATGCCCAGCTAATTTTTGTATTTTTAGTGGATATGGGGTTTCACCATGTTGACCAGGCTGGTCTCGAACTCCTGACCTCAGGTGATCCACCCACCCTGGCCTCCCAAAGTACTGGGATTACAGGCATGATCCACTGTGCCTGGCCTGAAATACCCTTTTCTCCTTTGTTGGGGAGGGGAATGAATAATGTTTATACTCACTGGCTGGAGATTTGGTTACTTTGTCTAGAGGTTTTAACTTGATTCTCAGGAAATCAGCCATTTCCTTGTCTTCTTCTTGCTCCCTGTGAAAGTAGATGGGTAAAAGAAAAGAAAATATACAGCAAGCAAGGAAAGCATCAAGGAACCAATGAAATAAACCAATAGGTTAAGCAACAGGCTTTGTGGATGGTCCATGTATGTTGTTGTGTGTTATGCATGTACAGTATATATATGTTGTATCTGATGAACCTGCTCTGAACCAGAGACACATATCGATGATGGGGTAAATGCTTACACAGAGGTAGGTAAGAGACCAAAGGGCAGAGGCAGGGACATTACAGGACCCTGCTGGGGGGTCAGTGAGTGAGGCAGCACCTCTCCTGACCTTGTATTTTGAAGCCACCCTATTCACCTGCGCTCCCACAAAGTAAGAGGCAGGTCTCAGAGAGCAAGTCACCCCACCTCTTCCAAGGATCACCAAGATAAAGTAGGTGGGTGCAGACTTGCTGAACTGCCTTGAAGAGACAGAGTATTTCTTTGTCACCCAGGCTGGAGTGCAATGGTGCAATCATAACTCACAGAAGCCTTGAACTCCTGGGCTCAAGAGATCCTCCCACCTCAGCCTCCCAAGTAGCTGAGACTATAGGAGCACTCCACCACTCCCAGTTAATTAACAAAAATTGTAGAGATAGGAAGGTCTCACTATGTTGGGGCAGCTTGTCTGCCTGCCCAGGACTGGCATTGATAATTTCTTCTAGATCTGGAAGCAGAACCGGAGGTAAGGAGAATATAATATTTGTTGTAGTTTTTTGTGTTTGTTTTGTTTTGTTCTGTTTTTGAGATGAAATCTCACTCTGTCACCCAGGCTAGAGTGCATTGGTGCAATCTTGGCTCACTGCAACCTCTGCCTCCCAGGTTCAAATGATTCTCCTGCCTCAGTCTCCCAAGTAGCTGGGATTAGAGGCATGCGCCACCACGCCCGGCTAATTTTTGTATTTTTAGTAGAGACGGGGTTTCACCGTGTTGCCCAGGCTGGTCTTGAACTCCTGACTTCAGGTGATCCACCCACCTTGGCCTCCCAAAGTGCTGGGATTACAGGCGTCAGCCACTTTACCCGGCCATAGAATATGATATTTGGGTAGGAGGGGAAGTTGGTTTCTCTCATTAACCAAGTCCACCGTGGCATGAAGAAGGGCAGTGGAATTGCTAGTCCCAGGGCCCTTGAAGAAGGGTCTCTGAGGACACAGAGAATAAAGAGCAAGTTGCCCTCTGGGTTGGAAGGGCCTCTTTGTGAAAGGCCTAAAAGCTTTGCTCTGGTGTAAGAAAACAAAAATCAAGAACCAACGTGTACAGCTTTCCACATTTTCAACATTTACAACATATTTTTACACTGCAGCTCCAGGGCTCTGGTTGTCCGGGTCAAGGTGGCGGATGCAAAGAGAAGACCCTGATACTTAGAAAAGGGCATTGGAGCCACTAAGGGGAAGGGAAAGGGGAGAACAAAGCCGGGAGGTTGGGAGGGCAGGGGTTGGGAGCAAGTCAGTTCAGGTGGCAGAGTTTCTGTAGAAACAGAGAGCAGAAGTTTCAAGACATTGCCTTGATGAGTGAAAGGATGTGAAGGAAGCTCTGCCATGTATTATGGGATGTGACACCTCTCTGGTCACCTCCCGGAACAACACTCCCTCAAGAGGCACAGATTTGAAATTCTCTTGAATGTGAAATGAGTTCTCAAGCCAGAAGGGCTGGGGTTCCTTGGGATTCAGTGTCCAGAGACTGTGGGCCAAGGCCATGCCTGTTAGGCAGGCTGTGAGTCCCAGGAGCAGAAGATGGGTTCTGGAAGGAAGCAGAAGGTTGCTGTCCTGCAGCCCAGTGCTCGGGTACCCGCAGTGCACTCACCTTAACCGCTCGACCTCTGCATCGTCCACCAGGAAGTCTCTCTTCTGCACCAGTTTGTGGATCTTCTGGATTAGCTCATCCTCTCTCTGCTTCTGCAGTTTGGTTTTTTCTTTTTCTGCAAAGAAGAAGACATCAACAAGAACACAGATGAGCATTTTGGGAGGCCGAGGTGGGCGGATCACTTGAGGTCAGGAGTTTGAGACCAGCCTGGCCAACATGGTGAAACAACCCCATCTCTACCAAAAATACAAAAATCAGCCAGGCGTGGTGGCACACGCCTGTAATTCCAGCTACTCAGGAGGCTATCAGCCACCACCTCGGGAGGCAGGTGAATTGCTTGAATCTGGGAGGCGGAGGTTGCAGTGAGCTGCGACTGCACCACTGCACTCCAGCCTGGGCAACAGAATGAGACTTCATTTCAAAAAAGAAAAAAAAAAACTACAGAGAGACAGATGGGAGGGTGACCACTAAAAGCACTTGAGCTGGCCAGGTGCAGTGGCTCACACCTGTAATCCCAGCACTTTGGGAGGCTGAGGGGGGCGGATCACGAGGTCAGGAGATCCAGACCATCCTGGCTAACACGGTGAAACCCCGTCTCTACTAAAAATACAAAAAATTAGCCGGACGTGGTGGTGGGCGCCTGTAGTCCCAGCTACTCGGGAGGCTGAGGCAGAAGAATGGCATGAACCCGGGAGGTGGAGCTTGCAGTGAGCCGAGATCACACCACTGCACTCTAGCCTGGGTGATAGAGCGAGACTCCGTATCAAAAAAAAAAAAAAAAAGCACTTGAGCTGAGTGGCCAGGATTGGAGTCCTGACTCTGCCCTTCCACCCTCTGGATGAACTTGGAGAAGCAACATGACCTCTTCAAGCCTCAGTTTTCTCAACTGTAAAATACACAGCGAGGCTTAAAACGGGAGTAATGGGCTGGGCATAGTGCCTGCCGCCTGTAATCCCAGCACTTTGGGAGGCCAAGGCAGGGGGATCACTTGAGGCCAGGAGTTCAAGACCAGCCTGGGCAACATAGTGAGACCCTCCTATGTTTACAAAAATTTTCTTTGTAAATTAGCCACGTGTGGTGGAGTGTTCCTGTAGTCTCAGCTACTTGGGAGGCTGAGGTGGGAGGATCTCTTGAGCCCAGGAGTTCAAAGGCTGCAGTGAGTTATGATTGCACCATTGCACTCCAGCCTGAGTAACAGAGAAAGACCTTGTCTCTTAAAAAAAAAACAAAATTAAGAGGACAGGGTGAACGTGGGGAGGGAGAGCATCAGGAAAAATAGCTAAGCATGCTGGGCTTCATACCTATGTGTTGGGCTGATAGGTGCAGCAAGCCACCATGGCCCACGTTTACCTATGTAACAAACCTGCACCTCCTGTATACAAAATTGCATACAATTTTGAAATGCAGTAATGTTAGTAAATGGCTTAGTGGAGTGCTTGGCCTTGGCTGACAGCCTTCAGTAAATGGTCATGACAAAGCCAGGGGGTGAGAAGAGGCTCAGATAGGGGTGCTGGGAGGGAACTAGTTTTGTTTTTTTTTTCCCTTTGGTGAGCGTAAACCAATTTACCAGAAGAAAATCATCCATGCTGATGACATTAAACCTGTCCCAAAACACCAAGTGCTAGGATGCCAAAGAGAAAAAATAAAAAAAAGAGAGAGGGCTGAAGATGAGGTATGAGAAAATTAAGAGGCAAAAACTTAAACCCACTTGGGCTCTTTCCGCTCAAATCCCTTCAGAATAAAAAACGTGGGGCAGCTTGTCTGCCTGCCCACGACTGACGTTGATAATTTCTTCTGGAACTGGAAGCAGAACCAGGGGTAAGGAGAACATAATATTTGGATAGGAGAGAAAGTTGGTTTCTCTCATTAACCAGGAGTCCACCACTGCACGAAGAAGGGCAATGGGCTTGCCACCGCTCCCCATTCCCAGCCATTGGTGCATTGGATGATGGCGTCACTGCTCCTGCCATGGAAAGTCTTGTGGGTCGGGTCTGATTCCCTAAATCACTCATCAGCACCACAGAGCCGCTCCCTGCCCTCTCCAAGCACGCACCAACACTCATGGACTCACCAGGACCCCTGCTCACTCAGGAGCTCGTGGTGTGACTTTACTCTCCAAATAACCATTGACAGCACTCTGACATTCCCAAGTACCCTCCACTGCTCTCTAGATCGTAGCCAGAATCACCCAACAACTGGCTGGGCCCCCAGCATCTGCAAACTTCTGTCTCCAGGCCATTCATCCACGTCTTCTGTCACTCGCCAATAGAGGCATTCCCCAGCCACAGCTGCAGCAACTCCCAGGAGAAACCACCTACTCACACAAGTGGCCTGCGTCAGCTCACAGACCTATGACTAGCCCAAGTCTCCAAGTCATTGGCCAGTGCTGCTCACATGCGTGGGTGCTACATAGCTTTCCCATCATCTCCCACTTGCCTACAGGTGCCACCCACTGAGATCCTAACCTCCATGGTCATAGTATTAAGAAATGAGGCCTTTGGGAAGTAAGTAGATTATGAGGGTAGAATCCTCATGAATGGAATTGGTGCCCTTATAAAAGAGGCCCAAGGCAGCTTGTTTGCCCCTTCCACCACACAAGGATGCAGTGAGAAGCTACCATCTATAAGGAACAGGCCCTCACCAGGCACTGCATCTGCCAACACCTTGATCTTGCACTTCCCAGCCTCCAGAACTGTAATGTTGTTTACAAGCCCCCAGTCTAGAGCAAGCCACAGGGACTAAGGCACCCCCAAAGTTCATGTGTGCCCTATTTGGAAATAGTTTTCCCCAGTTTATGTCTCTTCTATTTGGAAATAACTCTACTTCCAAAGTAATTTGGAAGTTGCTTTGCACATGTAATTATAATAGTTAAGCTAAAATGAGGTCATACTTATTAGCATGGATCCTAAACCCAATGACTTGTGTCCTTATAAGAAGAGGAAAGAGACCCAAGCAT
This sequence comes from Nomascus leucogenys, assembly GCF_006542625.1. Lineage (NCBI taxonomy): Eukaryota > Metazoa > Chordata > Mammalia > Primates > Hylobatidae > Nomascus > Nomascus leucogenys. The sequence goes on from NC_044398.1 coordinate 87,978,753, forward strand.
GGTGGCCTGCACCTGTAATCCCAGCTACTTGGGAGGCTGAAGCAGGAGGCTCAGTTAAGCCTGGGAGTTCTAGACCAGCCTGGGCAACACAGCCAGACCCTGTCTTTTAGAAAAAAAAAAAAAAAAGAGGAGAAGAGGAGAAGACACACAGACACACACAGGGTCATGTGAAGACGGAGGCAGAGAATGAAGTGGTGCAACTACAAGGCAAGCAATGCCAAGGATTGTGTGTGCTACTGTTAGAGTAGGTAGCCAGGAAGCCATGAGCAAGAAAGGAGAGGGGATTTCCCCCAAGGAATGTCAGGCAACCATCAGGTGATGTCAGGCAGTTGTTAAAATTGTCTCTCTAAAATAATAATTGGTCGTAGCTGGTGCCAGGGAAAGGCCATTTCCCAATAGATAGAAAACATCTGAAGTGATCAGCAGCTTCCCCATGAGATCTCAGGAGTTGGGCGATTGGGCTCAAGCATGCACGCTAAGAGGCAAAATGGCGGAGTCTAACTGGTATATGACCTTCCTCTAGGAACACTCAACTGGTGAGGGAAAAACATCTCAAATGATCAGGCGCATGACTTCTGTAAATACGCTGTGTTTGCGGCCTCTCCCAAGCACTGGCAGGCCACTGCGCATGCGCACAACTTGCCCTGAGGAAAAAGAAAGGGAAGACAGACATAAAACCCTGGAACACGCCAACATATAAAACCCCAAATCAAAGGTCAAACGGTGCACTTGGATCTCTCAAATCACCCACTTGGCCGTCTTCCAAGTGTACTTTACTGCCTTTCATTCCTGCTCTAAAACTTGTTAATAAACTTTTGCTCCTTCTCTAAAACTTGCCTTGGTCTCTCACTCTGCCTTTATGCCCGCTGGTGGAATTATTTCCTCTGAGGAGGCAAGAATCAAGTTGCTTCAGACTCGTATGGATCTGCTACTGCTATTGATACAGGAGTTAAGAAGAAATTATTTAGGCAGATAGCTTAAGGAAGTCCTCAGTAAGGTTTTCCTTTTAATGAAAAGCAGCCCCCAAATCATTTTCTTTTCTAACAAGGAGCAGCCAGTAAAATCTAGCTGTAGACATAGTCAAGGGAGCTGGAAGCTTACACGGGTGAGTGCTGGCAGCTGTGCCCATAGGAAAAGGCTATCTGGTCTAGGTATATTCAAAATGGCGGCTCCATGCTCCCTTCTCTTTGTCAGCCATGTGTACAGGAGACAACATGGCACCACCCAAGTGGAAAGTGCATTTGCATAATAATATTAGGGTGGAGTGGCCAGCCTTCCCCATGTGCTATGTAAACGTCATACCTGCTCCAACCGATCTGTGGGCCCTATGTAAATCAGACACCACCTCCTCAAGCTTGCCTATAAAATTTGGTGCACTCTACCACAGGCCGGAATTCCCATTCAGGGACTTCTCGAGAGAGACAGAGAGAGCTGTTCTCCTTTCTCTTTCTTTTGCCTATTAAACCTCCACTCCTAAACTCACTCCTCTGTATGTCAGTGTCTGCGTCCTTAATCTGCTTGGAGAGAGACAACGAACCTTGGGTATTTACCCCAGTCAACAACGCTACTTCACTAACACTACCAGAAGCTGAGAAGAGGCAAAGGAGTCTCCTCTAGAGCCTTAGGAGGGAACATGGCCCTGTTGACACCTCGATTTTGGATGTCTGGCCTCCAGAACCGAAAGAGAATACATTTCTGTTGCTTAAGCCATCCAGTTTGCACCAATTTGTTAGCCAGCTCTGGGAAATGAATGTAATGCCCTAGGGCTTCAGGAGACTCCACTGGCCTTCCAGTAGTTGTTTGTTTTGTGCTTACATAAGCTTGGATGGGTTTCTGTACCTTTCAGCCAGACTAATCCTTGGAGAGCTGTGAAATGAGAGAGTGGAACAGGTCTGGTGGTTCCTAACCCTCACTGCTTATCACAATCATGTGCGAAGCTTTAAAAATTGCCAATGCTTGGCCAGGCACGGTGGCTCATGCCTGTAATTCCAGCACTTTGGTAGGCCGAGGCGGGCAGATCACGAGATCAGGAGGTTGAGACCACCCTGGCTAACACAGTGAAACCCAGTCTGTACTAAAAATACAAAAACAAAATTTGCCAGATGTGGTGGTGGGCGCCTGTAGTCCCAGCTACTCAGGAGGCTGAGGCAGGAGAATGGCGTGAACCTGGGAGGCGGACGTTGCAGTGAGCTGAGATTGCACCACTGCACTCCAGCCTGGGCGGCAGAGCGAGACTGTCTCAAAAAAAAAAAAATTACCAATGCTTAGCTGGGCATGGTGGCTCACACCTGTAATCCCAGTACTTTGGGAGGCTGAGGCGGGTGGATCACCTGAGATCAGGAGTTCAAGACCAGACTGGTCAGCGTGGTGAAACACTGTCTCTACTAAAAATGCAAAAATTAGCTGGGCTTGGTGGTGGCGCATGCTTGTAATCCCAGCTACTTAGGAGGCTGAGGCAGGAGAATCACTTCACTTGAACCCAGGAGGTGGAGGTTGCAGTGAACTGAGATCTTGCCACTGCACTCCAGCCTGGGTGACAGAGCAAGACTCCATCTCAAAAAAAAAAAAAAATTAATAATGCTGAGAGGGATCAAGTGAGGCAGAAGAATATGGTCTGGAGGCAGGGAACTTAGGGCCAACTTCTTAGAACTAAATCAAAAGAAAAACCCCAAGTTTCCACACCTAAGTAACTAAAGGACTGGAGGCTATTCCCTTTGCAAACCCTCCTCCTTTTCTGTGTGGCAGATGAGAAATTGAAAGTATCTCTGATTGGTTGCAGAAAGCAACCACAAAAGCTTTCTGCAACCAATCAGACTAATTGTGGGCCACTACTTCATTTACATAGGGTGTACACCAAACAGCCAACGGGAAACCTCTAGAGGGTATTGAAACCTCTAGAGGGTATTTAAACCTCAGAAAATTCTGTAATGGGGCTCTTGAGCCCCTATGCTCAGGCACACTCCCACCCTGTGGAGTGTACTTTCATTTTCAATAAATTTCTGCTTTTGTTGCTTCATTCTTTCCTCGCTTATTTTGTGTGTGTGTGCATTTTGTCCAATTCTTTGTTCAAAACACCAAGAACCTGGACACCCTCCACCAGTAACACAGGGACTCCCTTTTGGGGCCTGTGGGAGCACTCCCACCCCAAGCATGGAAATAAAGGAAAATCTTGAGTCCGCTCAAAGGAAATTCTAGGCACCTAGCTAGCCTTGAAAAGTCAATAAGCAATTTATGAGCAAGAAAGTAATAATAGCCTAAAACAATAGCCAAGGAAGTTAGAATCTGGAGATGTTTTGTTTTCTATAGAAACTGAAGGTAAACATCTTAGCATATATGTCTGAGTTGTTTTTCAGAAACCCAGGACCCTACCAAATGGATCCACTGGCATATAGATGTCAGATAAGGGAAGACTAAGGACTGAATTCTGACCATCTTTCCTTGTTCTAAGTGTCTTCCAGAGAGGCCTGGAGGGAGTCACACCCATGGGCCAGGGCTGACGTTCTTTTTTGCTGACCCCCGATTTTTATTATTTTTATTATTTGTTTATTCATTTATTTGAGGCAAAGTCTTTCTCTGTCGCCCAGGCTGGAGTGCAGTGACACAATCTTGGCTCACTGCAACCCCCCTCTCCCGAGTTCAAGCAATTCTCCTGCCTCAGTCTCCCGAGTAGCTGGAAGTACAGGCAGGCGCCACCATGCCTGGCTAATTTTTGTGATTTTAGTAGAGAGGGGGGTCTCGCCATGTTGGCCAGGCTGGTCTCAAACTCTTGGCTTCAAGCAATCTGCCCACTTCGGCCTCCCAATGTGCTGGGATTATAAGCGTGAGCCACTGCACCTGGCCTTGACGCCCGATTTTTAAACAAAGCTTCTCTTCCTTAACCAATTGCAAATTAGAAAATCTTTCAATCTACCTATGACCTGTAAGCCCCAGCTTCAATGTGTGCAGCCCTTTTAGGCCAAAACCAATATGTAATCTGAATGTATTGATTTACAATTTTGCCTGCAACTTCTGCTTGACTGAAATTTACCCCTGCCTTTAAAAACCCGCACTGAAATCACCATTGCAAAGTTATAACAGAGACAGTGAAAGAGATCCGACCTAATCAACTCCATCTTGCTTCTAACCTCCAAGCTGTCCTTGTTTATTCCCGGGCATAGGCTGAACTAACTCTGGGAGGAACTTAGTTTATCATTTAAAACAAAGACGATAACAGCCTTTTCCCAAAACAAACTCCCTTCTTGCCTGGGAACTAGACTGCATTTGTAGGTGATATGGTTAGGCTTTGTGTCGCCACCCAAAACTCATCTTGAATTATAATCCCCATCATCCCCACGTGTCAAAGGAGAGACCAGGTGGAGGTGACTGAATCACGAGGGCAGTTTCCCCATGCTGTTCTCGTGATAGTGAGTGAGTTCCCGTGAGATCTGATGGTTTTTTAAGGGTTGGGCAGTTCCGCCTGCGTTCATTCTGCTTCCTGTCACCTCGTGAAGAAAGTGCCTTGCTTCTTCACCTTCCACCAGGATTGTAAGTTTCCGGAGGCTTCCCCAGCTACGCCGAACTGTGAGTCAATGAAACCTCTTTCCTTTATACCCAGTCTGGGGCAGTTGTTGACAGCAGTGTGAAAATGGACTTAACAAATTAACCACAAGATTAGGAATTATGGTTTAGGAATCACACAGCTGGAGGCTACAAGATGCTGACCCTCCCCAAATTACTCCTGAAGATAACACCACTATTGTTAAACCCAAGATCAGTGCTTGAGATATTTTGCAGACCCTGCACTTGATGGGTCAGTGGGCACCACCCAGATTGATAAAGTGGCTCATCTGATCTTGTGGCCCCAACCCAGGAACTGACTCAGTGCAAGAGCACAGCTTCGACTCCCTATGATTTCATCTCCAACCCAACCAATCAGCATTCCATACTCACTGCCCCCCACCCCCCATCCACCAAATCATCTTTAAAAACTCTGATCCTGGAATGCTCAGGGACCCTGATTTGAGTAATAATAAAACTCCAGTCTCCCTCACAGCCGGCTCTGCATGAATTACTCTTTCTCTATTGTAATTCCCCAGTCTTGATAAATCAGCTTTGTCTAGGCAGAGGGCAAAGTGAACCTGCTGGACAGTAAATTACCTATAAGCCATTGAGGAGGTCAGGCTAGGAGCATTAGCTGCCCAGTACTCCTTGCTTGGAGCCTTGCAAATAAACTTCTTCCTTTTCACCACTGCAAAACCTCTGGGGAGATAGCTGGTCTTACTGTGCCAGGTGAGCAGACCCTAGTTGTATTAGTCCATTTTCACGCTGCTGATAAAAGCATACTCAAAACTGAGTAATTTATAAAGAAAAAGAGGTTTAATGGACTCACAGTTCCACGTGGCTGGGGAGGCCTCACAATCATGGCAGAAGGCAGCAGAGAAAATGAGAACCAAGTCAAAGGGGAACCCCTTATAAAACCATTAGCCTCGTGAGACTTATTCACTACCATGAGAACAGTATAGGGGAAACTGTCCCCCATGATTCAGTTGTCTCCCACCGGGTCCCTCCCACAACACATGGGGATTATAGGAGCTACAATTCAAGAGGAGATTTGGGTGGGAACACAACCAAACCATATCACTAGTTGAGTTCTATTACAATGCCAGAGTCCAAAGCCAACAATGCCAGATCAATTGCTTTGGGGTTTCTAGTGGGTGGAGAATAGACTTTGGTACTTTTCCCTCATTCCTTTGTTGTTTTATGTTTGACATTTAACTTTTTTTTGGTAACAGCTTTCTTGCAATATGATTCACATACCATGTAGTTCATCTGTTCCAAGTGTATTTGCAGAGTTGTGCAACCATCACCACAATCCATTTTAGAACATTTTAATCACCCCCAAAAGAAACCCCATACCCACTAGCTGTCACTCTCTTTCAATTAGGAGAGTCTATTCACTCGTTTATCCTTAGGGCCTGCACAGTGCTGGGCACGTAGTAAATACTCACGAAAGCTAGAGGATTCAGTTCTACTGTCATTGTGCACACTACCCCTACAACAAGACTGGGTCTAAGACTCCTATACCTTGCCTTTGTCATTTATGGGATATTCACAACAACCATGCGGGGGGAGTATTATTGGCCTCATTTTCCCAGCAAGGAATTCAAGGCTCAGAGAAATTAAGTCGTGAACTTTCACGAAGTTCACCTGCCTGCTACGGCTGAATTCAAACCCAGATTGCTGCACCCCTAATTACTAAAGTAGTAGTTCTTGTGTGGGGGCTGTAAGCTGCAAGGTGTCTGAGAAGGTCTCAATCAATCTGGAGGTTTATTTTGCCAAAGTCGAGGAGGCGCCTGGGAAAAACAGACACAGGCAGCAGTAGGATCCCTGGCCTGTGCTTTTTCCTGCAGAGGATCTTAAGGACTTCAATATTTAAAGGGGAAAGAGGGGACAGGAAGGGGAGGATTGCATTATCTGGCCCTCAGTGAATCTGCATTTTACATAGGATAAAGGAAACGCCGAGTAGAGGAGGAAGTCAAATATACATTTGTCTCCGGGTCCCCTACCTGTGAGGATAAGCTGTTAATTTACATTGACAGGGTGAGGGAGGCCCCTGGGAAGATAAGTGGCCTTCTATCTTGCAGTTATCTGTTTAGGAAAAAAGGAAAGGCAGTTTTGGCTGGGCGCGGTGGCTCACGCCTGTAATCCCAGCACTTTGGGAGGCTGAGGTGGGTGGATCACGAGGCCAGGAGATCGAGACCATCCTAGCTAACACGGTGAAACCCAGTCTCTACTAAAAATACAAAAAATTAGCCGGGCGTGGTGGCGGGCGCCTACAGGCTCCCAGCTACTCAGGAGGCTGAGGCAGGAGACTGGCATGAACCCAGGAAGCGGAGCTTGCTGTGAGCAGAGTTCGCGCCACTGCACTCCAGCCTGGGGAACAGAGCAAGACTCCGTCTCAAAAAAAAAAAGTAGGTTTTTGTATGACTCATAGTTCCTAAGCTTAACTTTTCCTTTTGGTATAGTGAATTGGGGTCCTGGGACTTTATTTTCCTTTCACAGGGCAATGTTGCACGCCCCCCTGACCTCACTTGGGGTACATTCAGCAACATCCGTACATCTGTAGACATTTTTGGTTGTCACTGTCAGAAGGGTTTGAACTACAGTGACTCCATCTTGAACAGGGGCTGGGTAAAATAAGGCTGAGACCTACTGGGCTGCAGGCCCGGGAGGTTAGGCATTCTAAGTCACAAGATGACATAGGAGGTCGGCACAAGATACAGGTCACAAAGACCTTCCTGATAAAACAGCATCAGTAAAGAATCCTCCCAAAATCCACCAAAGCCAAGATGGCGATGAAAGTGACCTCTGGTCGTCCTCACTACTCATTATATTCTAATTATAATGTATTAGCATGCTAAGAGGCACTCCCATCAGCGCCATGACAGTTTACAAACGTCATGGCAACATCAGGAAGTTACCCTATATGGTCTAAAAAGGGGCGGAACCTTCAATTGTGGGAATTGCCCACCCCTTTCCCAGAAAACTCATGAATAATCTACCCCTTGTTTAGCATATAATCAAGAAATAGCTATAAGTACAATCAATCGAGGAGCCCAAGCTGCTACTCTGCCTACAGAGTAGCCATTCTTTTATTCCTTTGCTTTCTTAATAAACTTGCTTTCACTTTATGGACTCGCCCTAAATTCTTTCTTGCTCTTGGTCCAAGAGCTTTGGGGTCTGGATCAGGATCCCTTTCTGGTAACATCACTATTGCAGGGTAGCAGGGAGGTAGGTTGTGCTAATGGCCTATAGTGGGTAGAGGCCAGGGATGAAACTCAACATCCCACAAGACACAACACAGAGCCCTGTACCCCCCAACAAAAAATGATCAACCCCAAAGGAAGATACTGACATTTGTCAACCCCAAATGTCAATAGTTGAAGGTTGGGAAACGCTACAAGGCTCGTCATGCTGCACTTGTAGCTCGGTAATAACTGCCACTTATGGGCACCCACTGTGTGCTGGGCCCAGTCTCTTTCCGCTAACTTGGGGGTTCCTTGAGAGTGGATAACCGTTCTCTGTTCACTGCACGTCCGGCTCCTAGGTTCAGGGCTTGCTGCAGAACGGCCTCTTGGGACATACTTATTGAACTGACAGCATGGCAAAAACATTCAAGTCAAGGGCAATGGTGGGTGCTTCTCTGGCCTATTTGAAAACACCTTTGCAAAAGTGGTAACAGTGAGAAAATTAGGACAGTGAAAGGGATCTGATCTAACCAACCCCCATCTTGCCTTTAACCTCCAAACTGCCCTTAATCATTCCCAGGTTTAGGCCATGCTAGTTTTGGGAGACATTTAGTTTATAGTTTAAACGATTATAACCCTTCCCACCAACTAAACTGCCTTTATAAAGCTAATAAAAGGCCCCCATGTTAGACGGGTGGGAGGAGGTTGAATTCTGCCAAGGCGTAGACATAAATGACTACAGCCATTATTTCAGAGGTCACAAGATTCACAACTTCCCCAATTACTCCTGCAGATAACATCACTATTGAAGAACCTAAGATCAGCCTTTTGAGATATCGTTTTAGGTTTTGTATTTCTGATGAATGATGATCCACGTGGACCTGTCACCCAGAAGTGGACTTAGCACCCTTGAGAACCATTTTTCGCACACCGATGATTGCATCCCCAACCAATCAGCAGCATCTATTCTGATATAGTTTGGATGTGTGTCCCCACCCAAATCTCATATTGAAATGTAATCCCCAGTGTTGGAGGCGTGGCCTGATGAGAGGTGATTGGATCATGATGGAGGTTTCTCATGATGGTTTAGCACCATCCTCCTTGGTACTGTCCTTGTGATAGTGAGTTCTCATGAGATTTGGTCTTTTAAAAGTGTGTGGCACCTCCCCCCTCAATCTCTTGCTCCTGCTCTGGGCACGTGACGTGTCTGCTCCCTTGTCTTCCGCCATGATTATAAGTTTCCTGAGGCCTTCCAGCAGCTGAGCAGACACCAGCATCATGCTTCTGGTACAGCCTGCAGAACTGTGAGCCAATTAAACTTATTTTCTTTATAAATTACTCAGGTATTTCTTTTTTTTTGAGTCGGAGTCTCGCTCTGTCACCCAGGCTGAAGTGCAGTGGTGAGATCTCACCTCACTGCAACCTCCACCTCCTGGGTTCAAGCAATTCTCCCACCTCAGCCTCCTGAGTAGCTGGAATTACAGGCACCCGCCACCACCCCTGGCTAATTTTCATATTTTTAGTAGAGATGGGGTTTCACCATGTTTGCCAGGCTGTTCTCAAACTCCTGACCTCAAGTGATCTGCCCCCTCAGCCTCCCAAAGTGCTGGGATTACAGGCATTAGCCACCGTGCCCGGCCTCTTTATGATATTCATACTCAATGAATTAGGCCCTCTTACTATTACTACCCCATTTTCAGAGGAAGAGAAATTGAGTCTCAGAGAAGTACAGTGACTTGCCCAAGGACAGGAAGGTGACCAGAATTCACTAGGACTTGAACCCAGGTCTGCCTGACTCGAAGCTGTGTTTGACACATGCAGTCGGGGAGCACTCCATTGCAAGAATGAGGCTCTGTCTTCCAGACCCAGGCGTACAGATGGGCCAGGCTGGGGGCCCCCGAGCACCTGCTTAGAACAAGATGAAGTTGCAAATGGTTACCTGGGATGGCGACCAAGTTCTGCAGCTCCTGCTTCAAGTCCATGATGTCCTTGCAGAGCTGGATGTCATCCATCCTGGGGAAACAGGACACCACCAACAGCAGGTTACATCAGCAGAGCATTACACCCTGAGCATCTCCCGGTTAATACAAAGAAGCTGTTAAAGGTGAGTTATCTTTTGAAGAGGCCACACATGCTCATTGTTGAGGTTTTCCCTCAAAAGGAAAAAGCCAAACACTGCTCAATTATCCCACCACCTAGAAATGATCAATCACTGTTTTTTGTTTGTTTGTTTGTGACAGAGTCTCACTCTGTTGCCCAGGCTGGAGTGCAGTGGCATGATCTCGGCTTGCCGCAACCTCCGCCTTCCGGGTTCAAGCGATTCTCCTGCCTCAGCGTCCCAAGTAGCTGGGATTATAGGTGCCCGCCACCATGCCCAGCTAATTTTTTTTGTATTTTTAGTAGTATTTTTAGTAGAGACGGGGTTTCACCATGTTGGCCAGGCTGGTCTTGAACTCCTGGCCTCAAGTGATCTGCGCACCTCAGCCTCCCAAAGTGCTGGGATTACAGGCATGAGCGGCCACGCTTGGCCATCAGTCACTGTTAATAACACCTCGATAGAGCTCCTTCCAGTCTTCATGTGCCTGGCTTCGGTTTGCTTATATGAGTGGCTTCATGTGGCATATTCAGTTTTGTTTTTCAGCTAATGTTTACGTTTTTTAAACATTACAGAAATTCACAACATAGAGGAAAGTCTCCCTCTGTCCTTCAGAGAGAATCATTGTCAACAGTTTAGTTTGTATTGCACTGGATTTTTTAAAACGTTATTTTTATTTTGCAAATGTTTAAATTTTTTTTTACTTTTGGAGATAGAGTGTCGCTCTGTTGCCAGGATGGAGTGTAGTGGTGTGATCATAGCTTACTGCAGACTTGAACTCCTGGGCTCAAGGGATCCTCCCACCTCTGCACAACCCCTCCCAACCCCGGCCCCTACGGAATAGCTGGGACTACAGGCTAATTTTTAAACAGTTTTTTGTAGAGACAGGGACCTCGCTATGTTGCCCGGCTGGTCTTGGATTCCTGGCGTCAAGCAATCCTCCCACCTCAGCCTCTCAAAGTGCTGGGATATAGGCATGAGCCACTGCACTCAGCCTCCTCCAGATTTTAAAAAAATACATACGCTTATAATATCATATATGACACCATTGTTATTGTACACAAATTTTTTGCAATTCGCTTTTTTCCATTTAATAATCTTTAATAGTCTTGATCATCTTTCCATACTGGTATATGCAAACCTCCACATTTTTAGTGGCTGCGTAATATACCATTATACTGATATACAGTCATCTATTTTTTTATTTTTTAAATTTATTTTTATTTATTTTTTTTAGAGAGTCTCACTGTATCACCCAGGCTGGAGTGCAATGGTATGATCTTGGCTCACCGCAACCTCCGCCTCCCAGGTTCAAGTGATTCTCTGGCTTCAGCCTCCAGAATAGCTAGTAGCTAGGATTACAGGCGGGAGCCACTGCACTCATCTGATAATACAGTGATCTATTTAACTATAATTTATTTAACTATTCCCCTATTCATAGACATCTGGGTTGTTTCCTAATACATTTCTAGGATGGATTCCTAGAAATGCAATTGCTGGATCTAGTGACATGAACACTTACATTGTAGTAGGAATTTCCAGATTGCCCTCCAGAGAGATCGTGCGTGACATTACCAACAGTCTGGCCGTGGGGGACAGTGGGTGGTGGCTCCTGTCATCTCAGTAACTGGGTTGCTTTTGCAACCCGGTTTTGCATTACACATTATAATTTTGCATTACACATTATGGTTTTGTGTGTGTGCTACAAAAATTAACTCATCTTGCTGTAAACAGTATTTTAATGGCTGTCTGCAATTTCACAAATGAGATTCATCAGGATTGTGATAATTATGCTCTCATCTTGATTACTAAGTCTGGCTTTTCAGGTTTGAGCAATTTTGGCCACTGCAGGATGAACATCACTTCCTCTAAGGCTTTTTCTCCATGCTGGATTATTTGGGGTTTAGATTGTCAGAAGTGGAACCACTGCATACAAAGGGCTTGATATTTCCATAGCTGTTGAGTTGTATCTTCAAATCGCTTCCCCGTGATATATAGGTTCACATTCACTCTGCTTGTCTTTGTCTTTGTTGTTCTTGTTTTGTTTTTTGAGACAGGGTCCTACTGTATCACTCAAGGCACAATCATAGTTCATTGCAGCCCTGAACTCCTGGGCTCAAATGATCTTCCCACCTCAGCCTCCGAAGTAGCTGGCACTACAGCTGTGCAGCCACCATGCCCAGCTCATTCTTTTAATTTTTAAACTTTTCATAGAGACGGGGTCTTGCCGTTTACCAGGTTGGTCTTGAACTCCTGGCCTCAAGTGATCCTCCCGTCTTGGCCTTCCAAAGTGCTGGGATTACAGGTGTGAGCCACTGCACCTGGCCTGCACGTCTTTATTGAACATCTACTATGTTGGGCATTGTTGTCATCTCTGGGGCTTGCAGCAGCAAGGAAGACCAAGCCCTCACAAAGATGACATTTTGCTAGCAGAGACAGAAGGTAAACACAAATACGATATTTCAGATGTTACGAAGAAGACTGAAGCAGCTAAGGGATGTAGTGGGTCAGCTTGGAGCCAATATCTTACTTTGCTCCTGACAACTATCCTAGGAAAAGCCAGAGGACAGAAATCATATTTTCATTTTACTCGTGTGGAAACAGGTAAAGAGGCTCAACTGAGTACACACAGCTCATGGGGGCAGGACAATAACTAGAAATCGACCCTTCGGAGTCTGGTCCACTGATCTTTCTGCCTCATTCCTCAGCGTCTCCATCAAGGGCTGGGGCTGCTGACTTCTTTCAGCAGTGCCATCTGTAGACCGGCATGGGGCCCTGTCTTAGTCTGTTGAGTGTTGCTATCAAGGAATGCCTGTGGCTGAGTACTTTTTTTTTTTTTTTTGCATAAAGGAATATAAAACTATTAACCACTGTTCACCAGTATTTACAATAAAGTAAACAATATACAGTTGGATAACATTCTTACTACAAAGTTTTTCTTCCTGGCTTTTGCTAAACCAGTAAAGCAAACTGAAGATTGAGCCTACATGTGAGGAATGAGTTGGGGTAAAGAAAAAACATGCAGGTCAATAGGTTAGATTGCAAAAGGTTGTTCACACATTTATGGCAGCAAGTCCTAAACTGCCAACATCTCTAACCATCTGATTAGGTTTCTATGAGCCAAGTCTTACATATTCCATTCATCATGACCTTTTAGTCAATGTAGCAACAGGGATTTCAACATTTTGTTAAGGAATGGCCCACTAGGGAAATTTTTAAATGTTCATTTAACTTAGTTTTGTTTACCTAGTTAAAACACACTAGCATTTGTCTAGTTTCCTCATCTGGATGTGGAAACCTGCTGTGATGGCAGTGATAAAATTTTTCCTTTCAGGAATTTTGCAAATAAACCAGTTATAGACGCTTTAAAATGATCCAATTTAAATTGTCCTATTTAGAATTACTTATTTAGGCTGAGGCGGGCGGATCACGAGGTCAGGGGATCGAGACCATCCTGGCTAACACGGTGAAACCCCATCTCTATTAAAAATACAAAAAATTAGCCAGGCGAGGTGGCGGGTGCCTGTAGTCCCAGCTACGCGGGAGGCTGAAGCAGGAGAATGGCGTGAACCCATCTGTTTCTTTCTTTTTTTTTTTTTTTTGAGACGGAGTCTTGCTCTGTCACCCAGGCTGGAGTGCAGTGGCGCGATCTCGGCTCACTGCAACCTCCGCCTGCTGGATTCACGCCATTCTCTTGCCTCAGCCTCTCCGAGTAGCTGGGACTACAGGCGCCCGCCACCACACCCGGCTAATTTTTTGTATTTTTAGTAGAGACGGGGTTTCACTCTGGTCTCGATCTCCTGACCTTGTGATCCGCCCGCCTCGGCCTCCCAAAGTGCTGGGATTACAAGCGTGAGCCACCGCGCCCGGCCAAAAATCTGTTTCTTCATAATAGAGTTACACCATGTTGCCCAAGCTGGTTGCCAACTCCTTGGCTCAAGCAATCCACCCACTTCAGCTCCCAAAGTGCTGGGATTACAGGTGTGAGCCTCCGCGCCCGGCCTCAGGCATTTCTTTATAGAAATGGGAGAACAGACTAATTTCAACATGAGATTTGGAGGAGACAGACATACAAACCACAGCAGGGCCCCTTGCCTTTTGCCACTCAAGAACAACTCATGCTGTCCCTTCTAATGCCAGCATCCCAGTTTCAGGACAAGAGGCAGGAATGCCTTGCTTCAGCCTGCATCTCTTGTTGCCAGAGGCACGCCAAGCATTTTTCAAGGCCTGCCCTGGAATGTCCTAGCAGGTGACAGCTGCCTCGAATGAGCGTGGACTTGCCGGGAGGGCACAGACTGTTCCCGTGGGTTTCTATCAGCTATCGTTCAACCGGAGAGACTCCAGATGCTTTTGCAGAGGTCAGGCTACATCAGGGCAATCTTGGTCCCCCGGAACATTTGGCAATGCCTGGAGACATATTTGGTTGTTATAATTGTGTGTGTGTTGGGGAGGGGTGTGGTATCTAGTGGGTAGAGACCAGGGACACTGCTAAACATCCTACTGTGCACAGAACAGCTCCCACGACAGACAGTGAGCCAGCCACCATGTCAATCACACTGAAGTTGAGGAATCTTGGATTCTAACCACAGAATTATCAAATTATTGATAATTTTTGAGAGGTAAGAGAGGAGAAGATGGAGAAAGGACAAAAGGAGAGACAGGTAGTGATTAGGAGGCAGAGTTTTGGCACCAAACAACTCTGGCTCAAAGGGCCATGGTACAGTGACTTCCTCTTCTGTCTCACCTAACTCATTTTTAATTATTTATCTATTTTTTTTTTTTTTTTTTTTGAAAAAGAGTTTTGCTCTTGTTGCCCAGGCTGGAGTGCAATGGTGAGATCTTGGCTCATTGCAACCTCTGCCTCCTGGGTTCAAGTGATTCTCCTACCTAAGCCTTCCAAGTGACTGAAATTACAGGCATGCACCACCAGGCCCAGCTAATTTTTTTTTTTTTTGGACGAGATTCCACCATGTTGATCAGGCTGGTCTCGAACTCCTGACCTCAGACGATCCACCTGCCTTAGCCTCCCAAAGCGCTGGGATGATAGGCGTGAGCCACTGCACCTAGCCGTCATGTTTTAAATAGGAGTGATGGCAGTACTGTTTGCCGGGATTATTATGCACGTCAAGCATTGAGCACAGTGCCTGGGACCTACACAGTCAAATGCCCAGTAAATGCTATCTACTATTATTATGTTTTTTAGAGACAGGGTCTGGCTCTATCACCCAGGCTGGAGTTCAGCAGTGCAATCATAGCTCACTGCAGCTTTGAACTCCAGGGGTAAAAGGATTTGCCTGCCTCATCCTTCCAAGTAGCTAGGACTTTAGGCATATGCCCCTACACTCAGCTAATTTTAAAATTTTTTGTAGAGACAGAATCTTGCTATATTGGCCAAGATGGTCTAGAACTCCTAGCCTCAAGCGATCCTCCCATCTCAGCCTCCCAAAGCACTGGGATTATAGGCATGAGCCACCACCATTGGCCTTTACTATTATTATCATTAGCTGTGAGAAAGAAGCAGAGAATGGCTGGGCAAGGTGGCTCACGCCTGTAATCCCAGCACTTTGGGAGGCCAAGGTGGAAGGATCACTTGAAGTCAGGAGTTCAAGACCAGCCTGGCCAACATAGTGAGAGACGCTTTCTGTACTAAAAATATAAAAATTAGCCAGTGTGGTGGCACATGCCTATAATCCCCAGTTCTCAGGAGGCTGAAGCAGGAGAATCACTTGAACCCGGGAGGCAGAGGTTGCAGTGAGTCAAGATCATGCCACTGCACTCCAGAGAAGCCCTTAAGATAAAGTCCGCTTGGGCAGGCTTCTGGGAAGGATAATTAGGGCCTTCGGTTCTCTCTCGTCCTGGTCCTAATCTCCTACGGCCACTCACATGAGGATGGTGAAACCGAACGCTAACCTGATTAAGCCCACCAAACTTAACTTGCCTTGCTTGCTTTTAACCACTTACTTCTAGCTGGTCTTAAAACTTACATAGCTAAAAGTCAAGCAGCCAAATGATATATACCTAACCCCCCCACTGGCTTCCTTACATATGTCACTACATGTCACTATGGTACATATATGTCATATGTCACATATATGTCACCACGACACATATGTGACTATGGTAATGGTTGCTTAAAGTTGTTTTTCAGGACTATGGGGGCAGCTCTTGTCCAGTTCGAACCCGTTGAAATCAATGACCCTTCAACTGAACCTGTGCAAATGCTGGAGAAGTGACCTTTTGACGTCAAAGGGCCCAAAACTCCCTGAGATCATGCTAATGCTGCCATTTTCTAAACATGCATCCTATGAAGATCCGGGAAGCTTGGCTATGTATGTGTGGATTGCCAACGACCTCATTTTCCCTACCTCCAGTCACCTTTCCCCACACTTTAGACCACCCTGCTCCTTTATTTCATAAAGATCTCTAAATTCCGTATTCAGGGAGGCAAGTATGAGACCTTTTCTCCTGCCTCCTTGCTTGGCTGCACTGGTGTGAATAAATTCTTTTCTTTTGCAAAATCCATCATAACAGCGATTGGCTTACTACGCATGGGCAGAACGAGACAGCTTTGCTATCTAGGGCAGAGGGGAGGAGAGGAAACAGCCAGACCCTTGATAGCATCCTGGGGCCACCCCACTGACCCTTGGGCCACCTGCATCTGCACTGCTTGTCAAGTCAATTTTTTTTTTTTGAGACAGAGTCTAGCTCTGTTGCCCAGGCTGGAGTGCAGTGGCGTGATCTCGGCTCACTGCAACTTCCGCCTCACGGGTTCAAGCAGTTCTCTGCCTCAGCCTCCCGAGTAGCTGGGATTACAGGCATCCGCCACCATGCCTGGCTAATTTTTGTATTTTTAGGAGAGATGGGGTTTCACCATCTTGGTCAGGCTGGCCTTGAACTCCTGGCCTTGTGATCCACCTGCCTTGGCCTCCCAGAGTGCTGTGATTACAGGTGTGAGCCACTGTACCCAGCCTCAATAAATATTAAACGTCCTTATGACTTAAGTAGTGTGAACAACTGACTTGGTTTGCCTGGGGCTGTCCCAGTTTCTGCACTGCAATTTCCAGATCCTTGGAAACCTCTCAGTCCCAGGCAAACAGAGACAGCTGGCCACCCAAGATTTAAGACACTAGTCATCGGATGCTCTGTTACTTGCAGCAGAAGACATTTTCACAGATACATGTGTGTGGATAGGTGCATTTTTAATGCATGTTGGATCAAGACATACCTACAGCTGTTCCGCTCATTGTAAGCATGACATCATGATGATTTTCCAATGCCATTAAATCATATTGTTCAAAAGACATGTGAATAATTCATGCAAAGTGCTTTAAAAGCATAGCTGGAACTTCGAATAAGCCATGCTTTAGAAGCATGGCTGGAACTCTGAATAAGCCACATTAGTCCAGGTCTCTGTACCATTAGGGCTGAACCTGGAAATCGAACTCTGCTGCTGCTGGCTCATTCCAGAGACAGATGTTATCTTCAAGAACCCGATTCACGTTCGGAAGGAAAAGAAAGCCAACCCGTGTCATTCAGCATCTTGGCCTTTCACGCTGGGACGATAGGGGAAAGTGGGTCATTTTTATCAGCGTTGGGTGGGGAGAGGTGATCAGACCCTGCTGGAATAATAGAGCTGCTGCTTTACAAAATGTTTGTGAAAACGACATGAAACGGAGGCATCAGCAGCTTGAGTTGCAGCCTAATGGAAACCCAGCAGAGACCACGACAAAGGCAGAGGCAGGTTTTCAGAGGCAAGGATTGACTTTTAAAAATAGTCTTTACTGTCTCCTTTTAAAAATAAGTTACGGAGGCTGCGGGCATCTTAAGACAGGTGAGAAAAGAAGTCATGCCTGGGCCGGGCGCAGTGGCTCTTGCCTGTAATCCCAGCACTTTGGGAGGCTGAGGAAGGCAGATCACGAGGTCAAGAAATCGAGACCAGCCTGGCCAACATGGGGAAACCCCATCGCTACTAAAAATACAAAAATTAGCTGGGCGTGGTGGCACGTGCTTGTAGTCCTAGCTACTCAGGAGGCTGAGGCAGGAGAATCACTTGAACCCGGGAGGCAGAGGTTGCAGTGAGCCGAGATTGCACCACTGCACTCCAGCCTGGCAACAGAGCGAGACTCCGTCTCAAAAAATAAATAAATAAATAAAAATAAATAAAACGAGGGGTTTAGATGAGCCCTCGAGCCCCATTCTGCGAGCGCAGAGAGGATACAACCCGCTTTAGACCCAGCCAGATCTCAATGTAGATCTCAGTATCCCCATTGACTGGCTATGAGCTACTTTGCTGTTCTCAGCCTCAGTGCTGTCACTGTTGAAAAGGGATTATACTTTTGTCTTGGGGTTGTATAAGAATGAAACAGGCTTGTGTGTGGTGCAGGCAGCCCACGGTTTTGCACAGGCAGCGTGGGTGTGTAGGAACAGCCACTTCCATCCACCCCTCCACCCTAGGTAAGAAGTCAGCTCACAGAGACTCTCCTGGACTATCTCAGCCAACATTTCTGTGCAAAATGTGTATCTCACCATCACATGCTATTTCTTTCTTTCTTTTTTTTTTTTTTGAGATGGAGTTTCGCTCTTGTCTTCCAGGCTGGAGTGCAATGGCGGGATCTCGGCTCACTGCAACCTCCGCCTGCCAGGTTCAAGCAATTCTCCTGCCTCAGCCTCCCAAGTAGCTGAGATAACAGGCACGTGCCACCATGCCCAGCAAATTTTTGTATTTTAGTAGAGACGGGATTTCACTGTGTTGGGCAGGCTGGTCTCGAACTCCTGACCTCAGGTGATCCACCCGCCTCAGCTTTCCAAAGTGCTGGGATTACAGGCATGAGCCACCGCGCCTGGCCAGCACGTGCTATTACAATTTCCTCAAATCAAATGGTTCCAAGATGATAAACATGTGCATTGGTTCAGCTTTCGTGGGATTCATGAGCTTAAACGCTCTCCCTGGGTAAGGATAAGTGTTAATAAGTCTCCAGGGAGCCCCTGGCCTCAGCCATGTCTCAGCATCTTGCTGGGGACCAAGGGACCAGAGAGGTACCTGCCAGTGTACATAGGAAGGGAATGCCCTCATGTTGCACCCTGGAAGGCCAGTATGTCTGTTGTCTCTCTGTGGCCATTTTAATGGTCTGTGGACTAACATCCACCTATCACACTGGCCTTTCCTTTGATTGCAGTCAGACACTCGTTCCCAAACAAATGTCACCTTCTTCAAGACAGTTGTTCCCACTCTGTTCTCAAACAAATGTCCACTTCCTCAAGCGCAGTTTATTCTTCTCTCTTCCAAGGGCTTTCTAGACTGCCTTAGTTTTGATTTTTCTTACAATAACAACTACTAATACTGCTCTTTCCTGTATGTATGATATAAAAAAATTATGGCCTGGCACAGTGGCTCATGCCTGTAATCCCAGTACTTTGAGGCTGAGATGGGAGGATCGATAGAGTCCAGGAGTTCGAGATTAGCCTAGGCAACATAGCGAGACTCTGTCTCTACACAATAAAAAAATTAGCTGTGCCTGGTGGCATGTGCCTGTGGTTCCAGCTACCAGAGAGGCTGAGGTAGGAGGATCACTTGAGCCCAGGATGTTGAGCTCCTGGGTGAGCCATGATCACGCCACTGTACTCCAACCTGGGAGGCAAGGATTGATTTTTAAAAGTAGTCAATTTTCTTGACGTGGGTGACCAGCTGTCTGCCTTGACAGAGTGAGACCCTGTCTCAAATTAAACAAACGCCAGTATTGCTTAGTTACTTTTGTTTTAGACCTAAAAGAATACTTGCTCCTGGCCGGGCGCGGTGGCTCAAGCCTGTAATCCCGGCACTTTGGGAGGCTGAGGTGGGTGGATCACAAGGTCAGGAGATCGAGACCATCCTGGCTAACACGGTGAAACCCCGTCTCTACTAAAAATACAAAAAATCAGCCGGGTATGGTGGTGGGCGCCTGTAGTCCCAGCTACTCGGGAGGCTGAGGCAGGAGAATGGCGTGAACCCAGGAGGCGGAGCTTGTAGTGAGCCGAGATTGCACCACTGCAGTCCAGCCTGGGTGACAGAGCGAGACTCTGCCTCAAAAAAAAAAAAAAGAATACTTGGTCCTTTTTCTTTTTTCTTTTTCAGAGGCAGGGTCTTCAGGGTCTTACTATATTGCCCAGGCTGGACTTGAACTCCTGGGCTTAAGGGATCCTCCTGCTTCAGCCTCCCAAGTAGCTGGGAACACAGGCATATACCACCACACCCAGCTTGGTCTATTTAAAAAATTATACAAATATTACATAAATATGGTGTCACTATAAAAACATCGAACAATACAGAAGTATAATTGCTAGTACTTATTGAATGCTTTCATATGATTGGTGTCAGGCTCTGGATTAAGCATTTTACACAAATCATCGCAGTGAACTCTTGCAGCAACTCTATGAGGTAAGGACTATTATTATCTCTTAGACAGGATAAAGAACTTATTCAATGTCACAAAGTAAGTGACAGGAACTTGAACCCAGGCAGTCTGATCTCAGAGCCCATACTCTCAACTGGGACTGTGAAAGCTCCATACGGAGACTGGCGTTCAAGGAAGACAGAGATCAGGATAGTCTGGGAGAAGGTTGCTCAAATCGCGGTGCAACTTACAGGGGAGGGCACAACTTGGAGGGGTCAGGAAAAGATTCCAGGCACTCAGAGAGAAGGGGGAGCTGAGATAAATATCAGGAATGGGTGTGGTATGCCAGGGTAGGTGACAATGAAGAGTCTGCCCAATTAGGACATATCAGGGACATACGTGTCTGGGTTGTAAAGAACGTTAACATGGGAGCCATCTTAGGTTCTAGAGACAGAGCATGGCATGGAGATGTGTCTATGAAACCCAGTTTGGAAGACATGGTGATCAGTATTTCCACACCAAGGAGAGAGCGCACTCTCCCTTTGACCTTCTGTCTAAGACACTCCAAGGAATTCCTGGAAGATGTGTTTGCTCATCCATCTTTAGCTGGGGTTGGCAAACTACAGCCCACGGTCAAAATCTGGCCCACTGCCTGTTTTGGTACAACTCACGAACTAAGAATAGTTTAATTTTCATTTTTAAATAGTTGGGGAAAATCAAAATCATAGCATTTTCTGATAAATGAAAATTATATGAAATTCAAAGTTCAGCATCTGTAAATAACATGCTATTGGAACGAAGTCATGTCCATTCATTTCGGCATTGTCTGTGGCTGCTTTTCACGACAGTGGCAGAGGTGAGTAATCATGACAGAGACTGTACACTCTGTAGAGCCTAAGATACTTAGTACTTGGCCCTTTACAGAAATATTTTGCTGACCTTTGGTCTTCAGAAAGAACCTTGGTAAGTATTCAGAGACTAAAGAAGTTTCTTTTCTTTTCTTTTTCTTTTTTTGAGACAAGGTCTCTCTCTTTCTTGCCTAAGCTGGATGGAGTACAGGAGTGTAATCATAGCTCACTGCAGCCTTGACCTCCTGGGCTCAAGCAATCCTCCTGCCTAAGCCTCCCAAGTAGTTGGGACTACAGGCGCATGCCACCACGCCTGGGTAATTTTTTAAAAATGTTTTGGGCCAGGCACGGTGGCTTATGCCTGTAATCACAGCACTTTGGGAGGCCGAGGCAGGTGGATCAATTGAGGTCACGAGTTCGAGACCAGCCTGGCCAACATAGTGAAACTGCATCTCTACTAAAAATACAAAAATTAGCAGGGCATGGTGGTGTATGCCTGTGATCCCGGTTACTCAGGAAGCTGAGGCAGGAGAATTGCTTGAACCTGGGAGATGGAGGTTTCAGTGAGCTGAGATCGTGCCACTGAACTCCAGCCTGGGCAACAGAGTGAGACTCCATCTCAAAAAAAAATGTGTGGTAGAGATGAGGGTCTCACTATGCTGCTCAGGCTGGTCTCAAACTCCTGGGCTGAAGCCATTCTCCTGCCTTGGCCTCCCAGAGTACTGAGATAACAGGGGTGAGCCACTGTGCCTGGCTCTAAAGAAATTTCTGCAGCTAGAAGAGCTCTCACCTTACATGAATGAAGAAATCAATGCCCAGAGAGGTGAATGCTGTTCACTGATTCACTGACTCATCCAGAAAACAGTTCTTGAGCGCCTCCTATGTGTCAGCCCTCCTGATCTATTTTCACTTTCGAGAGACACTGAGACATAGGCCAGCTACCAAGGCCATGTGGTGAGACAGCAGGGCTCTTCCCACCCCACTGCTTCGACTGAGAGACCAGAGCTTGTTTTCTTCTCTGGGCTCTGGCGGGGAACTGGGCTGTGCCCAGTGCATGTAAGGTTGGCCAACAGATTTCCCGCACATGCTCATTGAGGCTACCTGGCAGTTTCTGGGACCACACTTAGCCCTCTGCACATCCTTTGCTCCTTTGAAGGAGACAGTAAGTGTTGTGAGTTCATTTCTTCTTCTTCTTCTTCTTTTTTTTTTTTTTTTTTGAGATGGAGTCTCGCTCTGTCGCCCAGGCTGGAGTGCAGTGGTGTAATCTCAGCTCACTGCAACCTCTGCCTCCCAGGTTCAAGCAATCCTCGTGCCTCAGCCTCCTGAGTAGCTAGGATTACAGGGGCACACCACCATACCCGGCTAATTTTTGTATTTTCAGTAGAGACGGGGTTTCACCACGTTGACCAGGCTGGTCTTGAACTCCTGACCTCAAGTGATCCAACCACCTCGGCTTCCCAAAGTGCTGGGATTACAGGAGTGAGCCACCGTGCCCATTTGTTGTTTTCTATTTTTTTCCCCCCCAGACTTTTACCAGTGCCTAGAATGAGACACATAGTCCTTCTCTTGGAGGGCCCAGCGAGCTGTGAAGTGGATAGAAGACTGGCCCTTGGTGTCCCTAACCCTACCCCTAAGGCCTTTGGCTAAGCTGGCCCAGAATAATTAAAGATGTGAACAGAGATTAAGCTCCAGGTGGGCACAGCAGCTCCTGCCTGTTATCCCAGCACTACAGGAGGCCGAGGCAGGAGGATCGCTTGAGTGCAGGAGTTCAGGAGAGCTGCTGGTTTTAAATGCGGCACTTCCTCACTCCTTTTCTCTTGTGCTGTCTCTCTCCTGCTGCCATGTAAGACGTGCTTGCTTTCCCTTCACCTTCTGCCATGACTGTAAGTTCCCTGAGGCCTCCCCAGCCATGCAGAACTGTGAGTCAATTAAACTTCTTTCCTTTATAAATGACCCAGTCTCGGGTAGTATCTTTACAGCAGTGTCAGAACAGACTGGTACACAGCCCATGTGCATCCCCGTGTAAAGCCTGGCCTGAAGGAGTTCTCTTGAACTCCTGCACTCAAGCCTTTGCCCAACTCCTCCCCTAGCTCAGAAATCTTTGTCTCAAACTAATTGCTCTGCAGCTTCACTAATCCCCTCTCCTTCTGGAATCTTCCTGATGCCCTCTGCTACATCAGGTCCTCTTCCTTCCTGCAGCCATAGCCCCCTTGTTATCCCACTGACATCTAGGCATTCCAGAACCATCTAGGCATTTCTTTGTGTTTCTGCAGACTGCACCTCCTTTAAGGGACTTTGCCTTTTTCCTTCATGGTTCTAGCACACCACCCCGTGCCTGACACATCGCAGTAAATACACAAGGAAGGAAGGAAGGCTGGCAGGCATGGAGGGTACACACAGTCCTGCATTTTGTTGAAACAAGGCCTAAAGACTGCAGGTGCAGGTGGAAAAATTTCAAGTCTCATGATAGACACCACGAGGGCAATTGCATCTATCAAAGGCGGTGAGTCAGCCCTGGAGAAATCCAATTAAACATCCGTCATTCGAGTAATACTGCTTTGCCTTCTGCTATCAATACCGTTTCTATTCTGAGCTGGCTCAGCATCTGAGCTCTCTTGTGCCTTCCATTCTCAGTCACCTGCTGTGAGTTCCTGCCACTGTGCGGCGTCCTCTCTCCCAAATCCACCCTCTCCACTCCCAAGTCCATCCCTCCTCTCAAGCTGATGCCAACAAAAGCTGATTTGTATCCAGCCCAATCTCATTGAATCCTCATCATCTGTAGGGTGTTATTCCTATTCTCCACTTCATAGAAGTCTCAGAGAGGTTAAGTAAATCGCCTAAGATCAGACAGCTTGCAAGATTTGAAAGAAGACAGTCTGACTCCAGAGCCCTGACAATTGCCACTACAACAGACTGCGTACGTATGTCACCCAGATATACCAGGCTGTCATCTTCTGTTCCCCTACCCCCTTACTTTATCCCGTTCTTGCAGTCAGGAGCCTTCTATAAATGCTTTCAGGCTGGGAGTGGTGGCTCATGCCTGTAATCCCAGCACTTTGGGAGGCTGAGGCAGGTGGATCACTTGAGCTCAGGAGTTTGAGATCAGCCTGGGCAACACAGTGAAACTCTGTCTCTACTTAAAAAAAAAAAAAATTAGCCAGGCATGGTGGTGGGCACCTGTAGTCCCAGCAACTTGCTGGGCTGAGGTGGGAGGATCACTTGAACCTGGGAGGCAGAGCTTGCAGTAAGCTGAGATTGTGCCACTGCACTCTGGCCTGGGAGACAGAGTGAGACTCTGTCTCAAAAAAAAAAAAAAAGCTTTCAACCCGTGGCAGTTCCAAGGGGTGGGCTTTCTCGGGGATGGCAGGGAATGGTTTTAGTCCCACCTCGTAATTTCCATTAGCCTTCAAACCACCTCAACATTTAAAAAGTGCTTTTGGGCTGGGCGTGGTGGCTCACACCTGTAATCCCAGCACTTTGGGAGGCCGAGGCGGGTGGATCACGAAGTCAGGAGATCGAGACCATCCTGGCTAACACGGTGAAACCCCGCCTCTGCTAAAAAAAATACAAAAAATGGTGGTGGGTGCTTATAGTCCCAGCTACTCAGGAGGCTGAGGCAGGAGAATGTCGTGAACCCGGGAGGTGGAGTTTGCAGTGAGCCGAGATGGCACCACTGCACTCCAGCCTGGGTGACAGCGAGACTGCATCTCAAAAACCAAACAAAACAAAACAAAAAAAGGTGCTTTTGAAATGGGAAATATCAGGTAGGATAGAAGCAATAAGAGGAAATAAAGAAATGGGAAATAGACATTTCCCCCAATTTTGTACAAAGTATAAGAAAAAAACTTGATAGAAACTATGCGATTTTAATTTGTACAACACAAATCTCACTGAAAACCATGGACTTGCTACTGAGAAGGCAGCTCTAAGGTAAGTCCCCTGATTGTTTCATGTGACCAAGTGGCTGGCCCTAAACCCCTCCTGTTTAGGAATTTTTTTTTTTTTTTTTAGACAAAGTCTTGCTCTGTCGCCGGGCTGGAGTGCAGTTGCGTGTTCTCAGTTCACTGCAACCTCCGCCTCCTGGGTTCAAGGAATTCTCCTGCCTCAGCCTCCTGAGTAGCTGGGACTACAGGTGCCCGCCACCACGCCCGGCTAATTCTTGTATTTTTAGTAGAGACAGGGTTTCACCATGTTGGCCAGGATGGACTCCATCTCTTAACCTAGTGATCTGCCTGCCTCTGCCTCCCAAAGTGCTGGGATTACAGGCGTGAGCCACTGCGCCCAGCCCTGTTTAAGAATTTTAAAGCTGTCACTCCATTTTTTTTTTTTTTTTGAGATGGAGTCTTGCTCTGTTGCCCAGGCTGGAATTCAGTGGCGTGATCTTGATCTTGGCTCACTGCAACCTCCACCTCCTGGGTTCAAGCAATTCCTCTAGCTCAGCCTCCCGAGTAGCTGGGATTACAGGCACAAGCCACCATGCTCAGCTAATTTTTGTATTTTTAGTAGAGTTGGGGTTTTACCAGTTTGGCCAGGCTGGTCTCGAACTCCTGACCTCAGGTGATCTGCCCACCTCGGCCTCCCTAAGTGCTGGGATTAGAGGCATAAGCCACCACATTCGGCCACAGTCATTCCTTTCAACTGAGCTTCTAAGGACTGAAGGAAAAAAATCTTAGAAACATAATCTGCAGGCCCCGGGGAAGCCTCCCCTGCCCTCTTCCCACCCATTCCTGCTTAGCCCATGGACTGGGCCACTATGACCACAGTCTCAATTTAGCCCTGCTCCTGCCAAAGCACAGAGCACACTTCTCTGAAGCCATCACCCATCAACCATCACCACTCGCAATTCCCATTAGAGTCATTGCACCAGCAGAAGCAGATAAGCTTTTGATGATAAGTAAATTAATGTTTAAGTCAACTTCATGTTTATTCAGCATGCTAATGATTACTGGTCTCCTTTGTAGGGAAACGAGACCCTGACGCTTGATGAACCACAAAGAAAACGTAAGTAATCTCTGTTAGATGCCCCAAAGTAGGGCAGGATAGGAGGAGAATGAGTGATGTGCTGGGGAATGTTTAACTGGCTGGAAGCAAGGGAGGGAGGTAGAAGCCTTGCTGTGAATCATTTGCCAATTTCCACGGTGTAAATACTCCCATTACTGCAGATTTTGAGCTACCCACAGTTGAACAACTGGTTCTCCAGATTCCTAAAAATTTAACATCACTGGCTAGAATCAACAAGTGGGCAGATTTGGGGGTGCTTCTTCAACACTCTAAAATATTTATTTAACATTTACTTAGAAGAGAAGCTGAGTATTATTTGGGGAAAAGGTTACCTGTGGCAATGATGATGACAATGATTTTGGCTACCATTTACTTAGAATTCACCATGCACAGGGCGGGTGCAGTGGCTTACACCTGTAATTCTAGCACTTTAAAAGGCTGAGACCAGCAGATCACTTGAGATCAGGGGTTCAAGACCAGCCTGGCCAAACTGGTGAAACCCCGTCTCTACTAAAAATACAAAAATTAGCCAGGCGTGGTGGTGCACAGCTATAATCCCAGCTACTCGGGAGGCTGAGGCAGGAGAATCACTTGAACTTGGGAGGCAGAAGTTGCAGTGAACCAAGATCACGCCACTGCGCTACAGCCCGGGCAACAAACAGAATTTACCATGCGCCTTTTACACCCTAAGTGCTTTATACACTGAGAAGTGCTTCATAGGCACTAAATGCTTTACACAGATTATCTCAATCCTGATAACCACTGTTTGAGGTAGGCACTGCGTGGTCGTCTTTTTTATACAGGAAGATCCCACAGCTCAGAGAGGTTAAGTGGCTGCATCAGAATCACACAGCTAGTCAGTGGTGGAGCTGGCACACTGACCTGTGGAGCCTGATTCGGATGCCCACATTATCTCAATGAAGAACATCTCCTTCATTGTGCGGCAGGTCAGGTCTCACTAACGCAGGCCTCCATGACAGCTATTTCAGCAGGGACTGTGTGGTTAAGTTAAATATTAAAAGCTGAAAGTGGCTGGGCACGCGGTGGCTCATGCCTGTAATCCCAGCACTTTGGGAGCCCAAGGCTGATGGATCACCTTGTTCAGGAGTTCAAGACCAGCCTGGCCAACATGGTGAAACCCCGTCTCACCTAAAAATACAAAAAAAATTAGCTGGGCATGGTGGCAGGCGCCTGTAATCCTAGCTATTTTGGGAGGCTGCGGCAGGAGTATCGCTTGAAGCTGGGAGGCAGAGGTTGCAGTGAGCTGAGATCACGCCATTGCACTCCAGCCTGGGTGACAAGAGCAAAACTCTGTCTCTAAAAAAAAAAAAAAGAAGAAGAAGAAGAAGAAAAAACAAAGCTGAAGGAGCCGACTGGGCATGGTGGCTCACGCCTGTACAATCCCAGCACTTTAGAAGGCAGAGGCAGGTGAATCACCTGATGTCAGGAGTTTAAGACCAGCCTGGCCAACACAGTGAAACTATGTCTCTACAAAAAATACAAAAATTAGCTGGGCATGGTGGCGCATGCCTGTAATCCCAGCTACTCGGAAGCTGAGGCAGGAGAATCGCTTGAACCCGGGGGGCGGAGGTTGCAGTGAGCCAAGATTGCACCACTGTACTCCACCCTGGGCGACAGAGCGAGACTCCATCTCAAAAAGAAAGAAAAAGAAAAGAAAAGAAAATTTGGTCTCGTGTTAGGTGCTTTGGGGGACAGTTTAAAGGAAGTGAGCATTTACTCTGGGTTGGATGTTGTCAGGAAGTGGAGGTAGTTCTCTGATAGAATGTCTTCCTAATTCTTTCCTTTAAGGGGAGAAGAACAGAGTGAGACTGAAACTGTGATTGATGGAGAACTAGCAGTCACTCATATGAGCTAGGAAATGGGGCTGTTGGGTGATTTTTGTGGCTGGGACAATGTTCATGTCTTTATCGGCCTTAAGCAGTAGTGTTATTTTGTCTTGATCTATTACGGTATCAGGATGGCCTTGTCTGATGCCGGCAATCTGCAAAATTGTTTACGTTCAACAGGAGAACACTTTGGCCAAGCTGTGAGTGTCAAGCCAGCTCCTGGCTGCCAGGGGCAGCTTTTCTCTTTCTCACAGTGTAGGAAGTAATTTATATACTTCTTGTCTGCCCATAAGTAATTACGAAATCTGCAACTATAGGGACCAGTCCTACCCATTTTAGTCTTCCATGCGGGACCCACCATGATGCTTTGCATACTGAATGTGCTCTGGGAATGTGCCCAGTGAACTAAATTATGGGCACAGAGAACTCTCTGCGACTTGGCATTATTATGATCATGCTGAAGTATATTTTCAAAATTTAAAACGTGACTCGGCCGGGCGCGGTGGCTCACGCTTGTAATCCCAGCACTTTGGGAGGCTGAGGCAGGCGGATCACGAGGTCAGGAGATCGAGACCACGGTGAAACCCCATCTCTACTAAAAAAATACAAAAAAATTAGCCGGGCATGGTGGTGGGTGCCTGTAGTCCCAGCTACTCGGAGAGGCTGAGGCAGGAGAATGGCATGAACCCGGGAGGCGGAGTTTGCAGTGAGCCGAGATTGCGCCACTGCACTCCAGCCTGGGCGACAGAGCGAGACTCTGTCTCAAAAAAAAAAAAAAAAGTGACTCATACAAATGTGGAATGAACACTTGTCAAAAAATTTATGTAACCCATTAATAAGGGAACCAGTAAAATGGTAAAGCTTGCTCCAAGGGCATTTAAAAAGTGGATTCATCAGCATCTTTAATAAGAATCTTAACATAAGATTGCTAAATTCGAGACAAATCTGGTTAACTCCTATAAGGGCAATAAAATCATGTCATCTTTTTTCTACTGGACAGAAATCTACAAGTTAACATGTAATTTCACTATATCAGTGCTCTAATCAAATAATAAATAACAAAGTCAGATACATGTACTCCCTCCAAGATAATTAATCATCTGTGGGCAGGTCATTAAGCAATGCCTCAGTATGACATGGAAAAACATTCTTCATTTCCAATTTTTAGTTAATTTTTATTTAAGAATCATAACAAAAGACTCTTTTATGGCTTCTTAGGAACATATTCAACTGAAATTTTTGTTTTAATTGTGTTTTAGAGACAGGGTCTTGCTCTGTGGTCCAGGCTGGTGTGCAGTGATGCAATCGTAGCTCACTGCAGCCTTGACCTCTCAGGTTTAAGCAATCTTCCCATCTCAGCCTCCTGAGTAGCTGGGATTATGGGTACACACTACCATGCCCAGCTCATTTCAAAATATTTTGTAGAGAGGAGTTCTTGTGATGCTGCCCAGGCTGGTCTCAAACTCCTGGGCTCAAGTAGTCCTCCTGCTTCAACCTCCCAAAGTGTTGGGATTATAGGATTGAGCCACTGTGCCCAGCCTGAAATTTTTCTAATGCCCACCTCACATCTGGCAATTCCCCAGGTATCAGCAGCAGCAGTAGCATCCTGCTGATATGGACAGGAGGCAGGAGGACAGGGTCCCAGGTGAGGGCTCCACCCTCAAGCCTGGACCTGCAGCCCTAAATGAGAACAGGCATTCCTGTTTTCACACCCAAATGTTGCCTTTTCCAAAACCGCTCTGGACCACCCTGCCCCCATCCTATGCCCTTAAGAACCCCAAACCCCAGGCTCTGCAATCAGAATAGCACCAGAGTGGTGTGGCAGAGAAGGAGAGAAGAGAAGAAGTGTCTGAACATCAGGAGGAGTTTGGCTGGGGACAGTCAGAGAGGAGATCAGCTGAGGATGGCCAAACTCTAGAGGAAGATTATCTTCCCACTCCATCCCCTTTCCAGCACCCCTTCCACTGAGAGCCACTTCCACTAGTTCATAAAAAAATTTGCATTCACCATCCTTCAAGTCCATGTGACCTGATTCTTCCTGGACACCAGACAAGAACCCGGGTACCAAGAGGGCAGGGTGTAAAAGGCTGTCACCCTGAATCTCCACTGAACTGGTTAACACTTAGTCATCTGCGGACAGCAACTGCTAAAAGAGTATTAATTGTAACACATCCCTAGACGCTGCCATGGGACCAGAGCCCAAAAGCACTCGCCCGAGCCCCAATCTGCTCACCTGCATGCTCCCCCTCCTGCAAGGGGTTTGATGCAGTGACAGCCAAGTAAGCGAGCCACACCCCTGTCGCAAGTCTTGCAAAGGGAGCTCCCCCATTTCACTGCTAACATTTACTGAACAGTTATTATGTGGTTAGATATTGTAATATCTTTTTTATGTATCTTATCTCATCTGCTCCTGACAAAAAAAAAAATCCCTAGGAGGTAATTCATTAAGCCACTAGTGTGGCTTAATAAAATATCTATTTGGTCTTCATCCCTGGTTCCCAGCACAGAGCTCCTAAAACCCCTGGAGTTTCCTGAGCGATAAGAGTGTCTTTTGTTATCCATAGCAATCCCCACTGTACTACATCTGAGTGTATGCTAATGAGGGCACTCAGGCTGAGTTCCCTAGAGAGATGACTTCAGGTTGGGGCCTCATCACCAGAAGAGCAAACGTGTGATAAAGACAGGGGAGAGGGCTGGGCAGGGCACGGTGGCTCACACCTGTAATCACAGCACTTTGGGAGGCCAAGACCGGCAGATCATGAGGTCAGGAGTTCGAGACCAGCCTGGCCAATATGGTGAAACCCCCGTCTCTACTAAAAATACAAAAATCAGCTGGGTGTGATGGCGCATGCCTGTAGTCCAAGCTGAGGCAGGAGAATTGCTTGAACCTGGGAGGCGGAGGTTGCAGTGAGCCGCGATCACACCACTGCCCTCCAGCCTAGGCTATAGAGTGAGACTCTGTCTCAAAAAAAAAAAAAAAAAAAGACGGGCGGTCGGGGGCACTGCCAGATGCGATGGCTCGCGCCTATAATCCCAGCTACTCGGGTGGCCGAGACAGGAGGATCACTTGAGCTCAGGAGTTTGAGACCAGCCTGCACAACATAGCAAGACTTCATCTCTACCAAAAAAAAAAAAATTTAGGCCGGGCGCGGTGGTTCAAGCCTGTAATCCCAGCACTTTGGGAGGCTGAGGCGGGCGGATCACGAGGTCAGGAGATCGAGACCATCCTGGCTAACACGGCGAAACCCCGTCTCTACTAAAAATACAAAAATTAGCTGGGTGTGGTGGTGTATGCCTGTAGTCCCAGCTACTTGGGAGGCTGAGGCAGGAGAATGGTGTGAACCCGGGAGGCAGAGCTTGCAGTGAGCCAAGATCGTGCCACTGCACTCCAGCCTGGGCGACAGAGCAAGACTCTGTGTCAAAAAAAAAAAAAAAATTTTTAAAATTAGCCAGGCATGTCGGCATCCACCTGTAGTCTCAGCTACTTGTGAGGCTGAAGCGGGAGGCTCACTCCTAGGAGGTCAAGGCTGTAGTGAGCTATGATCTTACCACTGCACTCCAGCCTGGGTGACAGAGTGAGACTCTATCTCAAAAAAAAAAAAAAAAAATTCAGCGGGCAACTTTCAGTCCCACTCACTGACCTGCCAGGAAGAGGAGGAGGCTGGCGATTGAATTATAAAAGCTCTTTAACAGTGAGATCCAGGGAGCCTCTGCGTTGGTGGATACATTGGTGTGCTGGGAGGGCAGTGCACCCAGAGAGGGCATCATGGAAGCTCTGCATGACTCCCTCTCCACACCTTGCCCAATGCGTCGCTCTTCCATTCGGCTATTCCTGAGTTCTGTCCTTTGTAATAAACCAGTAAACATAAGTGAAGGGCTTTTCCTGAGCTCTGTGAGTCATTCCAGCAAACTATCACACCCGAGGAGGTGGTCGTGGGAACCCCCAAGTTTGTAGTTGGCCAGGCAGAAGGGTGGGTGGCTCCGGACTTGCGACTGGCATCTGAGATAGAGGCAGTCTGGTGGGATGGGGTCTTTTAACTTGCAGGATCTGGTGCTAACTCCAGGACATAGTGTGAGAGCTGAATTGAATTGCTTGGGCACCCAGTTGGCATCCAAGAATCAGAGACTTAGTGTAGAAAAATGGCATGTATTTGGTATCAGAAAAAAACACATCTGGTGTCAGAAGTGGTGTCAGAAAACACCACACAGAGTAACAGACAAGTCGCGCATTTGCTCAAGATCACACAGCTAGGCCGGGCACGGTGGCTCACGCTTGTAATCCCAGCACTTTAGGAGGCCGAGGCGGGCGGATCACGAGGTCAGGAGATCGAGATCACGGTGAAACCCCGTCTCTAGTAAAAATACAAAAAATTAACCGGGCGTGGTGGCGGGCGCCTGTAGTCCCAGCTACTCGGAGAGGCTGAGGCAGGAGAATGGCGTGAACCTGGGAGGCGGAGCTTGCAGTGAGCTGAGATTGCGCCACTGCCCTCCAGCCTGGGCGACAGAGCGAGACTCCATCTCAAAAAAAAAAAAAAAAATCACACAGCTTTTAAGCATCTCTGCTGGGACACAGACTCTGGTGCAGGCAAAGCCTGTGACTGTAACTGCTACGTGTGCTGCCTCTTGCTGCGCCTGACCTCCTCACACCAGCCACCAGGTGCAACATCTGTATGGCCTCGCAGGCAAGAAGGAAAAGTGTGGCTCAGGGTAGCAAAGCCAGTGTTTCCTGAACATCAGTCACTTGCACGTTACCATGGCAACGGTTGCTATGCCTCAAGCCCTATTATTATTATTCTTATTTGAGACAAGGTCTCACTCTGTCACCCAGGCTGGAGGGCAGTGGCACAATCTCAGCGCACTGCAACCTCCACCTCTCAGGTTCAAGCGATTCTCATGCTTCAGCCTCTTGAGTAGCTTGGATTACAGGTGCATGCCACCGAGAGCCACTAATTTTTGTATTTTTAGTACAGTCGGGGTTTTGCAATGTTGGCCAGGCTGGTATTGAACTCTTGGCCTCAAGTGATCTCCCCACCTCAGCCTCCCTAAGTGCTGGGATTACAGGCATGTTCTCTTTTAATGTTTATTTAATACTTTTCTTTATGTTGATTCTCTTTTTTACATCACCATAAATGGAAACCTAATATTTTTCCTAAAAGACATGAAAATAAATTCTTTTTTTTTTTTTTTTTTTTTTTTTTAGCAGGGTCTCACTCTGTCATCTAATTTGGAGTGCAGTGGCATGATATCAGCTCACTGCAGCCTGGGTTCCAGTGATCCTCCCACCTCAGCCTCCTGGGTAGCTGGGGGGACTACAGGTGCACTCCAGCACACTGGGCTAATTTTTTGTAGAGACGGAGTTTCGTCATGTTGCCCACGCTGGACTCAAACTCCTAGGCTCAAGTGATCCTCCACTTTGGACTTCCAAAGTGCTAGGATTACAAGCATGAGCCGCTAGGCCTTGCCTGAAAATAAATTCTTTTTTTTTTTTTTTTTTTGAGACGGAGTCTTGTTCTGTCACCAGGCTGGAGTGCAGTGGTACGATCTCGGCTCACTGCAACCTCCACCTCCCAGGTTCAAGAGGTTCTCCTGCCTCAGTTACTCTCCTGCCTCAGCCTCCCAAGTACCTGGGACTACAGGTGTGCACCACCATGCCCAGCTAATTTTTGTATTTTTAGTAAAGGCTGGGTTTTGCCGTGTTGGCTAGGATGGTCTTGATCTCTTGACCTCATGATCCGCCCACCTCGGCCTCCCAAAGTGCTGAGATTATAGGTGCAAGCTACCATGCCCGGCCAAAAATAAATTCTTAATTAATGTTTTCCTGAATGCTGCCTAAAATCATCGCAGAGTGTACCCCACTTTGGGAAAAACTGGACTAACTGAGTCTGATAAAGCAGGGGTTCCCAACCCCTGGGCCACCACCAGTACAGGTCCTTGGCCTGTAAGAGCCAGGCCGCACAGCTTCATCTGCATTTACGGCCACTCCCCATGCTCACATTACCGGCTGAGCTCCCCTTCCTGTCAGATCAGCGGCTGCATTAGATTCTCATAGGAGTGCAAACCCTATTGTGAACTGTGCCTGTGAGGGATGTAGGTTGCACGCTCCTTATAGGAATCTAATGCCTGATTATCTGCCACTCTGTCCCATCGCCCACAGATGGGACCACCTTGTTGCAGGAAAACAGGCTCAGGGCTCCCACTGATTCCACATTATGGTGACTTGCAAAATTATTTCATTATAGATTACAATGTAATAATGATAGAAATAAAGTGCACAGTAAATGTAATGCACTTGAATCATCTCAAAACCATGCCCCCTTGGCCGGGTGCGGTGGCTCACGCTTGTAATCCCAGAACTTTGGGAGGCCGAGGCAGGCGGATCACGAGGTCAGGAGATCGAGACCACGGTGAAACCCCGTCTCTACTAAAAATACAAAAAATTAGCCAGGCATGGTGGCGGGCGCCTGTAGTCCCAGGTACTCGGAGAGGAGTAGGCAGGAGAATGGCGTGAACCCGGGAGGCGGAGCTTGCAGTGAGCCGAGATTGCGCCACTGCACTCCAGCCTGGGCGGCAGAGTGAGACTCCGTCTCAAAAAAAATAAAAAAAAAAAATAAAACCATGCCCCCAATCCGCCCCTGGTCCATGGAAAAATTGTCTTCCATGAAACCAGTCCTTGGTGCCAAAGAGGTTGCGGATCACTGCTGTAAAGTCAAACAGGCAAGATATCAACCCAGGCTCCTGCCTCCAAGTCTAAGGCTGTTTTAGCTACAACATGGGCCGCTTCACCACGTTGTGTTTCTGATTAACTATGTCGGGCAGCAAGTGGAGAGGAAATGGAAATTTCTCAACTTGGCTCTAAATGAGACCAAAGAGAAAAACCAAACAGTGATGGCAGACAACAGATGGTGAGAGGGCTCACTCCTCCAGGCGGTTAATGATGCCCTGGGCAAGCTTTCCGAATTTAATCACCAGAGCGATTCTGGACTGAAGCATACTCTGATTGTTCTAGGATCTGATGGAATTTTCCTCTGGAATAACTCAAGGTCCGTTCTAAGAGGTCTAAGCAGCAGCATAAGCATTGAAGACATGGAACAGTAGTAAATAGACCATCTTCAAGGGGGAATGAAAGCACTGACTTCCAATTTAAGAGCCTTTTTTTTTTCTTTGAGACAGAGTCTTGCTCTGTCGCCCAGGCTGGAGTGCAGTGGCACATCTCGGCTCACTGCAATCTCCACCTCCCGGGTTCAAATGATCCTCGTGCCTCAGCCTCCCAAGTAGCTGGGATTACAGGTGCACACCACCATGCCTGGCTAATTTTTGTATTTTTAGTAAGAGATGG
Source organism: Nomascus leucogenys (assembly GCF_006542625.1). NCBI lineage: Eukaryota > Metazoa > Chordata > Mammalia > Primates > Hylobatidae > Nomascus > Nomascus leucogenys. The sequence continues at coordinate 88,013,977 of NC_044398.1, forward strand.
TGTTTCGCCATGTGGGCCAGGCTCGTCTGGAACTCCTGACCTCAAGTGATCCACCCACCTTGGGCTCCCAAAGTGCTGGGATTACAGGCATGAGCCACTGCACCCGGCCCATCTAAAGGGCTTTTTAATGACCTGGTATAGCTCACCAAACTCCAGGTGGGGAAGCCTCCTATCAAGTCAAGATGTCAGTTTATTCAGGCATTTCCCAAAGTATTGCTTTCAAAGTTAAATTAAATTTCATTATCTAAATGAGCAGTTTTTGTCTTGGGTCAAACTATAGCTCCAAAATGCTTTCATAGGTGGCAGAGATTTAAGAGTTTTCAGCCAGGCACAGTGGCTCATGCCTGTAATCCCATCATTTTGGGAGACTGAGGCAGAAGAATCACTTGAGGCCAGGAGTTTGACAACAGCCTGGGCAACATAGCAAGACCCCATCTCTACAAAAAAATTTAAAAATTGGCCAGGCATGGTGGCATATGCCTGTAGTCCCCACTGCTCAAGGGGCTGAGGCAGGAGGATCACTGGAGCCCAGGAGTTCAAGGCTGCAGTGAGCCATGATTCATCACTGCATTCCAGCCTGGGCGACAGAGTGAAACCCCGTCTCTTAAAAAAATATATATATTTCTCGGCCGGGCATGGTGGCTCATGCCTGTAATCCCAGCACTTTGGGAGGCTGAGGCGGGTGGATCCTTTGAGGACAGGAGTTTGAGAACAGCCTGACCAACATCGTGAAACCCCACCTCTACTAAAAATACAAAAATTAGCCAGGCATGGTGGTGGACACCTGTAATCCCAGCTACCCGGGAGGCTGAGGCAGGAGAATCGCTTGAACCCGGGAGACGAGGTTGCAGTGAGCCAAGATTGTGCCACTGCACTCCAGCCTGGGCAACAGAGCGAGATCTGTCTCAAAAAAAAAAGAAAAAGAAAAAGAAAATCTATCTTCTGCTCTGCTCTTGGCCAGCTCACTTGATTTCTTTAAAAAAATAAAAATAAAAGGTGTTGGTTTTTAGAAGTCCAAAACAGGAGCAAATGGAAAGCAATAGTCGTTGAATGATGACAAATTCTGTTTGGTTGGAAACTGTCAGAAAGCCTGTGCTTGTAATTTTCTTGATAAATATAGCACCAGGTTCAATCAAAGGCGTAATCAATGGACTTCAATAACGGATGTGATGATGAAGACGACAGATGGCATCGGAATTATCTGACGCCACGGGAGACCACAAACACACATTTCATTATGATTCTGATCACGATCCTAGGCTACAGGGGAGAGAGAGAGGCTCCCACTGCTGTGCCAAGGACTCAAACTAACTTAGGGCAGATTTTGTACTTTTTATTAACATTTGAGGCAAGTTTTCATCAAGAAAGGATTAAGAAGATGGGTCATCTATAAGAAGCTGATGGACACTAGGGTTCTTTCTATTTCACCCAGGGAAGAGGTGAGGGCATGTCTGTGCCATGGGAGGTGAGGGGGGCATCAGCCTACCTGCTTCTAAAACTCTCAATGACCAGGCTATGCCTTGGAACAATTAGACAAGACTCTGGCTGTAAGACCAGGCCCTTGCATTTTCTTTAAAGTTCTCCACGTGATTGCAATAGGCAGTCAAGGCTGAGAAGCGGAAGCATGGGGGTATGTTGACCTGGTGCAAGACGGACACATCGCCTCCAACTTCTGGCTGCTTCTGTAAAGGCTGTTGATGGATATCAGTCAGTGCTCAACCGGGGAAGCAGGGTCACTATGTGCTCTGGGGCAAGGGATGCTTTATAGGTATGAGACCTTCTACAATCGTCCAGAGATCTGGGGAGATGGCGGTCTGGGAGGGGTGGAGAGGATGAGAGAAGTTACCAACAGCTGATGTAAGAGTCAGATGCGTCCAGCTGTCAAGATGGAGTGGCAGAGGGGAAACAGGTAGAGGGGTCCCTAGCGGGCTGCTGCCTCGTCTGCCAAGCGCCCAGAGGCGGTGGGGTTGCTGTTGGTCAGCAGGGCCAGCGGTCAGGAAGACAAGCTGCAAGGGACACAGCGGGGGGTGAGGACAAGCTGGAACCTCTGTGGCCCCTCTGTCAGATCAACCTCCTTGTCTCATCATGACAGCCTTCAAAGAGTAAACACTGATGTCACCTTCCGTCCACTTCCCAAACCTCCTGCACCATCCTCTTCTGCCTACTTTTAACCCACAACTCTACAGGGAAAAGGATATGGTTTGGCTGTGCGTCGCCACCAAAATCTCATCGCAAATTGTAATCCCCACGTGTCGAGGGAGGGGAGTGATTGGATCATGGGAGCAGTTTCCCCCATGCTGTTCTCGTGATAAAGAGTGAGTTCTCATGAGATCTGAGGACTTTATAAATGTCCGGCATTTCCCCTGCTGGCTCTCATTCCCTCCTGCTGCCTTGTGAAGAAGGTGCCTGCTTCCCCTTCTGCCATGATTGTAAGTTTCCTGAGGCCTCCCCAGCCATGCAAAACTGTGAGTCAGTTAAACCTCTCTATTTTATAAATTACCCAGTCTTTGGTATTTTTTTATACCAGTGTGAAAACAGACTAATACAAAAAGGGATATGGGAAATAAAGTTCTCAGTATAGCTAAGCTTTCTTTTTTCTTTTCTTTCTTCCTTTTTTTTTTTTTTTTTTTTGAGATGGGAGTCTTGGTCTGTTGACAGGCTGGAGTACTGTGGCGTGATCTCAGCTCACTGCAACCTCCACCTCCTGGGTTCAAGTGATTCTCCTGCCTCAGCCTCCCAAGTAGCTGGGTCTACAGGAACACACCACCACGCCCACCTAATTTTTTTTGTATTTTTAGTAGAGACGGGGTTTCACCATGTTGGCCAGGATGGTCTCCATCTCTTGACCTCGTGATCTGCCCGCCTCGGCCTCTCAAAGTGCTGGGATTACAGGCGTGAGCCACTGCACCCGGCCCTCTTTCTTCTTTTTGAGAGAGAGTCTCATTCTATTGCCCAGACTGGAGTGCAGTGGCACAAGCATAGCTCACTCCAGCCTTAGACTCCTGGGCTAAAGCAATCCTCCCACCTCAGCCTCTAGAATAGCTGAAGTTACAGGCATGCACCACTATGCCCAGCTAATTATTTAATTTGTTTGTAGAGATGGGGTCTTGCTATGTTGCCCAAGCTGGCCTTGAACTTCTAGGCTCAAGTGATCCTCCCACCTCAGCCTCTCAAAGTGCGGGGATTACAGGTGTGAGCCACTGCATTCAGCCTAAATTTTTAATAGAATATTGCAGCACAGGCTAGAAGGAACAGAAATCCATTCAAGCTCACTTGAGAAAAATACAGTTTAGTACAGGTATAAGAAAACGAAGGGAAATTCTAGCATCTTGACAGATGGTACCCATATCTATCTTGGGGAGATACTGGTTTTTGCTTGGAACTATGGCTTGACAAACACCTGGGGTGGTACTTGCAAGAGCCCAGCATAAATTGGTGCCATGGCTTCTGAGAAGAGGGCAAAGCTGCTGTGGATAAGACGGGAGAAGTAAGTGTCTTCCTTGGAATGGAGGGAGCTGAGATAAAGGAGAAGAGAAAAAGAGGTGATGAAACTGGACCCCGTGTGTGGAAAAGGCCAAGAAAAAGGAAACCACCCCATTGCCTTATGGCACAGCGTGGTGAAAAAGATCTTGTTAACCGGGAATGTCAAACGTGGATTTCTAGTTCTCCTAGTTATGGCCATATGGATACCACGATGCCCTTTACTGGAACACTGACTTTTTTTTTAAGACGGAGTCTCGCTGTCTCGCCCAGGCTGGAGTGTAGTGGCACAATCTCGACTCACTGCAACATCTTCCTCCCGGGTTCAAGTGATTCTCCAGCCTCAGCCTCCCGAATAGCTGGGATTACAGACGCGTGCCACCACACCCAGCTAATTTTTGTATTACTTAGTAGAGACAGGGTTTCGCCTTGGCCTCCCAAAGTGCTAGGATTACAGACGTGAGCCACCACGCCTGGTCTTTTTTTTTTTTTTTTTTTTTTTTGCAATTAAAAAAAATCAAGGTCTTTGCAGAGCTGGGGCTGGGGCTGGGGCTAGTCCTCTGGGGCTGGAGAGACAGTTGCATGGTGAGCCAGAAGACGACTGTCACTGGTTATGGTTTTTAAGGTGTCTGCTGTGAAGAGATCAATGACACCCTTTTTGTGATCCTCATTGTATTGCTCCTCAAATGACCTGTGGAAGTAGGATAGGGCATTGTTTTATTCTGTTGTTATGGAAACCAGTGAAGCATCTGAGTTTCATACTCAGTTGGATGGAGGTACAGGACTCAGGGAACCAAGCCTAGGAGCAGAGAAGACTTGAGGATGGAAGCCCCTGGAAATGTACAGACATTGTACAGCTGGATTTTGGATTTCCCTAGGCGGTGGCAACACGGGGTGGGAGGTATTTCTCCAAGGGTCTGGAGAGGGGATGCTCAGGGTCGAAGAAGGTGCAACATCTTATGGACTGCTCAGTTCATCTGGACTGCAATGGGAATGTCATGGCTGAGTTCCTTCTCTGCTTTCAAACGACGCTGTCTCTCTTGTTTGTTATTCTTGAGGCAGACGCTCTGTCCTCTTTCCCTTCAAAGACTGGCTTTCTCTGCTTATGCATAGACTTCGGTTTGCCACTCCCCCATCATCCACCTAGGCTATTCTCTCTGCATCCCAGGAGAAAGACTCTGATTGGCCCAGACTGAGCCAATTTGGACCAGTCAGAGAGGAGTGAGGAGAGGCTCAAGCCCCCGGACACCTGAGGCTGCTACTTGGTCCCAGCTACTCAGAAGGCTGAGGCAGGAGGATTGTTTGAACCTGGGAGGCAGAGGTTGCAGTGAACCAAGATTGAACCACTGCACTCCAGCCTGGGCAACACAATGAGACTGTCTCAGAAAAAAAAAAAACAAAAAAAACCTTCTTCTTCCATATGACATCCTTCAGATGTTTTGAGACAAATCTTAGGTGCCCCTTGAGCCTTCTCTCCTCGTTTCAACAACCTTGACATGGAAAAGATCATCATTCCACCTTCCAATCTCCCCCTTCTCTTGTGTCTCCTCTTCCAAACAAAGAAACCAGTGTCTACACTTATGCCTGTATCTATCCGTTTCCAAACTCAATTTCTTCCTGGTGGTAAAGGAAAGTAACATTTAATGAGCACTTACGTGGCAGCAGGCACTGGACTGAGCACTTAATACACTTGATCTCTTTTACTCCTCATGACCACCCTGCGAGATATTGGACGCATAGCTATTTAACAGATGAGGCCACTGAGGCTCAGAGAAGGTAAGATATTTGTGCAAGATTGCACAGCCTATAAACGGCAGAGGTAGAATGTTAATCTAGGTGTAATTTAATCCGGAGCAAGTAAACACACTTATCAGGCACGAGGTCTCTCTATTTATCAGAAAGCAACCCCATCCAAGACCAGGATATCTAGTGATGAAAAAACAGGGATCTGGCCGGGCGCGGTGGCTCACACCTGTAATCCCAGCACTTTGGGAGGCTGAGGTGGGTGGATCACGAGGTCAGGAGATCAAGACCATCCTGGCTAACACAGCGAAACCCTGTCTCTACTGAAAATACAAATAATTAGCCTGGCCTGGTGGCGGGTGCCTATAGTCCCAGCTACTCAGGAGGCTGAGGCAGGAGAATGGCAGTAACCTGGGAGGTGGAGCTTGCAGTGAGCTGAGATTGACCACTGCACTCCAGCCTGGGCCACAGAGCGTGACTCCGTCTCAACAACAGCAAAAAAAAAAAAACAGGGATCCTACCGCATTTGGCAGAACCCAACCAGGAATGTCTTGGATTGATCTAATATAACTTGAGATCCCCGAGGAGTTTAGGGGACTGAGGACAGACACAGTAGACTGGAATTCCAGGAGAAAACAAGATCTAGGTAACTGATGGCTCAATGAATAGCAGCCAATTACATAACATGAAAGATGTAAGTCAGGATGTTGCCTTAAGGGGGTGCCTGGCGATCTGCTTGTGTAGACCCAAAACACCAAGGCAGCTCTGCTAAGTCACTTGCAGTTTTATTCCCTCCCATTTCTCTTTGGGCAGCCTGTCCTAGAACTGTCAAGAAACGGTTGGTATTTTATTTGAAGGAAAATGTGGGAAGGAGGCTCAGCCAAGCATTATCCAATTCAATTCAGACCATCAAGTGATAGGGACAAGCCCTTCTCAATCTCTGCTGCCACTCACATCAGCAGCTTTCCAGAAATAAGCAAAGGGAAGGGAAAAACCCTTAATCGCTAGGCCACGGTACATGCAATTTACTGGTATCTATTGCCCTGTCTTTCTAAGAAGCTTCTTTTTTGGGAGATTTCAAAAAAATGCTGAGAACCCTGCACAGGATGAAGCTATGAGGGTGCCCCATGTAGTGTGTTGTCTTCCCCTTTCCCCAGCCTCATCAGGGCCGTCTCTGTCGTTGTTGCTGCCACACTGTGGCTCCTGCTCTGGGCTTGGCCCTTATATTAATTGCTGTGGTCACTTAATGTGGTAGGCTGAAGAATGGTCCCTGAAGATATCCATGTCCTAATGAACCTATGAATCTGTTACCTTACATGGCAAAAGGGATTTTGGGCCAGGCATGGTGGCTCATGCTTGTAATCCCAGGACTTTAGGAAGCCTAGGCGGGAAGATCACTTGAACCCAGGAGGTGAAGACCAGCCTGGGCAAGATGATGAGATCCCAACTGTGTTTGTCCATTCTCATGATGCTATGAAGAAATACCCGAGACTGAGTAATTTGTAAAGAAAAGAAGTTTAAGGCCGGGTGTGATGGCTCATGCCTGTAATCCCAACACTTTGGGAGGCTGAGGTGGGCGGATCACAAGGTCAGGAGTTTGAGACCAGCCTGGCCAACAGAGTGAAACCCCGTCTTTACTAAAAATCCAAAAAAAATTACCTGGGCGTGGCAGCGGGTGCCTGTAACCCCAGCTGCTTGGGAGGCTAAGGCAGGAGAATGGCTTGAACCCGGGAGGTGGTGGTTGTAGTGAGCCGAGATTGAGCCACTACAATCCAGCCCAGGCGACAGTGCGAGACTCCGTCTCAAAAAAAAAAAAAAAAAAAAGAAGAAAAGAGGTTTAACTGACTCACAGTTCCACGTAGCTGGGAAGGCCTCAGGAAACTTACAATTATGGCAGAAGGTTCCTCTTCACAAGGCGGCAGGAGAGAGAATGAATGCCAGCAGGGGAAATGCCAGATGCTTATAAAACCATCAGATCTCATGAGAACTCTCTATCATGATAACAGCATGGCACAGCCACCCACACGATTGAATTACCTCCCACTGGGTCCCTCTCATGACATATGGGGATTATGGGATTACAATTCAGGATAAGATTTGGGTGGGGACACAGCCAAACCATGTCACCATCTCTACAAAATTCAAAAATTAGCTATGTGTGGTGGCACATGCCTGTGGTCCCAGCTTCTTGGCAGGCTGAGGCAGTAAGATTGTTTGAGCCCAGGAATTAAAGGAAGCAATGAGCTATGACCGTGTCACTGCACTCCAGCCTGGACAACAGAGCAAGACCTCGTCTCTGAAAAATATATATTTTTAAAAAGAAAATTTGCAGATGTGATTAAATTAAGGGATCCTGAGATGGGGAGATCATCTTGGGTTATCCAGGTGGGCCCTCAATGTCATCACAAGTGTCCCTACCCATTTATGCCTGAGGTTGCAATTTTTTGAATTTGAAAAATCAGACCTGGTGATAACCCTGAGAAGTAGGATATAAATAACTCCCACATGCTTAGTGTTCCAATAATGGAATGCTAGGCATACATTTAAGAGAAAAACAGAGGGATTTGACACAGAAGAGCAAAGGTGACAGGATGACCTCAATCGAGAGGGATTGGACTATGCCATGCTGCTAGCTTCGGAGATGGAGGAGGGAAACGCAAGCCAAGAAATGCAAAGAATACGGTTCTAGAAGCTGGAATGACTGAGGAAGAGGCTTCTCTAGAGCCTCCAGAAAGAGGACGGCTCTGCCAACACCTTGATTTCAGCTCAGTGAAATCAATTTCAGACCTCCAGCCTCCAGAACTGTAAGATAAAAGAAAGGTGTGTTGTTTTAAGACCACATTTGCAGCTGTTTGTTACAGTAGCCACAGGAAAATAATGCACTTAGCTGCATTATCACTCTGTTCCTTCCTATGAATGGACCCACTGTTCACTCTAACCATCAGAGAGCCAGGCAGCTCTCACCACCCAGACCTGCCACATGGAGGGGAACCCTTGAGATGATCTGACCCTGGGAGAAGCAGGAAGATGAGCCCTCATTAATTCATTCAATGAGTCTTCACTGAGTGCCTACTCTGAGTTTGGCTGTGTGCTGGGTACCGTCAACATTGTTGGGAGTGAAAATAGCTCAGCCTCTGCCCTCATGGAGGTCAGCATCTAGGAGGAGTCAGTTTTGAACATATACTCACACCAATGAACACAGATTTACAAAAGGCTTCTCAGGAAAGGATCACAGGGATGGCAATGGGACAGGGGCTGGGGAAGTGCTGGGAAGGTGTCCCTCCAGAAATGCCCTGGATCTCAGTCCCGGAGGGAGACACAGAGTTTATCAGGTGCCTTAGTCCATTTGGGCTGCTATTCTCCCTTTCTTAGCCTAGATGGCTTATAAACAACAAACACGGCCGGGTGCGGTGGCTCACGCCTCTAATCCCAGCACTTTGGGAGGCCGAGGTGGGCAGATCACGAGGTCAGGAGATCAATACCATCCTGGCTAACATGGTGAAACCCTGTCTCTACCAAAAAATACAAAAAAGTTAGCCGGGCATGGTGGTGGGCGCCTGTAGTCCCAGCTACTTGGCAGGCTGAGGCAGGAGAATGGCATGAACCTGGGAAGCAGAGCTTGCAGTGAGCCAAGATCACACCACTGCACTCTAGCCTGGGCGACAGAGCTAGACTCCGTCAAACAAACAAACAAACAAACAAAAAACAAAAACAAAAAAAACAAAAAAACACTTATTTTTCATGGTAATAGAGGCTGGGAAGTCCAAGATCAAGGTGTCAGCAGATTCAGTGTCTGGTGCAGACCTCTTCCTCATGGATAGTGAGTTCTCACTGTGTCCTCACACAGTGAAAGGGAGAAACAAGCTACCCTGGGCCTCTTTTACAAGGGCACGAATCCCATTCATGAGGCTCTGCCCTCCTGACCTAATCACCTCCTGAAAGCCCCACCTCTTAATACTATTACATTGGCAATTAGATGTTGACATGTGTATTTAGGGGTGATACAAACATTCAGATCAGAGTTTCAGTTTGGGAAGATGAAAAAAATTGTGGGGAGGGGTGGTGATGGTTATACACAGTATGAATGTTCTTAATGACACAGAACTGTACTCTTAGAAATGGTTTCAGACAGTAAATATTATTATATATATTTTGCCACAATTTAAAAAATAGAAGTGTGTGTGCAAACTATATATAAGTGTGCATAAAATGTTTTATTTTTATAGTAATATTTATATTATAATAAAATATACTACAATAAACAATAAAACAATATAATAAAATAATTTATTATATTTTATTTTTATTATTTACTATTATTTCATACTTTATAGAATTATTCTTCTGTTATTTTTATGGAATAATAAAGCAGTTATGTTCCCAACATCCTACTTAAGTAAAAATCTGTGTGTGACTTTTAGATGGCCCCATGTGCCCCATTCCCTCATATTTTTCTCATTCCCTCAGAGATAGGCACTGTCACAAACTTGCGTTAATGCTTTTTATTTTTATCATTTACCACCCATATACGAAGGCCTGCACATTTATATTTTTTAGTTTTTTTTTTTTTTTGAGATGCAGTCTCGCTCTGTTGCCCAGGCTGGAGTGGAGTGGTGTGATCTTGGCTCACTGCAACCTCCACCTCCCAGGTTCAAGCGATTCTCCTGCCTCAGCCTCCCGAGTAGCTGGGACTACAGGCGTGCACCACCACGCCCAGCTAATTTTTGTATTTTTAGTAGAGACGGGGTTTCACTGTGTTAGCCAGGATGGTCTTGATCTCCTGACCTTGTGATCCACCCGCCTCAGCCTCCCAAAGTGCTGGGATTACAGGCGTGAGCCACCACGCCCGGCCTATATTTTTTACTTTTATACGGTTTATATAAACCTGTTGCTCAACATCTTGTTTTTGAGATGCTTTCATGTTCATACCTGTTGCTCATTCATTTTTCACTGCTGTATAGTATTCTGTGGTACAACTAGACCACAAACAGGGCAGTTATGAACATTCTGGAACATGCCTCCTGATGTTCATGTGTAGTTTCTCTAGGGCAGTGCTGGTGAATAGAATGTTCTACAACAATAGAAATGTTCTATACAAATGCATGCTTTCCAATAGGGTAGCCACTAGCCATTATTTACTAATGAGTATTTTAAATATGGCTCAGGCTACAGAGAGACTGAATTTTAAATGCTATTTAATTTTAATTAATTTAAATTGAAATAGCCACATGAAGCTAGTGGCTAGCCAGGGGTAGACCCAGGAGCAAAACTGCAGGTTATAATCACCTGTTCATCTTTACTAGGTAACACTGAACTGTTTTCCAAAGAGGTAGAGCCAATTTCCCTATATTTTCATTTTATCCAACTCGCTAGATCTTTGCTAACCAGATAAACTATCCAGATGAAAATTTCTGAGAATAAAAAGGGCTCTGTTAGTCAGGGTTCTCGAGAGAAACAGAACCAATAGGATTGAAGAGATTTATTTTATTTATTTGTTTTTTCTTTATTCTTTTCTCTTTCTTTCTCTCTCTTTTTTTGAGATGGGGTCTCACTCTGTTGCCCAGGCTGGAGTGTGGTGGCACAATCTTGGCTCACTGCAACCTCCACCTCCCAAGTTCAAGCGATTCTCCTGCCTCGGCCTTCCGAGTAGCTGGGACTAAAGGCACACACCACTAAACCCGGCGAGTTTTTATATTTTTAGTAGAGGCGAGGTTTCACCACATTGGCCAGGCTGGTCTCAAAACTCCTGACCTCAAATGATCTGCCCACCTCAGCCTCCCAAAGTGCTGGAATTACAGGCGTGAACCACTGCACCTGGTCTGGAAAAAGATTTATGATAAGGAATTGGCTCATGGGATTTTGGAGGCTAAGAAGTCCCAAGATCTATAGGTGGCAGCTAGAGACCCAGGAATGCTGATGGTGTAAGTTCCAGTCCAAAGGCTGGCAGGCTCAAGACCCAAGAAGAGCTGATGTTTTAGTTTGCATTCAAAGGCCGGAAAAGACCAGTGTCCCAGCCCAAGCAGTCAGGCAGCAGGAGTTCCCTCCTACTCACCCTTTCTGTTGTAGTCAGGCCTTCAACTGATTGGATGGGGCCCACCCACCTCTACATTAGGGAGGGCAGTCCGCTTCACTCAGTCTACCAATTCAAATGTTAATTTCATCCACCAATGCTCTCGCAGACACACACCTCAAAGAATCTTTGGCCAAACATCGGGGAACCCTGTGACCCAGTCAAGTTGTTGCATAAAATTGACAATCACCAGGGTCTTACATGGTAATCTCCCTCCCAACCGAATGGAGTCTAGGTGGTTCAGAGGTGGTCCTCTGAGCAGAATGTAATACAGTTCTAGGAAGATGGAACTTCTAGAGAGTATTTTCTTTCTGGAAACTTGTTCTGACCATGAAAGACAACTTGCAGCAGCAAGAGCTTGTCAAGTGCAGAACATTTATTTGATTTATTTATTTTCTTTGAGACAGAGTCTCATTCTGTCATCTAGGCTGGAGTGCAGTGGCACAATCTTGGCTCACGGAAACCGCCACCTCCCAGGTTAAAGCAACTCTTGTGCCTCAAGCCTCTCGAGTAGCCGGGATTTTAGGTGCACACCACCATGCCTAGCTAATTTTTTTTGTATTTTTAGTAGAGACGGGGTTTTGCCATGTTGGCCAGGCTGGTCTGCAACTCCTGATTTCAGGTGATCCACCTGCCTTGGCCTCCCAAAGTGCTGGGATTACAGGCGTGAGCCACTGCGCCCAGACTAACATTTATTTCTCCATTCAATCAACACAGATTCCCACCTTCCTCCCCACCTCCCAGTACATTTAGAAATTCAGGAGGAAGGTCCTTCCATTCAGAAGTCTAGCTTAGAACATTCTCCCTCCTCTCTCCTCCCTTTAGTCTCTCCGTTTCTTCTTCCTTCCTTTCCCTCCCCTACACCCCAACTTCTTGTATATTTTGTCCAAGACAAATTACTTCTTAGATCTTCTGCAATTAAGGGCATCTCTTCCTACCCGATATGTACAGTGGCCCCAGCAACGGTGACCTGTTCCTGGAAGATGCTATTTAAAACCCTGTGTGCAACTAGCGTGACGCAGAGTTCCTGAATGTGGCTGAAATGTGTCAAGTTACATAAACGCACATGCTTCATTTTGCCCTCGGCTTGAAGCTCTTCCTAACAGACTTCAGAATTATCAGCTCATTATAGGGGAAAAAATGCAGGTTTATAAAAAAAAAAGTTAAATAATCATCATAATAAAATCAAGGCCCCAGGGTAGAGTTGCACTTAATGGTTGAGAGCCACTCTCAAGAGAGTCGGCACCTCCCAAGAGGGTCTCAAGGAAACCACAGTGAATCCCATCTTCTCTTGGGGAGAGGAATATTTTCTGGGAATTCTCTGGAGACAACTATAAGCAGCCCTGATGCCCTACTCTCCCGCAAAGCACAATGTTAACAATGAAAGGAAGGAAGGGAATTTTGAATTGCTTACTGCCTGGGAAGGGCCACCCAATTCATACCTGTGTCTGTTTTCATCACTTACTATGATGCTGCAGGGAGAGATCACTGTCCCCGTTGTACTGATGGGGAAGCTGAGGCTGAAACAGGACAAAATATTTGCTCCAGGCCACACAGTTGGTAAGAAGTAGAATTCAAAGCTAGTTGAGAGACCCCACAGCTTGATGACGGAGACCATGGACTCTGATACGGAAGGGAAGTGGTGGGAAGGGAAGGGCATGGTCGCTTTAAATGCTACAGAAGGAGGGAAGGGAAGTGCTGGGTAGAGGCGGGCGTGGTCCCTGGCAAGGGCTCCACCCCCACGCCTGTGCCCACCGTCCTAGGTGAGGACAGGCATTTTTGTTTTCCTGCCCAAATGTTGCATTTCCCAAGACCACCCTGGCCTGCCACGCCCCCATCCTGTACCTATGAAAACCCCAAGACCCTAGTAGGTGACACACAAGCTGCTGGACGTCAAGAGCTGCAGATCGGCAAAGAAGACACAAGTGGCTGGACGTCAAGAAGACGTCAAGAGGAGCACGCTGGCAGAAGAGCACGTGACAGACGCTGGCAGGCCATCTACTGGCGGAACGAGGTGGAATTTGGTCTGGGCAGTCGGAGGAGAGTCCGGGCCGCTCGGCGGCCTGACTCCAAGGGGAAACCTTCCCACTCCATCCGCTTCTGGCTTCCCCAATCTGCTGAGAGCTACCTCCACTCAATAAAACCTCGCACTCATTCTTCAAGTCCAGGTGTGCTGGTGCACCAAGGCAAGAACCCAGGATAAAAAGACCTCTGTCCTTGGGAAAACGTAGAGGGTCTAATTGAGCTAGTTAACACAAGCTGCCTATAGATAGCAAAACTAAAAGAGCACCCTGTAACACACACCCACTGGGGCTTCAGGAGTTGTAAACATCCACCCCTAGACACTGCCATGGGATCAGATCCCCACAACTGGCCCATCTGTATGCTCCTCTAGAGTTTGAGCAGCAGGGCACTGAAGAAGCGAGCCACTCCTACAACACACACCCTGCGAGGGGGACAAGGGAACTTTTCCCGTTTCATCTGGACCCAGAATGCTATTTCATGGAAACTGTACAACCCTGGGCAAGAGACTTGACCTCTCAGTGCCTCAGTTTCCTCATCTATAAAATAAGGGCTATGTGATATTTTCTGCCTGGATGGTGGTACTGGGATTATATGAATCAAAACAGTAAAACACTAGAAAACTAGCCAGCATAGAAAATGTTTTAAAAGAACTGCTATCTACAGTGCATACACTTTCCGTGTGTGTGTGTGTGTGTGTGTGTGTGTGTGTGTGTGTGGTTTTCAACACAATGCATGCACTATTACCCCATTTTGAATCTCTGCCAGGTTCCCAGGGCCTGACCTCTTTATCACACTTGGTACCTCTTTACCACCTCTTAATAAAACGAAGTTACTGGATTTCAAGCCCAGGCTCTGGAAATACTGGAACTCAAAGGCTGTGCTCTTGAAATATGTCCTTCACACGCCTACCTTCCCTGCCTGCTGCAGTTCTGTCTCTGGCTGATTAAAACCTGCTTTTGCCCAGAGCAAGCTGAGTGGCAGGGCACGCTATCCCTTTTTATGAAAATCCAGCAAGCGAGTGTAAAAGGAAGATAACCACACCCCCGCGCGATTTAGAGGCCAAAGATACTTAATTATCTGAAACCCAGATAAACAGCAGGAGTGGGATGGTAGACTAGACGTGGAAAAGCTGAAGCGAGCCAGAGGGGCTGCAAGAAGAATTATTGAAAACTAATGATGTGATTCAGTGCTGGAAGGAAGGCAAGAAAATGAGTCTGAGGTTGTTGACAGCCTCTGAGAGTTCTTGCCTGAAGTAAGATGGGGGCAGGATGGGTAGGGAGATGGGGTAGCAGTGGGAGGGACTAGGAGGTGGGTGGAACACAGGGTCAAGAAGGGGGAAAACAGGCGTTTCAAGCATTATCTGCCAGATGTTTGCTGCCTGTTTTCCGGAGGTGGTTTTGTATTATTGCCCTGTTCCAGCAAAGTTGATAAAATTGCCAAGCCTCAAGAGAGAGAGATCTCTAAATGCCATTTTGCACATTGGAAATCAGGGGACAAGCAAAGGGAAGTCAGCAAAAGAAGACACACTGGAAATTCAGAGTGAGGAGCACACTCAGAGCTCACACCTGCCTGCTGGGAGCTCACTCATAGCTGGTCTGTGAACTTGACCTCCTGGGCCTGATTGAGGGCAAGTGGGTGTCCTGGATTGGGGTGGTTCCTGATGCATCTTTCTGTTAGTTATGTGAGCATGTGTGTGAAGGGCTTAGCACAAGCCTAGGTCCACAATAAGGGCTCTGTAAATGCCAACTGTTGTGGTCCTTAAGAGTTCTTACGGGAACCAGGTTCTTTTTCTACAGCACATTCCCAGAAGTTTGACTTCACAAATCTTGACTGTCTACATGGGAGCTCATAATTTGGTCTCTGAAATAAACAGTTTATGTGCAGAGAAATGGTGATACTGAAACACCAGAGGTTTGATCTAGGTCCTGCTGCTCACCGCATAGAAAGCCCATCACTGAGAAGATGAGTATTGCCAAGAAGAAAATTTTAATAGCATGCTGCAGCCAAGGAAATGAGAGCTCAGTCTCAAATCCATCTCTCTGACCAACTAAAACTAGGAGTTCACGTAGCAGGGAAGAAATGTAACAATGTATAAGAAAACAGGAACTAGGGAGGAGCAAGGAGGCAATCATGATGAATGAAGGGTCTGGCATCTCATGGTCTGGATGTGGTAATCTGGTGAGTTTCAGCTCTTTGATATTTTTTGAGAGGCCTGGGGGTCCTTTCCTGAGGAAGGAACTCAGATAAGACAAATGAGGGCTTCAAGCTTTAAGATCAGAAAGGTCAACTTCTGTGTTTATCCAAAAGAATATCTATGGGTCGGGCACGGTGGCTTACGCCTGTAATCCCAGCACTTTGGGAGGCCAAGGCAGGTGGATCACAAGGTCAGGAGATCGAGACCATCCTGGCTAACACGGTGAAACCCCATCTCTACTAAAAAATACAAAAAAAAAAAAGTTAGCTGGGCGTGGTGGCAGGCACCTGTAGTCCCAGCTACTGGGGAGGCTGAGGCAGGAGAATGGCGTGAACCCAGGAGGTGAAGGTTGTAGCGAGCCCAGATCGCACCCCACTGCACTCCAGCCTGGGTGGCGGATCGAGACTCTGTCTCAAAAATAAAAATAAAAAAATCTATGACGGGACTATTGGGTCAGTTTCAATGGTACAGAAAAGTCCAAAGCCTGACTTAGTAAAATCTGTCCAAGTTCCACCACACACAATTCAAGAGGGCAGAACAAGACAAGACCCAGTGTGGAACTCGGGGCATCCAATCAGGGGTTTCTCCTTGCGTTGTAGAATAGTAAGGCAAAGAGAAAGGGGGTCCTGGCATTGAGAATAAAGATAACAGAACAGCTTAAGGTTAAGGGCTCTGCCCCCACGAGACAGACACCTTGGGTTCAAATCCTGGTATTACTTCATCCTAGCTGGTGACCTTGAACGAGTCACTTTGCCTCTCCCACCTCAATTTCCTCATTCATAAAATAAAAGAGATAGAACTCACTCTATTGGGATTCTTGCGAGGACTCAAGAAGCTAAAATTAAGGGGCGAATGCATGCAAGGGACGTAGCGCTCTGTGGCATATCAGTGCCCGCGGGAAACAGCAACTCTGTGTGCTGCGTCATGTGTCCAAGGTCACAGACCAAGGACGTGAGAGAGTCAGGATGATGACCTCTGATCCCACATCTCCCGAGTTCTCACCAGTTCCCTGGGAGTAGGGAAATCTCCCTCTTCTTCTTCCTCACTGTCGCGGCAGGAAAAGAGGGAGAACAGGCAGGGGCTGTGGATCTTGGGGGAAAGGACAAGGTAAGTCAGCTGAGAAAAAGGAAGCCCATGAAATAATCTAAATGTCAGGGTGTCAGGGCTTTGGGGGTGGGGCAGGCAGCCCACCCCTGGACTCATGCTTAAAAGAGTCAATGCAGGCTGGGTGCAGTGGCTCACACCTGTAATCCCAAGGAGGCCAAGGAGGGCAGATCACTTGAGGTCAGGAGTTCAAGACCAGCCTGGCCAACATGGTGAAACCTTGTCTGTACTAAAAATACAAAAATTATCTGGGCATGGTGGTTGGCACCTGTAGTCCAAGCTACTTGGAAGACCGAGGCACAAGAATCGCTTGAACCCAGGAGACAGAGGTTGCAGTGAGCCGAGATCACACCATTGCACTCCAGCCTGGGCGACAGAGCGAGACTCTGTCACAAGAAATAAAAATGAAAGAGTCAATGCCGCAAGAAGCCATGGAAGTGAGACACATTCTCAACCATGAAATAGGGGCTGACGCGCACGGTCTCCGCAGCAGCTGACGGGCATTAAGGTGATTACTTCTCAGCAGGTGTGACAAAACACATCTCACCGCGGCTATTACCCTACGGTCACTGGGAGTCTTTCAGCCGAGGGCTGTCACATTCCTGTCACTTAAAGCTTCCTCGCCTGAGCCTGAAAATTATCAGTAGGGTCTGAAATTTTTTTCTCTCTCTCCTACTCTGTGCCAAGAGTGTCTCACGCGTGTGTGTGTGTGTATGTGTGTGTAAGAGGATTGTTGGGGTAAGGATGGAGTGAGAAAGAATAATTTATTGCACATTTGACAAATATTCATGACACTAAGTGCCAGGCACTCTTGCAAATGCGGGGAAGACATTGTGAGGAAATTGGATAAGGTCTCTGCCCTCATGGAGCTTATAAACTTGAAGGAATTATCTTGGTAGTTTATAGTCAAAGCTTCCTTCCTTCCTCCTTTCCTTCCCTCCCTTTCCTCCCTCCCCCTCCCCTCCCTTCCCCTCCCCTCCTCTCCCCTCCCTCTCCCCCTCCCTTCCTTCACTGATTCACTTAAACATTCTGGAGTCAGACTGCATCCTAGCTTGGCTACTTATTAGCTAATGCAGCATCAGGCAAATTTTGTAACCTCCCATTCCTTCCCATCCACAATGGAGATAAGAACAGGACACACTCATAGGATAAGCCCCACACCTTCGGGAAAAACCATCTCTGAGAAACAGCCGAGAAAGTGAATTCAAGCAGGGCCTTGGCTCAAAGCCTGTTGGCCTGGAGGGCTGAGGATGATGGATGAGGACTTTGTGCAGATCTGAGTGTTCTGTGTCCTTTGTCCTGGCTGCCTTAGCGTCCACCGTGTATCTCTGAGATTGATGAGGCAGGTGCACCACCGGGCAGGCTACACACCATACAAGGCTGAGCTTGGTTGGGGAGCGTCATCATCATCCAGTGCTGTCTGTAGGACTCCATTCCAGCAAGACATCTGGGGGCCTGGAAGGGGGTTCCTCCCCTGGAAAATGTGACAGAATCCCTGATCTATGTCCTAACAACACTCAGGTCCTTCTGTATCCTTTAGATAATTTGATTTATCCAAGGGTCTACTGTTGACATTTGTCCCTAAGTGGTCAGATTCATGGGCTAGATGAGGACATTCAGTGAGATTACAAGTCAACAAGAGCTTACTGCAGAGCTGCCTCTTAAGAAATGCTAGTTATTCTTGTCCTTAAGCCTGGCCTAAGTGACAGGCATTTGCACATCCATACACACACACACACATCCACACACGCACACACCACACCCACACACACAGCCACACATGCACACACATATCCTCACACACACACACACACACACACCCACACACACATCCACAATACACATACACACATCCAGACACCCACACACAAACACCCCCACACACATCCACACATCCACATCCACACATACACATCCACACAAATATCCACACACACATCCACACACACACGCACACACAGTAAAGGTCAGTAAATGCACAGTGGTAACCATTGTTCCTGCAGCAGCACCATTAGGTAAATAAAAATAAATATGTATTTTTAAAATTTTTTATTTGTATTTGTATTTTTAAATTTTTTGTATTTTTGTAGTTTTTTTTAAACAAAGGGATCTTGAGTACTTAAAAGCAAGACTCATGTTCTCTGTCTTCCTTTTATTTTATTATTATTTTGAGATAGTTTCTCACTTTGTTGCCCAGGCTGGAGTGAAGTGGTATAATCTCAGCTCGCTATAGCCTCCGCCTCCCAGGCTCAAATGATTCTTGTGCCTCAGCCTCCCAAGTAGCTGGGATTATGGGCGCACGCCACCACACGTGGCTAAATTTTTTGTATTTTTACTAGAGATGGGTTTTTGCCCTGTTGGCCAGGCTGGTCTCAAACTCCTGGCCTCAAGTGATCTACCCGCCTCGGCCTCTCAAAGTGCTAGGATTATAGATGTGAGCCACCACACCTGGCCTCTCTGTCTTCCTTTTAAAACACAGGGAGGAAAGGATTGTTTCTGAATGCTCACGTATCATTTTAGCTTATTTCCAGACAAAAGGGAAGATATTTCTTAGCCATAAAGTGGAAATGTTCTAGAACCCTCCTCAGAGATGTCTGTGAGAAGGAATTATGCATGGGAAGCATTTAGCTCAGGATCGGGCACATGCAAAGGGCTGGATAAATGACAGCTGTGAATACTGCAGTTCATTTTATGCGGCGAGAGGGAAGGTCATATAACGTCCTAGTGAGAGTATGGGCTTTCAGGAGTTCAAGGCTGCAGTGAGCTATGACGGCCTCGCTGCATTCCACCCTGGATGACAGAGCAAGACCCTCTCTCTAAATAAGTAACTAAAAATTTATAAAGAATAGGTGTTTTAAAGGCAGAAAGAGCTGAGTCTGAACCCTAACTTCCCATTTACTAGCTGGGAGGCCTTGGGCAGGTTGTTTCATTTCTTCAAGCCTCAGTCTCCTCATCTGCAAAATAGGATGATCACAGACTCAGCCTCTTGGCGCTGTGAAAAATCAGTGAAAGAACAGGGGAGGGGCTTAGCGCCTGCCTAAAAGATTTGATGTTCCTGCTGCTTCCAGTGGAGGGTGGGTGGGTGAGCTGACAGGCAGTGCAGGGATTTTTCCAGCCAGGTTGCCTCTTAACCTCTGGTTTGGTTTGATTTTGCTTGTAACCTCTCACTGTCTGCAAAAGCCCAATTTTTTAAAAAAAATTTTTCATTTTAATTTGATGTTTTTATATTTTTTGTATTTTTAATTTTTTTTCTTTTAGCGACAGGCTCTCGCTCTGTCTCCCAGGTTGGAGTACAATGGTATGATCATAGTTCACTGCAGTCTTGAACCCCTGGGCTCAACTGATTCCCCCACCTCATCCTCTTGAGTAGCTGGGACAAAGGCACACACAGCCACACACAGCTAATTTTATTTTTTGTAGAGACAGGGTCTGGCTACATTACCCTGTCTGGTCTTGAACTCCTGGGCTCAAGTGATCATCCCGCCTCAGCCTCCCAAAGTGCTGTGATTACAGGTGTGAGCCACTGCACCTGGCCTTAATTTGTACTTTTTAGAGACAGGGTCTCTCTCTGTCACCCAAGCTGGAGTGCAGTGATGCGATCATAGCTCACTGCAGCCTTGAACTCCAGGACTCAAGCAGTCCTCCCACCTCAGCCTCCTGAGTAACTGGGACTACAGGTGCACACCACCACACACTCAGAGCTCAACTTTTTAAATGAGAGTTTGTCTTGAAAGATACCTGCAACTCTTCAGGAATGCTGTGCTCTGTAGATAATGAACGTTCAACCCACGTGACTCTGATGTTGCTATAGACTCCTTCTTGTTATTTTCCCCCATTTTAGAAATGAGGGAACTGAAATTCAGAGAGTGCAAGTAACCTGCCCAAGCTGATAGGCTTAAAAAAAAAACTCAGGCCTATCTGAGAGCAGAGTGTGTGCTCGTAAAAGACACCAGCACAGGGTACAACCTCTGCGTTCCCCTCCCTCTTTCTTCCCCGCGGGTGATACAGAAAGAGCAAAGGTTTTGCCGTCAGATTGGCCTGAATTCAATTCCAACTTCAGGGTCTTGCTTAAAACAGGAGATGACAATATCCACTTCCCTGGGTGGTGGCGAGAATCAAATGAGGCTTTTAAAAACGTGCATAATGCCTTTATCTCAGTGCCTGGCACACAGTAGGCGATCAACAAATACTAGGTTTTCCTCTCTCCTCCACACACTTCTTTCCTCGGCCACATCCCCAAAACACTCACATGAACCTGAGCTCAGACTCCCGGCGGACCAAGACTTCCCGGAGACGCTGAATTTTTGCCATCTCCAGCTCAATCTCCTCTGGCATCATGGTTGTCTCCGCCATGGAGATGATGTCCAGCTGATCTGTGCAGGAGACAGGAAATACAAGCATCAGGACCCCAAGGCTGCACCGTGGGACAGACCCTGACATGGTTCCAGGGCACAGCCTTGCTCCGCGACCATCATACGCCTTGAGGACAGCCTTCAGCCTGTGCCGCAAATGTGTATTCGTGTGCACACCCTTTGGAAACCAGAAAACATGTTTTCCACAGGAACTTCGTTTGTTTGCTTTTTTGTTTTTTTGTTTGTTTGTTTTGTCTCGCTCTGTCGCCCAGGCTGGAGCCCAGTGGCCCAATCTCGGCTCACTGCAAGCTCCACCTCCCGGGTTCACGCCATTCTCCTGCCTCAGCCTCCGAAGTAGCTGGTACTACAGGCGCGCGCCACCACGCCCAGCTAATTTTTTGTATTTTTTTTTAGTAGAGACGGGGTTTACCGTGTTAGCCAGGATGGTCTCCATCTCCTGACCTTGTGATCCTTCCGCCTCGGCCTCCCAAGGTGCTGGGATTACAGGCGTGAGCCACCGCGCCCAGCCTTGTTTTTGTTTTTTGAGACAGAGTCATGCTCTGTTGCCCAGGCTGCAATGCACTGGCGTGATCTCAATCTCGGCTCACTGCAACCTCTACCTCCGAGGTTCAGGCGATTCTCCCACCTCAGCCTTATAAGTAGCTGGGATCACAAGTGCACACCACCAGGCCCAGCTAATTTTTGTATTTTTAGTAGAGACGGGATTTCACCATGTTGACCAGGCTGAGGTCAAGTGATCCGCCCACCTCGACCTCCCAAATACCTCGACTGCTGGTATTGTAGTCGTGAGGCCACGGCGCCTCGCGGGGAACTTTGTTATGATGGCTAGTGGAGGCTCACAAGTGGGCTCACAAAAGCCTGTTTAAGGCCTTGTCAGCCCCTGCCTGGTCCCAGATTCTGAGCCTCTGCTCCCCCTGACCATGACCACTCTGCCCTGTGGTCTAAGCCTCTAAGACCAGCCGACTCTAGGCAGAAGAAAGTTTTACCATAATTATCTTATAGTAATACTACTACTAGGTAGTGTAAGTATTTTTTCCTTTGTTTTTGAGACTAGGCCTCACTCTGTCATCCAGGCTGGGGTGCAGTGGTGCAATCATAGCTCACTGCCGCCTCGAGCCCTGGGCTCAAGGGACCCTTCCGCCTTAGTCTCCCAAGTAGGTGGGACTACAGGCCCACCTAGGTAATTTTTTAATTTTAATTTTTTGTAGAGATGGGGGTGCCACTATGTTGCCTAGGCTGGTCTCAATCTCCTGGCCTCAGGCAATCCTCCCAACTTGGCCTCTTGAAGTGCTGGGATTACAAGCGTGAGCATACATACATATACATATATATGTGTGTGTGTATATATATATATGAATATATATGGTTTTATATATATAATATGTATAATATACACAGACACACTTTCTTTTTTTCTTTTTTGAGATGGAGTCTCGCCCTGTCGCCCAGGCTGTAGTGCAGTGGCACGATCTTGGCTCACTGCAAACTTCACCTCCTGGGTTCGAGTGATTCTCCTGCCTCAGCCTCCCGAGTAGCTGGGATAACAAGTGTATGCCACCACACCCGGCTAATTTTTGTATTTTTTGTTGAGGTGGGGTTTCACCATGTTGGCCAGGCTGATCTCGAACCCCTGACCTTGTGACCCACCCACCTCAGCCTCCCAAAGTGCTAGGATTATAGGCATGAGCCACCGCGCCTGGCCAGACACACTTTTTTAAAGACTGAAAAAGTACACTAAAATGTTAGCAGTTAAAATGTTAATATATATGCGTGTGAATATATATATTTATACTATTATATATATATAAATATATCCACTGTGATATAGGTCTTATTTTTCTAATATAAAGTTAGGACCTCACTATTTCATTATATGTTCTTTTCACCTAGCAACATGCCATGAGCGCTCCTGCCTGTCCTTGGATGGTCTTCCTCGGCAGCAGCATGGAAGGCGGGGCGGTTTTCTATTTGTGGCTGTATCACGAAGCACTTAAGCAATCCACAGACATGTAGGTTGTTTCCTATTTTTTCCCCACTGTAATCATGGGGAAAAAAATGTAAGAATTATTTTCACTGTAAGAATGTTCCAGTGAAGACCGTTCTCAAAGTGAAATCTTCGCACACATCTACGGGGTTCCTTCGGGCTATGTTTCTAGGGTGAATGGCTGATATATAAGGGATGCGCTATTCAAGGCCTTTGATCAGTAGTGGGGGAGACTCGGGGCAGGAGATGTTTTTGGTGTACCCTGAGACACCATCACATCACCTGTAATTCCTTCCACACCCACCCCCAAGATGCAGCCCACCCCACACCTCAGTTCTACAAGGGCGTCTGTCTTTTTCCTTATACTCAAGGAATAAGGAAAGTTGGTATACCTTATACCCATGATTTGGAAAGTTGTTCTCTTTTTCCTTTTTCTTTCTCTCTTTTTCTTTTCTTTGAGACTGAGTATCCCTCTGTTGCCCAGGCTGGACTGCGGTGGCATGATATTGGCTCACTGCAACCTCTGCCTCCCAGATTCAAGCGATTCTCCTGCCTCAGCCTCCTAAGTAGCTTGGATTACAGGCTCGTGCCACCATGCCCAGCTGATTTTTGTATTTTTAGTAGAGTTGAGGTTTCACCATGTTGGCCAGGCTGGTCTTGAACTCCTGACCTCAAGTGATCAGCTTGACTTGGCCTCCCCTGATGCTGGGATTACAGCCGTGAGCCACCACACCTGGTCTTCTTTTTTCTTTTTGTAGCGATGAGGTCTCGCTATGTGGCCCAGACTGGTCTGGAACTTCTGGCCTCAAGCAATCCTCCTGCCTCAGCCTCCCAAAATGCTGGGATTACTTACAGGTGTGAGTCACTGTGCCCAGTGAAAGTTGTCCTGTTTCTACCTGTCCAACTGCCTCCTATGTCCTGGGGCCCTGGCCCTTGCACACCTGCACAGGGCTTAGGGCGCTGTGATTTGCAGGCTTCCCTGAAGTCAGTCCCTGCCTGCTTGGATCTCTAGATACAATAGCGCCCTCTTCCAGGAGCCCACCTGATGCATTTGTCCACCTGTGGGACTCTCCTGGCCCTGAGTTTTTCAGCAGACATTGGATTCTCGGGAAATTGGTGTTCTTTTCCATCACCTACCCCCTAATGTGGCCGTTCCACGTGCCAAAGTTATCTGTCTCCCCTCCACCAATCAAAACACCTTATTTTGCTGAGGAGACTGGAAGAAGGTAATTCTCCGGAGTTGATTCTCACATTGAAATGAATGGCCTCTCTTCATTCTCTCTGAGACAATTCCCCTTTTTTTTTTTTTTTTTTTTTTTAGACCAAGTCTTGCTCTGTTGCCCATGCTGGAGTGCGGTGATGCAATCTCGGCTCACTGCAACCTCTGCCTCCCGGGCTCAGCAATTCTCCTGCCTCAGCCTCCCCAGTAGCTGGGTCTACAGGCACATGCCACTACGCCCGGCTAATTTTTTGTATTTTTAGTGGAGACGGGGTTTCGCCATTTTGGCCAGGCTGGTCCTGAACTCCTGACCTCAGGTAATCTGCCAGACTTGGCCTCCCAAAGTGCTGGGATTACAGGCGTGAGCCACCATTCCCTGCCTGACAACTCCCAGTTTTCAAGAGAAACAATAACAAAGGCAATGGAAAAGGCCAAGCAATTATATGGGGACAGGAAAAAATTTGACCTGTCGGTCATCGGCCTATTGAAGATTTTTCTCCTCTTTGAGTTCAGCATCTCAGAGCAGTATTTGCTTCTTTTATATTTTCAGGGAGCGCCAATATTTCATAAAATAGATAAGTGCAGAACATAAATAGTGCAGAACCTGCTACTGGGTTGGAGAGGGGGTCACAGAACAACTGTGTAAGTGGGAGGAAGACAGCGGAGGTGGGCGAATGGGAAAAACATGAAGTTGGAGAGATTCACAATCACCTGCTCCCTGCCTTCTAAAGATGGCGGGTCCCGAAGATTATCTGGCCTCCTGGCCAAGCCTGTGCCAGGGAAGGGTGAAAAGGGAGACACAGTGGAGGGAGAGGAGGGAGTGTCAAAGAGAAGCAGGAAGGAGAGAGGTCAGAGGAGCCATCTCAGGCTGTGGCTTGGGGAGAGGGAGCGATGTCTGTCTGTAGAGGATTTGTAGGAAAGGTCTCGTGTGATGTGCTGGCTAAAGATCTCCTGAGGTCATCTGGTTATGCTTCAAGGCCCCTGGAATCCAATTTCGGGTCCTACTACTGTCCCTGACACCATGCTGTGGTGGTTCCTGGGATTGAAGCAGTAAGGACAGGCTTGAGGAAGGAGGGAAGAAAGGAGGGATAGGATCAAAATATTAATATTGGCTGGGCACAGTGGCTCATGCCTGTAATCCCAGCACTTTGACAGGCCAAAGTGGGCAGATCACCTGAGGTCAGGAGTTTGAGAGCAGTGTGTGACCAACATGGTAAAATCCAGTCTCTACTAAAAATACAAAAATTAGCCTGGCGTGCTGGCAGGTGCCTGTAATCCCAGCTGCTTGGGAGACTGAGGCACGAGAACCGCGTGAACCTGGGAGGCAGAGGCTGCAGTGAGCCGAGATTGTACCACTGCACTACAGCCTGAGGGACAGAGTGAGACTCTGTCTAAAAAAAAAAAAAAAAAAAAAGAGATACCAATATTGAGTGCCACTGTGTGCTGTGATGCTACCAAGCTGGAAGACCAGCCTTACCAAATCAGATGGCCTGGGTTTGAGTTCCAGTTCTGCCCCTCCCTGGCTGTGTGGCCTTGGGGAGGTGGTTAACCTCTCAGCAGCTCTGTTTCTCCTCTGTAAGATGAGGACAGTAAGGGAGCCCATCACCCAAAACAGACGTGAGGGATGAATTACCCCGGCACGTCACGTTTAATATATGCTTGCAATTGCCCTCGTTATGACGCCGCACCTGCTCTGCCCATCACCTCTTTTAATCCTTGCCGTAAGCCAGCAAGTTCAGTAGGTTCTCATTTTCACAAAGAAACAAAGGCTCAGCGATGGCAAGGGAAAGAGCTGAGTCCAGGTCTGGCTTCGAATTCATGCTCTTTGATCCTCACAGCTGCCACTGGTCCAGGCGGCTGTTCTAAGTCCGACACCCCCCATTCATTCCCATCTCAGAGTCAAGCCTGGTGCCGTAACAAGTCATGGCCAATGGGGAGGCTTAAAACAAAAGGAATTTAATCTCTTGGAGCTCGGGAAGCCAGAAGTCCGAAACCAAGGTGTTGGCAGGGTCACGCGCTCTCCAAAGGCTCTAGGGATGGATCCTTTCTTGGCCCTTGCAGCCCCTGGTGGCTCCTTGGTTTGTAGTATTAGGTTGGTGCAAAAGTAATTGCGGTTTTTGCCTTTGAAAGTAATAGCATCACTGAAACCTCTGCCTCTGTTTTCACAGGGTCTTCTTCCGGGTGGCTCTGTGTGTCCCTTTCTGTCTCGTTAGATTTAGGGCCCACCCTAATCCAATGTGAGCTCATCTGGATCCTGATCTGAATTACCCCTGCAAAGACCTTATTTCCAAATAAGGTCACATTCTGATGTTCTAAAATGCACATGAACTTCAGGAGGCCACAAACCCACAAGAATGAATGGCCACAGCCTTGCAAGCTTCCTGACATTAATGTCACTCTCTCCAGGGGCTTTAGACCCCGCACACGGAGCACAGCCTTGGCTGGAAGCAGCAGGAGTCCCAGGAGGTGGCCAGGAGGTGAGGAAAGTGCATGGGGGAATTGGGGTCTGGCAAAAAACAGCTAGGCGGGGGCAGTGTCAGAAATCCTCATTTGACACTAGTGATCAGCCGCAAGATCTCGAATGAGTCCTTTTATGTCTTTGCATCACTTTCCTCCTGTGCACAAGCGTTCAATGGTTACCTGTGCTGGAGGCTTTCTGTGTATTACGTCATTTAATCCCTATTTTACAGAGATGACTCTAAGGCTTAGAGAAGGAAAGTGACTGGTTCAACATCACGCAGCCCGTCATTGCAGAGATAGTATTCAAACCCAGCTTGCACTTGCTTGCTCTGTCTCTTCTCCCTCTCTCCCCTCCACTCCACAACCACATGACCTTAACCACGTAATCCAGCCTCCTGGTGAGGGCTGAATGCATTTGTGCCTGCGAAAGTGCGTAGTTAACCACCCCACGATATGAGTATCCTTGTTTTTCTCATCACAGTTCAGATGGGCAACCTGATTTCCATGGGACAGAAGCTGAAAACGGCAACACACCCTGGGGCGAGGCGTGGGACGAAGAGAATTAATCACACCCCAGGAACTGGCATTTTACCTCCATCCCTGGGGGAGGATGGAGGCGGTGGTGCCAGGCTCCAGGTGCTTAGCTTGGATTTGGGGCAAAGAATGGAACAAAGACCTATGTTGAAAAGTCTTGCCTAAGGATGTTTTTCTTCCCCAAGAGAAAGGAACGAAGCCTAAAGCTTGAATCAGATACAAATTGTTAGAATCCTTTCTTGCCATGAGCTGTCTCTGCACCAGGCACTGTGTTGGGCTCATTGTACACCTCACCTTTTGTTTGATTGTTTGTTTGTTTGTTTTTGGTGAGGCAGGGTCTCGTTCTGTCTCCCAGGCTGGAGTGCAGTGGCATGATCTAGGCTCACTGCAGCCTCAACCTCCCAGGCTCAAGCAATCCTCTCACTTCAGTCTCCTGAGTAGCTGAAATTACAGGTTCGCTCCACCACACCCAGCGACTTTTTTGGTACTATTTGTAGAGATGGGGTTTTGCCATGTTGTCCAGGCTGGTCTCCCAACTCCTGAGCTCAAGTGATCTGCCCATCTCAGCCTCCCAAAGCGCTGGGATTACAGGAATGAATCTCATCTCATTTAGTCTGCACAATACCTTAGGCCAGGGGTTGATACCCTACGGCCAGGGGACCAAGTGCAGCCCCATGCTTGATGTCGTAAGTAGAGTGGTTCTGGAACACTGATCACGCTCATTCATTTACATGTCATTTATGGCTGCTTTTGCATTGCAAATGCTGAGTAGTTGCCACAGAGACTCCCTGGCCCACGAAGCCTCAAATATTCACTACCTGGCTCTTTATAGAAAAAGTTGGCCAACCGCTTCCCTGGGTGGTATACTGTAATTTCTCCAGTTTAAAAGTTATGAAAGCCAGGTTTACGCAGTAACGATAATAACTAACATTTGTCGAACATTTATCACATGCCAGCACCTGTGTATTACCTTATCTGATTCTCAAAACAGCCCTCAGTGGTCAGTGCTGTTATCCCATTTCATAGATGGGGAAGTCAAGGCTCAGGAAAGGGAGTAAGTGATGGAGGTGAGATTTAAAACAAGATCTCTCCTACTCCAAAGGTCTTATTGTAATAAACCATATTCATCTAAGAACTACCTCCCAGCTTAAGTACCATCATCATCATAACAAAATTGAGTAGACTGTATTGCTTTAGACACAGAGGGAGTAGTTATTCCCAGACATTAGGGGGCAAGGTGAATATCTAGGGAGGTTGTTTAAGAAACAATTCCCTGCCTCCACCTCCAAGGATTAGGATAAACCTGGGTTGGGATGTTGTGTCCAGGGAACTTCATGAAGGAGGTCTTCAGATCAGAATGAAAAATGCTGATACAGGACCTGAATAAATGAATATCACACACAGTCAGTTTCTTTCCAGTCTGAACTTGTGTGATAGAAATTAGCCTGCTAGACTGTTCCTTTCTTGATCACATTTTCCAACTAGAAGGCAGGCATCCGACAGCTGCCAAGGAATGTCTCCATGAGGAGGACAAATCACGGGAAGAAACGGGAGGAGCATTTCAAGCTGGCTAGAGACGACGAGTCTCTCACCCACACTTCCAAGCAAGAGCTTGCTTGCTGTGTGGAGACAGCAAAGCATGAAGGCACAGACGTCCCCAGGGCTCCAACTGCCATTGCTGTCACTGAGCTTCCAGGAGCTGAGTCACTTCTGGGGGAAGAGGCAGCTAAATCCATCTTCCCATCCCCAAATGCCACCCCAGGGAGATGCATGCTTCCTGAGCGGTGGCACCAGCAAACAAGAGCTGAGCACCCGGGCAGCCCTGGTATGCGCCAGCAGGTTTAATCACTGATCTCAAAACAAAACAAAAAGTAAGACTACCCAGGGACAGGAGTGGTGGAGGTGATGGAGGATGAGGGCAGGTGATCTAGAAACTTCTAGTTTAAATATAAGCTTGGAGGGTTAAACTGCAGGAGACCAGAGCGATACCTTTCCTAGCCCAACTTTTCCAATCAGGGGTCATGGTAGGAATTTAAGCTCAGGGTGCCCTGCACAACCTCTGCCTTTACATCTGCTTTATAACTTTATGTGCCTAGTACTGGCCCGAGAACTTACTCATTTCGGGCATTTACCGTGAGCCACGATCTAGCTCATATCAACCTCTCTTTCTAGATTAATAAAATGAGGCTTAGAGAGGTCGTAAATGATTGGTCAAACTCACTCACTCAATTTTTGCAGCAACATCAAGGGTCCTGTCTAGATCCTGCTACTCGCTACAGAGAAAGCCATCACTGAGGCAATGAGTATTGCCAGAGAAGAAGGCTTTAATTGGGTGCTGCAGCCGAGGAGATAGAAAGAGCCTCAAATCCATCTCCTCAACTCACTAAAATTAGAGGTGGCAAGGAAGAAATGTAACCATGTGTTACATTGTGATACATCCCTATTCTTTTTTTTTTTCTGGGAAAATATTAGGAAGGGGTAAGGAAGAGAATCTGGTCAACAGGATGCAGGTGGTTGGTTAGGCAATCATGATGGTTGAGGAGTCTGGCATCTCATTGTCCGCATATAGTGATCTGGTAAATTTCAATTCCTTAATACTATCTGGAAGGCTGAGAGGTCAGTTTCTTGAGAAAGGAACTCAGGTAAAATGAATGCAACTTTCTAAAATTTTAAGATTAGGATGGGGCCGGGCGCAGTGGCTCATGCCTGTAATCCCAGCATTTTGGGAGGCCGAGGCAGGTGGATCACGAGGTCAGATAGGCACCATCCTGGCTAACATGGTGAAACCCCGTCTCTACTAAAAATACAAAAAATTAGCCGGGCGTGGTGGCAGGCACCTGTAGTCCCAGCTACTCGGGAGGCTGAGGCAGGAGAATGGTGTGAACCCAGGAGGCAGAGCTTGAAGTGAGCAGAGATTGCACCACGGCACTCCAGCCTGGATGACAGAGCGAGACTCTGTCTCAAAAAAAAAAAAAAAAAAAAAAGATTAGGAAGGTCAATTTTTGTGTTTATTCAAAAAAAACACCATAAACATGAGTTCTAAGGGGCAATTGGGGCAGTGCTATAATGAGTGGTAGAAATGAAACTCAAACCCAGATCTATCTGATGCCAATACCCATGCTCTAAGGTCAAAAGAGCTACAGAACAGTGTTTCCAAAACTCTCAACACTGCATAGAATTTACCCCAGCTGCATATTCTATACTCTATCATGTACTACTCAGTACGTCATGACATTCCCTTTTTTTTTTTTAACGGATTCTCGCTCTGTCACCCAGGCTAGAGTGCAGTGGCACAATCTCAGCTCACTGCAAGCTCCGCCTCCCAGATTCATGCCATTCTCCTGCCTCAGCCTCCCAAGTAGCTGGGACTATAGGTGCCCACCACCACACCAGGCTAGTTTTTTGTATTTTTAGTAGTGGGTTTTCACCGTGTTAGCCAGGATGGTCTCCATCTCCTGACCTTGTGACCCACCTGCCTCGGGCTCCCAAAATGCTGCGATTACAGGCGTGAACCACCGCGCCTGGCTGACATTGACTTTTTTTACTCAAACTCCCTAAAGGAAATGTCACATGACATCCACAAACAATCAGTGTCTCTTACTTGGCATAATTAGAAAATAGCCATAAAAATAAACCTCATGAAGCAAAGCAATACTGTTAAATTCTGGCTAAATACTATAGCCTGCTTAAGGTTCAGATTGAAGCTTGAATTTTCTTTCTTAACAAGATGAATCAGCAAGTACTAGGGGCATTAAAGACAAAGATAGCACCAAATTGTGGCTTTCTCCTTTAGGTAATCAGAAAGGTTGATAACTGGGGAGAAGATGAGTAGCTTTCCTGAAGGGAAATTCATTGCTGTTTGATGCTACAAGCATGGGAGTACCACTGGGGGTACCTATCCCATCCCCTGTTGTAGAATAGCATTCCAGTCCTTTGCGTTGGAAAGGTTTTAAAGGTCGTTTTGGTCAGCCTCATACCTGTGTTGGACAGGAGAGAAAATGACTTGGTAAGATGTGGTTCTCTGGGTCCCTCAACAAACAGTTCTCATTCAAACTTCAATGAGAACTCAAGCTAGAAGGACAGTTCTCAGCCATGGGTTAAGTCCTACCCAAAGAGGAATCAGCCATTTTGAGTGATTATTTCAACCCAGCTCATATAACAAAGGCAATCAAATGAAGGGCTTGGGGGGGTGCTATTCATTTCAGTCATTGGAATATACTTGGGTCACAGCCGTTGCATTTAGGGAAGGACATGAGGGACTCAGGTATGGGGAGTCAGTGTTGGAGGAGAATCAACTTTCACCTAATATGTCCTTTTCTCTTGTTTGGGTTTTTTAACATACTTTTTCTTTTGGAATAATTTTAGATTTCTAGAAAATGTGGCTGGATGTGGTGGCTCATGTCTGTAATCCCAGAGCTTTGGGAGGCTGAGGGAAGAGGATCACTTGAAGCCACGAGTTTAAGACCAGCCTGCGCAACATAGCAAGACCCCAACTCTACAAAAATAAAATGTAAATATTAGCCGGATGTGGTGGCACGCGGCTGTGGTCCCAGCTACTTGGGAGGCTGAGGTGGGAGGATCACTTGGGTCCAGGAGTTTGAGGCTTCAGTGAGCTATGATGGTGCCACTGCACTCCAGCCTAGGTGACAGAGTGAGACACTATCTCTAAAAAAAAAAAAAAAAAAAAAAAAAAAAAATTTAAGAAAAGTAGAGTTGCAAAGAGCATACAGAATTCCCCTCTACTCCTCATTCAATTTCCACTATTGTTAACATTACCAAGAAGTTGACATTGGTGCATTGTTATTAACTATATTGATTGAAATTTTAGCAATTTACCAATGGTCAGATGTTACATTTTCAAAACAGATTTAAAATTAAGAAGAGAGAAAAGAAAAGAGGTTGGGGTATGCGGGCACCATGGGGAGCCAGCAGCCCTTGAAGAGGCCAAGAGAATGTAGTGGTTCTGGGCATGGGCTTTTGGGTTTCAGAGTCCAGCTCTCATGCTTGAGCCATCCATCAATGACTCTGGGCACCTCAGTTTCTTCATCTGCAACATAGGGGAACAAGCGTACCCATCTCACAGGTGATTCATGTAAGTGACAAGCATACAGAAAGTTTTCTGTAACATATATTTGCTCTTATATACATTTAATAACTATGCATTGAAACCTGCTTTGTGGCAGACCCTGCTCTAAGCAATGGGGAAGGAGCAATGAGCAAAACAGACAAAAATCTCTGCCCCTGTGGACCTGAGCTTCTAGCAAGAGGCTTACACTGTTCTGGAGAAAAGTTGCTCTAATAATCTGCAGGGGTCATTGGCTCAAGACAGATGTCGCTTCAAGCCCTGATTCTACCACTAATTGTACAATCTGGGCAAATTACTTGATCTCCCTAAGTCTCAGTTTCCTCTTCTGTGAAATGAGACTAATAACTCCTGACTCATGAAGTTGCTGCTGTAGGGATGAAATGGGATAACATACCTGTCCCTCAGTATCCATGTGGGATTTGTTCCAGGCCTCCCTATGGATACCAAAATCCTTGGATGTTCAAGTCCCCAATATAACAGGGTGGAGTATTTGCATAGAACCCCCACACATCCTCCTGTAGACTTTAAATAATCTCTAGATTACTTATAACCCCTAATACAATGCCTACACATCACTTCATTTACATAGATTCAGCATAGTACTCAAAGTTTTGCTTCTTGGTAATTTGTGGATTTTTTTTCTAAATATTTTCCATCCATAATTGGTTGAATCTAAGGATGCGGAACCCACAGATACAGAGGACCAACTGTATATACGTCATGTGCTTGGCATAGTGCCTGGACATCACAAAGAGTGGTCAGTAGCATTATTCCTGCCATCACAGTGCCTTTCCCCGGAAGAAGCCAGACTAACACTGGGAGAAAATAAAATTGGAGCCACCATCAGATTTGAAGAACACAGACTCATGGTCATGGGGACCATCTCTTGGCCCCTCTAGGTAAGACCACAGCCCCGCAGCTCCAACAGACCCATACCTGCCCTGAGAAGAGAATCTAGAGGGGGCCCCTTCCAGCCTTTTGTCAAGGAGCCAGGTCCTGTTATTGACCCAAAAGAGAGTCCTGAATCCCAAGGGAATAGATCTGCGCCCCATGACCAGGGAGCCGATATCTGAATGCATTTCAAAGGCTCCTGGTGGCACTCCAGACTTCGCTGTCATCAATCATTCATGTAGGAAAGAAGCTCATTCCAGTCCCCAAGCATCCTATTATGGGATGCACCAAGTGCCTCGCCTTCTTGCTA
Source organism: Nomascus leucogenys (assembly GCF_006542625.1). Lineage (NCBI taxonomy): Eukaryota > Metazoa > Chordata > Mammalia > Primates > Hylobatidae > Nomascus > Nomascus leucogenys. The sequence goes on from NC_044398.1 coordinate 88,047,450, forward strand.
TAACGTGAATGTAATGGGAAGCCGCGCATTGCTTTTAATGAGTCACCGTTTCCCAAAGAGATGAAGTCACTGCTTTTAACTCGGAAGCTCCTGGCTGCTCGATTTCCCCCAGCCTGCCTCGTGGAGAGGATGCCACCGGGCCCCCAAGAGCGATCATATCTTTCCTTGCACTCTGCTGTCCCATACATCCCGTCTCTGTGAGGTCGCCCCACAGGGAAGAATTTGCGGCTGAGGAAACTGATGGGCTTCAGATCCTGGCTATGACTGTTATTCTCCAGTGGCACCTGAAGCACATTTTTTTAACTTCTGCGGGTTTCCATTTTCCCAGCCACATCTGACGTGTCAAAGGACACAAAAGTAATTCGGGAGGATGCACCAACAGCAGGTGAAGACGCAGGCACTGGCGTCAAGCAGACATGAGTTGACGGTCCGGCATCTTTCTAACGGCCGACCTCGGCAGATGCCCTAACGTCTCTGAGCCTCAGTTTCCTTATCTGTAAATCGGGGGTCATAAAAGAGAGAATGTATAGATCAGTGCGGTCCAATTGAAATAGAACACTAGCCACATATGTAATTTTGAACATTCCAGGAACCACATTCTAAAAAATAAAAAGAGCTGGGTGTGGAGACACATGCCTGTAATCCCAGCACTTTGAGAGGCCAAGCGGGGCAGGCATATCACTTGAGGTCAGGAGCTCAAGACCAGCCTGGCCAACATGGTGAAACCCCATCTCTGCTAAAAATATAAAAATTAGCCATGGCGGGGCATGGTGGCTCACTCATGCCTGTAATCCTAGCATTTTGGGAGGCCGAGGCAGGTGGATCACCTGAGGTCAGGAGTTCAAGACCAGCCTGGCCAACATGGCCAAAGCCTGTCTTCCTAAAAATACAAAAATTAGCCAGGTGTGGTGGTGTGTGCCTGTAATCCCAGCTACGCAGGAGGCTGAGACAGGAGAATTGCTTGAACCCGGGAGGCGGAGGTTGCAGTGAGCCGAGATCATGCCCCTGCACTCCAGCCTGGGCAACAGAGGGAGACTCCCTCTCAACAAGAACGACAACAACAACAAACAAAAAAAATCAACTGGGCATGCTGGCAGGTGACTATAATCCTAGCTACTCAGAAGGCTGAGGCAGGACAATCGCTTGAACCTGGGAGGCGGAGGTTGCAGTGAGCCCAGATCGAGTCACTGCACTCCGGCCTGGGTGACAGAACGGACTCCATCTCAAAAAAAAAAAAAAAAAAAAAGTAAAAAGAGCTGGGTGTGGAGGCACATGCCTGTAGTCTCAGCTACTCTGGAGGCTGAGGCAGGGGGGTCACTTGAGCCCAGGAGTTTAAGTCCAACCTAGGCAACATAGCAACGAGACCCTGTCTCTTAAAAATAAAAAAAAAAAAGATAAAAAGAAATGGGCGAGATTAATTTCAGTAACATATTTTATTTAATCCAATAGATCTAAAGGATTATCAGTTCAAAATGTAATCAATATATCAAAGACATGAATGAGATGTTTTATATCCTTTTTGGAGGGAGTATGGAAGTCTTAAGTCCAGTATGTATTTTTTACCCTTTAAATAGATCTCAATTCAGGCCAGGTGTGGTGGCTCACACCTGTAATCCCAGCACTTTGGGAGGCCGAGGCAGGTGGATCACTTGAGGTCAGGAGTTTGACACCAGCCTGGACAACATGATGAAACCCCATCTCTACTAAAAATACAGAAATTAGCCAGGTCTGGTGGCACGTGCCTGTCATCCCAGCTACTTCCATTCACCTCCTTCCTTCTTTTCTCCCTAATACCTCAAAGATTCTGTCTCCCTGAGGTGTTTCTCCATTTCAGGACTCTTCTGCTTTCCCTCTTAACCGCTCTCATGAAAGGACTTCTGATGGACCCTCTCGTCCCACCTCCAGCCCCTGGCACTCTATGGGTGGCCCTGCCTTTGGTCAGGGCCTCAGCAGGTTCAACCTGGGTGGAGCCACAAGTCACATGAGACCCTCCCCTTCAGCAGGGACTGTGAGGAAACCCTTAGAAGGAGCGTGTGGGGTGCAGGCCCAAAAGGTCAGCTGCCCCCTAAATCCTAATAGGACTGGCTCGGCTGTGACCCAGAATCCCCTGCAGAATGAATGCCTGACGTCAGCTCTCTCAGGCAGTGTAGTCTGTCGGGAGCCAGGAAGGTGGGGATAATGACACAGGTATCTCTGTGGAGGGGACTCCACAGCGGCGTCTGAACAAAGGCACCAGAAAACTGGAGATGGGCAGTGATAAGCCGCAAACAGCCTACAGAATTCCCCTCTACCCTTCACTCAATTTCCACTATTTGTTAACGTTACCAAGAAACTGACATTGGTGCATTGCTTTAACTATATTGATTGAATATATTGATTGTGTGATAAGGGGCGGCTGGGATATTCCTGTACCCTCATCCCTTTGTTTCCTCACTCCCTACCCCGACTCCTCATCTGGAGCTGGAAGGTCTTTGGTGAGCTGAAGAAAGACACGGCTTATTAAATAATAATGCTGCGACATCTTCCCCCAAGAGGCGGTCAGTGTGGGCAAGAGAAAAGCTCGTCTTTCAAATGCTCTGAACAACCTGAATGATGAGCTGGAAGAAATGTCCAGGGCTTCAGAAATCAAACACCATTCCTCCAGGAAGGAACTGGGAGGAAGGAAAGGGAGGCAGAGAGAAGGTATCCACGGATGCCCTTCCCAGGTGGACTCAGGGAGAAGCTGTGGTCCTTTCCCTCTCATGAACCACAAGGTTATGCAGAACTGGCTGATTGTAGGAATTTCTTTCTGGAAACACGCTCTTCCTCTGCGACCCCACAAAAGTCCCAGATCTAAGAGGTCCAAGTACAAAGAAATGACAAAGGGGGCAGAGGAGAGCATTTGATGCCCTTGGCTTTTTTTATTTATTTTTTATTTTTTATTTTTTGAGACGGAGTCTTATTCTGTCTCCCAGGCTGGAGTGCAGTGGCGCGATCCCGGCTCACTGCAAGCTCCACTTCCTGGTTCAAGTGATTCTTCTGCCTCAGCCTCCCAAGTAGCTGGGATTACGGGCGCCTGCCACTTCACCTGGCTAATTTTTGTATTTTCAGTAGAGCCGGAGTTTCACCATGTTGGCCAGGCTGGGCCCTTGACTTTTGCAGTGAAATAGGAAATAAGGGTGGAGGCGAAGAGGTGAGATTGAGAAGTAGAGGACAGACTAAGATAGCCCATTTGGGGAGGAATCCTGGGAGGACCCAAGACTTGAGACGAAGAGTTTCTTTCACAAGAAAGACAAACTCCAGGCTAATCCTGTGGAAGTGTAATCCGAGAACATCTGAAGACTCATTCTGAGTGCAGAAGCCAAGGCTAGAGCAAGAGCTTCATCTCACCGCTGCTCCATAGCCTGTGAGTGCTTTGACATTTGGAGTTGGATCCTTCTTTGTGATGGGGGCTGTGCTAAACACTGTAGGGTGTGCAGCAGCATCCCTGGCCTCTGCCCACTGGCTGCCAGTAGCATCCTCTCCCCAACCCAAAATGTCCTCAGACACTGGCAAGTATCTCCTGGGGGACAAAATCACCATTTGTTGAGAACCACAGGTTTAGACTCAGGGTCTTTCTCCTTCTTTCCTTTCTCTCTTTTCCTTCCTTTTTCTTTCTTTCTTCCTTTCTTCCTTCCTTAGTTCCTTCTTTCCTTCCTTCCTCTTTTTTCCTTCCTTCCTTTCTCCCTTCCCTTCCCATTTCCTTTTTCCCCTTTCCTTTTCTCCTTTCCTTTCCTTTTTCCTTTCTTTCCTTTCCTCTTTTTGTCTGAAACAAGGTCTCACTCTGTTACCAAGGCTGGAGTTCAGTGGTGTGCTCATACCTCACTGCATCCTCAAACTTCTGGGCTCAAGCAATCCTCCCACTTCGGCCTCCTGAATAGGTGGGACTACAGGTGCACCACCATGTCCTTTAAATTTTGTAGAGACGGAGTCTCACCATGTCACCCAGGCTGATCTCAAACTGGCCTCAAGCAATCCTCCCATCTCAGACCCCCAAACTGATGGGATTACAAGCATGAGCCACTGCACCCAGCCTAAACCCAGAGTTTTTTTTATTGTGCTCCTAGAGCACAGGTATGAGACTCACCTAGGTGTGATTTAAAAAAAAAAAATCCATCTCCCTGGGCTTCTCCTGGACCTACTGAATCAAAATCTCGTAGGAGACCCAGCAAGCTGCCCTTCAAGAAGGCGATTCTTCATTAAACACTCTATACCTCACTTTCCTCAAATGGGAAGGATAATGATAATATCTATCTCAAGGGTTTGTATGGAGATTAAGAGAGGGGATTCACACATTGAGCACAGTGTGCTGAATGTTAGCTATTATCACTCACGTTAAAGGTGGAGAAGCACTGGTTTGGAGAGAGATGCAATGAGTGCTCTTGAAGAGAGGGAAGAACAGGAACCTGGGGGCAGGAGAGTGAATGCTGCTGTGATAACCATTCTGCTCAAATGCCAGCCAAGTACCGTGGCTAGTGATGAGGGGGCACAATGGGGATCATCCCACCATCCTAGGGCTTTCCTCCCTGCAGATCATCATCGTTCGTGTTGGCTTCATGCTCCATCTGCCTCCCCAGCTAAAACAAATACTGGCAACCGATGATACAAGGGAAGAGGGGTGACAATGGAAAAAAATGCCAGTCTGTGTCTCAGTTACAAATGAACACAAACTTAGTGGCTTAAAACAACACACATTTATTATAGTTCTGGAGGACAGAGGCCCAATGGACATGAAAATCAGGGTGTTGAAACCGACACAGTAGTCCCATAGACAGTTTTTTTCTTTCTTGATAAACGTAGAAATTGACCTTTCTGGTTTTAACTCTTGAAACTTAAAGTTTGTTTTATCTGAGTTCCTTCCTCAGGAAGGAATCCCTTGCCTCTCAAATAAGTATCAAAGAACTGAAACTCCCCAGATTACAGCATCCAGAAAATGGGATGCCAGAACCCTCATTCATCGGGATTGCTTCCTTGCCCCTCCCAAGTTCCTGTTTTCTCACACATTGTTACATCTCTTCCCTGCTATATAAACCCTTGATTTTAGTTGGTCAGGTAGATGGATTTGAGACTGAGTTACCGTCTCCTTGGCTGCAACACCTGAGTAAAGCCTCCTTCCTTAGCAATAATTGTTGTCTCAGTGATCGGCCTTCTGTGCAGTGAGCAACAGGACCTAGACCAATCCCCTGGCATTTGGGTAACAGTGTCAGCAGGATTGTGTCTTTCTTGGGGCTCTAATGAAGAATGAGTTTCCTTGCCTTTTCTAGCTTCTGCATTCCTTGGCCACCTACATTCCTTGGCTCATGGCCCCTTGCTTTATGTTCAAAGCCAGCAATGGTGAATGGTGAAAGACTGGCTCTGCCTGTGCCTGGCTCTGCCCCTGCCTGGCTTTGTGCCCCTGGACAAGTTATTTAAATTCTCTGAGTTTCCACTTCAAAAAATTTCCCTTGTAAAGTGGGTCTATTAATCCTTAGCTTGCAATATTTGTTCATTTCATAATAGCTGGTTGTGTGGCTGGTAAGTGAGTTATGCAACTTTCCCAATCCTCGGTTTCCATTACCTGTTAACCAGGGATAATAATAGAGGGTACCCTTGGATGCAGTGAGAGTTGAATGACAGATCATGTATAAGGCTCTTAATGTGGTGCCTAGTACATCATAAGGACATAGTGAGGACTTGGGGAGTGTCAGTTATCAAAATCACTGTCACTATCCTCACCATAATCACTATCACTATCATAGTCATCACCGTTATCACCATTATCTTTACCATCATGACCATCACCACTATCGCTATCACCACCATCACCATCATTATCACCATCACCAGCACATCATCATGATCACTGTCATCATCAACATTGTCACTATCACCGTCATCACCATCATTACTATACCCACCATCATTACTATACCCACCATCATCACCATCACCACCACCATCATCACGATCAGTCATCACCATCACCACCATCATTACCATCCCTATCATCATCACCATCACCACTATCACCATCATCACCATCACCACTATCACCATCATCACCATCATCATCACCACCGCCATCATCATGATCTCTGTCAACATCACCGTCATCACCATCATTACCACCCCTTTCATCATTACTATCCCCACCATCATCACCATCACCACCATCATCACGATCACTGTCATCATCACCATCACCACCATCATTACCATCCCTACCATCAGTACCATCACCACTATCACCATCACCGTCACTATCACCACTATCACTATCACCACCATCACCATCATCATCACCACCACCATCATCATGATCACTGTCAACATCACCATCATCACCATCATTACCACTCCTTTCATCATCACCACCACCATCATCATGATCACTGTCAACATCACCATCATCACCATCATTACCACTCCTTTCATCATCACCATCACCACTATCACCATCATCACCATCACTACCATCAACATCACTGTCATCATCATTACCACCACCACGATCGCCACCATCGACAAAAGAAAAAGCAGCCAAACTCAGAATTCCACATCAGCTGGAACTAGGGTTGGGGAAGGACAGAGGACATCAGCCCCTGGGAATTCCTTGCCCCAACTTCACCTCCCTCCCAGAACTCCCTTGGCTGGGAATATCCCACCTCATACACCATCCCATTCTGTGCCCTCTTGGAAGATGAGAAGCACCAAAGGCCATGTGTCCCACCTGCAATGTCCACAAAAACCAATATTAGGCTTGGAAAAGAGAAATGAGAAGAGTGATATTAAGATAATAAAAGTAGGCTGGGCACGGTGGCTCACGCCTGTAATCCCAGCACTTTGGGAGGCCGAGGCAGGCAGATCACAAGGTCAGGAGATTGAAACCATCCTGCCTAACATGGTGAAACCCCACCTCTACTAAAAAATACAAAAAATTAGCCAGGCGTGGTGGCAGATGCCTGTAGTCCCAGCTACTCGGGAGGCTGAGGCAGGAGAATGGCATGAACCCAGGAGGCGGAGCTTGTAGTGAGCCGAGATCGCACCACTGCACTCCAGCCTGGGTGACAGAGGGTGACCCTGTCTCAAAAAAAAAAAAAAAAAAAAAAAAATTAGCTGGGCATGGTGGTGCGTGCCTGTAGTCCCAGCTACTCAGGAGGCTGAGGCAGGAGAATTGCTTGAACCCTGGAGGTGGAGATCACGCCACTGCACTCCAGCCTGGCAACAGGCAACAGAGCGAAACTCTGTCTCAAAAAATAATAATAATAATAATAATAATAATAAAAGTAAATTAGGCCGGGCATGATGGCTCACATCTGTAATCCCAGCACTTTGGAAGGCCAAGGTGGGCAGATCACTTGAGGTCAGGAGTTCGAGACCAGCTTGGCCAACATGGTGAAACCCCACCTTTACTAAAAATACAAAAATTAGCCAGGCGCGGTGGCACATGCCTGTAATCCCAGCTACTCTGGAGGCTGAGGCACAAGAATCACTTAAACCCAGGAGGCAGAGATTGCAGTGAGCTGAGATCAAGCCTCTGCACTCCAGCCTGGGCGACAGACCAAGACTCTTATTCAAAAAAAAAAAAGAAAAAAAAGGAAATTTACCAACATTTCTTGAGCCTTTTAAAACTTCTTTAAGGCTCTGATAAGATTAAGTCCTTTCTGGAATAAGGAGAGGTATTAATGAACAAATTCTTTGTTGTTTTCAAATCAGTTTATGCGTTACTCAAGAAAAGTAGTTAAAATACCTTTATATTAAATTTCATTTGATCAACCACTTTATTCGAACACCTTGGCCCAGAATGACTTTGGTTATTCCAAAAAGCAAACTCCCTCTGAGGCAAAGGTTTATCACCATTAAGGATAGTCACAAGACTTTGCCACAGATTGGGACTGCAGTTCCCAGGTGGGACTTCCAGAAAGGTTTGCATTTGAATTATGTGTGTGTTATTTCCAGGGTGAGACTTTGAAAGAGATGACACAAGAGTTCTGGCAAATTATTTAACAAATTGTAATGTCATTTTACATTACTCAGTGTCCTCTCCCCAACACTTCAAAGTGACCTTCAATGAATCACCAAACCACGCTGTCATATTTCTTCCAATGACGAGCAGAAGGACTCCGATTGCTTTCTAAGGCCCTTTGGGACCATATGAGAGAATAAAGTATGCTTCCTAATTCAAAGCAAATCATTAGGGCTGTGGAATTAAAATTGTCGAAATTGATAAACCGATAATAACAACAATTGCCCAGTTAAGATTGCATAAACAACAAATCTTTTTCGGCACTTCTGTAGGTTCATTCTGTAGGTTCATTCTGTTACTCAAGGTCCATTTGTTCTGAAATATTCCCCAGCCCTGCAATCTCAGAATGAGTTCATGAAAACAGACAATTATAAATCTATCCTGAGCTGTGATTCATGCGTCTTAACCGACTCCCTAATTCTTCCAATTTACAAACTGATTCAGAAGTCAGTCAAGGGCCCAGGTCACGCAAGGTTGGTTAGAGAAGCAGATGGAGCTGCTTAAAACCATGTGCTTGGTGGGGTTAAAATGATGAGAATCCAGAGGAAAATAAATTGGGACTGTCTAAAGTAATATTTCAGTTTTTAAAAACTGCTTAGCCTGAAAATCATGTGCCTCATTTAATTCCTTGCAGGCTGGAAATTTGACAGGAGAGATAAATTGCACCAGGAACATTGTTTTCATTCAGAAAGGTAAGCCCAAGAAATAGGGTGGGATATATCCTCATCTGAATGGGGGTGGTCTGGGCGGGGGACGCAGGTTAGAATAGCCAGGGGAAAAACAGGATGTGTGCAGGCGTGAACAGGTCCAGTTCAATGTGAAGTCAGAGGGAGAGTCAGATCATGGCAGAAGAAGGAAGGAAGCAAATCTGGAAGCATTGACGTCGGACTGAAAATCCACACCAGAAGGGAGATGTGGCCCTAAACAGGGATCTCAAACACGAAGGCAAAGCATCAGTACTGGAAATCCTTAGGGGATTTAAAAAAAGATTAAAATGCATACTCTGTTCAGATTTCCTTGTTTTTTCCCCCTAATGTTCTTTTTCCATTCCAGGATCTCATCGAGGACACTGCATGACATTCGGTCCTTGTGTCTTCTTAGACTCTTCTACACTGTGACAGTTTCTCAGGTGCAGTGGCATGATCTCAGCTCACTGCAACCTCTGCCTCCTGGGTTCAAGCGATTCTTCTGCCTAAGCCTCCCGAGTAGGTGGCATTACAGGCATGCACCACCACGCCTGGCTAATTTTGTATTTTTAGTGGAGACGGGGTTTCTCCATGTTGGTCAGGCCGGTCTTGAACTCCCGACCTCAGGTGATATGCCCACCTCAGCCTCCCAAAGTGCTGGGATTACAGGCATGAGCCACCATGCCCAGCCTGCCCTTGACAGTTTTAAGGGGTACTGCACAGGTATTTCGTAGTGGAATACCCTTTAATTTTGAGTTTTTCTGATGGTGAGACGAGTTGTGAGTTTGGAGAGAATACTGCAGAGGTAAGTAACCATTCTCATCACTTTCTTTCTTTTTTTTTCTTTTTTTTTTTTTTTGAGATGGAATCTCATATTGTCACTCAAGCTGGAGTGCAGTGGCGTGATCTCGGCTCACTGCAACCTCCGCCTCCTGGGTTCAAGCGATTCTCCTGCCTTAGCCTCCCAAGTAGCTGGGACTACAGGTGTGTGCCACCATGCCTGGCTAGTTTTTGTGTTTTTAGTAGAGACGAGTTTTTGCCATGTTGGTGAAGCTGGTCTCAAACCCCTGACCTCAGGTAATCCACCCGCCTCATCCTCCCAAAGTGCTGGGAATACAGGTGTGAACCATGGTGCCCGGCCACCATTCTCATCACTTTACATCCATGGTACATCCCATCAAGACAAGTTGGCACTGTTGATGCTGACCTTGAGCCCCTGGCTGAGGCAGTGACTGCCAGGTTTCTCCATTATAAAGTTTGTCCTTTCACTTCCTCTTTGGAAGGTAGTCACTACACACAGCCCACACTTATAGGGTAGGGAGTTATGAGCGCCTCCTTAAGAGTGGAGTATGGTGTTATTTTTATAACTAAAGAAAAAGATGCCCACGTTGGAAGATAAAGAGGATCACCTGCCGGTGGAGCAAAAATCCAGAACCTCGTGTGTGTCTCAGCTACAACTGGTGGTTTGGGAGGGGTCGACTGCCCAGCAATGCAGCGAGAGATGCAAAACCTGAGGGTTCAAGTCCAACGGTTGACCTGGCTTTAAAAGCCAATGATGTCAAACAAAACAAAACCAAAAACTCCTGAGCACAAAAGCTAGGCAATGGTGCAGCCAGTCGGGATACTTTTCATAGACACTGATTTTTATTCTCTCTGGCATTCCTTTCAAAGACACAGGGCTCTGCTGGTGGGTGGTCCCTCCTCTGCAGGGACTGGGGCACATGGCATGGCCTCCTGTGTCATTTGGGGGCTCTTTGTTTATTCAACATACCCACCACACACCAGGCAATATTCTAGGAGCTAGGCATGCAGAAATGAAACATCCATCCTCCTGATGAAGACAGACAGCAAGCGAAAAGATAAACAAACAACATCATTTAGGTGGACAGGGCTAGGAAGAGAGTAAAATGCCATTACGGACGTAGAAAGTGATTGATCCCGGGGATTTCTCCAGATAGCAGGGTCACAGAAGACCTCTATGAGAAAGTGGCATTTGAGCTGATACTGAATGACCAGCAGAAGCTGGCCTGGGAAGACGGAGGGGGAAGAATGCTTCAGATAGAGGATCCACAAGCGCAGAAGCCGTGAGAGGTGACAACACAGCGACATCCTGTCTCTAAAAGAAAGAGAAAAGGCGGACGTGGGTGGAGCAAAATGAGGAAGGGAAGGGGTGTTACAAGATGGAAAGACAGGAAGTGGCCCCACGACGCCTGGCCTGTAGGCCACACTGAAAAGTTTGGATTTTAGTCCTAGTGGTCAACCTATTGATGCTATTTTAATTTTAATTTTAAAAAATACAATCAGGCTGGGTGTGGTGGCAGGTAATCCCAGCTACTCGGGAGGCTGAGGCAGGATAATTGCTTGAACCCGGGAGGTGGAGATTGCAGTGAGCCGAGATCTCACCATTGCACTCCAGCCTGGGCAACAAGAGAGAAACTCTGTCTGAGAAAAAGAAAGAAAGAAAAAAAAAAAGTCGCTGTGTTTCCCGTGAGAGCGTGATCTACTAAGGGAGCAAGTATAGAAATAGGAAGACCTGCTACTGCCTCAAAGAACTGTTAAAGGATTGAACGCCTACTAATGTGTGCAAAGCCTGGGACATAGCAGGAATGCAGTAAATGCAATAAAAGAAAGTAGCTGCAATAAGTGCTATCAATAAATGCACTACTGGACTGGACGCGGTGGCTCACGCCTGTAATCCCAACACTTTGGGGGGCTGAGGAGGGAGGATTACTTGAGCTCAGGAGTTCAAGACCAGCCTGGGCAATATATCAAGACCTCATCTTTACAAAAAATACAAAAACCAAAATAGTCGGGCATGGTGGCGTGTGCCTGGGGTCCCAGGTACTCAGGAGGCTGAGGTGGGAGGATTGCTTGAGCCCAGGAGGCGCTGGAGGTTACAGTGAGCTGAGATCATGCCACTGCACCACAGCCTGGACGAGAAAGCAAGACCCTGTCTCAAAATAAATAAATAAATAAAAATAAAAAATAAGAATAAAAATCAATAAATACACTACTGCACTTATGCAAATGACCTTCACTTCTTCTGACTTAGCCACACACAATTTTGCAGCATCATAGTTCTTTGCAGAGGGTGGGACAGCCGGGAAGGTGCTGTTCGCACAGAATTGGCTGAGTGACCAGGTGTTTGGTGGATGAATCCCAGGTAGCCAGGGCGTCTCTGGGCACACGCACCCAGGATCACACCTGGACGAGAAAGTGGGGTCTAAAGTAGCAGTCCAAGGCTGGGCGCAGTGGCTTATGCCTGTAATCCCAAAACTATGGGAGGTTGAGGCAGGAGGGTTGCTTGAGACCGACAGTTGAAGATCAGCCTGGGCAACATAGCAAGACCCCATCTCTACAAAATTTTGGAAAATTAGCTAGGTGTGGTGGCATATGCCAGTGGTCCCAGCTACTCAGAAGGATGAGGTAGAAGGATCACTTGAGCTTAGGAGTTAAAGGCTGTAGTGAGCCATGATCGCGCCACTGCACTCTATTTTGAGTGACAGAGAGAGATCCTGTCTGCAAAAAATGGCAGGCCAAGTCTTTCTCATGCCACATTCACTCTGACACTGATTTTTCTGTCTCCCTCTTCCACATTTAAGGACCCTGGTTACATTGGCCTACAAGAATAATCCAGAATAATCTATTTTAAAATCAGCTTGTTAGCAACCTTACTTCCATCTGTGACCTAAATCATCCCCCCTTTTCCATGTAAGGTAACACATTCCTAGGCTCCAGGAATTAGAATGTGGAAATTGTGTGTGTGTGTGTACAATGGTGGGAAGAGATAAAGAATTATTCTGCCTATCACAGTATTCCATATTGTGTGTCCACTGTGTGTCTAATGAGTTAATAAAGAATAATGCACTGATGTCCATTACCTATTGCTGCTATAACAAACTGCCACAAATTTAGTGGCTTACACCATCCAAGTGTATTATCTTCCAGTTCTGGAGGTCAGAACAAAAAAAACATATACATAGGGTTTTTTTGAGGTAGTCTTGCTATGTTGCTCAGGTTGGTCTCGAACTACTGGGCCCAACTGATTCTCCTGACTCAGCCTAGTTTTCTGTCTCCAGGGAAATGACAGACACCAATTCCTTGCTAAAACAAACAGGGTCTTGTTGTTCATTCTAGCAGATCTATGAGAGAATTTCTCTGGGATATATATATATACATATGCCAGTCCAGGCCTGGTATGTGTCCTGAGAGTTCCCTGCCTGGCATCTCTTGAAGTGGGCACCAGTAACCAGAAGCTGAAGTCCTGGTTTGGCAAAGGATGCAGGGAAAAGATATTGGATCTGGAGGGCTGGGCGCGGGTGGCTTACACCTGTAATCCCAGCACTTGGGGAGGCCGAGGCAGGCGGATCACGTGGTCAGGAGATCAAGACCATACTGGCTCACACGATGAAACCCTGTCTCTACTAAAAATACAAAAAATTAGCCAGGCGAGGTGGCAGGCGCCTGTAGTCCCAGCTACTCGGGAGGCTGCAGCAGGAGAATTGTGTGAACACGGGAGGCGTAATTTGCAGTTAGCCGTGATCGCGCCACTGCACTGCAGCCTGGGCGACAGAGTGAGACTCCATCTCAAAAAAAAAAAAAAAAAGATATTGGATCTGGAATGGATCACTGAAAATAAAAGAAAAACGGGGTGAAAAAGAAGTGTACCTGGGATAAACTGGAGGTAATGAGTTATGTTTGGGGGAAGACAGAAAAAGTTAGACTCTGCGGCGTGGGAGGAGCAGAGTAAGTGTCAACAGTCCCCTCAAGCCTGGAAAACTCCACCATGAGTCATGGAGGACCCACGTCAGAAAATAGCTATTTTGAGCCCAGCTAGAAAGTTTGGCTCTGTCTGCTTTTCCTGAGAGTGATGAGTGGTTGACCCAGGCTGTAAGCCCTTCAGGTCATTGCTTGCCCAAACAAAATTTCAATCAAGCAAGTGCCTTGACCCTGCACAGAAAACCAAAACTAAACCTTGATGTGGGACTGGGCTTGCCAAACCAGAAGGCCTGTTCTAAGAGAAAGAAGCTGGAACCTGCAAGGGGAATTTTGCCAATGAGAGGACAGCAATTTCTCCAAGAAGAGGGGGTAGGAACAGCAATTTCCCATTCCTGGCAGGTCCCCCATAGATTTTGTCCAGGCCGTTTAGATTCTAAATGTCACAGTGTGATGTCCTCATGTGCAATGGACATTTGTTGATTTGCCTCCCACATCCATTCACCTTTCTTAGGTAATAGGACCCCTGTTTCCTTTGGGGAACCAACAGGCACACCGCTCCCAGGACTTGCAAATTTAATGGGGCTTACCCTACCCAGGTGTGGCCTAAGGTGCTCACTGTGTTCCCTTCCCGTTCAGATTCAGATAGATATAGGATCAGATACACACCAGAAGTAGTCAGACCGAAAACTTTGCTGTGGGCTGGGCGCGGTGGCTCACGCTTGTAATCGCAGCACTTTGGGAGGCCGAGGCGGGCAGATCACGAGGTCAGGAGATCGAGACCACAGTGAAACCCCGTCTCTACTAAAAGAATACAAAAAAATTAGCCGGGCGTGGTGGCGGGCGCCTGTAGTCCCAGCTACACGGAGAGGCTGAGGCAGGAGAATGGCGTGAACCTGGGAGGCGGAGCTTGCAGTGAGCCGAGATGGCGCCACTGCACTCCAGCCTGGGTGACAGAGCCAGACTCCGTCTCAAAACAAACAAACAAACAAACAAACAAAACTTTGCTGTGAACCCCCTGGGGGAAAAGAAACCCTGAATCCTAAGAACAAAGCCTTCATGGAGGGGATAAAAGCTGAGGGATAAACAGATGATAGACTTTGGGCTCCTGCCTCAACCACCCCTAGAGTGTAGAAACCCCGGTTAGTACATTCTATTTTTTTTTTTTTTTTTTTTTTGCATATGCAGTTTGGGTTGAGTTTTCTGTTGCGCAAAACCAAGAAAGTCACACAAATACTGTATATCTTTGGTTTTTTTTGTTTGTTTGTTTGTTTTTGAGACGGAGTCTCGCTCTGTTGCCCAGGCTGGAGTGCAGTGGCGTGATCTCAGTTCATGCCATTCTCCTGCCTCAGCCTCCCAGGTAGCTGGGACCACAGACAACCGCCACCACGCCTGGCTAATTTTTGTATTTTTTTTTTTTTTTTTTTTAGTAGAGTCGGGGTTTCACCGTGTTAGCCAGGAAGGTCTTGATCTCCTGACCTCGTGATCCACGCACCTCGGCCTCCCAAAGTGCTGGGATTACAGATGTGAGCCACCGTGCCCGGCCCCACAAATACTGTATATCTTTTAAGAGAAATGCATGATGAGAAGCAGCAGGGGGTCAACATGCATCTGGGGTGTTAGAACCCAAGAGGCAGTAGACAGTCATCTTGTACCTCCCCTGCCTGCTGTCAGAATGCTAATGCACTATCTCCTAAAGCAGGGTCCGAAAAATATGGCCCCAAGGCCATCTCCAGCCCATCACTTCTTTTTGTGCAGCCTGTGAGCCAAGAATAGCTTTTACATTTTTAAATATTTGGACAGGGGGCAAGGGGTCAGTGTGGAATCAAATGAAAACTGCAAAAAATTCAGATTTCAGCATCTATAAATAAAGCTTTATTAGAACACATCCATGCCCATTTGTTTATGTACTGTTGATGACTGCTTTTGTGTTACAGCAGGGCTGAGTAGCTGGGACAGAGACCATACTGTCAGAGGCGTTTGAATCAGAACAACACCATCTTGAATAGGGGCTGGGTAAAATGAGGCGGAGACCTACTGGGCTGCATTCCCAGGAGGTTAGGCATTCTAAGTCACAGGATGACATAGGAGGCCGGCACAAGATACAGGTCACAGAGACCTGACTGATAAAACAGCTTACAGTAAAGAAGCTGGCCAAAAGCCACCAAAACCAAGAGGGCAATGCGAGTGACCTCTGGTCATCCTCACTGCTCATTCCACGCTAATTATAATGCATTAGCATGCTAAAAGACCCCCCCACCAGCTCCAGGACAGTTTACAAATGCCATGGCAATGTCAGTTACCCTATATGGTCTTAAAAGGGGAGGAACCCTTAGCTGTGGGAACTGCCCACGTCTTTCCCAGAAAACTCATGAATAATTCGCCCCTTGTTTAGCATAAAATTTAGAAAAAAACTATTAAGCATTATGAGTCGAGCAGTCCAAGCTGCTGCTCTGACTGTGGAGTAGCCATTCTTTTATTTCTTTACTTTCTTAATAACTTAAGAAACTTAATAAATAAACTTGCTTTCATTTTACTCTATGGATTAGCCTTGAGTTCTTTCTTGCACAGCATCCAAGAATCCTCTCTTGGGGTCTGGATTGGGACCCCTTTCTGGTAACAATATGGCCTTCAAAGACAAAAATATTTACCATCAGCCCTTTAAGCAAAAGTTCACAGACTCCTGCCCTAAAGGATACTGTAACTCTCAGACATCCAGGAAAGAGACAATCTGTAACTTGTCTTTTATAAACTAAGATATTAAAGGCTTTAAATTCCAATCTTATGCTGGCAAACTTGATAAAACGACTGGTTTTTCTTGCTAGGTAAGATGGCAAGAATTGCTATTATTTTATATAAGGCTGTTTAGAAGAAACCCTTACTAAAGCTTTTAAGGTTATAAACCAAAAGTACCATCTAGAATTCAAATAATACGAATTCAAATTATAGAATTCAAGGGCAATAGCAATGATATATTCAATCTTAGAAATGGTTATTTAGCCCTATTTTCCCATTATCATAGAAATTCCCTTTTAAACATCTTCTATATTTTGAATAATCTGAAAAATAATCTGTCATAATGAAATGAACTTTACAGTAATAATAATAGCTATTTGTTAAACCTTTACTATTTACCAGGCAGAGTGCTGAGCATTTTACTTACATTAACACATTTAATGGCCCCAACCACACTGTCAGGTAAGTAATATTATTATACCCATTTTGTAGATGACAAAACCAAGGCACAGTTAAGTAATTTGCCTAAGATCACACAGCAAATATTGGGGCCAGGATTCAAACCCCAGTAATCTAGACCCAGAAACTGAACTACGCTAAGGGTTAGACCATCTCAGATTTATTTAAAAGAGGTGGAAATGACAATAATATTTCACTCTAGTTTAGAATTTAATTGATATCACTGTGTAACATATACCTTTTTTTCCCTCAGGAGTATCTTTTCTCTGGACCACTAACACAATCATGTTAATACAATGGAACTCACATCCTCTCTCCATGTTTGATGGATCAGGTGTGGACATCTGGCCCAAGCTGGACCAATAGGCTCCTTCTCTGAGCTTTTGGTGCTGAGGTTAAGATTCCAGTCTCAACCTGACTTCTGTCACTCTTGCATGAGATAGAAGAATAGAGGAGACATGAAGAGAGAAACACAGTCAAGAGGTAGAGGTGGTGGGAGGGACCTCCTTGATTCACAATGGGCTCTATCCCCTCCCTGAATTCCAGTGGAACCACGGCGCTGTGTTCTCTGAGACACCCTAGAATCCTTCAACAATATGCACTTTTGGCTCAACCAAGTGGGTTTTGGTCACATACAACCAAAAGAATTTTCAAACGTAACCTGATTAAGAGCAAAACAACCTGCCTTTTTTTTTTTTTTGAGACAGAGTCTTGCTCTGTCACCCAGGCTGGAGTGTAGTGGCACGATCTCGGCTCACTGCAGTCTCTGCCTCCCAGGTTCCAGCGATTGTGCCACCATACCCAGCTAATTTTTGTATTTTTAGTAGAGATGAGGTTTCACCATGTTGGCCAGCCTGGTCTCGAACTCCTGACCTCAGGTGATCCACCCACTTCGGTCTCCCAAAGTGCTAGGGTTACAGGCATGAGCCACCACGCCTGGCCAACCTGCCATTTTATATATTCTCTGAATCATCAGCATGGGCCTCTCAAATGGTGGACTTGCTGAATTTCTGTTTATTTCCTTCGCTGTGCACTAAGTAGGTCAGCTCCCAAGAATGACTAGTTTGGAGTTGGAGGGACTAGTGGAATATGCTTAGAATGATGCCTAAGCCAAGCTGGGAACCAACAAATTGGTTTTGGGCTCTACTTTAGTTTTTCTTGCTGTTTGTTTGCTTTTTTTTTTTTTTTTTTTTTTTGGCCTAGGGGGGAACAAACCCCACAAATGTTTTTCCCCATTTTCCTCCAGTAACGCAGATAGAAATGGCAGTTTATACTTGGGATGGTGCTCAGGGAAATAAATAGTGTCTCAGAACCAATTACTGAAATGACCAGAATGGATATAAAATGTGGCTGCAAAATTTCCGAAGTCCCATTTCTCAGGGTAAAAATGGTTCAGAGACCATCCAAATGCTTCTCTGAAGAAATTACACAAGCGAGATGGAAAAAGAAAGTATTGGTTTCTTAGCGCTGGTAATAATTAGGACTTGAATGAGTGGTGATAAACCCATTTACAGACAGGAAGTGTGAAGGCCTGAATGGCCAGGAGATTTGCTAAGTGATGACAAGGTCAAGATCAGGCCTCTGGCCTCTGAGCCCAGCTCCCTAAGCCTAGTGACCTTTGAATGACACCTGTTTTTTTGCCCCATCCAGCACCCATTTTCCAATTGCAATTTGGAGGAATGGACATAAGACCCAGAATCTGGCCAATCAGAATATTCTACCACCACATCTTCCCCTCTCCCCCACCACAGTAATCAGTTCAGCTGTGGGCAAATTATCCAAGTTGAAGCAATAATACTCAGTCCCATGACTTCCAGTGAAACTTCTAATGAAACGATCTCTCTCTGTTGGGATTGCTGCCTGACGGCTAATGTAAGCTTGGAGCCACTGGAATCGCCATATGGAAAGCATCTGCCTGAGAGTGAAGCCAACACAAGTAGATGCAGAATCAAGAGAAGATGGAAAAGCTGAGTCCTACTGATAGCATTTGATTCCTTGGATCCAGCCACACTGGATATGGGATATGGGAAACCCTGAAGGACAGTAACTACTGTGGATAAGGGGTCAATGGGTAAGGGGTTTCCTTGTGGGATGAGGAAAATATTTGGCAACTAGAGGTGATGGTTGCACAAGACTGTGAATGTACAAAAAGCCACAGAAGGGTACACTTTAACATGATGAATGCTATGTTATGTGAATTTTGCCTTCGTTTTTTAAAAAAGGAGGAAAGAGGCCAGGTGCGGTGGCTCATGCCTGTAATCTCAGCACTTCGGGAGGCCAAGGTAGGCAGATCACCTGAGGTCAGGAGCTCGAGACCAGCCTGGCCAATATGGTGAAACCCCATCTCTACTAAAAATACAAAAATTAGCCAGGTTGGTGGTGTGTGCCTGTAGTCCCAGCTATTTGGGAGGCTAAGGCAAGAGAATCACTTGAACCCATGAGGCGAAGGTTGCAGTGAGTTGAGATTGTGCTACTGCACTCCTGCATGGGCAGCAGAGTGAGACTCTGTCACAAAAAAAAAAAAAAAAAGGAGGTTGGAGGAAAAGCATAATTTTAACCATGCAGATATCAGAAATTTCACAAAAGGAGTGTCATTGAAGCTAGATATGGTGGTCAAGAGGCAGGAAAAGGGGAAGATGCTTTCTAGGCCTAATAACAAAGTGCTAAGCCCTTTTGATGTGGTCTGAACATCTGTACCCTCCAAATCTCATGTTAAAATTTGATCCCCAGTGTTGGAAGTGGGGCCTGTTGAGAAGTGTTTGGATGATGGGAGCAGATCCCTCGTGAGTGGCTTGGTGCCAAGGATTGAGTGAGTTCTCACACTTAATTCCCAAGAGATCTGGCTGTTAAAGAAGCTGGCATCACCCTCCTTTCTCTTCCTCTCTCTTGACATGTGATGTCTGTTCCCCTTCACCTTCCACAGTGATTGTAAGATTCTTGGGCCCCTCACCAGAATCAGATCATGGCACCATGTTTCTTGTATAACCTGCAGAACTATGAGCCAAATAAACCTCTTTTATTTATAAATTACCCAACCTCCTGTATTCCTTTACAGCAACATGAAATGGACTAAGATACCTCTACATACAGTAATTACATCGTTAATCCTCAGAGCAACCCTTGAGGTAGTAAATATTACTTTAGCCTTGTTTTATAGGTAAGTATGCAAGGGCCAGAAAGGGGACATAACTTGCCCAAGTTTACACAGTTGTAGATTAGCAGAGAGCTGGGGCTCAAACATAGATTTTTCTGGCCAGGCATGGTGGCTCATGCCTGTAATCCTAGCACTTTGGGAGGCCCAGGCGAGTGGATCACCTGAGGTCAAGAGTTCGAGACCAGCCTGGCCAACATGGGGGAAACTTCGTCTCTACTAAAAATACAAAAATTAGCCAGGTATGGTGGTGGGCACCTGTAACCCCAGCTACTTGAGAGGCTGAGGTAGGAGAATCGCTTGAACCCAGGAGGCAGAGGTTACAGTGAGCTGAGATCGTGCCATTACACTCCAGCCTGGGCTTCAGAGAGAAACTCTGTCTCAAAAATAATTAACTAACTAACTAACTAAATAAATAAAAATAGGTTTTTACAGCTCTCAACCACTCTGCTCAAGTGCCTCCTAGTAGAGGGAAGAACATAGAAACACAGAACATTTCTTTAGAAGAATGTACCATTCCATGTTCTTCCTAGAGGAATAATCAGAGTTTAGCCCACTAAGATATATACTCACAACAGCAACCTTTATAAAAGTGGAAAAATTGGAAACATACAATGTTTGGCCATATGGACTAGTTAAGTTATTGAAGAATATGTGATGATTTGGGACTCTGATCACAATTTAGTGCTGAGTGAAAAAGGCAGGATATGGGAAAGTAAAATAGTTGGATATTAGCTACAGAGGAAAAATATGAAAAGGTTACTAGAAAAACCTGCATCGGGATGTTGGTTGACTTTGGTGGGTAGAATTGTGGGTGATTTTTTTCTATGTGTTTTACGCGCACGTGTGTGTGTGTGTGTGTATGTGTGTAGACTCAGTTTCCATGTCTGTAAAATGGGTATAATAACAGATCTCCCCCATTGAATGGTCAGAAACACTAAGTGAGACAACGCATGTAAAGCTTGAAGCATCAGTACCTGACGTAGGATAAATGCTGAATAAAATAAATAACTACAACCATTATTACGTACATGTATTAATTTTATAACTAGGAACATAGGCAATAAATACTATGTTTAAATCCTGTACAATCTTTTTTTTCTTTTTAAAACATGGGAGAATCCTACACGGCAGCCCCCAGAAGTTGCCTTGCTTTGCTCCGTCAGTGATTTCCTCCTCCAGATGTGAAACTGAAGGTAGCATGAGTCATGGCTGCTTCCACAGGTGCCCTTGGATTGTCGAGTGACTCAACTCCAAGCTGCTCTGCGTGGAAAGTAACCAGCTGCTGCCTCCAACTCACCAGGCTCAACCCTCCACACCAGGCTCCTCCTCCAAAGGCTCCCAACAAATCAATGGAGGATACAGAGCCACCCATTGGATGGTTCTGGTGGCCACCAGGATGTTTTCTCACTTCCCAACTCCCAGCCCCAGGCAGCAGGGAAGTGTCTCTGCTCACCTCATGGCTTCCTGTTTAGGGCACTGACCTCAAAGCACACAAGTCAGTTCACACTCAGGGCAGAGTCTTTTTCTCTTAGAGACAGTGAAGATGTTGCCTTAGCATCCTCTACACCCCTGGGGATCCCTATGATTAGGGCCTGGCTCTCCTTTCCTCTTCTCTCAAGGCTGGTTCTACTCAAGGTCAATCTGGTACCTAGAGCAGGCTAAGGAGCAGCAAGCACCTTGCCAATATCAATGGCAATGGACCCTATCCTGCCAGGAAACATCTCTGTCTTTCACAGATGGTCAGGTTCATGGTCCTGATGAGTATTTAGAATTATGCAGCAGGCCAGGTGCGGTGGCTCATGCTTGTAATCCCAGCAGTTTGGGAGGCCGAGGTGGGCAGATCACTTGAGGTCAGGAGTTCAAGACCATGCTAGTCAACATAGTGAAACCCTGTCTCTACTAAAAAAAATACAAAAATTAGCCAGGCATGGATGGTGGCAGGCGCCTGTAATCCCAGCTACTTGGGAGGCTGAGGTAGGAGAGCTGCTTGAACCTGGGAGGTGGAAGTTGCAGTGACCCGAGATCATCCTATTATTTCACTCCAGCCTGGGGGACAGAGAGAGACTCCATCTCAAAAAAAAAAAAAAAAAAAGAAAGAAAAGAAAAGAAAGAAAAGAAGTACACAAGCAATATGTGAATTAATTCTCCTTATAGAAAATGCAAACAATCTAGAAGTATGTTTTAAAAAGGAAAGAAAAGAGTTCCCTTGACATCTCTCTTCCAATCCCACTCCTTTTCTCAGAGGTGACAAACTGCTGGTAGTAGTTGGGCATGCACATGGGTGAGTTTTTTTTTTTTTTTTTTGAAGCGGAGTCTCGCTCTGTCACCCAGGCTGGAGTGCAGTGGCACAATCTCGGCTCACTGCAAGCTCTGCCTCCCGGGTTCACACCATTCTCCTGCCTCAGCCTCCTGAGTAGCTGGGACTACAGGTGCCTGCCACCACACCCGGCTAATTTTTTTGTATTTTTAGTAGAGATGGGGTTTCACCGTGTTAGCCAGGATGATCGCGATCTCCTGACCTGGTGATCCACCTGCCTCGGCCTCCCAAAGTGCTGGGATTACAGGCGTGAGCCACCGTGCCGGGCCATAAAACATTATTTGAAAGGGAACATCAATTTAAATGACAGTGGAGTTCTCCTTTGAAACCATGGCAACTAGAAGGAAGTGACTCAATATTTTTCAAGAACTAAAAGAAAAGAATTATGAATTGTGAATTCTATGTCTGGCAAAAATAGATGTCAGGAATGAAGAGGAAACAAAGACATTCTCAGGCGAGAAAACACTAAGAGAATTTGTTGTTAGTAAACCTGCCCTTAAAGAATGGCTAAAGGGGCCAGGCACGGTGGCTCACACCTGTAATCCCAGCACTTTGGGAGGCCGAGGCTGGTGGATCACCTGAGGTCAGGAGTTTGAGACCAGCCTGGCCAACATGGCGAAACCTCATCTCTACTGAAAATACAAAAATTAGCTGGGCTTAGTGGCGCATGCCCGTGATCTCAGCTACTTGGGAGACTGAGGCATGAGAACTGCTTGAACCCGGAAAGTAAAGGTTGCAGTGAGCCAAGCCATCATGCCACTGCACTCCAGCCTGGGCAACAGAGAGAGACTGTGTCAAAAAAAAAAAAAAAAAAAAAGATGGAATCCTAAAAAAATGTCAAGTAACCTACAGGAAAGTAGGAAAAGAGAAACAGAGAAGGAAAAACAGGAGAAACAAACAATAAAATGGCAGACTTAAACCCTAACACATCAATAATTGCCTTAAATGTAAATGGTCTAAATATATCAGTTAAAAGACAGATTGACAAAATGAACATGAAAACATTATCCAGCAATATGTTATCTACAAGAAACTCACTTCAAATATGATGATATAGGCAGATTCAAAGTAAAATGATAGAAAAAGATACACAAATGTTAATCAAAAGAACGCAAGGATGGCTCTACTAATACCAGATAAAGTAGACTTTAAAGCAAAGAAAATTACCAGAGAGACATTACATCATGATAAAAGGGTCAAAGAAATCATAGCAATCCTGTGTATGCACCAAACAACAGAGAGTCTGAAGATGCGTGAAACAAAGATTCAAAGAGCCGAAAGGAGAAGTACACAAATCTACAATTACAATTGATCACTTCAACATTCCACTGTGAGCAACTGGTAGACTTACTAGACAGAAAATCAGCAAGGATATAGAATAACTGCATAACACTGTCAACGAATTCAACTTAATCACTCATTTTATGAATCTCCTATTACCGTCATACCACAACCAGACACAGACAGTACAAAAAAGGAAAACTACAGAGAAATATATTCCTCATGAACTTAGAGCAAAAATTTTCAACAAAATACTAAAAATACTAGCAAATCAAACCCAATGATGGATGAAAAGAATTATACACCACAACTAAGTGGGACAATCCAGGTATGCAAAGCTAGTTTGAAAATCAATCAATGTGTGATCCACTATATTAACAAGGTAAAGATAAAAAAATCACACAATTGTATCAATTGATGCAGAAAAAGCATTTGACAAAATCCAACACTCATGTAGTACAAAAAGTCTCAGAAAGTAGCAATAAGGGAGAACATCCTCAACTTAATAAACTGCATCTACACAAAACTACAGCTAACATCTTAATGGTGAGAACCTGAATTTTTTCTCCCTAAAATTGGGAATAAGGCAAGAATGTCTGCTCTCCCTACTGTCATTCAATATAGTACTGAAGTTCTAGCCAGTGCAATAAAGCAAGAAAAAGAAATAAAAGGCGTACAGATTAGGAAGGAAGAAATAAAACTGTCCCTATTTGCAGATGACATAAGGGTCTACATAGAAAATCTCCGATAAATTACCAAAAAACTATTAGAGCCAATACAAGAGTTAGAAAGTTTGCAAGATCCAATGTCAAGAGACAAATATGAACTGCATCTACATATACTAATAATTAACATGTGGAAACAAAAATTAAAGACACATTACCATTTATAATTACTCCAAAGAAAATGAAATACTTAAATATAAATTTATCAAAATATGCAGAGGATATGTATGCTGAAATTTACAAAATTCTGAAAAAAGAATTAAGAATACTTCAATAAATCGGGAGACACACTGTGTTCATGGACTGGCAAACTCCATGTAGCAAAGATGTCAGTTATCCTCAAAACAACCTGTAGGTTTAATGCTATTCCTATCAATACCCCTGCAAGGTAATTTTTGAAGACATAAACGATGTTGCTCTAAATTTTATATATAAAGGCACAGGACCTATAAAAGCTAAAATAATTTGAAAAATATGAACAAACTGGAAGGAATCACAAATGATTACATATACCTACAGCTTACTATAGCAAGACTGTGTTACTGGTGGAAGAATACACACATAGATCAAGGGAACAGAACAGAGAATCCAGAAATAGCCCCAAACAAATGTGCCCACATTATTTTTCACAAAGGTGTGAAGGCTGGGTGCGGTGGCTCACGCCTGTAATCCCAGCACTTTGGGATGCTGAGGTGGGAGGACTGCTTGAGTCCAGGAGTTCAAGACCAGCCCGGCCAATGTGGCGAAACCCTGTCTCTACCAAAAAAAATACAAAAATTAGCCAGGTGTGGTGGCATGCGCTTGTAGTCCCAGCTACTTAGCTGAGACACAAGAATCACTTGAACCCAGCAAGTGGAGGTTGCAGTGAGCTGTGATTGTACCACTGGACTCCAGCCTGGGCAACAGAGCAAGGATCTGTCACAAAAAAAAAAAAAAAAAGTGTGAAGACAATTTATTGGAGGAAGGCAAGCCTTTTCAACAAACAATGCTGGACAAATTGGATATCCACAGGCCAAAAAAATAAATCTCTACCTAATTATCATGCTTTACATAAAAAACAAAATGATTCACAGACTTAGTGTAAAATGTAAAACTATAATACTTTCAGAACGAAACAGGAGAAAATCTTTAGAACCTTAAAGGGGGCAAAGAGTTCCCAGATTTGACACCAAAGCATAATCTATAAAAGGGAAAATTGATAAATTAGACCTCATCAGAATTAAAAACCTTTGCGCTGCAAAAGAGTCTGTAAAGAGTATAAAGCAAAAATAAAATTCTAAGGCCCCCAACCATCTGAATGGAGCCCTCCTCTCAGCCAAGGGCATGTCAAAATTAACCTGAAAAAGTCATTCAGACCATGATTGGAAGGGAGAGCAGACATGCCTCATTATACCTGCCTTCCTTTTGGAATTATTAATAGAACAGACTCTTTAAGTCTGATTGAAACATTTACAATCAGGCCAGGTGTGGTGGCTCATGCCTGTAATCCCAGCACTTTGGGAGGCCAAGCAGGTGGATCACTTGAGGCCAGGAGTTTGAGACCAGTCTGGCCAACATAGACAAATCCTATCTCTACAAAAAATACAAAAATTAGCCAGGTGGGGAGGTGTACACCTATAGTCCCAGTTACTTGGAAGGCTGAGGTGGGAGGATCACTTGAGCCCAGGAGACAAAGTTTGTAGTGAGCTGTGATCATGCCACTGCACTCCAGACTGGGTGACAGACTGAGACCCTGCCTCAAAAAAAAAAAAAAAAAAAAAAAAAAGAAAGAAAAGAAAAGAAAAAAATAAAAAAATAAAAGAAACATCTAAAATCTGTTCTCTCTGAATCCTGCTACACAGAGGGTTTGACTGCAGAATGAAACCTTGGTCTCCACAACCCCTTATCTTAACCCAGGCATTCCTTTCTATTGATTCTCAGTCTTTAGACAATAACTTAACTCTTTCAATCAATTGCCAGTCAGAAAATCTTTGAATCCACCTATGACTTTAAAGTTCCTGCTTCCAGTTGTCCCGCCTTTCTGGACCAAACCAATGTACATCTTACATATATTGGTTGATGTCTTTTATCTCCTTAAAATGTTTAAAACCAAGTTGTGGCCCAACCACCTTGAGCATATGTTCTCAGGATCTCCTGAGGGCTGTGTCACAGGCCATTAGTCACTCTCATTTGGCTCAGAATAAGTATCTTCAAATATTTTACAGAGTTTGACTCTTCATTGACAAGAGAGTGAAAAAACAAGCTACAGACTAGGAGGAAATATTTGCAAACGACATATCCAACAAGGACCTGTATTTACATAAAGAACTCTTAAAACTCAACAGCAGAAAAACCCCAAATAAACCAATTAGTAAGTGGACAAAAGACATGAACAGGCATTTCACTGAAGAGAATATACAGATGGACATACAAATAAGCCCATAAAAAGATGTGCAACAGTATTAGCTATAAAGAAAATGCAAATTAAAACCACAAGATGTCACTACACACCTATCAGACTAGCTAAAATAAAAATGATAACACCAAATGCTGGTGAGGATGGGAAGAAACTGAATCCCTTGTGCATTGCCAATGGGAATGCAAAATGGTAGAACCACTCTAGAAAATAGTTTGGCAATTTCTTATAAAGCTAAATATGCATTTGATGCAACTCAATAACTGCACTCCTGAGCATTTATCTCAGAGAAATGAAAACTTATGTTCACACAAAAATTTGTAAAAGAGTATTCATAGCAGCATTAAGCATAATAGCCTGTAACTGGAAATAATCCAGACGTCCTTCAATGGGTAGAACAAACCATGGTACATCCATACAATGGAATATTACTTGGCAATGAAAAGGAATGAATGGCTTATACACACAGCAACTTGGATGGCTCTTCAGAGAATTATGGTGAGTGAAAAAGCCAATCTCAAAAAGGTTATATACTGCATGATTCCATTTCTTTAATATTCTTGAAATGACAAAATTATGCAAATAGAAAACTAACTGTTGATGCTGGGGTTGAATGGGGCAAGGTAACTGTAACTACACAAAAGTAGCAGGAGGAACCTTTGTGATGGAACTGTTCTGTAACTTGACTTCGTTGATAGTCACACAAATCTAAATACACAATAAAATTATATAGAACTAAATACACACACACAGAGGCACACATATAAATCTGGTGAAATCTGAATAGGATTAATGGATTGTATCAATGTCAATTTCCTGTCTTTGATACTGTACTTAGTTGTCCAAAATGTCACCATTGGGGTAAAATGGGTGAAAGGCATACATAGATCTCTGTATTATTTCTTACAACTGCATGCAAACTACAATAATCTCAAAATAAAAAGTCTTTTTTTAAAAGACAAGCCACAAGCTGAAATTTGTAATACACATACAAAACAATCGGGAAAAAAAAACAAAAAATACCTATGACAATGACAACATAATAGAAAAAAAAGGGCAAAAGGGTATGACCTCAGGATTCACAGAAGAGGAAACTCCAGCTAATAATCATATGAAGAGATGTCTAACCTCATTGGAAATCAGGAAAACACAATAATAAAATAACAATGAAATGCTATTTTACATCCATCAGATTGGCAAACTTTTAACAGTCTGGAAAGATCAAGGTTGGTTGGTGAAAATATAAGGAAATGGTGATTATTACCACTTGCTAGGACAGCCATAAATTTATAGAGTCACAGTTGGATAGCAATTTCTCAATGTTTACTGAAATTGAGTATGTGCAAAGTGTCTACTTAGCACTTCCAATTCTAGATAAAAATCCTACAGAAATTCTTGACCCAAAAAGGCATTTATACCTGGATGGCCATGACAGCAATGCCTGGTAATAGTGAAAAATGAAAAACAATCTATTATCAGTGGAAGATTGGTTGAAGAATTTGTGGTATATTCACCTATTAGAAATACTTTGAGCTGTTAAAAAATTAAAAGAATTGGTCTACAGTTTCAACATGCATAAATCCTGAAAACATAATGTTTAGTGGCAAAACAAGCTATCAAAGGCAATGTACAACAGGATGTCACAGACTGTTTATGAATATGCACATAATACAGGAAAAGCAAACGTGGAAAAGATAAATACATATTAATTCTATGACAAGGGTCACTTCTAGAAAGAAAAAGGACTGAGTAGGAGTCTTCAGCTGAATCTTTAAGGTTTTGTTTTATTTTTCTAAAAAGGACTAATACAAAGATCTTAGGGCTGGGTGCGGTGGGTCACAGCTGTAATACCAGCACTTTGGGAGGCCAAGGCAGGTGGATCACCTGAGGTCAGGAGTTCGAGACCAGCCTGGCCAACACGGTGAAACCCTGTCTCTACTAAAAATACAAAAATTAGCCTGGCATGGTGGTGGGCACCTGTAGTCCCAGCTACTCAAGAGGCTGAGGCAGGAGAATCGCTTGAACCCAGGAGGCAGAGTTTGCAGTAAGCTGAGATCATACCACTGCACTCCAGCCTAGGTGACAGATTGAGATCCTGTCTCAAAAAAAAAAAAAAAAAGATCTTAGCATTGACCAAATTTGGATGGTGGATACAAGGTGTTAGTGTTTGGGGTTGGTTTTGTTGTTGTTGTTGTTGTTGTTTAGCTTTTCATTTGGGGAGAATTGCTGATTTATATCCGTTCATATGAAATAATTCAGAGGTCCTAAAAAACCTTCACCCAATGTTCCCCAGTGATGACATTTTGCATAACTGACCTTATTCAGATTTCACCAGTTTTACAACCAATTCATTGGTGTGTGTGTGTGTGTGCGTGTGTGTGTGTGTGTGTGTGGTTCTGTGCAATTTTATCACATGTACAGATTCAGGTAACCAACCACCCCAGTCAAGACACGTAACTGTTCCATCACACAGATCTCTCATTTGCTCAAGGGTGTTAGGTCTTCATCTACGCTGGTTTGGTCAGAGGCATTTGAACCAGAGTGACTCCATCTTGAATAAGGGTAAAATAAGGCTGAGACCTACTAGGCTGCATCCCCAGGAAGTTAGGCATTCTTAGTCTCAGGATGAGACAGGAGGTCACAAGATACAGGTCACAAGGACCCCGCTGGTAAAACAGGGTGCAATAAAGAAGCTGGCCCAAACCTGCCCAATCCAAGATGGTGTCAAAAGTGATCACTGGTCATCCTCACTGCTCATTATACACTAATTATAATGTATTAGCATGCTAAAAGACACTCCCACCAGCGCTATGACAGTTTACAAGTGCTATGGCAACTTCTGGAAGTTACCCAATATAGTCTAAAAGGAAGAGGAATCCTCAGTTTCAGGAATTCCCTGTGCCATTTCCGGAAAACTCATGAATAATCCCCCCCTTGTTTACCATACAATCAAGATATAACCACAAGAATTGTCAGCCAGCAGCCCTCTGGACTGCTCTGCCTACAGAGAAGCCATTTTTTTGTTTCTTCTTTTTTAAAAAATTAGAGACAGGGTGTCTCTATGTTGGCAGCGTAGTTTTCAACTCTTGGCCTCAAGCAATCCTCCCGCCTTGGCCTCCCAAAGTGCTGGGAGGTATGAGCCACCATGCCTGGCATTCTTTGCAATCCTTTTTTTTTTTTTTTTTTTTGAGATGAAGTCTCACTCTGTGGCCCAGACTGAAGTGCAGTGGCTCAATCTCAGCTCATTGCAACCTCAGCCTCCTAGGTTCAAGTGATTCTCGTGCCTCAGTCTCCCAATTAGCTGAAATTACAGTCGCCCACCACCACACCGGGCTAATTTTTGTATTTTTAATAGAGACGGGGTTTTGCCATGTTGGCCAGGCTGGTCACGAACTCCTGACCTCAGGTGATCTGCCCGCCTTGGCCTCCCAAACTGCTGAGATTACAGGCGTGAGCCACCATGCCCAGCCTTGATTCTTTACCTCTGTAATAAGCTACTTTCACTTTACTCTATGGAGTCGCCCCAAATTTCTTCTTGCACAAGATCTGAGAGCCCGCTTTTGCAGTCTGGATCAGGACCCCTTTCCGGTAACAGTTTTTTGCTTCAAGTTTTTTTTTTTTTTTAAAAAAGGCACACACAAAAAGAACCCCAATTTTGCTTGACGATGCTGAGGCATCCCAACATTGGAAAGTCCCAGTTTCCAATGGATGGCACAGCCTCAGAGCTAAGGCAGTTGTGTCACCAGCAGCAGGAGCTGGGGTAGGGATAGGGGTCAGGATTGGGGAGGGTTCCTTGAATATGTTCTCCCAAAGTGACATCTTTTGGGGAGCATGTAAGGTGAGAAGTTACTATGATTCATTGTTAAGGCTACACCGAAAATATATTAGAGGAGGCCATGTGAAAGCTAAAGTCTCAGAGTGTGAATAAGACCTCATTGATCAAACGATGAGGCAAGGGAAGGTGGTTAAAGTGGGGGAGCATCTTTCTGTGTGTCTCCAAAAACCCCAACTTGCACAGGCTCCTGCCCAGCTTCTCATTCATTCTCCACACTGAACCCGGCCACACTTCTGTGGTGACAGTGGTTCAAAGGATGCCTTCAAGGGTATTTCAGGCCAGGTGATGTAGCTTACGCCTGCAATCCCAGGGCTTTGGGAGGCCAAAGCAGGAGGATTGCTTGGGACCAAGAGTTCAAGACCAACCTAAGTAACATAGTGAGATCCCCACCTCTACAAAAAAAAAAAAAAAAAAAAAAAAATATATATATATATATTTAATTGATTTAATTGGCCAGGCCAGCCTGGGCAACAGAGCAAGACTTGTCTCCAGAAGAAAAAAAAAAAAAAAGAAATTTATCCCAATGTTCTCTCTCTGACAGATCATTTATGCTGCACTTTACATAAACTGAAACAACCTGGCCACCTGTAATGCTTTCCAGTTTTTGAAGCTCTCTGCGGTTCACAGGCAAAGTCAGATTCATTTGGGGGAGGACTCTGCATTGTTGAAGGATCTAGTGCTGGTCGCGTTGGACTTCCTTGACAACAGAGGGACTGAGTAAGTCCAGCACACGTCTCCACTGACTAATCTTTCAAATCAATAACCTGAGTCACTGTATCTGACATTTACTTGTACGGCGTGCCTCCTTAAATCATGATATATTTATTCATTTTCCAATTGCTTCTCCTCTCTCCATATCCCAGTAAACTAAATGTCTGTGCTCAAGCCTCAGGAGCCTTCTCTCAGACTCTCGAATGCTCTGTTGGGGCTGATTTGTGTTTGCATTCAGGCTGTTCCTTCCTCCAGGTCACCCCCCTCTCCGGCCTCCTCCCCCAGGTGCAGCTCCCTGTTCTGCAGATGTCAGGCTTTCTCCAATCACCTTCTCCGATTGCAGCCCAGGTTAACTCAGGTCCCCTAGTCATGTGAGCTCACGGGATCTTGGACTTAATGCTGCCAGGTTTACAAATAAAAATGCAGGCCAGGTGTGGTGGCTCACACCTGTAATCCCAGCACTTTGGGAGGCCAAGGCGGGTGGATCACGAGGTCAGGAGTTCGAGACCAGCCTGGCCAACATAGTGAAACCCTGTCCCTACTAAAAATACAAAAAAATGAGCCGAGTGTGGTGGTGTGCTCCTGTAATCCCAGCTCCTCGGGAGGCTGAGGCAGGAGAATCTAATGAACCCGGGAGGCGGAGGTTGCAGTGACCCAAGATGGCGCCATTGCACTCCAGCTCAGGCAACAGTGCAACACTCGGTCTCTCAAAAAAAAAAAAAAAAAAAAAAAAAAAAAAGCAGGACACCCAGTTAACTTTGAATTTCACATAAAAAACAATTTTTGTGTAGAATAAGTATGTCCCAAATATTGCATGGGACATGGTTATACTACAAAATCGTATATGTTGTTTATCTGACATTCAAAGTTAACTGGGCACCTGTTTGGGGGAGTTTTGTTGTTGTTGTTTTTGATGAGACAGGGTCTTCCTCTGTTACCCAGGCTGGAGTGCAGTGGCCCAATCACAGCTCACTACAGCCTCAACCTCCTGGGCTCAGGTGATCTTCCTGCCTCAACCTCCTGAGTAGCTGGGACTACAGGTGCACACAACCACACCTGGCTAATTTTTGTGTTTTGTTTTTGGTTTTTTTTTTGTAGAGATGGGGTTTGCCATGTTGCCCAGGCTGGTCTCAAACTCCTGGGCTCAAGCAATCCACCTGCCTTGTCCTCCCAAAGTGCTGGGATTACAGGCATGAGCCACCACATCCGGCCACATCTAGTATTTTTACTGGCAGCCCTAACTGGATTTTTTGTCTGAGCACTTGCCACAGGTTAAAATTATATTTTTATTTGTGTGATTAATTCTATGAGGACAATGGCTAGGTTGGTTTTGCCCATTTTATTCCTGGCTCTTAGCACTGTGCTTTGGGCAGAGATCACATAGAATGAATTCTGAGAGGTGAGTGGAGGGCATGTGAGAAGGAAGCAGGGAAGAAAGAAGAAAGGAAAGACGGTTAGATAAAATGGGAACCAACGCAGGGTATGTTTTATTGATAACGAATTGCTTTTTGGTCCCAGGAAGCACCACACTGCTTTGTACTTATGTGACTTTGCCTGTTCCTTTCACCTGGCGCACTGAGCCCAGGGGTCACTCCTGCCAGAGAGCGATTTTGCTCCTTCCAGAGCAAAATGTCTAAAGGTCCCCTTGAATTGTGCTTCTCCCTGTTCCTAGGCTGGGTCAGAAGGCTCAAAGCCCCTGATGCACCTAGCTTTATTTTTTTTGAGACAGTCTTGCTCTATCACCCAGGCTGGAGTGCACTGGTGCAGTCTTGGCTCACTGCAACCTCTGCCTCCCAGGTTCAAGCGATCATCCTGCCTCAGCCTCCTGAGTAGCTGGGACTACCAGCATGTGCCACCACTCCTGGTTAATTTTTTGTGCTTTTAGTAGAGAAGGGGCTTCACCATGTTGGCCAGGCTGGTCTCAAACTCCTGACCTCAGGTGCCCGCCTTGGCCTCCCAAAGTGCTGGGATTACAGGCGTGAGCCACTGCGCCCAGCCTGCGCCCAGCTTTTTTCCTCTGATAAAGCACTTAGCATATTACATAATGATCTGTTACTGTGTCTGTCTCCTTTACCAGCCCACAAATTCCTTGAGGGGAGGCACAATGTCTCATCCATTTTAGAAACCCTGTAACTAGGCAGAACTAATTAACGTTCAGCCAATATGTGTGGATGTGTTGAGCTGTGAAGTTGACTGCCTAGTGTTAACGTAGCCTGCAAGTAACAACCTCTGTTTTTGCCCTTGGCCACCTTCAGGCTGGTCCTGGCACATCATCGCATCAAACACAAATGAATTAAAAAAATAAAAAAACGAAATCAACAGATCCTGCTCCAGTAGTGAGTAATGTCTCACTTTCTATTAAACGGTTTGCTGGGAGATGAAAGAGAGAGAGATGAACAGATGCACACTTCAAGAGGACATTTAGACATTTGCTCTCGGATGAGCAAAATGTCTAAATGTCCTCTTGAAGTGTGCATCTATTCCATATATATCCACTCTGGTACTCTCTCCCATGAATCTACTCTGTATTTTAGCTCTGATCCTTCTCTAGCCAAGATGGTTCCAGAGTCCCTACCTATGTACCCAACTCCCATACCTTTAGTTTGGAAACTGTCTTTCTTAGGTAGGCTCATTTAGTCCTCATAGCACTTCTCTAATTTGAATTTCACCCATCCTCCCACTCAGAGAATCTTCAATCTACTCCAATAATTCTTGAGTTAACTTCCGTAGAAGTCGGAGAAGAGTACGGGAATTTTAAATTAATAATTAAGGCTTCCTGTCACATCAGAAGATGGTTCTTTCCATCCAACAGTAGAATTGGCACTAGAATAGAAAACCATGCTAAATCAATGAGGAGAATGTGAGATTTCTGAGATCGAGACCAGGATGACTGAGAAATGAGGTGTGGCAAGAAGACCAATTAAGGCAAAGGAGAATTGAGAAGAGAAGAAACTGACTTGGGCTGACAAAATTCCGAAGACCAGCAGCTCAGATGTTTAAAAGGGGCTCTTAAACATCTTCCCTACACCTAAAACGACAGTGCCTCTCCCTCAGGATGTTTCCTGTCAGTGCTACTGTGATTTCTTTTCCCCATCAAGACCACCACTATGGTGCACTTGAGTATGATAACACCTTAGAATGGAGGGGACAGGAGACCACAAGGTAAAGAATCTGGAGAGGTTCCAACGGATGGTTCTGAAAACACACTGTAATTTACACACTGTAAGTTACAATATTCACACTGTAAAGGTTCTAAAATTCATTCTACAATTCCCTCCTACTTTTGCTATCGGACACATATGTAATTGTTGTATTGATGTTTTTATCACTATAAAATGTCCCTCTTTGTCTCTAGTAACATTTTTTGTCTTAAATTCTCTTCTGATATTAATATAGCCACTCCTGCTCTCTTATGCTTGCAGGCTGTACATTTTTCCATCCTTTTCTTTTCAACCTATTTCTGTCTTTGAATCTGAAGTGTGTCTCTTATAGACAACATATAGTTGGATCCTGGTGGTTTTTTTTTTTAATCCAGTCTGACAATCTTTGCCTGTTGATTGGAGTATTTAACCCATTTGCATTTATGTAATTATTGATGTGGTTGGATTTACACCTGACATTTTGCTATTTGTTTTTTATATCCCTCATGTCTTTTTTGTTAGTCTGTTCCTTTTTAATGGCTTTCTTTTATGTTATCTTCCAGGGTGCCATTTTAATTCCTGTGTGTGTGTGTGTGTGTGTGTGTGTGGTGTGTGTCTGTTTTGTTTGTTTGTTTTTTGAGACAGAGTCTTGTACTGTTACCTGGGCTGGAGTGCAGTGGCGCGATTTCGGATCACTGCAACCTCCACCTCCCAGGTTCAAGCAATTCTCCTTGCCTCAGCCTCCCGAGTAGCTGGGATTATAGGCGCCTGCCACCACGCCTGGCTAATTTTTTTGTATTTTTCGTAGAGATGGGGTTTCACTATGCTGGCCAGGCTGGTCTCGAACTCTTTACTTCGTGATCCACCCACCTCAGCCTCCCAAAGTGCTGGGATTACAGGTGTGACCCACCATACTTGGCTACAATTTTGTATTACTGAATCCAATCACTTATTTTATAGATCAATTGTTTCATTCCACAAAGATTCAGCAAACATCTATATGTGTCAGATACTGTGGTAGATGCCGGAAATTCAACGATGAACAGGTCATGGTTTCTGCCCTCAAAAGAATGAAGTGACCCAGATAAGAAAGTCAGCCGTCGTAATATAGTATGTGCTATTTACAGAGGATGTGTGAAGTAATATGCTGCATTCACAAGAGCCAAGAGAAGAGGCATCAGTTCAACCTGTAGGTGTCAGGAAAGTCTTCTGAGAAGGTAAGAAGTCTGATATGGTTAGGCTTTGTGTCCCCACCCAAATCTCATCTTGAATTGTAATCCCCAGGTGTTGAGGGAGAGACCTGATGGGAAGTGATTGGATCGTGGAGGTGGTTTTCCCTATGCTGTTCTCGTGATAGTGAGTGAATTCTCAAGAGATCTGATGGTTAATTAAGGCAGTTTTCCCTGTTCTTGCTCGTTCTTTCTGTTCTGCTGTCCTGTGAAGAAGGATATGTTTGCTTTCCCTTCCACCATGATTGTAAGTTTCCCGAGGCCTCCCCAGCCGTGCGGAACTGTGAGTCAATTAAACCTCTTTCCTTTATAAATTACCCAGTCTTGGGTATTTCTTTATAAGCAGTGTGAGAATGGACTAATACAAAGTCCAAGCTGTTTTTTGAAGAATGAGTAGAAGTCAGCTGATCAGAGAAGGGACCAGGTATTCCGGAAGGAGGGAACAACCTGAACCAACATCTGGAGGCTTAGCAAACTGTGAGCATTGAAGGCAATGAAAGGAGGTTAGAACAGCTGAATCAAAGGTCCTGGCTGGGCACGTGGAGGGAGAGGAAGCTACAAACACAGACTGTTGCATGGTTAGCTAGGAGTTTTAGCTTCATCCCGAAGGCAATGGTGAGCTCCTGATGGACTTAAGCAGAGGTCATATTCGCATTGTAGAAAATGACTCTGTCAATTATTTGGAAGATCCATGAGACCAGATACAACTAGAGGCAAGAGTCAGACGTGCAAAAAGGCTAAGAAGCTTATTAAAGGTCAACCTGTTAGCTGGGAGGTGAACAAGCTCTAGAACCAAAGTATTCTAACTCCTACTCTGCTGCTTTTTCCACAGTATCATTTGAATTACGACATTTTCTTTCTTCCTCAAGTTAAGAAGTTTTAATTTAGTCTCAAATATGCACCCCGTAAAGTGAATTCAGATTTGTGTATCTTCCACATTCTAAACCTAGTTGAAGCTTTTAACTCAGCAATTCTACTTTTAATTATTTATATAGAGGAGGCTGGGTGCGGTGCCTCACACCTATAATCCCAGCATTTTGGGAGGCCAGGGTGGGTGGATAACTTGAGGTCAGGAGTTCGAGACCAGCCTGGCCAACATGGTGAAACCCTGTCTCTACTAAAAATACAAAAACTAGCCAGGCATACTGGCGCGTGCCTGTAATCCCAGGTACTTGGGAGGCTGAGACACGAGAATTGCTTGAACCCAGGAGGTGGAGATTGTAGTGAGCCGAGATTGCGCCATTGCACTCCAACCTGAGCGACAGAGTGAGATTCCGTATCAAAAAAAAAAAGTGAATTTATATAGAGGAAATAATTGGACAATGTGCAAAAATGACAAAAGATATTTATTGCAGCATTCTTTATAAAATTGTTAAATCGCCTAGCTGTCCATCAATAAAGAATTAATTAGGAAAAAATAAGGTATAACCAGACACTGAAAAATTATGCAATGATCAGAAAAGGAAGAGATAGGCCAAATTAAACGCAAGATACTTTTTTTTGGCCGGATGCAGTGTCTTCCCAGCATTTTGGGAGGCTGAGGCAGGCAGATCACTTGAGGCCAGTAGTTCGAAAACAGCCTGGATAACATGGCAAAACCCAGTCTCTACTAAAAAATACAAAAAGTAGCCGGGTGTGGTGGCATGTGCCTGTAGTCCCAGCTACTCCTGTGGCTGAGGCATGAGAATCACTTGAACCCAGGAGGCAGAGGTTGCAGTGAGCTATGATTATACCACTGAACTCCAGCCTGGGTGACAGAACAAGACTTAGTCTCAAAAAAAAAAAAAAAAAAAGAACAAGGAAAAGATAATGCTGTATTACTGACATAGAAAGATGGTCATGACATACAGTTTGAATGAAAAAAAGACTACGATTAGTACACATATCATCCAATTTATTTTTTAAAATTCATATGTTAACATATGTCCAACAAAACACTGAGAAGATACACATCAAACCTGTGATGGAATGACAATTTGAGGGTGGGAAATTTTCTTCCTAAAGTAGAAAGTACTTTCTACTTTCTACACTTTTGTATTGTTTGAATTTTTATAATGAGCATCCATTACTTTAAAAAGATTTTTTAAAGCGTACCGACAGTATCTATGCAGCCCCTGCAATGAATACCACCAAATTAGTTCACTCCCTTAAGTCTCAGCCGCCTGAAAAGAAAGGAAAATATCAAGGTGATAAGCCAGAAATTGTCATTAAGAATAGTCAAACATTAACGACGGACCTTTCAAAGAACACAGTGGCAAGTCAGGCCAAGGTTTCCTGGCTTCAGAGTACAGGTTAAATGCCTGTTAAAAGACTGTTTTAAAGGTTCACTCTTTGAAAGAAAGCTGTTTCCTATCTTAATATATATTTAACATGGCTGGGTGAGGTGGCTCATGCCGGTAATCCCAACACTTTGGGAGGCCAAGGCGGGTAGATCTCCTGAGGTTGGGAGTTCGAGACCAGCCTGATCAACATGGAGAAACCCTGTCTCTACTAAAAAAATACAAAATTAGCCAGGCATGGTAGCACATGCCTGTAATCCCATCTACTTGGGAGGCTGAGGCAGGAGAATCACTTGAACCTGGGAGGTGGAGGTCGTGGTGAGCCGAGATTGTGCCATTGCACTCCAGCCTAGGCAACAAGAGTGAAACTTCATCTCAAAAAAAAAAAAAAAAAAAAAAAAAAATATATATATATATATATATATATATAGTTAACATTAGCATTGCTTTGTTGATTTGGTAATTATGCATCCAATACACCAGCTTACTCTATACAGATATTTTTCTCCAAGTGGGTCATGTTCTTGTACCATTACTCTTCAGTATCCGGCTTTTAACGCTACAGATAAGGAGAGACCAGTTCTACTGTTTACCACGGAACAGCAAATGCCCTCTCAAACCTTGCACTCTCCATAAAGCAAGGTAGTGGCAAGGTAAAAACAAAATAAAACAAAACAAAACAAAAAACACCTTTTTGCCCAGGACCAATGGTCTCCTGGGATGCAAGACTTTTCAGTGCTGCTGGGTGTGGTGGCTCATGCCTGTAATCCCAGCACTTTGGGAGGCCGAGGCAGGTGGATCACAAGGTCAGGAGATCGAGACCTTCCTGGCTAACACGGTGAAAACCCATCTCTACTAAAAATACAAAAAAATTAGCCGGACGTGGTGGCGGGCACCTGTAGTCCCAGCTACTTGGGAGGCTGAGGCAGGAAAATGGCGTGAACCCAGGAGGCGGAGTTTGCAGTGAGCCGAGATTGCGCCACTGCATTCCAGCCTGGGTGACAGAGTGAGACTCCGTCTCAAAAATAAATAAACAAATAAAATTAAAAAAAGACTTTTCAGAGCTAAAAATAGGATAGTCCCAGGAAAACCAGGATGGCTGAACACACTAATAGTGGCCACTGTTGGGTATGACATTTTCTTTTTTCTTTTTTTTTTGAGACAGAATCTCCATTTGTTGCCCAGGCTGGAGTGCAGTTGCGCCATCTTGACTCACTGCAACCTCCACCTCCCAGGTTCAAGTGATTCTCCTGCCTCAGCCTCCTGAGTACCTGGGATTATAGGTGCACGCCACCATGCCTGGCTAATGTCTGTATCTTTATTAGAGACGGTTTCGCCACGTTAGCCAGGCTGGTCTCAAACTCCTGACCTCAGGTGATCCACCTGCCTCTGCCTTCCAAAGTGCTGGGATTACAGGCATGAGCCACCACGCGCAGCCTCAGATGACATTTCTACACTTCCCCTCTTCATTTCAGCTTTCTTTGTCGCAAGAGATTGTTAATGCTACTCGTAGACCATGGAGTGTGATTTCTCACAAAATACTCATTACCTGTATAGCCAAATTCCACCAAGTGAACAGTTGCTATGTTCAAAGGAGGTCTTTCAGGTGGAACTTACTGAGCATTGATCTCCATTTTTCCTGCTCAATCTTTCAGCAATGTTCATAGCATAAATAGAACAGCAATCTTTTTTTTTTTTTTAGACGGAGTCTCACTCTGTCATCCAGGCTGGAGTGCAGTGGCACAATTTTGGCTCACTGCAACCTCCACCTTCTGGGTTCAAGCGATTCTCCTGCCTCAGCCTCCTGAGTAGCTGTGACTAAAAGCATGAGCCATCACACCGGCTAATTTTTGTATTTTTAGTAGAGACAGGGTTTCACCATGTTGGCCAGGCTGGTCTCGAACTCCTGACCTCAAGTGATCCACCCGCCTTGGCCTCCCAAAGTGCTGGGATTACAGGCATGAGGCACCATGCCCAGCCCTAATGATTGCATTTTAATCGCCTCTGTGTCCCCATCGCACTTGGCTCAGGCATTTGCCACAGGCTGGTCTGTGCTGTAATCTCTTTGAAATTCTGTCCCCAGTGGATGGGGGAAAGGAAGCAACTCTGTCTTCCTTGTAGGAAGTTTCCTTCCCTTCCAAGTCACCTAGCAGAGCCATCTGCACAAAAGGAATGAAAACGTGTGTTTGCTGAATCCCATTAGACTTTATGTTACATCCTATTCTCGTGACTGTAGCTCCAGATTACACAAGCTGCAACTAATTTGTCCAACATTATTTTCTCTTAATCT
Organism: Nomascus leucogenys; assembly: GCF_006542625.1. Lineage (NCBI taxonomy): Eukaryota > Metazoa > Chordata > Mammalia > Primates > Hylobatidae > Nomascus > Nomascus leucogenys. Next base: position 88,087,426 of record NC_044398.1, read on the forward strand.
TCCACTTCTCCCCAGCTCTGTGCTGTGTACAGTTCTGTCTGAAGTCTTCCTCCATTCAAACTCTAAAAGGAAAAAAACTCCCTCTGATATCCATAGGGAGGGAGGTGCCCCCCTAGAGAGCAGAGATGTGTGAGAAAAGAGACCAGATTCCAAAGTACAATTTGCCTCTCCTTGAGAAGCATGATTCAGAACAGGAAGAAGAGGAGAAGGAGAGGAAGGAAAGGGGGAGGGAGGAAGGGATGTCCGAAGGGATGCTCTCAGTGGTTATCGGAGGTTGGCGGTGTTCTCTTAGTTTGTTATTTTATTTTATTTTATTTTATTTTATTTTATTTTATTTTATTTTTGAGACAGAGTTAGCTCTGTCACCCAAGCTGGAGTGCAGTGGCGAAATCTGGACTCACTGCAACCTCCACCTCCCAGGTTCAAGCGATTCTTCAGCCTCAGCCTCCCGTGTAGCTGGGTGTACAGGCATGTGCCACCACATCTAGCTAATTTTTTTGTATTTCTAGCAGAGACAGGGTTTCACCACGTTGGTCAGGCTTGTCTCGAACTCCTGATCGCAAGTGATCCACCGGCCTCGGCCTCCCAAAATGCTGGGATTACAGGTGAGCCACCTCGCCCAGCCGGTTAGTTTTAGAAACAGGGTCTCACTCTATTGCCCAGGCTGGAGTGCAGTGGCACAATCTTGGCTCACTGCAGACTCGTACTCCTGGAGTCAAGTGATCCTCCTGCCTCGGCCTGCCAGGTAGGTAATAATAGAATTAGAAGCACACCACCACACCCAGGTAATTATTTTTATTTTTGTAGAGACGGGGTCTCGCTGTGTTAGCCAAGCTGGCCTTGAACTCCTGGGCTCAAGCTCCTGCCTTCTGCCTCAGATTACAGGTGTGAGACACTACCTCACTGCAGCATTCTTTTAAATGACATTTGCCCTCTTTTATAACTTTTGGTATTTTTTTTAGTTTTAAAATTTTGAGCATTAATGCTGTTTTATTATCAGAATAAAAGCAACGGTGTTTTGGTTTTTTGTTGTTGTTGTTTTTGAGACGGAGTCTCGCGCTGTTGCCCAGGTAGTTGTGCAGTGGTGCGATCTCAGCTCACTGCAACCTCTGCCTCCCGGATTCAAGTGATTCTCCTGCCCCAGCCTGCCGAGTAGCTGGGATTACAGGCACCTGCCGCCACGCCCAGCTATTTGTTGTCGTTGTTGTTGCTGTTATTTTTATTAGAGAAGGAAAACCAATGTCATTCCTTAGTGGTCATCTGTGGGTTCTGTTCTGCAAGCATCCATTGTTCTTTCTCTCATGATAGCACCTCCAGTGTCTTGCCATGGGAGAATACACCTCACCCGTGAAATGTCATCTTAGGGAACTGGCGTTCAAGATGCCCTCCTTCCTAGCCAAGGGTTGGGTCTTGATCCCAGCTGGGCCAATACACTTAGGCTAAGTTCTCGCTGTGTTTGGCTTTCACCTTAGCTTAGCTTCTCCCAATCACCACTGTCCTGGGACTGGAGAGGTTCCCTTGCCTGTGAGCAGCAGTTGCAAAGCTGGCAGGAGGACTTAGGACACAGGGAAAGTTTGTATGAGTCAGCGTTTCTTCTATAAGTGCTTATTTTAGGAGTTTGCACACACAGGAGATGGGATGATTTGCAAGCAACAGAAATGGACTCTGGTTAACACAGAGATTTTCTGTGTTTTCCCCCATGTACTTGAATCTTGGGCACAGTGGCTCAGAGATGCAAAAGAGTGGGACTGATTCAGCCAGATGACAGTGCCCGGAATTTTCTGCCATCTGGAACTTCCTAGTCACCAAGATTCCTCTTCTCTCTAAGGTCTGGCTGTTTAGCTTTTTCTTTTTTTCTTTTTTTTTTTTTTTTTAAGAGACAGGGTCTCACTCTGTCTCCCAGGCTGGAGTGCAGTGGCCCAAACATGGCTCATTGTAACCTCAAACTCCTGGGTTCAAGCAATCCTCCTTCCTCAGCCTCTCAAGTAGCTAGGACTACAGGCGCACGCCCCATGACCGGATAATTTTTAGAACTGTTTCATAGAGATGGGATCTCCCTATGTTGCCCAGGCTGGTCTCAAACTCTTGCTTCTAGCAATCCTCCCGCCTCAGCCTCCCAAAGTGCTAGGATTTCAGGCGTAAGCCACTGTGCCTAGAGCTATTTTTTGTTTTAAATTCTGGAAGGATTTCCAGATACATTCCTTTTCCTTAAGTTCTTGTACTTTGCAAACTTATTTAAATAAGTTTACTTACTGTGGATCACAGTAAGAAATACTCAGAGAGTCAGATGCAGCGGCTCATGCCTCTAATCCCAGCACTTTGGGAGGCTGAGGCAGGAGGCTCACTTGAGCCCAGGAGTCCAAGACCAGTCTGGGCAATAAAGCAAGACCCTGTCTCTACAAAAAAAAAAAAAAAAAAAATTAATTAGTTAGCTGGGTGTGGTGGCACCCACCTGTAGTCCCAGCTTCTCAGGAGACTGAGGTGGGAGAATCACTTAAGCCCAGGAATTCAAGGCTTCAGTGAGCCACTATTGCACCGCTGCACTCTGGCCTGGGCAACAGAGTGAGCTCCTGTCTCAAAAAAAAAAAAGAGATACTAAGAGTGACCCAGTATGTACATACACACATAGGCATAAGTAAAACAAAACTTGGACAAAATAGGCCAGGCATGATGGCTCACGCCTGTAATCCCAGCACTTTGGGAGGCTGAGATGGGTGGATCACTTGAGGTGAGGAGTTTGAGACCAGCTTGGTCAATACAGTGAAACCCCATCTCTACTAAAAATTAGCTGGGCATAGTGGCATGCACCTGTGGTCCCAGCTACTCAAGAGGCTGAGGCAGGAGAATCATTTGAACACGGGAGGTAGGGACTGCAGTGAGCCGAGATCACACCACTGTACTCCAGCCTGGGTGAGACTCACTCCAGAGCGGGAGACTCTGTCTCAGAAAACAAACAAACAAAACAAACAAACAAAAGGTTGCACAGAATAAGACTTACCTTTAGCAGCATAGATGCAGCTTTCTATTTCCTATTTCCTCCTATTTCATTTTTTTTTTTATGCTGGTTACACCCCCTTAAACTAATTTAAAGTTTCATGCATGAGGCTTTAAATCTCACACTTGGAAAACCTCTGAGTTTTCCAAAGTTCATTGCTGTTGCTGGCAATAATCCTGTCTCTTGTGTGTGAAAACCCCAAAATGATCATCGATAAATGGAACGTGGAGTCTCACAAGCTTTTTCTCTTGGGCAATGCACTCTATCCAGCAGCAGGACAAGCCCTGGCAGCAAAAAGCCACAAATGGTGGTTGGGAAGAGACAAGCCTAACATCGAAGCCAAGCAGCCAGAACTTTCTCCTCCCATAGCAATCAAAAAGCCAGCTGCGGCTGGGCGTTGCGGCTCATGCCTGGGATTACAGGGGAGGCCGAGGCAGATGAATCCCTTGAACCCAGGAATTCGAGATCAGCCTCAACAACATGGTGAAACCCTGTCTCTACTAAAAATACAACAATTAGCCAGGCATGGTGGCTTGTGCCTGTAATCCCAGCTACTCAGGAGGCTGAGGCAGGAGGATTGCTTGAGCCCAGGAGGTGGAGGCTGCAGTGAGCCAAAATCATGCCACTGCACTCCAGCCTGGACAACAGAGAAGACTCTGTTTCAAAAAAATAAAACAAAAAGCCAGCTGTGATGTGACTACCTTTTACATGCGTGTTATTTGTCTAGCCTAGGGATCCATAAGCCTTCAGACCAAACCCAGACCAGTGCCAGTTTCTGTATGGCCCTTGAGCTAAGGATGACCTCTACATTTCCTTTTTCTCTTTTTTTTTTTTTTTGAGATGACCTCTACATTTTCAAATGGCTGTGGGAAAACATCAAAAGAATAATAATTTTTCATGACATGGGAAAGTTATATAAAATTCAAATTTCAGTGCTCACCAATCAAGTTGAAATAAAACATAGCCACATCCATTCATTTACGTGCCTGTCTATGGCAGCTTTAGGCTACAGCTTTGGGGTACAGTGGTAGAGTTGAGTGGTCACAACAGGGGCCATATGACCTGCATACCCTAAAATAGTATCTAGCCTTGTACAGAAAAAGTGTATCAGGGCTGGGTGTGATGACACACACCTGTAATCCCAACACTTTGGGAGGTCAAGGCAGGAAGATCACTTGAGGCCAGGAGTTCAAGACCAGCCTGGGCAACATAGTGAGACCCCATCTCTACCAAAAAAAAAAAAATTTAAAGAAAACAACAAAAACGAAAAATTTGCCCATCTCTGGTCTATATACTAGATGGAGATTAAAAATAAAGTAGGCCGGGCTCAGTGGTTCACGCCTGTAATCCCAGCAATTTGGGAGGCCGAGGCGGGTGGATCACCTGAGGTCAGGAGTTCGAAACCAGCCTGGCCAATATGGCGACAATATGGTGAAACCTCGTCTCTACCAAAAATACGAAAAATTAGCCAGGCGCGGTGGTGGGTGCCTGTAATCCCAGCTACTCAGGAGGCTGAGGCAGGAGAATCGCTTGAACCTAGGAGGCAGAGGTTGCTGCGAGCCGATATCGCGCCACTGCACTCCAGCCTGGGTGACAGAGCGAGACTCCATCTCAAAAAAATAAAAATAAAGGTAAAGCTTGGTCCCTGCTCTAAAGGAGCTTATAATCCAAATGGGTGAAATAGTCCCAAAGCAACTGAAGCAAATCAAGAACAACTAAGCATTCGACTCTATGTGATGGAGAGGTCGTGTTAGAAAGCCAGAAATGGAAGAAATCCCTCAAAGGAAGAGGTGAGGTGGAAGGCGATGGGGCTTCTGGAGGAGCTGAGGCTGGAATCTTTGTTGATTCCTGAATTTCTACATGAAAGGGGCTCAGAAACAGTAATTCGAATGGGGATTTTCATTTCCCTTTAAATAAGAGGGCTGATGGAATCAACTGTGCATATCAAATAAAGGGAGTGGGGGAAATGGAGACAAATGGAACTGCCACAAACAGAATATAGTATCCAGGCCAGGTGTGGTGGCTCAGTCCTGTAATCCCAGCACTTTGGGAGGTCGAGGCAGGAGGATCATTTGATCCCAGGAGTTTGAGACTAGCTGTTTGAGACCAACATGGTGAGACCCTGTCTCTATCAAAAATACAAAAAAAATTTAGCTGATCATGGTGGTGCATGCCTGCAGTCCCACCTACTTCAGAGACTGAGTAGGAAGCATGCTTGAGCTCAGGAGGTCAAGGCTGCAGTGACCTGTGATTGCACCACCACACTCCAGCCTAGGTGACAGAGCAAGGCACTGTCTCAAAAAGAAAAAAAAAAAGTAGTATCCATTTTAAGCAGAAAGGAAGAAAAAAGGAAGGCAGAACAGCACAAAGCAGGGAATGATGACAATAACAACATCAATAATAAAAGCAGCTAACATTTATCAGGTCCTTCTCACGTGCTGGGCGCTGTGATCAAAGCCCTACATCCATCATCATGTTGAATGGTCTCCGTAACTGTTGTAAGGTAGCTACACATTATCCCCATTTTACAGATGAGTACGTGAGGGCACTATATACAAAGAAGAGATCAGTCTAACAGGATCAGAGATGTATTTTAGAGCATGTAGGAAATAAGGTTAGGGTGGGAGAGAGGAAAGATGTGGATTACAGAAGATGGGGAGGTCCAGGCAGTGTCTTTACTCCAATTAAAAAGTAAAAACAAGCCAGGCATGGTGGCGCACCTGTAGTTCCAGGTACTCAGGAGGCTGAGGCAGGAGGATTGCTTGAGCTGAGTTCAAAGCTGCAGTGAGCTATGACTGCACCACTGCACTCTGGCCTGGACGACAGAGCGAGACCTTGTCTCAAAAAAAAGTAAAAATAAGATAATATGGTAGAAGAGTTTGGGATTGGCATCAGAGGCAACAGGAAGCTTTTGAGCCAGAGGAACATGGGCTGAAATAAGAGTCATTAAAATACTGGTCAGGCCAGGCGTGGTGGCTCATGTCTGTAATCTCAGCACTTTGGGAGGCTGAGGCGGGTGGATCACGATGTCAGGAGATCGAGACCACCCTGGCTAACATGGTGAAACCCAGTTTCTACTAAAACTACAAAAAAAATTAGCCCGGCGTGGTGGCAGGCGCCTCTAGTCCCAGCTACTTGGGAGGCTGGGGCAGGAGAATGGTGTGAACCCGGGAGGCGGAGCTTGCAGTGAGCCAAGATCGCGCCGCTGCACTCCAGCCTGGGTGACAGAGCAAGACTCCGTCTCAAAAAAAAAAAAAAATACTGGTCAACATAGCTGAAGGCAGGAGGCACATCCTATACAGGTTTCATGGGAGTGTCACGCTGTGCATTAGCCTATTAAAGATTCCAACAACCAAGAAACCTACATCATTCAATTTCACCCAGCAATTTCCAAACTTGTTGACCACACACTCTTGCCTCTTTTTCTTAGAAAACCTATTAACAGCTGCTATGCCTCCAAACATAGTTTAGAAAATGCTGCCTTCGAGAAAAAGCCCACAGTCATGAGAGAAATCATTTTATTTGGACAATGAGCACCCAGATGGCTGATTTTATAAATGTGGCAAAAAGGCAAATTGCTACATGGGATTTCTATCTTTAAATCCTGCCTCTGGTAAGTGGAGTCACCAGATCTTTATACACAGAACAGCGTATGCCAAGCTAGTAAATAATGGAACACCAAGGGGTTTAGACTCACTAGCCAACTCCAAGCTGCTTTGCTTTATTTTTAAATAATAGAAATGGCACCCGAGTAAATACTGTAAATCTAGATGCCTGATTCCAATCCCCCCAGGGGCCAAAGTAATTTCTCTTTCAAGGCAATTTTTAGAAGCTTGTTATCTCCTTCGTCCCAAATGTCTACCTCCCTAGGAAGCAAAGCAACTCACCTCAGTTGGTTTGGAATCAAATACCTGGGTGCAATTTAGCAAATGCACATTGAATTCCTACTGTGTGCCACTCCCTGTGTTCACAGACTCTTCTTTGAAAGGAAGATCTGTTAACCAGGCAGGTTGGTAATCATCAGCCACAGGGTGACGTGGTAATGATCTTGACCTTAAAAATCTATGTATGTACTGGTTGTTTTCAGTTCACAGGGCAGCCAGCAATTGCATAACCAGCAAGTGCTCTCTAGCCAGCCCTCTGTTTGAATCGAGTTAAACATCTGGTTGATGCTTTCAAAAAGTGATATCAGACATTTGGCATCAAGAGACAAACGAACATCTGGATAACTAATTGACCAAATTTTCAGCCATTTTTTCAGCACACCTCTAAATTTCATGATTCCAGCACAGACATTCACTGGACCAGGTTTCGTTTGAAATCACTTATGCTCCAAAGGGTCATTTTCTGAACTGTAATTCCTGAGAACAAGTAACTTTCTTTATGCTTGAAAACTGTGGTTAATTAAGAACCTGAATTCTCGCCAGGCACGGTGGCTCACGCCTGTAATCCCAGCTCTTAGGGAAGCAGAGGCAGGAGGATAGCTTGAGCCCAGGAGTTCGAGACCTGCCTAGGCAATATAGCGAGACCCCATTCTCCACAAAAAGGAAAAAAGAAAAAAAAAAAAAGAACCTGAATTCTTACTGCTTTCTTTCAGGAGAGTGCATAATGTTAAAAAAAAAAAAAAAGAAATAAAAAAGAAAGAAAGTGGGCTTGGATGGAAAACTGTGCATGGTCTAGAGGTTACCTCTCCAGGTTATCTGGTCTTTCGTTGTCTTTGAGCTATTTTACAACTCTGTAAGTAGTAGGTAACTGACAACAGTGCAAAAATAATTTCTATACACGTCGAATTGTCCTGTTTCACTGAAGTCCGATCGACTTCCCTTTCCCTCATGGAGAAATCAAAGTTACTTTCCTTTGCACAATCATGTCAAATTCTTGATTTATATACCAGTCTGTTCTTCAGATTCTTTTAAACTGGTTAATAAGAACTACCTGGTTCCCTCATTGATTGAGTAGAATACAACCTTCAACATTTGTTCATTTTTATATCTTTTCGAGAGTCAGGATTTTACCTTATTCTGAAAATTATCTTTTAACAGCAACATGGGAAGATACTAATTTTTTCCTGAATTTCCTCAAATATGCCTGTGACTCCTGCCCTGTGCCCCATTAGAACTATGGGTGGATTTCTACTGCAACTGACACATTGTCATGTAGTAGGCTGTTTCTTTGAAAAATGCATTTGCTAATGGATAATTATCTTTTCTAAATACAATTTATTGTGCTTCCTTTTTTTTTTTTTTTTTTTCAGAAAAGGAACTAAATTAATGGAAGGGCTAGCCCACCAAATACAGGTTATACATCTCTCTGCCCATGAACAATTGTTGAATAATGGTTGCAAATAATAATAGCAATAGTATCCTTTGTATTGAAAAAAGCCTGGCTGACCCAGGGCAACAGAATACACGGGTTAAAATGTTTTCCCAGTGGTGATGATAGGTTTACAATTTTGGATTCAATTATTTAGTTTACTGAGAGCTTTCAGGTGTTGGCAATTACAGTCTGATAGAAAAAGTCCTTTATTAGGAAGATAACTATTTTACCTAGCTCCTTTTTTAAAACATTTTATTTTATTTATTTTTATTTTATTTTATCTTTTTGAGATGGAGTCCGTTGTGTCGCCCAGGCTGGAGTGCAGTGGCGCAATCTTGACTCACTGCAACCTCCGCCTGCCAGGTTCAAGCAATTCTCCTGCCTCAGCCTTCCCAGTAGCTGGGACTACAGGCGTGCACCAACATGCCTGGCTAATTTTGTATTTTTTTTTTTAATACAGATGGGGTTTTGCTATGTTGGCCAGGCTGGTCTCAAACTCCTGACCTCAAGTGATCCCCTGCATTTCGGTAGCAGAGTAGAGGGTTGCTGTTGGGAGGGTACTTCTAGTCAACCACCTGGAGCATTTTCTTTGTTATAAGTGAAAGTGACACTTTCTCATTCACTTCAATTTGTACTAAGTAGGATAAGTAGGAATCTTTCTGGGCAGGAATGCCTTAAGGAAAATCAAATCCATTTTGCATGGGGAGATGTCTTTTTTTTTTTTTTTTTTTTGAGTCGGAGTCTCACTCTGTCACCCAGGCTGGAGTGCAGTGGCGCAATCTCGGTTCACTGCAAGCTCTACCTCCCAGGTTCATGCTATTCTCCTGCCTCAGCCTCTCCAGTAGCTGCGACTACAGGTGCCCACCACCACGCCCGGCTAATTTTTTGTATTTTTAGTAGAGACGGGGTTTCACCTAGATAGCCAGGATGGTCTCGATATCCTGCCCTTGTCATCCGCCTGCCTCGGCCTCCCAAAGTGCTAGGATTACAGGCATAAGCCACCGCGCCTGGCCTCATGGGGAGATTTCTTTATGCTTTGGGAAGCTGGTAATGGTGTTCCTCTTGGCTTTAACTCCAGCATATCCTACACAGTTTTATTGTCAGTGTTTTTGTTTTTTGTTTGTTTTGAGATGGAGCCTCCCTCTGTTGCCCAAGCTGGAGAGCAATAGCACGATCTTGGGTCACTGCAACCTCCACCTCCCAGGTTCAAGTGATTCTCGTGCCCCAACCTCCCCGGTAGATGGGATTACAGGCACTCACCACCACACCAGGCTAATTTTTGTATTTTAAGTAGAGACGAGTTTTCACCATGTTAGCCAGGCTGGTCTCGAACTCCTGGCCTCAAGTGATCTGCCCGCCTCAGCCTCCCAAAGTGCTGGGATTACAGGTGTGAGCCACCATACCCAGCCTAGGTCTTCATTCCTGAAACTCTGGTGTCATGTAAAACTTACATAAAATGAATTCATTATGCTTCTCTGTTGTTTATCTTTTATTATAAGAGTCTCAGCCACGAACCTAGGGATGGGTGAGGAAAAGAAATCTTTTTCTCTGTCGTGGGAGCATGAGGGACTGTTGAATGGGTACAGGGTTTCCTTTTGGGGTGAAGAAACGTCTCGGAACTGGATAGAGGTAATAGTTGTACAACACTGTGAATGTACTAAATGCCAGTACATTGCACAGTAGATTATACGCTATAAAGTATTTAATGGTTTATTTTATTTTATCTATTTATTTATCTTTTTTTTTTTTTTTTTTAGACAGAGTGTCTCTCTCTCACCCAGGCTGGGATGCAGTGGCACCATCTTGGCTCACTGCAGCCTCCACCTACCAGGTTCAAGCAATTCTCCTGCCTCAGCCTCCCGAGTAGCTGGAATTACAGGTGCCCGCCACCACGCCCAGCTAATTTTTTGTATTTTTAGTAGAGACAGGATTTTGCCATGTTGGTCAGGCTGGTCTCAAACTCCTGACCTCAGGTGATCCACTCGCCTTCGCCTCTCAGAGTGCTGGAATTGCAGGCGTGAGCCAACGCGCCCAGCCAAAGGTAAATTTTACATCATGTAAATTGTACCTCAATTAAAAAAAAAAAATCTCTCCCAGAAGAGACAACGTATAAAGCTTACCTACTCCCAGCTCTAGATAAGCATTTGAGAAATAACAGAGACCTGTGTGAGACACAGCTGATCTCTAGGAAAATGGCCCTCTCGTCTCCTGGATGCCAGCCCAGCTTCCTGGGCCCCAGCTGAGCTGCTCTTCAGGATGTTGTTTGCACTGGTTTTAACCAGCAGGATGTGCTCCAGGGACGCCTTCGCTGTGTCTATTTAAACAGGATGAGGATGGATGAATCCTGCAGCAGCGGCTGTTAGGTCTCCAGCACTAAGACAGCACTTCAAACACGGAGTGGGTGATGTGGTCTTACCTTGATATGCTCAGTATTGGAAGAACCAAATGGAACCAAAATGCAAACATTTGTTACTTGTCAAAATGACGGCCACTTTTAAGAGCCAACTGCTGGCCAGGCACGGTGGCTCACACCTGTAATCCCAGCACTTTGGGAGGCCGAGGTGGGCAGATCACGAGGTCAGGAGTTCGAGACCAGCCTGGCCAACATGGTCAAACCCCGTCTCTACTAAAAATACAAAAAATTAGCTGGGCGTGGTGGCATGCACCTGTAATCCCAGCTACTTGGGAGGCTGAGGCAGGAGAATCACTCGAACCCGGGAGGCGAAGGTTGCAGTGAACTGAGATTGCGCCATTGCACTCCAGCCTGGGCGACAGAGCAAGACTCCGTCTCAAGAAAAAAAAATTAAAAAAAAAGAGCCAACTGCCAAATGTATTTCACCTCTGGAGTACGGCCTGGACAAATCTTTAGTGTTCAGCTGTCTTAGTTCCCACTTGCACAAAAGAGGATCCTATAGGTTGAATGTTTACCTCTCCCCAAAACGTCTACATTGAAACCTTGGCCTGGCACGGTGGTTCACGCTTGTAATCTCAGCACTTTGAGAGGCGAAGGCGGATTCATCACCTGAGGTCAGGAGTTCAAGACCAGCCTGGTCAACATGGTGAAACCCTATCTGTACTAAAAATACAAAAATTAGCTAGGCATAGTGGTACATGCCTGTGGTCCCAGCTACTTGGGAGGCTGAGGCATGAGAATCACTTGAACCTGGGAAGTGGAGGTTACAGTGAGCTTAGATCATGCCACTGCACTCCAGCCTGGGCAACAGAGTGAGAAAAAAAAGAGAAAAAGAAAAAAAAGAGAGGAAAAAAAAAAAGAATGGCGATCCTGTTACAGACATTTTCCTGGATCTCATTTTTCTCCTTCAATGATATCTCTAAAACAACTATTATTGTTCTAATTTATTCTTCTTTAACAGCCGCACAGTATTTCACAGCAGATGAATGATAATTTATTCCACCATTCTTCTCCTGATGAGCCTCCACTTTGTGGCCAGTATTTTTGCACATAGGTGTTTTTATTTCCTTTGGATAGAATCCCAGGAGAGGGGCCGGGCACGGTGGCTCACGCCTGTAATCCCAGCACTTTGGGAGGCCAAGGCAGGTGGATCACGAGGTCAGGAGATCAAGACCATCCTGGCTAACATGGTGAAACCCGTCTCTACTAAAAATACAAAAAATTAGCCAGGTGTGGTGGTGGGTGCCTGTAGTCCCAGGTACTCAGGAGGCTGAGGCAGGAGAATGATGTGAACCTGGGAGGTGGAGGTTGCAGTGAGCCGAGATCGTGCCACTACACTCCAGCCTGGGCGACAGAGTGAGACTCCATCTCAAAAAACAAACAAACAAACAAAAAAAACAACAAAAAAAACTAGCTAGCTGTGGTGGCGCATGCCTGTAATCCCAGCTACTCGGGAGGCTGAGGTGGGAAAATCGCTTGAACTCTGGAGGTTGCAGTGAGCTGAGATCGTGCCACTGCTCTCCAGCCTGGGCAACAGAGACTCCGTCTCAAAAAAAAAAAAAAAAAAAAAAAAAAAAAAAGAATCCCAGAAGTGGGATTGCTGGGGTCAAAACTTAAGAGCATTTTATATTGAATAGATATTATCTTACTGCTTTCCAAAAAGGCTATAACACTGAACAGTGTCTCTTATGACCCTGTTTTCTGCATGAAATTAGAAAGTCTTTTAAGTGGACCAGTATATTTATAATGTTTTTTAATTTCAACTTTTGGCTAGGTACGGTGGCCAAAATTAAGTGCTTGTAATCCTAGCACTTTGGGAGGCTGAGGCAGGAGGATTGCTTGAGTGCAGGAGTTCAAAACCACCTTGGGCAACATAGGGAGACTTCTGTCCCTCTATATATATATTTTTAATTTTTTGGCTGGGTGCAGTGGCTCGTGCCTGTAATCCCAGCACTTTGGGAGGCCGAGGTGGGTGGATCACCTGAGGTCAGGAGTTCAAGACCAGTCTGACCAATATGGTGAAAGCTCGTCTCTAGTAAAAATACAAAAATTAGCCGGGTGTGTTGGTGTGCACCTATAGTCCCAGCTACTCAGGAGGCTGAGGCAGGAGAATCACTTGAACCTGGGAGACAGAGGTTGCAGTGAGCTGAGATCACACCACTGCACTCCAGCCTGGGTGACAGAGCAAGACTCCCTCTCTTAAAAAAAAAAAAAAAAATTAAAGAAAAAGAAAAAAAATTCAACTTTTATTTTAGATTCAGGAGGTACATGTGCAGGTTTGTTACAAGGGTGTATTTCATGATGCTGAGATTTGGAGTCTGGGTGAAACCATCAGCCAGATACTGAGCAAAGTACCTAATTGGTAGTGTTTCAACCCTTCCCTCCCTCCCTCCTCCCTCTTGTAGTCCCCAGTGTCTGCTGTTCCCATCTTTACGTCCATCTGTACCCGATGTTTCGCTTCCACTTATAAGTGAGAACACGCATTAATTCACTTAGGATAATGGCCTCCAGCTGCATCCATGTTGCTGTAAAGACCATGATTTTACTTTTTTTGATGGCTGGTGGTATTCCATGGTGTATATGTACCACATTTTCTTTATCTAATCCACTGTTGATGGGCACCTAGGTTGATTCCATGTCTTTTCTATTGCAGGTAGTGCTAAACGGACCAGTCTATTTAATGGGGCCTTATCGTTTTTTTGTTTCTGTTGTTTCAGAAAGATGTGACTTACTCTGAAATGCTGCACCTCACCTACGCTGGCATCTAAGAATCAAAAAGTTAAGGTGTGTAAAGCACCTAGCCCAGCCTGTACCCATCGCAACACTGTCACTTGGTGCCAGTTCCCATTCGTGGTAGCTATTCCTGTTACTTTGTATCTGATCTGAAAATCTCACAACTTTCCCTCAAAGCAGAAGGCAAGGATGCTAATCTCACGGCAGCATCAGAAACAGATCTTTTTTTTTTTTTTTTTTTTCTGAGACAGAATCTCGCTCTGTCATCCAGGCTTGAGTGCAGTGGTGCAATGTCAGCTCACTGCAACCTCTGCCTCCCAGGTTCAAGTGATTCTCATACCTCAGCCTCCTGAGTAGCTGGAATTACAGGCTTGCACCACCAAGTACAGCTAATTTTTATATTTTTGGTAGACGGGATTTCGCCACGTTGCCCAGGCTGGTCTTAAATCCCTGAGCTTAAGTGACCTGCCCGCGTGGGCCTCCCAAAGTGCTGTAATTACAGGCGTAAGCCACTGTGCCTGGATACTGATATTTTTAAATGGTTAAGACCTAAGGCTAATGACAGGGTTTTTCCTTGCCTATCACATTGAGAGCACTTAGAAGACCTTCTTTCCTTCTGAGACATAATCAACTACTATGGGTTTCTCCCTTCAAGATTTCTGATCAGCCCCTTCTTTCAAACCCACTGCTCCTGTAGACTCCAGCCCTGCGATGGATATTTGGACATCCAGCCCTTATGATGGGGTAATTCCAAACCCTCCTAGCTGACCTTATCCTTAGGGCCCCTGACTTTGCATCCAGTTGGTCACCATTGCCAGACAAGCCTTCCTAAAATGCTACTTCCGGCTGGGCGCAGTGGCTCATGTCTGTAATCCCAGCATGTTGGGAGGCCAAGGCAGGCGGATCACCTGAGGTCAGGAGTTTGAGACCAGCCTGGCCAACAGGGTGAAACCCCATCTCTACTAAAAGTACAAAAATTAGCCGGGTGTGGTGGCAGTTACCTGTAATTCCAGCTACTGAGGAGGCTGAGGCAGGAGTATTCCTTGAACCCAGGAGGTGGAGGTTGAAGTGAGCTGCGATTGCACCATTGCACTCCAGCCTGGGCAACAACAGCAAGACTCTGTCTCAAAAATAAATAAATAAATGCTACTTCTCTTCCTCCATCCCTTGTCCTGCAATGGCCCCATATTGCCAGTACTTTTTTAATCCGCCAAAGTCTAGTGGTCCTGCTCAACCATCCTTTTTATCTCACAACTCCTCCAATGCAGCGAAGCTCATGCATGCCTCCAGAAATCTCCATGCTCATCGTCACCTCCATTCTTCCTGAGGTTCACCCACTTAAATTTAACTTCTCTCTTTTCCTTCTCTCCCACTATTCAGATACTATCAGGTCAATTCCCACTTCACATCCTCTTCTATTAACATGATCGCCACCATTTACTGAGAGCACCAGACTCTGTGAAGGGCTTTCATGTATTGTTTCATTGAATCTTCTTAATTAGCCTTTGATACGGTTTGGCTGTGTCCCCACCCAAATCTCATCTTGAATTGTAATCTGAATTGTAATCCCCACGTGTGGAGGGAGGGACCTGGTGGGAGGTAATTGGATCATGGGGGCGGTTTCCCCCATCCTGTTCTCATGATACTGAGTGAGTTCTCACGAGATCTGGTTGTTTGATAAGTGTCTGGTGCTTCCTTCTGTCACTCTCTCTTGCCACCTTGTGAAGAAGGTGCTTGTTTGTCCTTCGCCTTCCGCCATGATTGTAAGTTTCCTGAGGACTCCCCAGCCAGGTCGAACTGTGAGTCAATCAAATCTCTTTTCTTTTCAAATTACCCAGTCTCAGCTAGTATCTTTATAGCAGTGTGAAAACGGACCAATACATCCTTTGAGGCAGATCCTGTTATTATCCCCATTTTACAGATGAGAAAACTGAAATTCAGAGAGGTTAAGTAACCAGCCCAAGATCACACAACTATTATGAAGTGGTAAAGCCAGGATTCAAATGCAGGCAGAGCTCCTGCTGTCAAACGTTACAGTAGTATGCCCCTATATTGACCTAGAAATCCTTCTTGATCATTCAGAGAAAGCCTTTCTCTGTGAAGCTACAAGTCTTCAAAACAGAAAGGCTCTTCCTCCTCCATTTTTGTGAATGTCTTCAACTTCCACTCCAGTTTGACCCTGAAGGCACTTTGAAGTGGTGAGATGTAGTCCTCAAGCTTACAAGAGGCATGTTTGTAATGGAAAAGGAAATTAATGAGCCAGAAAACAGAATCAGTTCTAAGAAACACAGAGATGTGTCTAGTTGACATTAAGCATCTATATCAATTACAGCTTCAACTAATCCTAGGAAATTAGGAAGGCAGCAAAATTAAGTCAACCTGTGTTGGATTCAAATCTCAGCCCTACCACTTATCAGTGGAGTGACATTGGGCTGGTTGCTTAACCTCTGTAAGCCTCAGTTTGCTCCTCTGTAAATAGAACAATAAATGCAATAGATGACTGTATTGTGTCTCATCTCATAGAATGTTTTGTAAGGAGCGGAGGATGCGTGTAAAACATGCACAGAGTGGCTCATAGGAAGAACTTCATGCATGTTATTTCTTATAATCATTTTATGTTTGTTTTTTTAGAGACAGGGTCTCACTTTGTTGCCCACGCTGGAGTGCGTGGTGCAGTCATAGGTCACTGCAGCCTCAAACTCCTGGGCTCAAGAGATTCTCCCACCTCAGCACCCCGGGTAGCTAGGACGACAAGTGCACATCATCACACTCAGCCAGTTTTTTTAATTTTTTTGTAAAGATGAGGTCTTGCTATGTTGCCCAGGCTGGTCTTGAACTCCTGGGCTCAAGCCATTCTTCTCCCTCAGCTTCCCAAGTAGCTGGGATCACAAGCGTGGGCCACTATGCCCAGCTAACTTTTTTATTTTTATTTTTGTAGAGTTAGGGTCTCGCTTACTTTCTGTCTGTATACAATAGTTTGCATTTTTAAAATAATTTCATGTCAGTGGACTCATACAGTATGTACTCTTTTCTTTCTTTCTCGCTTCTTTCACTCAGCATGATGATTTTGTGATCCATTTACATAGTGTGTCTTTAGTCCATTCCTTTTTACTGTTGAAAAGCATTCTGTTGTATGGTTATACCACATTTGGATTGTTTCCAGTTTGGGGCTATTCCTAAAAAAGCTGCTATGAACATTCGTGTACAAATATTTGTAGAGACACATGCTCTCATTTCTGTTGGGTAAATACCCAGAAGTGCATCGTCTGGGTCCTATGATTGGTGTATGTTTAAATTTTTAAGAAATGACCAAGCCGTTTCCCGCCATGTGACATTCCCACCAGCAAGGCATGAGGGTGCCAGTTGCTCTACATCCTCTCCAGCACTTAGTATGATCGGTCCTTTTAATTTTAGCCTTTCCAGTGGCTGCATAGTGATATCTCAGTGAGGTTCCAATTTGGTTTTTCCTAACAATGAATGGTGAATCCACGTATGTATTTCCTTCTACTCTTTCTTATTAAGGCTCAGCTCTTCGGGAAAGTTTTCAGAAGCCCCAGGGTTGGCTAAGCCCCTCCTCTTTGCTGCATTGGCTGCCCTGCTCCCAACCCCCTACTTACTCACACACCCTTATTAAATCAAGGTTACCTTTGTATGTGCCTGTTGCCATAGCTGTAAAGTCAATAATATAATTAACATTTACTAAACATGTATCATGTACTGGCCTCTGTATTAAATGATTTCCAATCTGTCAAGGAATTCTCAGCTATCCAAAGTAGATACTATTACTGTCACGGTTGTACAGTTGCAGAAACCAAAGCTTAAGAGGCGAAATAACCAGGCGTGGTGGCTCATACCTATAATCTCAGCACTTTGGGAGGCCAAGACAGGAGGATTGCTTGAGGCCAGGAGTTCAAGACCAGCCTGGGCAACATACCAAGACCCCATTTCTATAAAAAAAAATTTTTTAAATTAGCTAGGCGTGGTAGTGTGCACCTGTAGTTCCAGCTACTTGGGAGGCCGAGGCGGGAGGCTTACTTGGTCCCAGGAAGTCGAGGCTTGCAAGAGCTGTGATTGTGTCACGGCACTCGAGTATGGGCAATGGAGCAAGACCCTGTCTCCAAAACTGACTTTGAGAAACTTCTTCAGATCTATATAATTCCTCATGGTTATCACTGAGAACAGATACAGATAGCAAAAGATTGAGGTGGGGGAAAAAAAGGTGAAATAACTCATTCGAAGTCCAGAGCCAGGACGTGGCAGAGCCAGGCCTCAAAATAAAAGCTCTCTCAAAAGCCCACACTTATAACCAACAAACTAGAAACCATCTGCTCTTCCATGGCAGGACCACCATGTACTCATACTATGAGGCTAGCGCCTCCCACCCAGCCTGGCAGGCATTTCTCTATAAATATCGTCTGCAAAACAGAGCTGAGCCTTCACACTGCTACCATCAATAACATTTAGTGACATGTATTCATCACCATGCTTTCCTAGCATTATTCTGTTTAATTATCAGGGGATTAAAGAAATCAGTATACCCATTTTACAGATGAGGAAACTGAGGCGTAGGGAAGTTAGGCCAATTGTTCAAGATCACAGTGCTAGGAAGCAGCAGAGGAAGAAATGGACCACAGTAGGATGGAATTCTTAAGGGTGGGGTCAGGACCCCTCTAGCTCTGTTCCTCTAAAACCAGTGCACAGGAGATGCTCACAAGCGAATAGTGAAGAAATGAATTGATTCTATGGTAAGCATCTTTTGGGGAACTTGTGAGTGAAGTACTAAAAGAGGGCCTTTACTGTGCTGGCTTCCAACCAACCCCCAAGCCCATTCATATAAGCGAACCAGGCAGTCCCAGGATCCATTAAGCCAAGGGGAAAGAAACAGGAAAAAAAAAAACAAAAAACAAAGCTGGTGTCTGGACCTGGCCTTCGGAATCTCCACCTCTGTGCCTGGGGCAGACAGCTCACCTGAAATCCCTTTCTCTACTCTCTTCCCCTTTCTTTTTTTCTTTTTTTTTTTTTTTAAATATATAAAAGTTTTAATTTTTTTGGTTTTCACTTAAAATAAAAGAATGAATTTTTTATGGAAAATGCAGAGATGAGGTGATTTACAATGGCTACAGAGTTGAAAAGCGGAGCCTCTTTCTGCTTCTTGAAGTCAGCTAGGCTTGATACATAAATGTGAAGAATTCAACTTTTCATTATTGAATGTATCAGTGTATTGATTCTAAAGTGCTTTAACATATTGATATGAAAGATTACTGGTCCATTGGAGATGAAATAATCATAGTTGCACTTTTTTTAAAAAACCTTAGTCTTCTTACTAGCCTTATAGTAATATTTGGGGCACCCATCCATCCAAGAGGCGAAGAATGTTGTCAATGAGATGTGACTTCAAATAAAGCTCACAAATCGTTTTCAAAATGCATTGGCTGTTCACGGAATACATATTGTGCTTTAAATTTTCACCTCCTCTAAAATCCCCTTTCTCTTCCTCCCAGAATGGCACAAAGATACTTCCAGAAATTCTCTATGCTTTAGTCCTTTGTTCTCAAACATCACCAACTCCCTTTTCCATGCAAGTAGTGCAGTTCTGTGCTTTAAAAAATGAGGAACTGTGTACTCTGGGCACCTTAGAAGTCTTGGTCAAGATTCAAAAAATGGATTCACATTTTAAGGCAAAAGCTAATTGGTAAAACATTTGGAATTTCTGGAAGAACCTCTCAAACACTGTTCAAATTAACTAAGAACTGAAAATACATTTGCAAAACACTCATGAGTCCTTACTGTCTCCAATGGGGCAGCTCTCTGTTAATGCATTTGTTTTAGAAGACTCTGAGAATTTCCTCTCCAGGATGCTGGAGACATTGCTTAGAAACAATTCAGACCAAGAGAACTTCCACTTCAGATGACCAAAAGTCAAGAAATAGTTGACCTTTACTTTAGACAGCTAGACTCATTTTTATATACTCACAACGCAATGCTTCCCATTAAAACAACAACGACACCACCACCTGTTCTGAGGAAACTCCAGCCATGTACATAAAAAAGATGAATTTAGGGAACAATCCATATTTCCAATTGACTACAACTGGTTCAAAAATCCTTGTTCCTCATAGATACCATTGAATTAAAACTCAGAGAAAAGATAAAACATATGAATATTATAGTACATAATGATGGATGAGGGAGGAATCAGTTTTGTAGATGTTCACACTTCCTTTTCATCGAATATGATGAATATCAACATCCAAAATGAAGGAAGAGAGGTACCATTTTCTTGTCATAAGAGGGAGGGCCTTGCTCTATTATCTCTTAGCCTGCCCAGTTCCGAAATCTCAGTATTGCTGTCACTCTGCCCCAGTCAACATAATCGAGGTGGTTATTTTAAAAAGAAATGCTAAAGTCAGCTTCTGGAAATATAGTGAGAACTTTCCGTTCACTCACAGAAGTCATTCTTAATTTTTCCCATCATCCCTGGCTGGCTGGTCATAGAAAATCAAGTGTCCTTGCTGGTTCATACGCAGCAGTCTCTTTCTCTGTGGAAAGTCACATGTTGCTCCTTTTTTTTTTATTTTTTATTTATTTATTTTTTTTATTATACTTTAGGGTTTTAGGGTACATGTGCACAATGTGCAGGTTTGTTACATATGTATCCATGTGCCATGTTGATTTCCTGCACCCATTAACTCGTCATTTAGCATTAGGTGTATCTCCTAATGCTGTCCCTCCCCCCTCCCCCCACCCCATAACAGTCCCCGGAGTGTGATGATCCCCTTCCTGTGACCATGAGTTCTCATTGTTCAATTCCCACCTATGAGTGAGAACATGCGGTGTTTGGTTTTTTGTCCTTGCGATAGTTTACTGAGAATGATGTTTTCCAGTTTCATCCATGTCCCTACAAAGGACACAAACTCATCATTTTTTATGGCTGCATAGTATTCCATGGTGTATATGTGCCACATTTTCTTAATCCAGTCTATCGTTGTTGGACATTTGGGTTGGTTCCAACTCTTTGCTATTGTGAATAGTGCCGCAATAAACATACGTATGCATGTGTCTTTATAGCAGCATGATTTATAGTCCTTTGGGTATATACCCAGTAATGGGATGGCTGGGTCAAATGGTATTTCTAGTTCGAGATCCCTGAGGAATCGCCACACTGACTTCCACAATGGTTGAACTAGTTTACAGTCCCACCAACAGTGTAAAAGTGTTCCTATTTCTCCACATCCTCTCCAGCACCTGTTGTTTCCTGATTTTTTAATGATGGCCATTCTAACTGGTGTGAGATGGTATCTCACTGTGGTTTTGATTTGCATTTCTCTGATGGCCAGTGATGATGAGCATTTCTTCATGTGTTTTTTGGCTGCATAAATGTCTTCTTTTGAGAAGTGTCTGTTCATGTCCTCTACCCACTTTTTGATGGGCTTGTTTGTTTTTTTCTTGTAAATTTGTTTGAGTTCATTGTAGATTCTGGATATTAACCCTTTGTCAGATGAGTAGGTTGCAAAAATTTTCTCCCATTCTGTAGGTTGCCTGTTCACTCTGATGATAGTTTCTTTTGCTGTGCAGAAGCTCTTTAGTTTAATGAGATCCCATTTGTCGATTTTGGCTTTTGTTGCCATTGCTTTTGGTGTTTTAGACATGAAGTCCTTGCCCACGCCTATGTCCTGAATGGTATTGCCTAGGTTTTCTTGTAGGATTTTAATGGTTTTAGGTCTAACATATAAGTCTTTAATCCATCTTGAATTAATTTTTGTATAAGGTGTAAGGAAGGGATCCAGTTTCAGCTTTCTACATATGGCTAGCCAGTTTTCCCAGCACCATTTATTAAATAGGGAATCCTTTCCCCATTTCTTGTTTTTGTCAGGTTTGTCAAAGATCAGATAGTTGTAGCTATGCAGCATCATTTCTGAGGGCTCTGTTCTGTTCCATTGATCTATGTCTCTGTTGTGGTACCAGTACCATGCTGTTTTGGTTACTGTAGCCTTGTAGTATAGTTTAAAGTCAGGTAGCATGATGCCTCCAGCTTTGTTCTTTTGGCTTAGGATTGACTTGGCGATGCGGGCTCTTTTTTGGTTCCATATGAACTTTAGTTTTTTCCAATTCTGTGAAGAAAGTCATTGGTAGCTTGATGGGGATGGCATTGAATCTATAAATTACCTTGGGCAGTATGGCCATTTTCACGATATTGATTCTTCCAATCCATGAGCATGGAATGTTCTTCCATTTGTTTGTATCCTCTTTTATTTCATTGAGCAGTGGTTTGTAGTTCTCCTTGAAGAGGTCCTTCACATCCCTTGTAAGTTGGATTCCTAGGTATTGTATTCTCTTTGAAGCAATTGTGAATGGGAGTTCACTCATGATTTGGCTCTCTGTTTGTCTGTTATTGGTGTACAAGAATGCTTGTGATTTTTGTACATTAATTTTGTATCCTGAGACTTTGCTGAAGTTGCTAATCAGCTTAAGGAGATTTTGGGCTGAGACAATGGGGTTTTCTAGATATACAATCATGTCATCTGCAAACAGGGACAATTTGACTTCCTCTTTTCCTAATTGAATACCCTTTATTTCCTTCTCCTGCCTGATTGCTCTGGCCAGAACTTCCAGCACTATGTTGAATAGGAGCGGTGAGAGAGGGCATCCCTGTCTTGTGCCAGTTTTCAGAGGGAATGCTTCCAGTTTTTGCCCATTGAGTATGATATTGGCTGTGGGTTTGTCATAGATAGCTCTTATTATTTTGAGATACGTCCCATCAATACCTAATTTATTGAGAGTTTTTAGCATGAAGGGTTGTTGAATTTTGTCAAAGGCCTTTTCTGCATCTATTGAGATAATCATGTGCTTTTTGTCTTTGGTTCTGTTTATATGCTGGATTACATTTATTGATTTGCGTATGTTGAACCAGCCTTGCATCCCAGGGATGAAGCCCACTTGATCATGGTGGATAAGCTTTTTGATGTGCTGCTGGATTCGGTTTGCCAGTATTTTATTGAGGATTTTTGCATCAATGTTCATCAAGGATATTGGTCTGAAATTCTCTTTTTTGGTTAAGTCTCTGCCAGGCTTTGGTATCAGGACGATGCTGGCTTCGTAAAATGTGTTAGGGAGGATTCCCTCTTTTTCTATCGATTGGAATAGTTTCAGAAGGAATGGTACCAGTTCCTCCTTGTACCTCTGGTAGAATTCAGCTGTGAATCCATCAGGTCCTGGACTCTTTTTGGTTGGTAAGCTATTGATTATTGCCACAATTTCAGAACCTGTTATTGGTCTATTCAGAGATTCAACTTCTTCCTGGTTTAGTCTTGGGAGGGTGTATTTGTCGAGGAATTTATCCATTTCTTCTAGATTTTCTAGTTTATTTGCATAGAGGTGTTTGTAGTATTCTCTGATGGTAGATTGTATTTCTGTGGGATCGGTGGTGATATCCCCTTTTTCGTTTTTTATTGCATCTATTTGATTCTTCTCTCTTTTCTTCTTTATTAGTCTTGCTAGCGGTCCATCAATTTTGTTGATCCTTTCAAAAAAACCAGCTCCTGGATTCATTAATTTTTTGAAGGGTTTTTTGTGTCTCTATTTCCTTCAGTTCTGCTCTGATTTTAGTTATTTCTAGCCTTCTGCTAGCTTTTGAATGTGTTTGCTCTTGCTTTTCTAGTTCTTTTAATTGTGATGTTAGGGTGTCAATTTTGGATCTTTCCTGCTTTCTCTTGTGGGCATTTAGTGCTATAAATTTCCCTCTACACACTGCTTTGAACGTGTCCCAGAGATTCTGGTATGTTGTGTCTTTGTTCTCGTTGGTTTCAAAGAACATCTTTATTTCTGCCTTCATTTCATTATGTACCCAATAGTCATTCAGGAGCAGGTTGTTCAGTTTCCATATAGTTGAGCGGTTTTGAGTGAGTTTCTTAATCCTGAGTTCTAGTTTGATTGCACTGTGGTCTGAGAGACAGTTTGTTATAATTTCTGTTCTTTTACATTTGCTGAGGAGAGCTTTACTTCCAACTATGTGGTCAATTTTGGAATAGGTGTGGTGTGGTGCTGAAAAAAATGTATATTCTGTTGACTTGGGGTGGAGAGTTCTGTAGATGTCTATTAGGTCCACTTTATGTAGAGCTGAGTTCAATTCCTGAATATCCTTGTTAACTTTCTGTCTCGTTGATCTGTCTAATGCTGACAGTGGGGTGTTAAAATCTCCCATTATTATTGTGTGGGAGTTTAAGTCCCTTTGTAGGTCACTGAGGACTTGCTTTATGAATCTGGGTGCTCCTGTGTTGGGTGCATATATATTTAGGATAGTTAGCTCTTCTTGTTGAATTGATCCCTCTCTCTTCCCCTTTCGAAACCCTGTTTAGCCTTCAGGCCCAATGCAAACACCCCTGTTTGCTGTTGGCCTGCAGCTCCCCAGTCAGAGCCAATTTCTTCCCTAACTTCACACTTTTTTTTTTTTTTTTTTTTTTTGGAAACAGAGTCTCACTCTGTTGTCCTGGCTAGAGTGCAATGGTGCAATCTCTGCAACCTCTACCTCCAGGGTGCAAGCGATTCTCGTGTCTCAGCCTCCCGAGTAGCTGGAATTACAGGCGTGCACCACCACATCTGGCTAATTTTTTGTATTTTTAGTAAAGACGGTTTCACCATGTTGGCCAGGCTGGTCTCGAACTCCTGACCTCAGGTGATCCTCCCACCTTGGCCTCCCAAAGTGCTGGGATTACAGGCTCAAGCCACCACGCCTGGCCCACACTTGTACTTTTCATTTAGCCTGTGTTTCATTATACTGCTCTATAAGTTACGGTGGATTTTTTGTTTTTGTTTTTGTTTGTTTTTTGAGATAGGGCCTCACTGTCACCCAGGCTGGGGTACAATGGTGCCATCTTGGCTCACCACAGCTTCCGGGCCCCCCAGGCTCAAGCGATTCTCTCACCTCAGCCTCCTAAGTAGCTAGAACCACAGGCGCACCACCACATCCGGCTAATTTTTTGTATTTTTGGTAGAGACAGGGTTTCACCACATTGCCCAGGCTGGTCTCAAACTCTGGGGCTCAAGTAATCCTCCCCGCCGAGGCCTACCAAAGTGCTGGGATTACACGTGAGAGCCACTGCGCTCGGCCTGTGGTGTTTTTTTTTTTTGAGACAGGTCTCAGGTCTTGCTCTGTCGCTCAGGCTGGAGTCCAGTGGTGCAATCTCAGCTCACTGTAACCTCCGCCTCCCTGGTTCAGGTGATCCTCCTGCCTCAGCCTCCAGAGTAGCTGGGATTACAGATGCATGCCACTATGCCTGGCTAATTTTTGTATTTTTGGTAGAGATGAGGTTTCGCCATGTTGCTCAGGCTGGTCTTGAACTCCTGACTTTAAGTGATCCACCAGCCTCGGCCTCCCAAAGTGCTGGGATTACAAGTGTGAGCGCCCACGCCCAGCCCTGTGGTGTTCTTAATAGCTGTGTCTCTCACTCTCCAAATCTGTAAACCTTTTAAGAGTGAAGGCTGGGATTCTGTCTTACTCCATCTCTAATCTCTACAGCAGCCAGCACTGAACCAAGAATAACAGACAGTGGATAGGAACATCCAGAGGCAGAGAGGGCTTAGAATCAGGCTCCAGCCCTACCACCTTCTAGCTTTATGCCTTTCAGCAAGTTTCTTAACCCCCTGAAACTTCGGTTGCCCCATGTTTAAAATGGGAATAATAATTCTCCTTATGTCATAGGGCTGTTATGAGAATTTAATAAGCTCAAGTTCATAGCTAAAACTCATTGAATGGATATTATTATTAATATGTGTTTAATAACTAATCAGTCCAAGAATAGGCATGATTAATTTTTTCTTCAGTTAACACATGAGGAGGAAACTCTTGCAAAAATAAAACATAACATTATGAACAAAGTTACGAGCAGACATTACCCAACTGTGTAAATAATTGGGCTTGTTCAAAGTACATTCTAGATACTATCATATTTGTAATATTTATATCACTGCTATAATAGTTTTGCAATAATTTACATAGTTGCCTGTCGAGAGACAGTGCAGAATCTATCCCTTTCCTAATTCTTTTTTTTGTTTGTTTGTTTTCTTGAGATAGTTTCTCACTCTGTCGCCCAGGCTGGAGTGCAATGGCGTGACCTCAGCTCACTGCAACCTCTGCCCCCTGGTTCAAGCGATTCTCCTGCCTCAGCCTCCCGAGTAGCTAGGATTACAGGCATGCGCCACCACGCCCAGCTAATTTTTGTATTTTTGGTGGATGTGGGGTTTCACCATGTTGCCCAGGCTGGTCTTGAACTCTTCACCTCAGGTGATCCACCCGCCTTGGCCTCCCAAAGTGCTGGGATTACATGCTTGAGCCACTGCGCCCCGCCTCCCTCTCCTAAGTCTTAACCCGGTGCTTGATCTTCCAGAGGACAACCCATGGGGCCCTTGTCACACCTTTCACACTCAAGGAAATTGCCACCACTTCTGCAAAATAAAATTGATTAGGAATGAATCATGGACTGTATCAAATGCTGCTTGCATTGATCATCACTTGCCCCGCTATGGACTTAATTCCCCATCTAGTACCCAACATGACCTTTTAAAAACAAAAACCAGGCTCCAGCCCTACCACCTTCTTTAGTAAAGACAGGGTTTCACCAGGCACAGTGGTTCTTGCCTGTAGTCCCAGCACTTTGGGAGGCTGAGACAGGCAGATTGCTTTTGAGCCCAGCAGTTCAAGACCAGCCTGGAAACACAGCAAAACCCCATCTCTACAAAAAAATTCAAAAATTAGCAGGGCTGCTGGGCATCATGGCTCACGGCTGTAATCCCAGCATTTTGGGAGACTGAGGCAGGTGGATCACTTGAGGTCAAGAGTTCGAGACCAGCGTGGCCAACATGGGAAAACCCCATCTCTACTAAAAATACAAAAATTAAGCAGGAATGGTGGTGGGCACCTGTAATCCCAGCTACTCTGGAGGCAGAAGAATCGCTTGGACCCAGGAGGCAGAGGTTGCAGCAGGCCGAGATCACACCACTGTACTCCAGCCTGGGCAACAGAACGAGACTCCGTCTTAATTTTTTTTTTTTTTTTTTAATGGGCTCTAGAGGCACGCACACTTGTAGTTCCAGCTACTCAGGAGGCTGAGGCGGGAGAATCCCTTGAGCCCAGGAGGTCGAAGCTGCAGTGAGCCGAGATCTCACCACAGCACTCTATCCTGGGTGACAAGCGAGACCCTGTCTCAAAAACAAAAAACCTCAAAAAACATAACAGTTCATGTTAGTCCCTTGGTTAAAATTTTTCAGCAGTTTCTCCTGCAATGAGAATAAATTCCAGACTTTTTGTTTGTTTGTTTTAATCACGACCTAAAAGGCCCTACCTAGTCTGGCTTCCCTCTGATTCATCTGCCCT
Source organism: Nomascus leucogenys (assembly GCF_006542625.1). NCBI lineage: Eukaryota > Metazoa > Chordata > Mammalia > Primates > Hylobatidae > Nomascus > Nomascus leucogenys. Next base: position 88,114,252 of record NC_044398.1, read on the forward strand.
TCACCCTGACTCACTGGGTTCCAGCCACCTTGGCCTTCCGCCTCTTCCTCTAGCACAAGGCCTTTACGTTTACTGCCTGGATTCCTGCTATTTATACAGCAAAATGTCACCTCCTTAGAGAAGCACTTCCTGAACACCAAATGAAAAGTACCCCTTCCCTATTAATTCCCATGTAACACTTACTATGACTTAAACCATCTTACTTGTTTGCCTATGTAATATTTGACTCCTTCACTCTCAACCCAGGTCTTAACTTCCCTTAAATGGAAGCTTTACAAGGGCAGGGACTTTGTCGAGAAATCTCAAGACTGTACCTGCAGCTGCTAGAACACTGCCTGGCACTTGTAAGGCACTCAGTACCTATTTATGGAATGAATAAATGGGATTTGGGGAGCAAATGATGGTCGTTTTTTACTTTTTATTTTCATATTTCAGATGAATTCAAATTTTTTATAAAGTGCATGTATTACTTCTAGAACCAGAAAAAAAGAAATAACGCAAAACCAAAATGAAATAATAAAATGAGCCTATGTAACCAAACAGAAGAAGATAGTTCAAACCCTTCCCCAAGAATCTATTATATAGATTGCCAGCAATTTGCGTTATTTCAGTCTCCACACTGTTTATGAAACCTGAAACGCTGGCCAGTTTAACGATCTGCTTGTTAGTCAGTACACAACTTTGAACTTTTAAATAATAGTCATCTCCCCTGGGCTTATGGAAAGATTGCAGTTTGAGCTTTCTACTTCATTCCAATCTCCTACTCACAGAGCGTTTATTTCCACCACTATGCCTTTGTTGATTTTTTTTTTTTTTTTTTTTTTTTTTTTTTTTTTTGAGATGAAGTCTTGCACTGTCACCCAGGTTGGAATGCAGCAGTGCAATCTCGGCTTACTGCAACCTCTGCCTCCTGAATACGAGCAATTCTCTCACCTCAGCCTCCCTAGTAGCTGGGATTATAGGCGCCCATCACCACGCCTGGCTAGTTTTTGTATTTTTAGTACAGACAGGGTTTCACCATGTTGGGCAGGCTGGCCTCGAACTGCTGACCGCAAGCGATCCGCCCACCCAAAGTGCTGAGATTGCAGGCATGAGCCACCACACCCAGACAGTTGATGCTATTACCTCTCCTGGCATTCCCCTCTCCCGCCCCCAACTCCTCCACTTCCCCTGTCCAAAATCTTGATCATCCTTTAAGACACATTCAAATCTATCAAGAAATGGCCACAACAGCAGACAACTGTGTTTCTGAAAAGCTCTGCGCTTTTTCAAAAGGCACCTTGTCTGCATGTCTCCCTCAATTAATTACACTTGGTTGAAAGCAGTATTTTTATATATCTAACCACACTGAAATGTCACTATACATTTTCCAGCTGAGCGGGGAAAAAACCTCCCTGCTGGTGGAAAAACGCTGTTGAAGGTGGCTGGGAGGAATTACTTTGAACCTTTCTCAAAGGAGAAAATACTAGATGGTTTGTAAGGGTGCGGAAGCCTTTCTCCACATGTTCCCATGAGGAAGGCAATATGTACAGAATCATTAACCAGAATTTACTAAGAAATGGAAGCAATGAAAAGCTGTAACTGGTGAGCTTGGGATAACCTCTGCAAATATTGCTGGGGCCATCCCCTTCTGTCCTCCTATGACAACCATTCAGCCTTGACTGAGCGCTTTCAGCATGAGGCTCTGTGCTAAATGCATTATATACATATCTCATCTAATCTTCCAAGAGTCCGAAGTGCGAATTACTACAATTATCCCCACTTCACAGATGAGGCAACTGACACACAGAGACCTTGAGCAATTTTCCCAGGGTCACAAATCTACCAAGTGACAACTGAATGGGGCTAGTTTGAACTCATTCAGCCTAACTTCAAAACGTTCCTTCTTTGCTACTCTGCTATAGCACATTACATATCTTTTATCTAAAAACTATAGTTGAAATTTAAAATAGCAGTCAACACAAGCTTAACTAAAAAAGACCAGTTCTGCAGTCTCCCTCCCCTCTTCAATTCTGTTTAATTTACACCTACTCAGTGTTTAACATAAAATATTTAAAAATGTGTGGAAGTTAAACAGAGCATGGCTTCTTTTTAAGGGGCCTCTTCTTTTCTCCAGCATTTCATGTGTTACAACATTGGCTTGGCACTTGTCATGCCATAGAAACAAAAGTACTAATTTTCACACTTCATTAATAAATAAATGGAGGGCCCAGGCTTTATGGAATGGATCCATAGATACCCTGAGAGTTGAAAGAGTGTTCCAAAAAAGGTTTAATCAAACACCCCCTGAGTGCAAACAAGAGTCTAGAAAACAGGCCAGGCATGGTAGCTCACACCTGTAATCACGGCACTTTGGGAGGCCAAGGAGGGCAGATCACTTGAGGCCAGGAGTTCGAGACCAGCCTGGCCAACATGGTGAAACCCCATCTCTACTAAAAATACAAAAATTAGCTGGATGTGGTGGTGCATGCCTGTAATCCCAGCCACTCTGGAGGCTGAGGCGGGAGAATTGCTTGAACCTGGGAGGCGGATGTTGCAGTGAGCTGAGATTGTGCCACTGCACTCCAGCCTGGGCGACAGAGCAAGACCCTGTCTCAAAAAAAAAAAAAAAGTCTAGAAAATAAAACTTGCCAGATTCAAGTTTCAAAAGTTAGACTCTGGATCCACATTTTAAGAATTTCAGGTTTTGCCAGGTGCGGTGGCTTATGCCTGTAATCCCAGCACTTTGGAAGTCTGAGGTGGGCGGATCACCTAAGGTCAGGAGTTCAGGACCAGCCTGGCCAACATAGTGAAAACCCCTCTCTCCTAAAACTACAAAAATTAGCTGAGCATGGTGGCAGACACCTGTAGTCCAAGCTACTTGGGAGGCTGAGGCAGGAGAATGGCTTGAACCTGGGAGGCGGAGGTTGCAGTGAGCTGAGATCGTGCCACTGCACTCCAGCCTGGGGGACAGAGTGAGACTCCGTCTCAAAAAAGAAAAGAAAAACCAGATTTAAGGATCCACGCAAGTACAGATCAGGAGCTGTTCCTCTTGCCTTTGACTAGGAAGCAGGACTCAGCCCTTGATGGTTTGAAACAGAGGGTAAGAAGGACTTTATACCAGACTTTTTTTTTGGGAGGGAGTCTCACTCTGTCACCCAGGCTGGAGTGCAGTGGCGCAATCTCGGCTCACTACAAGCTCCGCCTCCTGGGTTCACGCCATTCTCCTGTGTTAGCCTCCCCGGCAGCTGGGACTACAGGCGGCCACCGCCACACCAAGCTAATTTTTTGTATTTTTAGTAGAGATGGGGTTCACCATGTTAGCCAGGATGGTCTTGATCTCCTGACCTTGTGATCCGCCCACCTTGGCCTCCCAAAGTGCTGGGATTACAGGCGTGAGCCACTGCGCCTGGCCTTATACCAGACTTTTAACAGTGTGCAGCATAGGACTCAGAAGTACAAAAATTTCAGGATTGAAACTGCTGTAAATTGGGTGCTTGTTGCAGTTCTCCAGCATGTTTCAAATTTTTTCTCATCAAATGGTAAGATATAAAAAGCTATAAGGGCATTATTGGAGAACTGACCAATATTTACATAATACCTTGCAAAGAGTAAAAGCAGGTTCTGTCTATAAATGTTGTGCAGTAACAGAATGGAAGTGAACAATGGGTATTGAGCACTTAACCTTGAGTTCTATATGTATCATCTTATTTAGTACACACAATAAAGCCATAAGATAAGCACTACTATCATCTCTATTTTCAGAAAATGAAGGCAGAGTGAGGCTTAGCAATACTCCTAAAGTCACATAGCCAGCAAGGCACAGAGTGGGGATTCAAAGCAGCACTCGTGTGAACAGCTTCTATTCTGCATGGACCCAGCATTTTTTCAAGGCTTCTGTGAGCTTCAGAGAGCAACAGGGCTGCCACATATTTATAAAATCACTGAGCATGTTCTGTGACTATCTCAACAGACAGGAAGTTTTCTGAAACCATGAAAGCAATAAACCTTCATGTTAAAAGCAGGCTCTGGGGTCCAAGAGACCCAGGTTCAAATCCTGATTCTGCCACTTAAATGTCAGATCACCTAACAAGTCCCAGTTTTGTTTCGTTTTTTAAAATCTATGCAAGGGGAGTCTTAGTACTGCAGGAGGTTGTTACGGGGACTAAATGAAACGATGCACTTAAAGTTCTCAGTACATGGTCATCTAGCAACAAAAGGCAGCCATTGTTGAGAATATTTTGAGCTTGTAAGAAACAGAGACCCTCATGGAGATACAGAGTAGAATGATGGTTACCAGAGGCTGGGGAGGGTATTGGGAGGTGGGGACATAGAGATGGTTAATGGGTACAAAAACATAGGTAGATAGAATGAATAAGATCTAGTATCTGATAGCACAACACGATGACTACAGTCAACAATTTATTGTACGTTTAAAAATAACTAAAAGAGGGCGGGTGCGGTGGCTCACGCCTGTAATCCCAGCACTTTGGGAGGCCAAGGCAAGCAGATCACCTGAGGTCAGGAGTTCGGGACCAGCCTGGCCAACATGATGAAACCCCATCTCTACTAAAAATACAAAAGTTAGCCGGGCATGGTGGCAGGCACCTGTAATCTCAGCTACTCTGGAGGCTGAGGCAGGAGAATCGCTTGAACCCAGGAAGCAGAGGTCGCAGTGAGCCGAGATTGTGTCATTGCGCTCCAGTCTGGGTGACAAGAGCGAAACTCCGTCTCAAAAAAAAAAAAAACTAAACTAAGAGTATAATTAGTCACACAGCTGGGCTTTTTAAAAAGGGTAGGCGGGCGGGGCTCACGCTTGTAATCCAGCACTTGGGAGGCGAGGGGGGATCACGAGTCAGGAGATCGAGACCACGTGAAACCCGTCTCTACTGAAAATACAAAAACTTAGCCGGGTGGGGGCGCCTGTGGTCCAGCTACTCGGAGAGCTGAGGCAGGAATGGTGAACCCGGAAGCGAGTTGCAGTGAGCCGAGACTGCGCACTGCACTCCAGCCTGGCGACAGAGCGAGACTCCGTCTCAAAAAAAAAAAAAAAAAAAAAAAAAAAGAGTGTAATTGGATTGTTTGTAACACAAAAAAAGGATAAATGCTTGAGGTGATGGATACCCCATTTACCCTGATGTGATTATTACACATTGTATGCCTGTATCAAAATATCTCATGTATCCCATAAATATGGACACCCACTATGTGCACTTAAAAATTAAAAAAAGAAAGAAACAGAGACCCTCAGCCCTGATGCCCTGATGTTATGCCAAAGCACCAAGTCATTGGGTCTTGAAAGGATGAACTAGAAAGAAGGATCAAGGTTAAAAAGGGAGAAAAAAAAGAAAAGGAAAGAGGTTGGCAGCGCTGTGACATCCATCCTAGCAGATGAACCACTAAGACATTAGATTGTGATTTCAACTTCAACCCGTCAGAATCAGAACACAGTTGAGTCCTTCTAGGAAGATTTTCTAAATCCATAATTACAGGTATAGAGAAAAAGAGCGCGCACACACAATTTTCCACCAGGTGAGGACAGAATAAGATCACGTTCACAATACTTTAGCCCTACATCGCTCAGAGATCCATGCTGGGGCAGAGCACGGAGCAGTGACCCAGAGCGAGGCAGGAAGCTGCAGGGTCCCTGAGAAGGACCTCTCCTTCCCAGCCTGGTGGGCAAGCCATGTGAGAGCAGCGGCTTTGGGGAGCCCCTGGGTTTGCAGGGACCTCCAGTGACCCTGGAGCCCCTGAAGCTGCCTCTACACTTTGAGGGCAGGAGTTTCAACTATTGTATCCTATTAATGAAAAACAAAAATCCTTCGTTTACTTAGAAATGTCGACATCCAAACACCGCAGAGAGAACCAGTAAATAAATACGGCCGGTCTATTTCGAAACTGCCTTCTAGGGTTGTACCCAAGCAGACTTCAATTGAGTCAAGAGAGAAAGGAGAACGGTGTGTGCATGGTTCATCTTTTGACCCTCTCGCCGCCCCAAGCCTCCCACCCCGACCCAAGGAAGGCGGGGGAGGAAAAGCTGGGAATTTCAGGTGCACTCCGAAACCTCACGCAGGGGGTAGGAAAGCAAGCGGAAACCCAGCAGACACTCCCCCCTCTCCAGGGACGTGGGCGCTTTCCAGGACGGTCCTGCGTCTCCAGCACCCTGGCGCATCCCAGGCGGAGAGAGGATCCTCCTCCCTGAGCTATGGGAGAGACCCGATTTCACAGGACCAGCTGCGAGCTGACAGATCCGGGACTCCTAAGTCGAGCCCAGGCTCCTGCCTTAGCTGCCTGGCCATCTCCCAACCCTCCCAGTGAGGCTCAGCCCGGAGGGTCCCCCCTTTTGTTCGCAGGGAGAGCGCGTCCCTGCGCAGAGCTGCGTATCCCCCTGCGCTGCCAGCCCCACTGCGGGGGCGCTTTCCTGGGTCCACTGCTGGCGTTCCTCGCGCTCCCACGACCACCCGCTCAGGCACACGGATCCCCAGCTGTCCCCGGCCCCCCGCCCCAGTACTCACTTCTCCCCAGTCCCTCCGTTTTCCATGCCGTCTCCTCCACCGCCCCATAGCGCCTCAGAGGCTTCTCGGCTTCCAGATGGGTGGACAAAGATTGCTTTAACTCCATCGCTGATCCCCGTGGCCAGGTCGATGGGTCTCCCTTTACTCCATCCCCGCTGCGGGCTGCAGGGAGGGAGGTGGCTCCAGCCAGCAGCGTTTTAAGGGGCCGGGCGCCCGTGACGCGGCTCCATCTCTTCCGCCGCCAGCGCCTGGGAGCGCCTACTGGTACCCAGGAGGGGGAGGGATGCACGGCACATGCGCAGTAGGGAGGCTTGGTGGGGAGGCTTGGGGGCTGGGTAGGGAGACAGAGGGGCAGGAGATAACTCTCAGAACAACAACAAACAAAACAACTAAAATAAAACCAACCCAAAGGAAGTGAGAACAAGGCCCCTGCCTATTCCAGAGCCCCTAGTGATGCTTGGCATGGGGCTGGCACTGTGGGCGGCTTGCGAGCTGTAAGCGGGCTGCGGGTTTTGAGTGGGATTGGTGAGCCCGTCTCTATCTGCGGGCGATGCATCCATCTTTCTGGGGAGTATGCAGAGGCGTGAGTGTGGACCTAGATCTATGGGTTCTGGGCTTGGCTGACTGCGTTGCTGTGAGAATATCTGTCGTGTGCGTCTGTATGATTTGAGGTGGGACAGTGGATGCCTATGTCAGTTCCATATGTGTTTGCATGCACTTGGGGGAGACAGAGAGATGAAAATATTTTGCACACAGGTATAGCAGAGCTGTTTGGAGCACGGGGCTTTACTTTCCAGAAACCCCAGAGGTTTATCTTTAAAAAAAACAAAAAATACCACCATGGCAGTGGCTGGGCACGATGGCTGATGCCTGTAATCCCAGCACTTTGGGAGGCCGAGGTGGGTGGATCACTTGAGGCCAGGAGTTCAAGGCTAGCCTGGCCAACATGGTGAAACCCCATCTCTACTGAAAATACAAAAATTAGCCAGTTGTGGTGGCGCAGGCCTGTAATTCCAGCTACTCGGGAGGCTGAGGCAGGAGAATCGCTTGAACCTGGGAGGCGGAGGTTGCAGTGATCCGAGATCATGCCATTGCACTCCAGTCTGGGCAACAAGAGGAAAACTCTGTCTCAAAAAAAGAAAAGAAATGAAAAAAAGAAAATGATTTCCCAGTAGGAAACAGGAAAGAATATGAATAGGCATGTCATGTGGGCAGAGGAGGAAGGCCTAATGTGAGGAGCTGCTCAACCCCCTTAGTAATAAGGAAAATGAAAATGTAAATAAGAATGTATCATCCAATAGGCAAAAACTAAAAAATCTAACAACCGTGTTGTAAAAGATGTGGATTTTTTTTTTTTTTTTGGAGACAGAGTCCAAAAATGCTGGGGTTACAGATGTGAGACACCATGCCTGGCATAATTTCAACTCTTATCTAATGCTAGTGGGAGTATAAATTGGTACAACTGTTTTTTTCTCTCTGTCACCCAGGCTGGAGTGTAGTGGCATAGTCTCGGCTCACTGCAACCTCCATCTCCCGGGTTCAAGCTCCTGAGTAGCTGCGACTACAGGCATGCCACCATGCCCGGCTAATTTTTTGTATTTTTAATGGAGATGGGGTTTCACCATGTTGGCCAGGCTGGTCTCGAACTCCTGAGCTCAAGTGATCTGCCTGCCTTGGTGTCCCAAAGTGTTGAGACTCCAGGCATGAGCCACTGTGCCTGGCTGCATGAATGTAATCTTTATTGTTCTCAAGTATATGTGTATAGCTCTACAAATTATATATAATAGCACTATTTTACATTTTCTTGTAATTTATGTAAATGATATCATACTTTATAATTCTGCAAATTGCTTTTTTCTGTTGTTGTTCCACAATATGCTTTTCTTTCGTTTTATTTATTATTTTTTAATTTTTAATTTTTTTTTTTTTTTTTTGAGACGGAGTCTTGCTCTGTCGCCCAGGCTAGAGTGCAGTGGCACGATCTCGGCTTACTGCAACCTCCGCCTCCCAGGTTCATGCAATTCTCCTGCCTCAGCCTCCCAAGCAGCTGGGACTACAGGCGCCCGCCACCACACCCGGCTAATTTTTTTTTGTATTTTTAGTAGAGACGGGGTTTCACCGTGTTAGCCAGGATGGTTTTGATCTCCTGACCTTGTGATCCACCCGCCTCGGCCTCCCAAAGTACTGGGATTACAGGCTTGAGCCACCGCACCCGGCCGCTTTTCTTTCTTTTAAAAAGATAGAGACAGGTTTTCACCGTGTTGCTCGGGCTGGTCTTAAATTCCTAGGCTCAAGTGATCCACCTGTCTCAGCCTGCCAAAGTGCTGGGATTACAGGCGTGAGCCACCGTGCCCGGCCCACATTATGCTTTTGAGAAATATGAATGTTGATTCATGTAACTCTGGTTCATAGTCTACTGTATAGTATTCTACATGAATTAACCATAATTGGTCTATTTTTTCATTGATGAGGTATAAAGATTATTCCCAATTGTCCACAATTACAAACATGGCAGCAGCAAATGTTTTTATACTCATTTCCCCGTATGACTGAATAGGAGTTTTTCTAGGGGAAAAAATTACAATAGCATGGGGTATGCACATCTGCCAATTGGACTAGAGTGTCAACCTGCTTTTAAAATTAATTGTACCAGGCCAGGCACAGCAGCTCATGCCTGTAATCCCAGCACTTTCAGAGGCCAAGGCGGGCGGTTAGTCTGAGGTCAGGAGTTTGAGACCGTCTCTACTAAAAATACAGAAAAAAAAAAAAATTAGCAGGGCCCGGTGGCACACACCTGTAATCCCAGCTACTCAGGAGGCTGAGGCAGGAGAATCACTTGAACCCGGGGGGTGGAGGTTGCAGTGAGCCGAGATCACGACACTGCACTCCAGCCTCAGTGACAGTGAGACGCTATCTCAAAAAAAAAACAAAACAATAAACATTACATTCAGGATAGTAGTTGCTTTTGGAGGCTGGGAGAGGGTAAGTAGTTGGTTTCAGCTATATCTAAAATTTATATATGTTTAAACTATTTACAGTATTTTGAAAATTTTTAAATCTACAGAAAAGTTGCATGATTAGTACAATAAGAAAAATATAGACCTTGGCCAGGTGCGGTGGCTCATGCCTATAATCTCAGCACTTTGGGAGGCTAAGGTGGGAGGAATCCTTGAGCTCAGGAGTTCAAGACCAGCCTGGGCAACAAAGCAGTTTTCCGTCTCTACAAAAATTAAAACATTAACCAGGTGTGGTGGCACACATCTATAGTTCCAGATACTCAGGAGGCTGAGGTAGGAGGACTGCTTGGGCCTGGGAGGTCGAGGCTACAGTGAGCCAAGAGCACACCACTCTACTCTAACCTAGATGACAGAGTGAGACCCTGTCTCCAAAATACATATATATATATATATAATTTGTGTGTGTGTATATATATATATATATATACAGTGTGTGTATATATATATATAGTATGTGTATATATATATACAGTATGTGTATATATACATTATTTTATATAATGTATGTTATTTTCTTGTATATGTATATGTGTGTATATATATATCCACACACACACGTCCCTTACTAGATTCACCAATGAATATTTAAATTTATATTTCTTAAAAGAGATCTGAAGCATATATGTTAAAATCTGTTGGAGATGGCTGGTGGACACTACACCCTTACCAGAATGACTAAAATTAAAAAGACTGACAATACCAAATGTTAGTCCAGATGCTAGTAAATAAATGAGTTAGCAGTCAGTAAGAATGTAACTACAATTTATTGCTGTTGGGAGTATAAAATGGTACTACCACTTTAGAAAATGAGAGATAACGGCTGGGCGTGGTGACTCATGCCTGTAATCCTAGCACTTTAGGAGGCTGAGGTGGGCGGATCACCTGAGGTCAGGGGTTCGAGACCAGCCCAACATGGCAAAACCTCATCTGTGCTAAAAAAATTCAAAAATTAGCCAGGCATGATGGCACATGCCCGTAATCCCAGCTACTCAGGAGACTGAGGCAGGAGAATCACTTGAACCCGGGAGGCGGAGATTGCAGTGAACTGAGATTGCGCCACTGCATTCCAGCCTGGGCGACAGAGTGAGACTGTCTCAAAATAAAAAAAGAAAGAAAGAAAAAAAAACTGGCAATACCCTCTAAAGCTACAAATATGGTTTTTTTTTTTCTGTCTTGCAGCAATTCTATTCCTGGATATATCCATAAGAGAAATACATACTGTGTCCACCAATGTTAAAAGCTTTACTCATAATGACAAGAAATGAAAACAACTCAAATGTCTATCAACAATAGAATGGACAAAAATTATGCTATATTCATACAACCGAATACTGCACAGCAATGAAAAAGACCAAACTACTGGCCAGGCACAATGGCTCACACCTGTAATCCTAGCACTTTAGGAGGCTGAGGTGGGCAAATTGCTTGAGCCCAGGAGTTTGAGACCAGCCTGGGCAACATGGCAAAATCCCTTCTCTACAAAAAATACAAAAATTAGCCAGGCATGGGTGGTGTGTGCCTGTAGTCCTAGCTACTCAGGAGGCTGAGGCAGGAGAATCACTTGAGCATGGGAGGTTTAGGCTGCAGTGAGCCACGATCGTGCCACTGCGCTCCAGCCTGGGCCACAGAGTGAAACCCTGTCTCACACACACACACACAAAAATTACTACCAACAAAATGGATGAATCTTACAGACATAATATATAAATAAAAGGGTGTGTATCCCTTAAAAGACGGTTGGTGCATTTAGGGATCTTTGTCATGTAATTATCTCTACATTAAAATATTTTATAATTTAAAAAAGAAAAAATACATCTATTGGATCTAAAAATTCAATTTATGGAAATCTACCCGAAGGAATATTTGAATTACTAAAAATACATTCACACAATATTTTTTTTTTACAATTTATGTAAACTGTAGAAAAAATTAGAAAAGGGTCAGTGTCTTACAAAAGGGAAATGGCTAAACTTACGGTATGCCTGCAATGTAACACTGTACACTTATTTAAAATGATATTTACAAAGAAATGTAATAGGGAAATGTCATAGGGAAAACATAGCACAATTTAATCAAAATATCAGGAAAAGTAGAATACAAATTGTAATATAAAGTGTGAGCTGTTGTTCTGGATCTTTTGGCTGAGATCAAGTGTACACTGTAATCTCAATCATATTTTATAGAATGATAATGGTAGAAATTTAAAAATACTGTGATTCCATTTTTTTTTGAGACAGAGTCTCGCTCTGTCACCCAGGCTAGAGTGCTGTGGTGTGATCTCGGCTCACTGCAGCCTCTGCCTCGTGGGCTCAAACAATCCTCCCACCCAGGCCTCCCTAGTAGCTGGGACTACAGGTGTCCACCACCTTGCCCAACTAATTTTTGTATTTTTAGTGGAGATGTAGTTTTTGCCATGTTGCCCAGGTGGGTCTTGACCTCCTGGCCTCAGGTGATTCTCTTGCCTCTGCCTCCCAAAGAGCTGGGATTACAAGCATGGGCTACCACACTCGGCTACTGTGATTCCAATTTTACCCAGTTTACGTATATACACACATGTATACACATCCAGGGTGAGAAAACACTAAAATGTCATACACCAAAATATTGATAGTGACTACCTATGTATGTCATGACAATAAAAGTTTTGTTTGTATTCTCCAATGTTTCTACAAAGTATATGTATTACTTTTATTTATTTGAGACAGTCTCACTCTGTTGCCCACCCTGGAGTACAGTGTCACGATCTTGATCTCGGCTTATTGTAACCTCCACCTACCAGGTTCAAGCAATCCTCCCACTTCAGCCTCCTAAGTAGGTGGGAGTACAGGTGCCCACCAGCACACCCAGCTAACGTTTGCATTTTTAGTAGAGATGAGGTTTCACCGTGTTGGCCGGGCTGGTCTCAAACCCTTGACCTCAAGTGATCTGCCCACCTTGGCCTCCCAAAGTGCTGGGATTACAGGCATGAGCCATCAAGCCCGGCCTGTATTACTTTTATAATCAGAAAAGAAATCAGGCCAGGTGCAGTCGCTCACACCTGTAATCCCAGCACTTTGGGAGGCTGAGGCAGGAGGATTGCCTGAGGCCAGGAGTTCAAGACCAGCTTGAGGAATATAGCAAGACCCTGCCTCTACCAAAAAAAATAATAAATTAGCCAGCTGTTGTGGCATGTGCCTATAGTCCCAGCTACTCGGGAGGTTGAGGTGAGAGGATTGCTTGAGCCCAGGAGGTTGAGACTGCAGTGAGTGAGCTATGATCGTGCCACTGCATTCCTGCCTGGGCTACAGAGTGAGTCTCTGTCTCTAAAATATAAATAAATAACGGTTTTTTGTTGTTGTTGTTGTTGTTTGAGATGGAGTCTCGCTCTGTTGCCTAGGCTAGAGTGCAGTGGTGCTGTATTGGCTCACTGTAAGCTCCGCCTCTTGGGTTCACACCATTCTGCTGCCTCAGCCTCCCCAGTAGCTGGGTCTACAGGCGCCCGCCACCACGCCTGGCTAATTTTTTGCATTTTTAGTAGAGACGGGGTTTCACCATGTTAACCAGGATGGTCTCGATCTCCTGACCTTGTGATCCGCCCACCTCAGCCTCCCAAAGTGCTGGGATTACAGGTGTGAGCCACCGTGCCCAGCAATAAATAATGGTTTTAATGTATGAAAAATAAAATGACTAGGAGTAAATACAAGAGAATATTAACAATGGTTGTTTCTAGAGTTGAAATTTGGGAAAGTTTTTTTTTAATTTTATGAATTTTCCAACCATCTATATTGAGCCCATATTGTTTTAGAATTCAGAAACGAGTAAATTTCATTTCTAAAAGTGTGTAATACAATTCCATAATCCTAGAGGACAAACCATCCCTGTCACCACAGTGCCCAGAACCCTGTCTGTTTGCATTAGCATAGGGTGATAATGCTTCAAGTTCAGTAACTGGTTGAAGTCACCATCTGCATGGAAGTATTAAGCAGCAACACTCCCCCACACCCTCCCCTCCACCCCCTTGCCCCACCCCCACCCCCGAGCCCTGGCTGCTTGTCCTGGCTCGGTGCCTCGGCTTTGCTGGGAATGCCAAGGACTTGGAGGGATCCTGGGTGATTATAAAGAGCCAAGGCAGCAGGGGCCAGTGCAAGACACTTTTATAACTGTGATTTGGGTTGATTGAAAGGAAAAATAATGCAATCTCATCCTGGTAATTTGATACTTCATCCAGCATGTTGAGAATTTCAAATGTCCATGACACCGAGCTTATGAGAATTGCATGGTTTTCAAAAATGTGGGCCGTGAAATCCAGAGGATCTGAGTTTGAGCCCTGACTCTGCCACCTGCTGGCTGTGCGACTCTGTGTGTTGTGTCCCTTAATTTCTTTAATCTTCACTTTGTTTCAAATGCTAATGACATTATTATCTATTCTGAGAACTATTATTATTATTATTATTTTGATATGGACTCTCACTCTGTTGCCCAGACTGGAGTGTAGTGGTGAGGACTATTATTACTATTATTATTATTCTTTTGACATAGAGTCTCACTCTGTTGCCCAGGCTGGAGTGTAGTAGTGTGATCTTGGCTCACTGCAACCTCCACGTCCCAGGTTCAAGTGATTCTCCTGTCTCAGCCTCCTGAGTAGTTGGGATTATAGGCACGCATCACTAGGCCCGGCTAATTTTTGTATTTTTAGTAGAGACGAGGTTTCACCATTTTGGCCAGGCTGGTCTGGAACTCCTGACCTCAGGTGATCTGCCTGACTAGGCCTCCCAAAGTGTTGGGATTATAGACGTGAACCACCACACCCAGTCCCAGAGGACTATTATGATTAAATGAGATAAAGCATGACAGCCCATAGGAGGTCCTCAGTACAAGTTAGTATCATCATCATGATCATCATCCTTCTTGGGTTGAAGCAATGTGTTAGCTGATATTTTGTGTTCTGACTCTTTGAGAATTTACCAAATGAAGTCTCCAAATCAAAACCAAAAACCTATTAAAATGACATTGACCTGTAATCCTAATGTATCCGGAATGTATTCCTTCTGGTGGGTTCTTGGTCTCTCTGACTTAAAGAATGAAGCTGTGGACCCTCACAGTGAGTGTTACAGTTCTTAAAGATGGTGTGTGCAGAGTTTGTTTCTTCAGATGTTCAGATGTGTCTGGAACTTTTTCCTTCTGGTGGGTTCACGGTCTCGCTGACTTCAGGAGTGAAGCCGCAGACCGTAGAAGTGAGTGTTATTGCTCATAAAGGTGGTGTAGACCCAAAGACTGAGCAGCAGCAAGATTTATTGTGAAGAGCGAAAGAACAAACCCTCCACAGCGTGAAAGGGGACTGGAGCAGGTTGCCACTGCTGGTTGCAGGTGGCCAGCTTTTATTCCCTTATTTGGCCCTGCCCATGTCCTGCTGATTGGTTCATTTTACAGAGCGCTGATTGGTCCATTTTACAGTGTGGATTGCTCCATTTTTATGGAGTGCTGATTGGTGCGTTTACAAACCTTTAGCTAGACACAGAGCGCTGATTGGTGCATTTTTACAGAGTGCAGATTGGTGCATTTACACACCTTTAGCTAGACAGAAAAGTTCTCCAAGTCCCCACTTGATGCAGGAAATCCAGCGCGCTTCACCTCTCACTAACACTTTGGGAGGTTGAGGCAAAAGGATTGCTTAAGCCCAGGAGTTCAAGACCAGCTTGGGCAACATAGGGAGACCCCATCTATACAAGTGATAATTTAAAAATTAGCCGGGCGTGGTGGCATGTGCCTGTGGTCCCAGCAACTCAGGGGGCTGGGATGGGAGGCTTACTTGAACCCAGGAGGTTGAGGCTGCAGTGAGCTATGACTGGATTACTGCCCTCCAGCCTGGGTGACAGTGAAATCCTGTCTCAAACAAAACAAAAAACCACACCATTGAATTGACATTGAGTAGAAAAATTAGAACTCTCATACCATGAATATACAATGTTGCAACCACTTTGGAAGATGGTCTGGCAGTTCCTCCCGGGAGATGGAGGTTGCAGTGAGCGGAGATCGCGCCACTGAACTCCAGCCTGGGCAACAGAGCGAGACTGTCTCCAAAAAAAAAATAGAAAATATCCAGCAATTTTGGGGGAAAAAAAATCATAAAAGATATAAATGGGTTTGGAAGATAGAATAGAGTTCCAGAAAGCATAGTATGTATTGCTCTTAAAGGAGGCTTGAGAGAGAGAAAAGAAGTTGAGGAAATATTTGCTCTCAAGACTTAGGACCTGAAATCCCGTATCTGTTATAGAGCTAGGAGCTGCTGCCTCTCCATGAAGTGTTTGAGGAGTGGGATTAGGTGTGTGAGTTTTGCAGGGGCATGAAGCTTTTACCAGAGGAGCTTAAAGCACATGCTATTTAAGAGTGGGGAGAGTATCTGAGAAAAATCCCTAGGGTACATGCGTACGCTCCCTCTATTATACAATTGTCTGAGTTTTTTTGTGGTTTTCTTTTCTCTTTTTGATGGAGTCTCAATCTGTCCCCCAGGCTGGAGTGCAATGGCGTGATCTCGGCTCAGTGCAACCTCCTCCTCCCAGGTTCAAGCGATTCTCCTGCCTCAGCCTCCCAAGCAGCTGGGATTACAGGCATGCACCACCACGCCTGGCTAATTTTTCGTATTATTGGTAGAGATAGGGTTTCACCTTTTGGCCAGGCTGGTCTTGAACTCCCAACCTCAGCCTCCTAAAATGCTGGGATTACAGGCAGCATTGACTGTTTTTTGTTTGTTTGAGAGGGAGTCTCACTTTCTCGCTTTGTCGCCAGGCCAGAGTGTAGTGGCGTGATCTTGGCTCACTGGAATCTCTGCCTCCCAGATTCAAGCGATTGTCCTGCCTCAACCTCCCCAGTAGTTGGGATTACAGGCATGCACCACCATGCCCAGCTAATTTTTGTATTTTTAGTAGAGACGGGGTTTCACTAAGTTAGCCAGGATAGTCTCGATCTCTTGACTTTGCGATCCGCCTGCCTCGGCCTCCCAAAGTGCTGGGATAACAGGCGTGAGCCATTGCGCCCGGCCCGCATTGTCTGTTTTTTTAAAGCTGATGTTTATTGCGTGGTTACTATGTGCTGGGCACTGTACCAGATTTATCCTTCTTCATTCTATGCTGTAGTATCCTGTGAGACAGGGGCTGTAGCTCAGAGAGTTTGGGTAAGTAAATTACTTGCTAACACATGACAGAACCAGCATTCAAACTCAGCCAGCCAGTCTCAAAGCCTAAACACTTCGCCACATCCCACATCACCTCTCAAAGGTGTTTCAAGAAACCACCATGGCAATGCCCATGAAGAGGGATTTATAACCTCAACCTGATCATATTCAAAGTCAGACTCACAATATCGGCCCCCATACCTGCTCCATCCGAGTGGGAAATCTCAGTGTATCCTTGGTACCTTATTCTCCAGTATCCCAACACTCTCTGCGGCAGAGTCAGTCAACAAATCCTATTGACTCTGTTTTGGAAATAGCTCGCAAATCCAATTCTCCTCCTCATTCCTACTGCCTAAGTTAGCTCAATTTTGCATCATCTCTGACCTACACTGTGGCAAAAAACATCTTTTCTGGTTTTTTTCTCCCTACTGAAAACCATTCTCCATACTACTTCTAAAATTAGATACACACACACGCGCGTGTGCGCGCACACACACACACACACACACACACACACACACACACACACACACACATCCAACGCCACTCTCTTGCTTAAAAACCTCCATTGGGAGGCTGAGGTGGGAGGATCGCTTGAGCTTAGGAGTTCAAGGTTACAATGAGCTGTGATCACACACCACCGCACTCCAGCCTGGGCTACAGAGCAAGAACCTGTCTGGAAAAAAAAAAAAAAATTAAAAAAAATCATCCGCTGGTTTCCTGCTATCTATAGAATAATTTATATAACCAATCTCCTCGGTTCTGGGGACAAACAGGTTATTCCTAAATTCTCGAGATTATCAGCAAAATATGAGGAGCAGTCTTGCAGTTAAAGCTTTGTAGATATCTTATTCTTTTGGGAAAAATTCCTTGATATGAAATTGCTGAATCAAAGGATATGCACAGTTTTAAAGGCATTTTATATTATCAAGCCATCCTTCAAAAATGTCATGCCAAGTTATACTCACCAGAAGTGTGTGTGAGGGCTGGGTATGGTGGCTCAGCACTTTGAGAGGCCGAGGCAGGTAAATCACTTGAGGCCAGGAGTTCGAGATCAGCCTGGCCAACATGGTGAAGTCCCATCTCTACTAAAAATACACAAATTGGCAAGGTGTAGTGGCATGTGCCTCTAATCCCAGCTACTCAGCTACTTGGGAGGCTGAGGCATGAGAATCGCTTGAGCCTGGGACGCAGAGGTTGCAGTGAGCCGAGATCACACCACTGCAGCATGGGCAACAGAGTGAGACTCTGTCTCAAAAAAAAAAAAAAAAAAAAGAAAAGAGAAGAAATGTGCGTGACTACAACTCATTTATAAATCACATATTTACAGGAGAATACCCATGAGGTAGAAATGTGTTCACTTTCGGCCGGGCGCGGTGGCTCACACTTGTAATCCCAGCACTTTGGGAGGCCGAGGCGGGTGGATCACGAGGTCAGGAGATCGAGACCACGGTGAAACCCCGTCTCTACTAAAAATACAAAAAAATTAGCCGGGCGTGGTGGCGGGCGCCTGTAGTCCCAGCTACTCGGAGAGGCTGAGGCAGGAGAATGGCGTGAACCCGGGAGGCGGAGCTTGCAGTGAGCCGAGATTGCGCCACTCAAAAAAAAAAAAAAAAGAAATGTGTTCACTTTCAAATCATCAGATCTGAAATATTGAAAGGCACGTGGTAGACACCCAATCAATGCTTATTGAATGTATGAATAAACTGAGTAAGCAAAGAAAAATTCTAAAGTGCCCCCGATCTGTGTATAGCTCAAATAATAACATCCTAACATAACTGCTAGTATGCCATGTCTATTTCATGTGGAATTGATTCAACAGCATCCCCTTGCATACAGGGCTGGTATTTCTGGATGCTCCAAAATGCTGCTCCATCCAGGAAATAAAATCCTTGCATCTGGCCGGAGGTGGTACCCCATGCCTGTAATCCCACTACTGTGGGAGGTCAAGGCACGAACACTGCTTGAGCCCAGGAGTTCAAGGCCAGGCTGGGCAACTTGGTGAGATCTTGTCTCTCCAAAAAAAAAAAAAAAAATCCTTGCATTCTACCTATATTTACTGTGTATTTATAACCCTAACCTTAGTCTCTACAGTTTTTCACCATCATCTATGCAGGGGAGTTACCCTCTGGAAAAAGGTTCACCTGAACTAAACAGTAAAGTGACTAAAGACATGCTAAAAGTTTACGAATTTATATTTCCAGATGTGTCTATACAACTCTCTGTTGGGCAGCACTGCTAGACTAGATATCCCAGAAGCACTTCAAATTTAGTATCTTCCTCCAGAACCTATCTTCTGTATTTCCTATGACAGCTGATGACACCTTTGTTTGAGCTAGTCATTGAAACCAGTAAATTTGTACTTTGTTTTTTTTGTTGTTGTTTTTGAGACAGAGTCTCACTCTGTGGCCCAGGCTGGAGTGCAGTGGCACGATCTCAGCTCACTGCAACCTCCACCTCCTGGGTTCAAGCAATTCTCCTTCCTCAGCCTCCCTAGTAGCTGGGACTACAGGCAGCACCACCACACCTGGCTAATTTTGTTTTGTATTTTTAGTAGAGACAGGGTTTCACCATGTTGGCCAGGCTGGTCTTGAAGTCCTGACCTCAAGTGATCCACCCACCTCACCTTCCCAAAGTGCTGGGACGGTGCCTGGCCGTAAATTTGTACTTTGACCTACAAATCTGGCTGATACTACCTAGGTAAATCTAAATTTATTAACCTGTACTCTGTCCCTTACTCTCTACTAGCATTGAACTATTTTGGTCTCAACTTCTCTCTCCCCTAGACAATCTATTTTTATTTAATGTTCACGGTCTCGCCCTGTTACCCAGGCTGGAGTGCAGTTGCGGGATCTCGGCTCACTGCAACCTCTGCCCCTGGGCTCAAGTGATCCTCCCACCTCAGCCTCTTGTATAGCTGGGACCACTGAGGTGCACCACCACGCTCAGCTAATTTTTTGTATTTTTGGTGGAGATGCGGTTTCACCATGTTGTCCAGGCTGGTCTTGAACTCCTGGGGTAAAGCGATCTGCCCACCTCCGCCTCTCAAAATGCTTGGAACAGCTACTTAGGAGGCTGAGGCAGGAGAATTGCTTGAACCCCGGAGGCAGAGTTTGCAGTGAGCCAAGATTGCACCACTGCACTCTAGACATCGTGATAGAGTGAGACTCTGTCTCAAAACAAACAAACAAAAAAACCAGAGGCAGGGGCCCAGCGCAGTGGTTCATGCCTCTAATCTCAGCACTTGGGAGGCCAAGGTGGAATGATCCCTTGAGGCCAGGAGTTCGAGACCAGCCTGGAAAACACAGTGAGACCCTGTCTCTACAAAGAGTAGAAACGTAGCTGCATGTAATGGCATGCATGTGTAATCCTAGCTATTCAGAAGGCTGAGGCAAGAGGATCACTTGCGCTCAGGAGCTGAAGGCTGTAGTGAGCTATGGAGTGCACCACTGCACTCTCACCTGGGTGAGAGAGAGAGAGAGACCGATCTCTGAAAACACAAAACCAAACTAGAGTCGGAAGATCATTGGAAGACTCTAGTGAAAAAATTTATTAGTGCTTGTCAAATTTCAGTGTGTTAAAATGCACATTCTAATCCAGAGAGTCTGAGGTGGGCATCTAAGATTCCTAGATGTTCCCCAGGTGATGTTGAGACTCTGATCCATGGACCACACTCTGAGTATCAAGGGTCTCCATGAGAAACAGCAATGGTCTGAAATAAGCAATGGCAGTGGAATCAAAGAGGGGATGGACTAAACAAATATTAAACTGATAGAATGTGGCCAGGCGCGGTGGCTCACACCTGTAATTCCAGCACTTTGGATGGCCACGTAGGGCGGATTACTTGAGGCCAGGAGTTCGAGACCATCCTGGCCAACGTGGCGAAACCCTGTCTATACTAAAAATAGAGAAATTATTATATGTACCACCGGGTGTGGTAGTGGGCACCCATAATCCCAGCTACTCAGGAGGCTGAGGCAGGAGAATTGCCTGAACCCAGGAGGCAGGGGTTGCAGTGAGCCAAGATTGAACCACTGCACTGCAGCCTTGGTAACACAGTAAGACTCTGTCTCATTAAAAAAAAACAAAAAAAAAAAAAAACAAAAAAAAAAAACTTGTTGACAAAGCAGTGTGAGATAGCCACACTGAGTTGACAAAGATCTCATCCATGGTAAAGAAGTCTGGGCCTGTCTGGGCCTGTCTGGGCCAGGCACAGTGGCTCATGCCTGTAATCCCAGTGCTTTCAGAGGCCGAGGCAGGAGGACTGCCTGAGGCCAGGAGTTCAAGACCAGCCTGGGCAATATGGTGAAACTCTGTTTCTAAAAAAAAAAAAAAAAAATTATCCAGGTATGGGGGCCTGTAGTCCCAGCTACTCCAGAGACTGAGGTAGGAGGATTGCTTGAGCCCAGCAGGTCAAGACTACCATGAACTGTAATCGCACTGCCTCACTCCAGCCTGAGCAACAGAATGAGACCCTGTCTCAGAAAAAAAAAAAAAAAAAGTTTGAATTCATCTGCACAACCTGTTTTAAAATACTAGCTTTTTGAAAGTAACTCTCAGTCCCCTGAGTTATTTTTAAGGACCCATTAGAGATATTTGGAACCTCCCACTAAGATTCCTAGCACAGCAAATTTCTCAGAAGCGCAAAGGAAAATAAACTAGAAACATTTATTTAGCATATACCATGAGCCCTTCACTTCATATTTTTGTCTATGTCTGGTGCCGTGGAATATCTCCATGGCCACCAGACACACACATACACACACACACACACACACACACACACAATGAGCTGATCATTCCTTTATGTCACTATTGTATCCCTTTTATTTATTTAGTTGTTTATTTATTTTGAGATGGAGTCTCGCTCTGTTGACCAGGCTGGAGTGCAGTGGCACGATCTTGGTTCAGTACAACCTCCACCTCCCCGGTTTAAGCAATTCTCCTGTCTCCCAAGTAGCTGGGATTACAGGTGCCTGCCACTATGCCTGGCTGTCACTACTGTATCTTTGATATACCTCTTAAACTGCACTGGAGTTACTAGAAGCATGATCATAAGAGTGTGGGTTTGGAAATCAACCTGACTCTGCCATGTATTGGCTCAGTGGCAAAGGGCAAGGACCTTTGTTTTCTCAGCTATAACAATGAGAGTGAATGCGCTATAGCAAAGATGTGGACTCAATCTAAGTGTCCATCTTCAGATGAGTGGATAAAGAAAATGTGGTACGTATACGCAATAGAATACTATTCAACCATTAAAAGAATGAAACCATGTCCTTTGCAGCAATATGGACAGAACTGGAAGCCATTGTCTTAAACCAGCCAGACACAGAAAGACAAATATTGCATGTTCTCACTCATAAGTGGGAGCTAAAGAATGTGTACACAGAAATGTGGAGGGTGGAATGATAGATGATGGAGATTAAGAAAGGTTAGAGTGTGGGAGGTGGGTGGATGATGAGAAGTTACTTATTCAGTACAATACACATCATTTAGGTGATGGATAGCCTAAAAGCTCTCACTTCGCCAGTATGAAATCTATGCATGAAACAAAGTTGCACCTGTACCCCATAAATTTCTGGAAATGTTTATAATGGGAGTTTGCAAGTTGTTGGTTTGTATGGCAAAAAAATGAAAATAAATGAATCAGCTGAGTGTGGTGGCTCACGCCTATAATCCCAGCAGTTTGGGAGGCCAAGGCGGGTGGATCACTTGAGGCCAGGGGTTCAAGACTAGCCTGGCCAACGGGGCAAAACCCTGTCTCAGTACTAAAAATACAAAAATTAGCTCAGCATGGTGGTGTGCTCCTCTAGTCCCAGCTACTCAGGAGGCTGAGGCACGAGAATCGCTTGAACCCAGGAGGTGGAGGTTGCAGTGAGCCGAGATGGCAAGACTGTCTTAAAAAACAAAACAAAAAACAAAACACACAAAAATAAAATGAGAATGATATCTACTGTGTTATAAAAAAGGTCCTGTGTATCCTTTACGATGCTTTCCTTCAAGTAACAGAAAACCTAATTCACAGTGGTTTGAAAAATAAAGGGAATCTACTAGCTCCTATAACAGAAAAGCCCAGAGCAGGCTTTGGATATAGGCTATATCAGAAGTTATGAAATCATCAGGGTTTCTCTGAGATTCTTTGAGTGATAGCCTCTTGTCTCCATGTCTTTCACGGTAACAAAAATGGCTATGGTAGTCCCAGGCCTTACATCTATATTAACATCTCTATCACACAATGAGAGAATATGCCTTTGTCCTGGTTTTCCAACAAAGGTTATGAGATTCACTCTAATTGGGCAGCTGCAGATAACATGATTGTCTCTGAACCCTGTAGCAAGGCGCATGAAATGCCCTGATTAGCTTAATGTGTCATGTGCTCCACCTCTTGAGCCAAGTAAAGTCATCTTCTGGGAGATCCCCAAAAAGGAACTGGGAGCTGTTGGGAAGTGGGGAAGGTAAGGAAATCGATGGTAGAAACCATTCAACTACACCATGCCAATTACTACATGATGTAAAGGGCGTGGCATAGACCCTTATCTACAGTTAGTGAGCATACAAAAAGTGGTAGCTGTAATTTGCTTAGAAGTCTGTCTGCTGGCCATGTGCGGTGGCTCATACCTGTAATCCCAGCACTTTGGGAGGCTGAGGCGGGTAGATCACCTAAGGTCAGGATTTCGAGACCAGCCTGACAACGTGGCGAAACCCTGTCTCTACTAAAAATACAAAAATTATCTGGGCGTGGTGACACGCGCCTTTAGTCGCAGCTAGTCGGGAGGCTGAAGCAGGAGAATCGCTTGAACCCTGGAGACGGAGGTTGCAGTGAGCCACGAACGCGCCACCGCACTCCAGGCTGGGCGACAGAGGGAGACTCCATCTCAAAAAAAAAAAAAAAATGGTGGCCGGGCGCAGTGGCTCACGCCTGTAATCCCAGCACTTTGAGAGGCCGAGACAGGCGGATCACGAGGTCAGGAGATAGAGACCATCCTGGCTAACACGGTGAAACCACATCTCTACTAAAAATACAAAAAATTAGCCAAAAATTAGCCGGGCGTGGTGGCGGGCGCTTGTAGTCCCAGCTGCTCGGGAGGCTGAGGCAGGAGAATGGCGTGAACCAGGGAGGCGGAGCTTGCAGTGAGCCGAGATAGCGCCACTGCACTCCTGCAGCCTGGGTGACAGGGCGAGACTCCGTCTCAAAAAAAAAAAAAAAGACCGGGCGCGGTGGCTCACGCCTGTAATCCCAGCACTTTGGGAGGCCGAGGCGGGTGGATCACAAGGTCAGGAGATCGAGACCATCCTGGCTAACACGGGGAAACCTCGTCTGTACTAAAAAAACAAAAAATTAGCCGGGCGTGGTGGCAGGCGCCTGTAGTCCCAGCTACTCTGGAGGCTGAGGCAGGAGAATGGCGTGAACCCGGGAGGCGGAGCTCGCAGTGAGCTGAGATCGCGCCACTGCACTCCAGCCTGGGTGACAGAGCGAGACTCCGTCTCAAAAAAAAAAAAAAAAAAAAAGGTCTGTCTGCTAGACCATAGGCAAATAGCCAGCCAGGTCCTCATCTTACTCGTCTTGGAAATCTCCAAAGGCTAGCATAGTGTCTGGGACAGACAGCTTAAATACTGTTGAATTAATGTTGGCAAGTGAAATGGTGAAATAAAGTTATAGAAATTATTTCAACAACCAAAAAAGGGGATTGCAAGCCGGGCGCGGTGGCTCACGCCTGTAATCCCAGCACTTTGGGAGGCCGAGGCGGGCGGATCACGAGGTCAGCAGATCGAGACAACCCTGGCTAACAGTGAAACCCTGTCTCTACTAAAAATACAAAAAAATTAGCCGGGCACAGTGGCAGGCACCTGTAGTCCCAGCTATTCGGGAGGCTGAGGCAGGAAAATGGCGTGAACCCAGGAGGCGGAGCTTGCACTGAGCCGACATCGCGCCACCGCACTCCAGCCTGGGCGACAGAGCCTGACTCCATCTCAAAAAAAAAAAAAAAAAAAAAAAGATTGCATGGCCTCAGGTAACATGAAAACATAAACTATTGCTGATTCATAACATTAATAAGATAAACGAGCTGCATATGGCTGAGTTATAGACTTGGGATATATTCCAGTACATATTTTAAGTGTCTATTATAAATTATGGTCACTTTAAAAAAAAATGCTAAGCAAAGTGTTCTGGCGTGTTTTGCCTGTCTTGGTAGTGGAAGGGAAGAAAATCAGTCGTTTTCTTTCTTCTCCTCCTTAAAACTATTTAAGAAGGGAACTGGGCGTAGCGGCTCATGCTTGTAATCCCAACACTTTGGGAGGTCAAGGTGGGAGGATCACTTGAGTCCAGGAATGTAAGACCAGCCTGGGCCACATAGTAAGACTTCATCTCTACAAAAAATGAAATACCAGGGCTGGGCGCGGTGACTCACACCTGTAATCCCAGCACTTTGGGAGGCCGAGTTGGGCAGATCACGAGGTCAAGAGATCGAGACCATCCTGGCTAACACGGTGAAACCCTGTCTCTAGTTAAAAAATATAAAAAAATTAGCCAGGCGTGGTGGCATGCGCCTATAGTCCCAGCTACTCAGGAGGATGAGGCAGGAGAATTCCTTGAACCCGGGAGGTGGAGGTTGCAGTGAGCCGAGAACATGCCACTGCACTCCAGCCTGGGTGACAGAGCGAGACTCCTTCTCAAAAAATAAAATAACAGGGTGTGGTGGTGCATACCCATGGTCCCAGCTACTCAGAAGGCTGAGGTGGGAGAATCTTTTGAGCCAGGGAGTTCAAAGCTTCAGTGAGGCATGGTAGTGGCACTGCACTCCAGCCTAGACAACAGAGTGAGATCCTGTCGCAAAAAAAAAAAAAAAAAAAAAAAAAAAAAGGCCAGGCCCAGTGGCTCACGCCTGCAATCCCAGAACTTTGGGAGGCTGAGGCAGCTGGATCACCTGAGGTCAGGAGTTTAAGACTAGCCTGGCCAACATGGCAAAACCCCGTCTCTACTAAAACTACAAAAATTATCCGGGCATGGTGATGCACACCTGTAATCCCAGCTACTCAGGAGGCTGAGGCAGGAGAATTGCTTGAACCAGGGAGATAGAGGTTGCAGTGAGCCAAAATGGTGCCACTGCATTCAGCTTGGGGGACAGAGTGAGACTCTGTCTTAAATAAATAAAAATTATTAAAAAAAAAAAAAAAGGATCCCCTGGACATACAATAAGTAATCTCCTACTACTTAGGCAAATAAATAATAATTCTATCATTTGGGAATCTTAAGATCGGTTCTACCACTTTGTGGATCTTCAGACTCAATCTCTATTTTAGAGATACTAACACTGATTGATCCTACTATGCGCCAGGCACTGTCCTTCACACCTTCACATATATGATCTCATTTAATCCTCATTTAATTTTAGCAGAGAAAAGTTGAGCTCCTTACCCAGGATCGTATAACTAGGAAATAAAGACCAAAGCACATGCCTCACTCTTCTTGTTATTAGAAAAGATTTCCTTCTGTAAACCTCAGGGACTTTACAAGCGAAATATTGGATTACTGTAATATGATTCATCAGCCCAATTTAATATTACCTATTCATTATAAAGTAATGCTGCTCACACAACTGAGAAAACACTGTTGCTTTACCCCCTCTGGCTCAGTAGCAGCCACACGTAAATCACAGATCTATAAACATATGCTAATTACATAACCTATGTAGGCAATCAATATTAAGAAAAATTTTTACTGCCCAATATTTCTGTGGTTGAAAATGTACAGTCTAATTTTGTTCCGCAGTAACATCTAGGTTAATGCTGATTCAGAAGGAAAACATTTGTTGTTGCCATGAGAAGAGGCACTGAAACTCTGAATCACCACCTCAAATGTTACCACTATTAATATAAGGAGATACATAGGAAGATCGAATTAGACCATCTCGGACCACGAGGTTTACAACTCCACCTGCAGATACATGCAAGAAGCATTGTCACAGTACTTATGTCATGTTATTCCATTGAGGTCATCACCAACTAAGCTTATAATTAATGTGTGGTCATTTGGTCAATGTCACCAGCGTAGCATACTAACAAAAACAAGGGCTGCAAACTCAAATGCCTATAAGGCAGAATGTAAGACGGTAGGAAGCAAAGTCTATAGGGAACTACATAATAGAGGCTGCAGATTCATGGCAGATTCTAAAGCACAGCAGTCCGCAATATTTTTGGCACCAGGGACCGGCTTTGTGGAAGACAATTTTTCCACAGGCGGCAAGGGATAGGGCGCAGGAGGGTAATAGTCTTGGGATGAAACTGTTCCACCACAAATCATCAGGAATTAGATTCTCATAAGGAATATGCAACCTAAATCCCTCATGTGTGCAATTCACAACAGGGTTCATGCTCCTATGAGAATCTAATGATGCTGCTGATCTGACAGGAGGTAGAGCTCAGGCAGCAATGCAAGCAATGGGGAGCGGCCAGAAATACAGATGAAGCTTCAGTTGTCCACCCACTATTCACCTCCTGCTCTGTGGCCCAGTTCCTAACAGGTCACAGACCAGTACAGGTCCATGGCCCAGGGATTAGGGACCCCTGCTGCGGCACATTGCTTAATAGAGGACTGTAGCAGCCATATGCCCAGACCTTTCCTTTTTTTCTTTTCTTTTTTTTTTTCTTTTTCTTTTTTGAAACAGTCTGGCTCTGTTGCCCAGGTTGGAGTGTGGGAGTGTGATCTCGGCTCAACCTCCCAGGCTCAAGCAATCGTCTCGCCTCAGCCTCCCAAGTAGCTGGGATTACAGGCACACTCCACCACACCCAGCTAATGTTTTTGTGTTATTTGTAGAGATGGGGTTTTGCCATGTTGCCCAGGCTGGTCTGGAATTCCTGGGCTCAAGCTGTCTCCCCATATCCGCCTCCCAGTGCTGGGATTGCAGGAGTGCACCACCACACCTGGCCTGAAACCCAGATTTTGTATATTTATTTATTTATTTTTGAGATGGAGTCTCGCTCTGTTGCCGAGGCTTGAGTGCAGTGGCACAATCTTGGCTCACTGCAACCTCCATCTTCCTGGTTCAAGCGATTCTCCTGCCTCAGCCTCCCGAGTAGCCTCCCGAGTAGCACATGCCACCACGCCTGGCTAATTTTTGTATTTTTAGTAGAGACAGTTTCACCATTTTGGCCAGGCTGGTCTCGAACTCCTGACCTCAGGTGATCCACCTGCCTCAGCCTCCCAAAGTGCTGGGATTACAGGCATGCACCACCGCACCCAGCCTGAAACCCAGATTTTTACTATGAAATCAGTCTTCAAACCTTCTAGGTGTCATAAAAAGCACGCTGTGGACCATTAGTTTGCAACTGCCAATCTAAAATATCATAGACAGATAGGCAGATCACCTGAGGTCAGGAGTTCAAGACCAGTCTGGGCAACATGGTGAAATCCCATCTCTACTAAAAATACAAAAATTCACTGGGTATGGTGGCGCGTGCCTGTAGTCCCAGCTACTTGGGAGGCTGAGGCAGGAGAATCGCTTGAACCCAGGAGGTGGAGGTTGCAGTGAGCCAAGATCACGCCATTGCACTGCAGCTTGAGCAACAGAGTGAGACTCCGTCTCAAAAAAAATAAAAATAAAAATAAATTCTCCCTAGGATGGTCCTTTCTCTTTTTCTTCTCGCAGAGACCAGAGAGGATCCTCCACTACCATCCTCTCTAAAGCAAGGCTGTTGAGTCCTTAAGTGTAATAAGTGTAATAAGCCCTTAGCCTTATTACAATTATTCTGCTCTTCTGGAATGTTCAAGTGGTCATGGCGTGGGCAGTGGGTGAGAGGAGAGAGCAGTGGGTTTGGTTGGGTTGTGGACAAAGAAAGGGGAAGGAAGAAATGGATGAATAAAGATGTAGTTAGAGAAGGATACACTTACAAAGCAGAAGAGAACTAAGAAAAGACAAGCTTTTACTTGATATATACCAAAAATGTTACTCAGTAATTACTGCCTTCTATTCACAAGGTTAGCTACAGTTCATAGATCTTCATGTGTTCCTAACCTTTCAACTCCAGCACATACTTTACCTTTAAATTCCAGATTTCCCTTTTTATGTATCAGCTGTTGAAAGTATTAAAAGAAACTTTTTCAATCATTTTAATTGCATTAGCAGTGATTTAATTTTTTTAGATGCTAAACCTTATGGGTGAAAGTGGATTAAATGTAGCCAAATGCAATGTCAAAAGCTTCAGGCACAAAAATCCATTAACTTTTTAATACTCTTAGAAGATGAACCTAATTTCAAATGAAAGCTGCCTCCAGAATATATTGTTAAGCATATCCTAGATATAATTCATTCTAGCAGAAATTCTGTAAAAATTCACATAACATTTTACTGTACTAAAAGTAAATTGCCCAAGTAACAAAACTATCTTTTCATAGCTTCAAATGAATTTTAAAGGATGACTGACGGTCCCCTTGGAAGAGAAACAGTAAACAAATAAGGTTTATAGCAATGATGTATGAGTTAGAACTTGCAGTTTCAGGCCGGGCGCGGTGGCTCACGCTTGTAATCCCAGCACTTTGGGAGGCCGGGGCAGGCAGATCATGAGGCCAGGAGATCGAGACCATCCTGGCTAACACAGTGAAACCCCGACTCTACTAAAAAAAAATATATATATATATTGAGGGCGTGGCGGTGGGAGCCTTTAGTCTCTGCTATTCGGGCTGAGGCAGGAGAATGGCGTGAACCTGGGAGGCAGAGGTTGCAGTGAGCCAATATCACGCCACTGCACTCCAACCTTGGCTACAAAGCGAGACTCCATCTCAAAAAAAAAAAAAAAGAAATTGCACTTCCAGATAATCTCTCTGTTAAAGAGACTGTCTACACTTAACTTGGTCAACCGTAGTGAACATAGTTGATGTGAAGTCCCCATATAAATACAACCTGAAATACCAAAGTTAATTTACTTTTTTTTTATAGACAGAGTCTTACTCTGTTGCCCTTCCTGGAGTGCAGTGGTGTGATCTCGGCTCACTGCAACCTCCACCTCTTGGGCTTGAGCGATCCTCCTGCCTCAGCCCCCCAAGTAACTGGGAATACAGGCACAAGCCACCACACCCAGCTAATTTTTGTATTTTTGGTAGAGATAGGGTTTCACCACGTTGCCCAGGTTGGTCTCGAACTCCTGAGCTCAAGTGAGCCGCCCACCTTGGCCTCCCAAAGTGCTGGGATTACAGGCGTGAGCCACCGTGGCTGGTCAGAAAATTTTAAACACACACAAACTCTCAAGTGGACTAATTCCCTCTCACCAAACCAATAACAATACAGATAAAAGAGAATAACTTATATTAGTTTTTGTACAAACAAAAAAGACTGATAAATTGTGAATGATGTATGATTTTTAATTACAAGTAAACTGGGCATATGCTTCTGCATTATTTAAAGCTAAAGGGTGATCAGTGGAAATTTTCCTGTTAGTACTTTAATACATTTTATATTTATTGGCTCACTACAACCTATGCCTCCCAGGTTCAAGTGATTCTCCTGTCTCAGCCACCTAAGTAGCCGAGACCACAGGCAGGCACTACCATGTCTGGCTAATTTTGTATTTTTAATAGAGACAGGGTTTCACTGTGTTGGCCATGCTGGTCTTGAACTCCTGACCTCAACCGATCCGCCTGCCTTGGCCTCCCAAAGTTCTGGGATTACAAGCGTGAGCCACCATGCCCAGCCTTATTATAATTGTTATTATTTAAATCTCTTTTGCTCTCTCCTTCAAGAGAGACCTCATCTCATTCAGTTGCATCCATTTATTTATTCATCTTCTGCCTCCTGGGCTGGAGAGATCCTCCTGCCTCAGTCTCCCAAGTAGCTGGGACTACAGGCTCACGCCACCATGCTTGGCTAATTTTTGTAGGTTTTGGAGAGACAGGCTCTTGCCATGTTGCCTAGGCTGGTCTCAAACTCCTGGGCTCAGATGATCCACCTGCCTTCGCCTCCCAAAGCACTGGGATTATAGACATGAGCCATCATGCCCAGCCCCAAGTACTTTTATACAAAATGCAAACACTATTCTTCCATCACAAAAGTGATACCACAGCTTCTGTAAAGTTTTGCGCCAGGTAGTACTTATACTTACCTTGGGTACACTTTTTTTTTTTTTTTTTTTGAGATGGAGTCTCACTCTGTCACCTAGGCTGGAGTGTAGTGGCCTGATCTCCGCTCACTGCAAGCTCCGCCTCCCGGGTTCACGCCATTCTCCTGCCTCAGCCTCCAGAGCAGCTGGGACTACAGGCGCCCGCCACCACGCCCGGCTAATTTTTTGTATTTTTAGTAGAGATGGGGTTTCACCATGTTGGCCAGGATGGTCTCGATCTCCTGACCTGGTGATCCGCTCGCGTCAGCCTCCCAAAGTGCTGGGATTACAGGCATGAGCCACCGCGCCCGGCCTACCTTTTGATGTTAAAATATATCTTATTACGAAACAGTTTTTCTATTGCATTGACTACTTTTACAACAAAGTAAATAACAAGTTATTTTACAAATGATTTAGAAATTTCTTTACTACGGTCTCAGTAATGTAAAATATATTAATGCCTATTACATTCAGATAAATTATACACTTGGAAACTACATACTTATGACTTACAGAAACTTACATAAATTATACAAATTATATGCTCAATTTTTAGGTATATAGTCTTAAATTAAGCTTAAATATAAATTATCAAGATAAATTAACAGTTCAGGGCTTCACAACTTGAAATCTGTGGAACATGATATTAGAGATAATAGAACTCTGGTGGAATTCTTAGGTGGAATTTGCTGAAACTTTTTTTTCTTTGTGAGACGGAGTCTCGCTCTGTCACTCAGGCTGGAGTGCAGTGGCGCAATCTCAGCTCACTGCAAGCTCTGCCTCCCGGGTTCATGCCGTTCTTCTGCCTCAGCCTCCCAAGTAGCTGGGACTACAGGCACCCGCCACCACGTCCAGCTACTTTGTATTTTTGTATTTTTAGTAGAGATGGGGTTTCACTGTGTTAGCCAGGATGGTCTCGATCTCCTGACCTCGTGATCCGCCCGCCTCAGCCTCCCAAAGTGAAACTTTTTTTTTAAATAGAGATGGGATCTTGCTATATTGCCCAGGCTGGTCTCAAACTCCTTGACTTAAGCGGTCCTCCCACCTCAGCCTCCCAAAGTGCTGGGATTATAAGCGTGAACCACTACATCCAAGTGAAACTTCTTGAGATAGTTACATAATTTTTAAATCTGCTGGTGTAAAAGTTAATAAAGTGTAGAACTGAATAAATATTAAATATTAGATCAAGTTTATCATGTTTACCTTAAAGTACAAAGATTTATCTTAAAGCACTGATTTTCACAAAATAACATCAGTGTGAAATTAGAAAAGAAGACAAATATTTTATTTCATGTATCTGGAAAATGAGGTGCTTTAGTCAACTGAATCTGCCCAAAACTAAAAAGCACCCATTCAAAAGTACTTAACTCAGAAATTATAAAAATAGAAGACATCAGTAAAAAACATTCTACACAGAATACACCAATCTTACACTACTCTTTTTTTGATAATAAAAAATGTACTTACTGAGCCAGGTGCAGTGGCTCACGCCTATAATCCCAGTACTTTGGGAGGCCAAGCCGAGTGGATGAGTTGAGGCCAGGAGTTGGAGACTGTCTCACGTGTCCGTGTGAAGAGGCCACCAAACAGGCTCTGTGTGAGCAACAAGCCTGTTTATTTCACCTGGGTGCAGGCAGGCTGAGTCCAAAAAAGGAGTCAGCAAAGGGTGGTGGATTATCATTAGTTCTTATAGGTTTTGGGATAGGCGGTGGAGTTTGGAGCAATGTTTTGCAGGCAGGGGGTGGATCTCACAAAGTACATTCTCAAGGCTGGGGAGAATTACAAAGAACCTTCTTAAGGGTGGGAGAGATTACAAAGTACAGTGATCAGTTAGGGTGGGGCAGTAACAAATCGCAACGGTGGAATGTCATCAGTTAAGGCTATTTTCACTTCTGTGGATCTTCAGTAGCTTCAGGCCATCTGGATGTATACATGCAGGTCACTGGGGATATGACGGCTTAGCTTGAGCTCAGAGGCCGGACAGAGACCAGCCTGGCCAACATGGCAAAACGCCGTCTCTACTAAAAATACAAAAATGAGCCAGGCATGGTGGCACGCGCCTGTAATCCCAGCTACTCCAAAGGATGAGGCAGTAGGATCGTTTGAACCCAGGAGGCAGAGGTAGCAGTGAGCCAAAATCATGCCACTGCACTCCAGCCTGGGTGACAAAGAGAGTCTCTGTCTCAAAAAAAAAAAAAAAAAGTCGGTTGCGGTGGCTCACGCCTGTAATCCCAGCACTTTGGGAGGCCCAGGCAGGTGGATTACGCAGTCAGGAGATCAAGACCATCCTGGCCAGCATGGTGAAACTTTGTCTCTACTAAAAATGCAAAAAATTAGGCCAGGCACAGTGGCTCACGCCTGTAATCCCAACACCTTGGGAGGCCGAGGCGGGCAGATCACGAGGTCAGGAGATTGAGACCATCTTGGCTAACGTGGTAAAACCCCGTCTCTACTAAAAATACAAAAAATTAGCCGGGCATGGTGGCAGGTGCCTGTAGTCCCAGCTACTCAGGAGGCTGAGGCAGGAGAATGGTGTGAACCCGGGAGGCGGAGCTTGCAGTGAGCCGAGATCTCACAACTGCACTCCAGCCTGGGCGACGGAGCGTGACTCCCTCTCAAAAACAAAAACAAACGAACAAAAATAGAAAAATCAGCCTGGTGTGCTGTCGCGTGCCTGTAATCCCAGCTACTGAGGAGCCTGAGGCAGGAGAATGGCTTGAACCCTGAGGGTGGAGGCTGCAGTGAGCCGAGATCGTGCCACTGCACTCCAGCCAGGGAGACAGCGAGACTCCACCTCAAAAAAAAAAAAAAAAAAAGGTATTCACTAAATTTTAGTATCAAAATAACAAATTGTGTATGTTTTGGGGAAAGAAATCTGGTCATTAAATCTTCATTTCGATTGAGTTTTATGTAAATTAAAATTCACTATAAGAACTATTTTTTGGTATAAAAGTTCACCTGCCCAAAAGTGTTCAGGAGATAACCTGAGATTTTAGAATAGAAATGTAAACAATCAAAACCAAGTTTCCTGAAACTTGCGTTAAAATATTAGAAATATTCATGTCTAAAATGCCATTTTGCCACTGTTATTCATATTAACCAAAATATTAGAGAAAATATTTCAGACTAGATCAGGAAAAAATGTCTGAATACAATTCAAAAATAATCATTGATAATTTTTTAAAAAGTGGGTCTATAAATCGTAGTAATTCCTCAAAATGAAGTGCATAATTGGCACATCAAATATTTTGTCTGCAGGCAATTCTGTGCATTTTAGATCAAAAATGTGGTCCCTTTAAGAGAGTCCTTGACTTCTCATTTCTCCGGGGACCCTTCTATTGCCTGGTCCCCTTTGTATATAACATGGTGAAAGCTGACTTGAATGTGCCATCACCACTCTGCTGGGAAAAACACATGAAGATGGCCCAGAGAAAACCACAGACTCCAGTGTAAGCTGTTCTCCATTGAACAGGAACAAGGCTGAAGTTGGTCAGCTGGAACAGAGAGAGAGAGAGTCCATTAGAGCCACATGGAAACCAAAGCCCTGAGTTCATATTACTGAGTAGGCAGAACTCACCTGTACAAAGGGCCAGTACATCAGTCCACTCTGGAATTAAAAAAAAAAAAAAAAAAGCAACAACTTAATTAGAATGCCTTTTATTTTTTATTTTTTGAGACAGGGTCTCACCCTGTTGCCCAGACTGGAGTGCAGTGGTGCAATCTTAGCTCACTGCAACTTCTGCCTCCTGGTTTCAAGCAATTGTCGTGCCTCTGCCTCCTGAGTATCTGATTACAGGCACACACCACCTCACCTGGCTAATTTTTGTATTTTTAGTAGAGACGGGTTTTCACCATGTTGGCCAGGCTGGTCTCGAACTCCCAACCTCAGGTGATCCGCCCACCTCGGCCTCCCAAAGTGCTGGGATTACAGGTGTGAGCCACTATACCCGACCTAGAATACCTTTTAACCACACAAAACAATTGCACAGTTCATTCCATAAAAGAGTAAGAAATACTAGGCCAACAAGATGTCAAGGTAGTATTATATTTCAGACTAAGCTGATTAAATTAGACTACTTAAGGCCTCTAGAGTGAGGGGGTTGGGTAGTTGTGGGGAAAAAAGCTATTAGGTACCAGACATTCCTATTAATTATATATTTAACATCAGAATGAAAAGTCTACTAGAATCAGTACCAATTCTGGAAGACAGCTGCTTTGGAAATGACAGCATGTATTTATGCATTGCAATTTCCTGGTTACCATGAACAAATGATGCAGGAATATATTTGTAAATACAGAATCTTCAATGAATTCTTTTTTTCTAAATTAATTTTTTTTTTTTCTGAGACATGGTATCTCTATGTTGCCCAGGCTGGTCTTGAACTCCCAGGCAAAAGCAGTAGTTCCACCACAGCCTCCCAAAGTGCTGGGGTTACAGGCATAAGCCACCTCACCCTGCTGAATTATTTTATTTATGTATTTTGTTTGAGATGGTGTCTCATTCTGTCGCCTAGTCTGGAGTGCAGTGGCAAGATCTGGGCTCACTGCAACCTCTGCCTCCTAGGTTCAAGTGATTGTCCTGCCTCAGCCTCCTGAGTAGCTGGGATCACAGGCACCTGCCACCATGCTCGGATAATTTTTGTATTTTTAGTAGAGACAGGGTTTTACCATGTTGGCCAGGCTGGTCTTGAACTCCTGACCTCAGATGATTTGCCTGCCTCGGCCTCCCAAAGTGGTAGGATTACAGGCGTGAGCCACTGTGCCCAGCCTTGAATTGTTGAAACTATATACCAAACCATTGTTTATGGAATGATTTTCTAATAATATATTCAAACCATGTGATGCTATAGAACAAGTTTAGCTGAAATTTTCACATATTACAAAATATCTTAGATAGACATTCCACAAGCTTTATCCTACACAGTCCTATGAAAAAGTCACCATTATGATTTTTTTTTTTAAAAGTCTTGGTATGTAAATTTATCTCAAAAAAAAAGCTAGAGGTTTTTAAAATAGTCCTTAAAAGTGGTATTACAGACTTTTTCTTCTTTTTACTAATTTGTATTTTCTGAAGTTTCTAAAATGAACAATTGCAATAAAAGCTTCGTAATATTCATGTTTATATTTAAAAGTAGATATTACATATAATGTCTCTCTCTCTCTCTCTCTCTCTCTCTATATATATATATATATATACACACACACACACATATACATATATGTATATATTTTTTGAGACGGAGTTTCGCTCTTGTTGCCCAGGCTGGAGTGCAATGGTGTGATCTCGGCTCACTGAAACCTCTACCTCCTGGGTTCAAGCGATTCTCTTGCCTCAGCCTCCGAGTAGCTGGGATTACAGGTGCACACGACCACGCCTGGCTAATTTTTCGTATTTTTAGTAGAGACAAGGTTTCGCGATATTGGCCAGGCTGGTCTTGAACTCCTGACCTCAGGTGATCTGCCCGCCTGGGCCTCCTAACGTGCTGGGATTACAGGCGTGAGCCACCATGCCCGGCCATAATGTATATTTTTATATTTATTTATTTTTTCTTGAGATGGAGTTTTGCTCTTGTTGTACATCTCAAATTTCCGACCTCAGGTGATCCGCCCACCTCAGCCTCCCAAAGTGCTGGGATTACAGGCGTGAGACACTGAGCCTGGCCCTTAATTGTTAAATATACTTTAAATATAAAATATACCCCTGTAATCCCTGCACTTTGGAAGGCCAAGGTGGGCAGATCACCTGAGGTCGTGAGTTTGAGACCAGCCTGACCAACATGTAGAAACCCCGTCTCTACTAAAAATAAAAATTAACAGGACATGATGACAGGAACCTGTAATCTCAGCTACTCAAGAAGCTGAGGCAGGAGAATCGCTTCAACTCAGGAGGCGGAGGTTGCAGTGAGCCGAGACTGCACCATTGCACTCCAGCCTGGGCAACAGAACGAGACTCTGTCTCAAAAAAAAAAAAAAAATTTAAAACTTTAGCAAAAATAATCAGAAGACTAAACTTATCCAAACATGGCTTTCCTTCTTTCTTTTTTTTTTTTCCTTAATATAGACGAAGCCTCACTATGTGGGCCAGGTTGGTCTTGAATTCCTGGCCCTAAACAATCCTCCCACCTCCGCCTCCCAAAGGGTTAGGATTGCAGGAGC
Source organism: Nomascus leucogenys (assembly GCF_006542625.1). Classification (NCBI taxonomy): domain Eukaryota; kingdom Metazoa; phylum Chordata; class Mammalia; order Primates; family Hylobatidae; genus Nomascus; species Nomascus leucogenys. The sequence continues at coordinate 88,151,160 of NC_044398.1, forward strand.
CACTGTGCCTGGACATGGCTTTATTTCTTATGGCTGTGTTTTTTTCTTATCAGAATGTAGTATCGTATAGTAGTATATTTTGTTCTCAAACCATTCCCCCACAAAAAGGAATCAGGACGCCTCAGAGAATTGGCTGATTCTAGGGCCAGGGCAGGGCAGGTGCAAGTACAAGATGATCCTGGAACATACTGTCATGCCAGAAAGGAAGTGGCTTACGAAAGAAGAAAAGGAGAAAGAAGATGGGTGATGTCACAGGACACAGAAACCAGCTTGGAGGGACTCCCACTGGCCGAATCTGGGACATGTGAGCACTAAAAATGATTAAACCCTGCCATGAACTCTCCTCTGTGCTTCAGCAATCTCCCTCTGAATAGGCCAAAGGCATGTGGCATTCAACATTTCCCAAACTGAACTCACCTCATTTCTTTTTTGTTTGTTTCTTTGTTTTTTTTTTGAGATGGAGTCTTGCTCTGTCACCCCGGCTGGAGTGCAGTGGTGCAATCTCGGCTCACTGCAATCTCCGCCTCCCGGGTTCAAGTGATTCTCCTGCCTCAGCCTCCTGAGTAGCTGGGATTACAGGCACTTGCCACTTGGGAATTTTTTGTGTTTTTAGCAGAGACAGGGTTTCACCATGTTGGTCAGGCTGGTCTCGAACTCCTGACTTCAAGTGACCCGCTCGCCTTGGCCTCCCAAAGTGGTGAGATTACAGGCATGAGCCACCATGCCAGACCCGTTTTATTTTTTTTTAATACAGACAGGGTCTTGCTATGTTGCCCAAGCTGGTCTTGAACTCCTAACTTCAAGGGATCCTCCCGCTTCAGCCTCCCAAAGTGTTGGGATTACAGGCATGAGCCACCACACCCGATATGCTTCCTTATTTCTTAGGTGAACTTGGTCACGATAACCCCCAACTTTGGTTTCCTCTGCTGCCATTACCTAACCGTGAAGTTCAAGATCCTCAGCTCCGGGTGTTCAACAGTCTCCAGGATCCAAACTCATTCCAAGTTGCTCAACAAATACTCTGTGAACACCAAACTGCCTGTGGTTTCTCCCCTCCAGGCATACTATGGTGCTTTACCCATTGTCAACTCTACTCAGCTCTTCTGCCCCTGGAATGCCCTGTCCCCCAGTATGTGCATAACTCCAGATCTTTTTTTAATTTTATTTTTTTAATTTGAGACAGGGTCTCGCTGTGTTACCCAGGCTGGAGTGCAGTGGCACAATCATAGCTTACTGCAGTCTCGACCTCCTGGGCTCAGGCTAATTTTTGTATTTTTAGTAGAGAGGGGATTTCACCGGCCGGGCGCAGTGGCTCACGCTTGTAATCCCAGCACTTTGGGAGGCCAAGGCGGGCAGATCACGATCTCCTGACGGAGATCGAGACCATGGTGAAACCCCGTCTCTACTAAAAATACAAAAAATTAGCCGGGCGTGGTGGCGGGTGCCTGTGGTCTCAGCTACTCGGAGAGGCTGAGGCAGGAGAATGGCGTGAACCCGGGAGGCGGAGGTTGCAGTGAGCCGAGATCGTGCCACTGCACTCCAGCCTAGGGGACAGAGCGAGACTCCGTCTCAAAAAAAAAAAAAAAAAAAAAAAAAAAAAAAAAAAAGAGGGGATTTCACCAAGTTGGTGAAGATAGGCTTGATCTCTTGACCTCGAGATCCGCCTGCCTTGGCCTACCAAAGTGCTGCAATTACAGGCGTGAGCCATCCTGCCTAGACGATAGTTTCTCTTTACAGGAAATCTTCCCAAAAAATCTCCAAATGGGCTGGGCTTCAGACTGCTGGTTTACCCTCTTTCTTTTCCTGTGGGTAGATGAGACTCACTCATTATAACCACTGTTTTTTTTTTAAAAACAGTGTGCAAATGTTCCTGTGGTTTTGTTCATTTACAATCCCTGCCTGAAGCTTCTTTCCCAATTCTACTTCCTGCTCTTTTTCTTTTTTTTTTCTTTGAACCAGGGTCTCTGTCACTCACACTGGTGTGCAGCGGTGCAATCACAGCTCACTGCAGCCTCGACCTCCCAGGCTTGCAATCCTCCCATCTCAGCCTCCCGAGCAGCTGGGACCACAGACACTTGCCACTATGCCCAGCTAATTTATTTTATTTTTGTAGAGATGGGGTCTCACTGTGTTGCGCAGGCTGGTCTCAAACTCCTGGGCTCTAGTGATCCTCCTGCCTCAGCCTCCCGAAGTGCTGGGATTACAGGTGTGAGCCTCCTACTTCTTGCTCTTTTTGTTTGTTTGTTTGTTTGAGACGTAGTCTCGCTCTGTCGCCCAGGCTGGAGTGCAGTGGCACAATCTCAGCTCACGACAATCTCTGCCTCCCCGGTTCAAGTGATTCTCCTGCCTCAGCCTCCCAAGTAGCTGGGACTACAGGCTTGTGCCACTATGCCCTGCTAATTTGTTGTATTTTTAGTGGAGACAGGGTTTCACCATGTTAGCCAGGATGGTCTCGATCTCCTGACCTTGTTATCCACCCACCTCCACCTCCCAAAGTGTTGGGATTACAGGCATGAGCTACTGCCTCCGGTCCTTGCTCTTTAAAAAAAAAAAAAAAGTTAGATGTACATATCTCCGTAGACATTACAACATAATGGAAAAACTTGTTCCTTTTTCCAAAGTCAAACAGAAGAAGTGGCTGGGCATGGTGATTTACGCCTGTAATCCCAAAACTTTGGGGGGCTGATGCAGGTGGATCACCTGAGGTCAGGAGTTCAAGACTAACCTGGCCAACATGGTGAAACCCTATCTCTACTGAAAAATACAAAAAATTAGCTGGATGTGGTGGTGCAAGTCTGTAATTCCAGCTACTCAGGAGGCTGAGGCAGGAGAATTGAGAATTGCTTGAACCCGGGAGGCAAAGGTTGCAGAGAGTGCCACTGCACTCCAGCCTAGGCGATGGAACAAGACTCCGTCTCAAAAAAAAAAAAACCCACAAAAAACCAAAAAAAAAACAGAAGAAAATCACATTTGGTTGTCACCATGGGGTCTTCAATTTCTGCCCTGAGAGAAATCACAAGAGTTCTGAACACATTTCTTGTAGTTACTGTTCCTGAGTACAGAGGCTCAGGGGAATCCTCTGACTGCAAACCTCTCCATCCTCTGCCTCTAGCCATCAAGTAATGCTGCCTCAGGGGTTTGGTACCATCCAACAGATGATGCTAGAAGCTGTGGAGGTAATAGCTGGGTGTGGCTCAACACTGCTTTTGATAGGGAATGAAGAACATGTGACGCCCTAGGCCGGTCTGTGAACATTCTGTAATCCCAAAGATTTACCTCCTTGTGATGAATGCAATCAAACATGCTCTAGGGCAGAGATGAAAACCATCCCTGATTTTGCCAGGCCTAAAGCACATTGTTCAATAAATATTAACTGAATCAATGAATAAATATGTATTGGACTGGATTGTATATATTTGTGCTGAGCAAACAGTAAAACCGCTGATTTGCTTCAAACCTTGGAATAACCCTAGGAAACCTTTTCCTTCCCTATCAATACCTTTGTGATGTTAAAGTTCTTTTCACCAGGACTCCGCAGGATGCTCAACTAGAAACATTGGCTCTGAATGTGGGAATGATTCCATGAAGCCACTCACAGTCTACAACCCCTATTTTGCAAATCGAATCCCAAATTTACAAAATAAATTGTTGTCCCTTTGGCTGCAAAATTTACAAAATAAATTATGATCATTAATAAGAGTTAATATAATAAAGTCAGAAATCATTGAGAACATGGACTAAAATTCAGAGATATTCTTTTCTTTTTTTTCTTTTTGAGATGGAGTCTTGCTCTGTTGCCCAGGCTGGAGTGCAGTGGTGCAATCTCGGTTCACTGCAACCTGTCTCCGGGTTCAAGTGATTCTCCTGCCTCAGCCTACTGAGTACCTGGGATTACAGACATGCACCACCGTGCCCAGCTAATTTTTGTATTTTTAGTAGAGACAGGGTTTCACCATATTGGCCAGGCTGGTTTCAAACTCCTGACATCAAGTGATCCGCCTGCCTCAGCCTCCCAAGTGTTGGGATTACAGGCGTGAGCCACCCCGTGCCCGGCCCAGAGAAAGTATTTCTTTCCAATTCATGAGAAGTACAGATACTCTTAAAGCCTCTCCTCATACATCTATCAAAATAACTTTAAGATTTCTCTGTCAAAATATTGGACTCTTGTGCCAACCAAACTGGAGCTCTAATTTAGGAATAGTTTAATAAAAATGTACTTAATGTTGAGGTGGGAGAATCACTGGAGCACAGGAGTTCGAGGCCAGCCTGTGCTAGCTACATAGTGAGACTCTGTCTCTACCAAAAAATTTAAAAATAATTAGCTGGGTGTGGTGGCACGTGCTGTAGTCTCAGCTACTCAGGAGGCTGAGGTGGGAGGATCGCTTGAGCTCAAGAGGTCCAGGCTGCAGTGAGCCATGATCATGCGACTGCATTCCAGCCTGGGTGACAGAATGAGAGCCTGTCTCAAAAAAGTTTTTTTTAATTAAAAAAAAAAAAAATATATATATATATATACACACACATATATACATACACACAAAAAAATCCTGATATGATTATACAAATGTATCAAATTATCACATGTCTACTGAAAATATGTACATATGTGTCAATTAAAAGATTTTTAAATCTTTATAAAGATAAACACAAAAAGTATATACATATATACACAAAAAGATACTGATTACATTTTCAAACACCTGTCTTACCATATAGGTGTTCCAGAATTTCTGTTTCAGGTCCAAAAATACGTCATCCTTTCCCTGGAGAATGCTCATACCTATTTGCAAAACACCAAAAGAATTTTAAAAGATTCAGTAGAGTACCACATAACAGTTCATGTTTAAGTTTCCCATTCCAAAATGCAAAGTAACCATCACTATCATCCATCAATATGACCCTCTGACCCAACAGTGAAAAGAGAACATAGACAGGCACTGTGGCTCAAGCCTGTAATCCCAGGACTTTGGGAGGCTGAGGCAGGCAGATTGCTTGAGTCCAGAAGTTAAGAGACCAGCCTGGGCAACAGGGCAAAAACCCCATCTCTCCAAAAATTACAAAAATTAGCCAGGTGTGGTGGCGTGCCTGTAGTCACTGCTACTCAGGAGGCTGAAGTGGGAGGATTGCTTGAGCCTGGGAGGTGGAGGCTATAGTGAGCTGTGATCATGCCACTGCACTCCAGAATGGACAACACAGCAAGACCCTGTTTCAAACAAACAAACAAAAAAAACAGAAAAAAAGAAAAAGAACATAATCTCCACTCTAAAACTAGATAAATTTTAAAGGAATGATAAATACGAAGTGAGAATAGCAGAGTATAAAAGTTACAGTAGAACAATTATTTTTTCAAAAACTATAACAATTCACAAAAACAAGTTACAATAGTGGGCCTATTGGTTACTTTCTCTACCTTCCAAACATTGTGTGAAATGTTGAACATTTGAACATTTTGAAATTTTAATTTCTATCTTTTAAAAAAAGCTAGTGAGCTGGGCGCGGTGGCTCATGCCTGTAATCCCAGCACTTTGGGAGGCTGATCTGGCGGATCACCTGAGGTTGGGAGTTCGAGACCAACCTGACCAACATGGAGAAACTCCGTCTCTACTAAAAATACAAAATTAGCCGGGCGTGGTGGCGTATGCCTGTAATTCCAGGTTCTTGGGAGGCTGAGGCAGAAGGATCGCTTGAACCCAGGAAGTGGAGGTTGCAGTGAGCCGAGATTGTACCGCTGCGCAACCCAGGATTTGGAGGTTGAGGTGAGCCGAGATTGCACCACTGCGCTCCTGACTGGGTGACAGAGCAAGACTCCATCTCAAAAAAATAAAAATAAAAAAAGGCCAGTGGACCCAAATACTCTGGCAACTACAAATTTTCCAACAGTATTACCCTATTCAAAATTTGAAAGTGGAACACCAATTCAGCCTTCCTAAAAACACTTTGAAAACTTTGATCTTCAATATCCCTGAAGAGAAATTCACAGCCTGGGCAATATATCAAGACCTTGTCTCTACAAAACAATTTAAAAACCAGCCAGGTATAGGGGTGTGCGCCTGTAGTCCCAGCTACTCCAGAGGCAGGGGTGGGAGGATCGCTTGAGCCCAGGAGGTTGAGGCTGCAGTGAGCTGTGATTACATCACTGCACTTCAGCCTGGGAAATAGAGTGAGACCCTGTCTCAGAAAAAGAAAAGTAAAAAAGTAAAAAATTCAGGTAGCAAGGCAAAGCTCTCCTATTTTAGGAAGAGTTGTAAAACAGAGTACTTTAAAAGTTCTTTCCAATCCCTGATTGGGGGGAGGGAATATAAAAGCTTTATTAGTTAATTACAGAAGACTCTTACATGACCCAGCAAAATATTGGTAATACTGTGTTCCACTTACCCAGCATTAACTAAATGCTACGTACTTTATGTGCCTCATTTCTTGTGCCCCTCCTTACAATTCGCTAAGGTGGGTAGAGTTACAAAGGAGGAAAAGAGCTTAGAGAGGTTAATAGCAGATGGAGTTCAACCCAGGTGTCTGATTCCCAAGCCAGAGTTGTTAATCTGTTACGACTCTGGTTCCCCAGGGTGGCCCCAGCACAAAGATCAACTGATTCATGCAATTTCCATGTAGAGCCTTATGCAAACCTCCAATCCATCCCCTTCCACTTCCCCTTTCACTGAAATTTGCAGTGAGGGAAACTGAACCAGAAAAACTGAAAACCGGCTGGGCAAGGTGGCTCACACCTGTAATCCCAGCACTTTGGTAGGCCGAGGTGGGCAAATCGCTTGAGATCAGGAGTTCGAGACCAGCCTGGCCAACTTGGCGAAACCCTGTCTCTACTAAAAGTACAAAAATTAGCCAGGCGTGGTGGCAGGCACCTGTAATCCCAGCTACTCAGGAGGGGCAGGAGAGGCAGGAGAATCGCTTGAACCTGGGAGGCGGAGGTTGCAGTGAGCCGAGATTGTGTCATTGCACTCCAGCCTGGGCAACGTCTCAAAAAAAAAAAAAAAAAGAGAAACTGAAGACCAAAGCAAAGCAGCAATCTGGCCAGAAATCTGTATCAGAGAGCTTGGCCTGGACATAGGTTCAAGTCTTGTTAGTAACTCAGCATCTTTCAGTTTCAGGCACGCTGTCAACCTTCTCACCATGAGAGCATCAAGTGCCTGGATTGTGTTGCCTTTGGGTGAGTCACAGAACCCCTTTAAGACACAGTTTCCTCATTTGTAATATGAGAGTAATAAGAACAATCTCAAGTGTGAGGGCTTACGCCTGCAATCCCAGCACTTTGGGAGGCCATGATGGGCAGATCACTTGAGGTCAGGAGTTCAAGACAAGCCTGGAAAACATGGTGAAACGCTATCTCCATTAAAAATGCAAAAATCCTCTATAATCAGAGGCATGGTAGTGTGCCTCTGTAATGCTAGCTACTTAGTAGGCTGAGGCAGGAGAATCACTTGAACCTGGAGATGGAGGTTTCAGTGAGCTGAGATCAGGCCACTGCACACTCCAGGCTGGGCAATAAAGCAACACTCTGTCTCAAAAAAAAAAAAAAAAAAAAAAGAAAAGAAAAAAAGAGAACAATGTCACTAGTTGTTTGAGGATTAAATAGCATTCTGGTCCCCTACCCCTTCACCGGTGTACAAGGCTTCTGTAATAGGTGCTAGGAAGCTGTTTGCAAATCTAGTCTGGAAATCACACGCCGGGACCAGGCACAGACCTTCTGAGAAAACAGGAGGCCCTAGCTCTCAGGCTGTCTGTTCTCCTGACCTACTGACCCCATCAGCCATGTAGCTGGCCGCGATGGCAACAGGCAACCAGGTGGTTTGTGTTTCTGGTGGGGTCTGTAGGGAAAGGAAGTGAATCCAATTCTTAAAAATAAGGCGCAGGGGGCAGGGTAGATTTCTTCAAGATGGTGGCTTGTCTGACCTCAACCTGGTTTAGAAAGCACCAACGGCCCTTAGGAGAAGTTCCCTCCCATTTGAGGGGAAATCTGTGATCCCCAATCCCAAGGTCAGGCTTAAGACCCATAGAGATTTTCTCCCCAGTTACCCACCCCATCCCCTTCAAGGCTATAGAAATTGCAGTGATGATAGAGGCCACAGGCCCCTTCTGTGAGCAGACGGAGGATCTCCAAAGATTACAAGAATTTAAGCAACTTGAGCAATCAGCCTGTTTTACAGCCTCCTGACCTTAACCTGTTCTTCCCCAACCCTGGGTGGAATGAGGTCACCCTGTTTGTTTAAATCAGCTCCTAAGTGACCCCAGGTTACTTATAGATGAACCCAAGTTAACTCTCCTCATTACCATGCTAAGTCTTCACCCCGGGAGAAGCTATAGCTTCATGACTATAACCTATGTAACCTATGCAACCTATGTGCTAGCATCATGACTCACTGGGATCCCTACTCTACATGCAATCATGCACCCTCTCCTTTCTCCACCACCCCATAAAACTCTCCTGTCTCTTTCTCTGGCGGACACACTACTTGGGAGAATACGTCCAGTGTCTTCCTTTCTTGTGCCAAGTAAAACCCCCATTGATCAAAACCTGCCTCTTGGGGGAGTCATTTGTGACTCGTTAGGGGAATGAACCCCGGTATTTTTCAGGTAACATTTCCATTGTTCTTATTGTAGGCAGTAGAGAAGGTTTGCACAGTCAAGCCCCTGTCCTCCACACCCCAGGCCCGGGTTGGATTTTCTAAGGAGAGGGTTCCATGAACCCTCACAGGTATATAGTCCTCCACGGCAAGGATCCAAGGTCCCTTGATGTTTCCCCGTGGGACCCCAGGGGAAAATCTTGCTACCAAAGCAGGACTGGGGTCTTGGCATGAATTGGCTGAAGATCCAGGCCCAACCTCAGATTCCACCTGCTATGCCCCCCAGGGTCACGGGTCCCCTTGCATTTTGTTCCTGTGTTGGCCCCGGGGCCCCAGGCGTGGATTTTCTGAACAGCAGGTCGGTTCCTTCCCTGCCCCACGACTGGTTCACGGTCATTGCAGCTGCTATGGCCTTGAACTGGAATCTCCTTTATTTTCCCGTGGGCCTTTTTCAGGGGGCAAAGACCTCCGCAGCCCTGCCTACTCCACCCTTGGCCTATACCCAACCCCAGAGTCTGAGCCCCGACCCTAGTCCTCTAAATTCCTGACCTGGTGGACCTCTAGCTCCCCAATTTCCCGGGTCCCCACCCAGTGCCTCCCGCAACTTCTCGCAATCAAACACCCCAGCCTCCAGCCTTTGTCCTGGCCCTCCAGGCCTCTGAAGCAGCCCCGGTCACAGATCCCCGGCTCCTGCCCCGGTCCCCAGGCTCCTGAAGCGCCCTCCCTCCAGCCGCTTGATCCCCGAGTCCCTGCCTCCAGTCCCCCAATACCGGGTCCCACCCCCCAGGTCCCCTCCCGGCCCCTCACCGACATAGAAGGCCGAGACCGCGATGGGCGCACCGACCACCTGGTCGCACAGCAACTTGGCCAGCACGGCGCGCGGCGCGCGGCCCGGAAGCGCGCGCTCCAGCAGGCCCAGCCACACGTAGTTGAAGTTGGCGTGGAAGGTCACCACCAACGTGGCCACGCGGCGCGTCTGGCGCCAATCGGCCTCGCCGCCCTGCAGCCGCTGCTGCAGCGCGTCAGCTGCCGAGACCAGCGAGCCGTAGAGCAGCACGTTGGTGGGCCACGGGTGGCGCCGGGCCGCGCGCGACAATGCCGGCCACCAGCCCGCCATGTCCGCGCTGTGGGAGCCCGCGATCAGGAGCCGGCGTGGTCGGCGGCTTCCTACACCACGTCCGGGCCTCCCCAGCGTCCTGCAGCCCCTGCGCTGCAGCCGCCCGCACCTGCACCTGCCCCCTCCAGACTCTCCGGAGCGATTGGGCGCCCTGCACACACCCAGCTCGCGCCGTCCAATCCGGAGGCCACGGGCCGTCGTGAGGGCTGAACGTTTGAAAGGTGCCCGGCCCACCCCCATGCATGGGTCCATTCCCACAAAACACCCAGAACAGGCAAAGCCACAGAGGCAGAATGCATGGGGTTATTTATTTATTTATTTATTTTTATTAATTAATTAGATATTTTCGAGACGGAGTCTCGCTCTGTCGCCCAGGCTGGAGTGCAATGGCGCGATCTGAGCTCAATGCAACCTCCGCCTTCCGGGTTCAAGCGATTCTCCTGCCTCAGCCTCCCGAACAGCTGGGACTACACGCGTGCGCCATCACGCCCGACTAACTTGTATTTTTAGTGGAGACGGGGTTGCAATATGTTGGCCAGGCTGGTCTCGAGTGATCTGCCCGCCTCGGCCTCCCATATGGGGTTATTTTTTGGAGTGACGAAAACATTTTGAAATTAGATAGGTGTGATGGTTCCATGACTTTGTGAATATATTAAAAACCATTGAATTGTACATTTAAAAAAAGGGGATGCATTTGGCCGGGCACGGTGGCACATGCCTGTAATCCCAGCACTTTGGGAGAATTAGGCAGGAGGATCCTTTGAGAGCAGGAGTTCTAGACCAGCCTGGACAAAATAGGAAGACCCCATCTCTACAAAAAAAAAAAAGAAAAAGAAAAAGAAAAAAGTATTGTAATTACTCAGGCTTGGTGGTGCGCACTGATAGTCTCAGCTACTGCTACTTGGGAGGCTGAGGTGGGAGGATCTCTTGAGCCCAGAAATTCAAAGTTGTGGTGAGCCACTATAGGGTCACTGCACTCCAGCCTGCAAAAAAAAAAAAAAAAAAAAAAAAAAAAAAAAAAAAAAAAAAAAAAAAAGAGAGAGAGAGAAAATAAAATGGTAAGTTTTATGGTATGTGAATTTATCTTAAAAAATGAAGGGACGGCCGGGCACGGTGGCTCAAGCCTGTAATCCCAGCACTTTGGGAGGCCAAGGCGGGCGGATCACGAGGTCAGGAGATCAAGACAATCCTGGCTAACACGGTGAAGTCCCGTCTCTACTAAAAATACAAAAAATTAGCCAGGCGTGATGGCAGGCACCTGTAGTCCCAGCTACAGGATGAGGCAGGAGAATGGCGTGAACCCAGGAGGTGGAGCTTGCAGTGAGCCAAGATCGCCCCACTGCACTCCACCCTGGGTGACAGAGGGAGACTCTGTCTCCAAAAAAAAAAAAAAAAAGAAAAGAAAAGAAAGGAAAGAAAAGAAATGCTAAGGAAAGTGTACTGGTGTGTTTTGCCTGTTTTGATAGTGGAAGGGAAGAAAATCAGTCTTTTTCTTTCTTCTCCCCCTTAAAACTATTTAAGAAGGGAACTGGGTGAGGTGGCTCATGCCTGTAATCCCAACACTTTGGGAGGTCAAGGTGGGAGGATCACTTGGGTCCAGGAATTCAAGACCAGCCTGACCTCATCTCTACAAAAAAATTAAAACATTAGGGCCAGGCGCGGTGGCTCACACCTGTAATCCCAGCACTGTGGCAGGCTGAGGCAGCTGGATCACCTGAGGTCAGGAGTTTAAGGCCAGCCTGGCCAACATGGCAAAACCCCGTCTCTACTAAATATACAAAAACTAGCTGGGCATGGTGGTGCGCACCTGTAATCCCAGCTACTCAGGAGGCTGAGGCAGGAGAATTGCTTGAACCAGGGAGGTAGAGGTTGCAGTGAGCCAAAATGGTGCCACTGCACTCCAGCTTGGGGGACAGAGCGAGACTGTGTCTCAAAATAAATAAATAAACATTATTTTTTAAAAAAGGATCCCTTGGGCATACAATAAGTAATCTCCTACTACTTAGGCAAATAAAGCACAATTCTATCATTTGGGAATCTTAAGATCGGTTCTACCACTTTGTGGATCTTCAGACTCAATCTCTATTTTAGAGATACTAACATTGATTGATACTACTATGCGCCAGGCACTGTCCTTCACACCTTCACATATATGATCTCATTTAATGCTTATTTAATTTTGGCAGAGAAAAGTTGAGCTCCTTACCCAGGATCGTATAACTAGGAAATAAGGACCAAAGCACGTGCCTCACTCTTATTAGAAAATATTTCCTTCTGTAAACCTCAGGGACTTTACAAGTGAAATATTGGATTACTGTAATATGATTCATCAGCACAATTTATTTATTTATTTATTTTTATTATACTTTAAGTTCTAGGGTACATGTGCACAACGTGCAGGTTTGTAACATATGTATATATGTGCCATGTTGGTGTGCTGCTCCCATTAACTCATCATTTACATTAGGTATATCTCCTAATGCTATCCCTCCCCCCTTACCCCACCCCATGACAAGCCCCAGGGTGTGATGTTCCCCGCTCTGTGTCCAAGTGTTCTCATTGTTCAATTCCCACCTATGAGTGAGACATGCGGTGTTTGGTTTTCTGTCCTTGCGACAGTTTGCTCAGAATGATGGTTTCTAGCTTCATCCACGTCCCTACAAAGGACATGAACTCATCATTTTTTATGGCTGCATAGTATTCCATGGTGTATATTTGCCACATTTTCTTAATCCAGTCTATCATTGATGGACATTTGGGTTGGTTCCAAGTCTTTGCTATTGTGAATAGTGCCGCAATAAACATACGCGTGCATGTGTCTTTATAGCGGCATGATTTATAATCCTTTGGGTATATACCCAGTAATAGGATGGCTGGGTCAAATGGTATTTCTAGTTCTAGATCCTTGAGGAATCGCCACACTGACTTCCATGATGGTTGAACTAGTTTACAGTCCCACCAACAGTGTAAAAGTGTTCCTATTTTTCCACATCCTCTCCAGCACCTGTTGTTTCCTGACTTTTTAATGATTGCCATTCTAACTGGCGTGAGATGGTATCTCAGTGTGGTTTTGATTTGCATTTCTCTGATGGCCAGTGATGATGAGCATTTTTTTCATGTGTCTGTTGGCTGCATAAATGTCTTCTTTTGAGAAGTGTCTGTTCATATCCTTCACCCACTTTTTGATGGGGTTGTTTGATTTTTTCTTGTAAATTTGTTTAAGTTCTTTGTAGATTCTGGATATTAGCCCTTTGTCAGGCGGGTAGATTGTAAAACTTTTCTCCCATTCTGTAGGTTGCCTGCTCACTCTGATGGTAGTTTCTTTTGCTGTGCAGAAGCTCTTTAGTTTAATTAGATCCCATTTGTCAGTTTTGGCTTTTGTTGCCATTGCTTTTGGTGCTTTAGTCATGAAGTCCTTGCCCATGCCTGTGTCCTGAATGGTATTGCCTAGGTTTTCTTCTAGGGTTTTTATGGTTTTAGGTCTAACAGTTAAGTCTTTAATCCATCTTGAATTAATTTTTGTATAAGGTGTAAGGAAGTGTTCCAGTTTCAGCTTTCTACATATGGCTAGCCAGTTTTCCCAGCACCATTTATTAAATAGGGAATCCTTTCCCCATTTCTTGTTTTTGTCAGGTTTGTCAAAGATCAGATAGTTGTAGATGTGTGGTATTATTTCTGAGGGCTCTGTTCTGTTCCATTGGTCTATATCTCTGTTTTGGTACCAGTACCATGCTGTTTTGGTTACTGTAGCCTTGTAATATAGTACAAGGTATAGTTAAAGTAGTATAGTTTAAAGTCAGGTAGCATGATGCCTCCGGCTTTGTTCTTTTGGCTTAGGATTGTCTTGGCAATGCAGGCTCTTTTTTGGTTTCATATGAAATTTAAAGTAGTTTTTTGCAACTCTCATCAGCCCGGTTTAATATTACCTATTCATTATAAAGTAATGCTGCTCACACAACTGAGAAAACACTGTTGCTTTACCTCCTCCGGCTCTGTAGCAGCCACGCATAAATCACAGAACTATAAACATATGCTAATTACACAACCTACGTAGGCAATCAATATTAAGAAAAATTTTTACTGCCCAGTATTTCTGTGGTTGAAAATGTAGAATCTAATTTTGATCCGCAGTAACATCTAGGTTAATGCTGATTCAGAAGGGAAACATTTGTTGTTGCCATGAGAAGAGGCATTGAAAGGCTGAATCACCACCTCAAATGTTACCACTATTAATATAAGGACATACACAGGAAGATTGAATGAGACCATCTCAGACCACCAGGTTTACAACTCCACCTGCAGATACATGCAGGAAGTATCGTCACAGTACTTGTGTCATGTTATTCCATTGAGGTCATCACCAACTAAGCTTATAATTAATGTGTGGTCAATTTGGTCAATGTCACCAGCGTAGCATACTAACAAAAACAAGGGCTGCAAACTCAAATGCCTATAAGGCAGAATGTAAGACGGTAGGAAGCAAAGTCTATAGGGAACTACATAATAGAGGCTGCAGATTCATGGCACATTCTAAAGCACAGCAGTCCCCAACATTTTTGGCATCAGGGACCAGCTTTGTGGAAGACAATTTTTCCACAGATGGCAAGGGATGGGGTGCAGGACGGTAATGGTCTTGGGATGAAACTGTTCTACCTCAAATCATCAGGAATTAGATTCTCATAAGGAATATGCAACCTAGATCCCTCATGTGTGCAATTCACAACAGGGTTCATGCTCCTATAAGAATCTAATGATGCTGCTGATCTGACAGGAAGCAGAGCTCAGGCAGCAATGCAAGCAATGGGGAGCAGCCAGAAATACAGATGAAGCTTCAATTGTTACCCACCATTCACTTCCTGCTCTGTGGCCCCTGTACAGGCCACAGACCAGTACAGGTCCATGGCCCAGGGGTCAGGGACCCCTGCTGCAGCACATTGCTTAATAGAGGACTGTAGCAGCCATCTGCCCAGACCTTTCCTTTTTTTTGAGATGCCAGAATTTTTTTTTTTTTTTTTTTTTTTTTTTTTTTTTTGAGATAAGGTCTGGCTCTGTTTCCCAGGTTGGAGTGTAAGAGTGCGATCTCGGCTCACTGTAACCTCAACCTCCCAGGCTCAAGCAAACTTCTCACTTCAGCCTCCCAAGTAGCTGGGATTACAGGCGCACTCCACCACACCCAGCTAATTTTTTTGTATTATTTGTAGAAGCGGGGTTTCGCCATGTTGCCCAGGCTACTCTGGAATTGCTGAGCTCAAGCTGTCTGCCCATCTCAGCCTCCCAAAGTGCTGGGATTGCAGGAGTACACCACCACACTTGGCCTGAAACCCAGATTTTATTTATTTATTTATTCATTTTTTGAAATGGAGTCTTGCTCTATTGCCCAGGCTTGAGTGCAGTGGCGCGATCTTGGCTTACTGCAACCTCTACCTCCCCGGTTCAAGTGATTCTCCTGCCTCAGCCTCCCGAGTAGCCTCCCGAGTAGCACATGCCACCACGCCTGGCTAATTTTTGTATATTTAGTAGAGACAGAGTTTCATCATGTTGGCCAGGCTGGTCTCGAATTCCTGACCTCAAGTGATCCACCTGCCTTAGCCTCCCAAAGTGCCGGGATTACAGGTGTGCAACACCACACCCAGCCTGAAACTCAGGTTTTTAATATGAAATCAAAGTCTTCAAACCTTGTACGTGTCATAAAAAGCACGCTGAGGACCACTAGTGTGAAGCTGCCAATCTAAAATATCATAGACATTTCATCACTTTAGCCATGAAAAAAAAAGCATGTGAGACAGAAAATGGAAGCAACCATGCCTAATTTATTGTTGAATACTTTTTCTGTATACCAAGAGCTTCCTTAGCACTAGCATCTGAAACTATATTCAGAATGACATTGGTTTTCATAAAAGTGTTGATCCTCACACCTTTTTATAGTCTTGCATCTAGCACAGTAGAGTGAAACACTTGAAATAGCACTTGTTCCTTGAGTATATATGGAAAACAGTGAAGTATTGGTAAGTGTTCAGCTACTATGAGCAGCATCTCAGGAGTTTCCAATTCTTGAATTACCAGGGAGTATTTTTACCATTTTCCCCCAGTGAAAGGCCTAATTTGAGAGACTTACCCTCCAAAACGAATGTATTAAGTCATATTACTTTTTTTTTTTTTTTTTTTTTGAGACAGGGCCTTGCTCTGTTGCCCAGACTGGAGTGCCGTGGCATGATTGTTACAGGAAAGGGGTCCCAATCCAGACCCCAAGAGAGGGTTGTTGGATCTCGCACAAGAAAGAATTCAGGGTGAGCCCACAGTGTGAAGAGAAAGCAAATTTATTAAGAAAGTAAAGGAGGACGGGCACGGTGGCTCACGCCTGTAATCCCAGCATTTTGGGAGGCCGAGACAGGCAGATCATGAGGTCAGGAGATCAAGACCATCCAGGCTAACAAGGTGAAACCCCGTCTCTAGTAAAAATACAAAAAAAAATAGTCAGGTGTGGTGGTGGGCGCCTGTAGTCCCAGCTACTTGGGAGGCTGAGGCAGGAGAATTGCTTGAACCCGGGAGGCGGAGCTTGCAGTAAGCCGAGATCACGCCACTGCACTCCAGCCTGGGCGACAGAGTGAGACTGTCTCAAAAAAAGAGAAAAAGAAAGTAAAGGAATAAAAGAATGGCCACTCCATAGAGCAGCCGTGAGGGCTGCCGGTTGCCCATTTTTATGGTTATTTCTTGATGATATGCTAAACAAGGGGTGGATTTTTCATGCCTCCTCTTTTTAGACCATATAGGGTAACTTCTTGATGTTGCCATGGCATTTGTAAACTGTCATGGTGCTGGTAGGAGTGTAGCAGTGAGGATGACGGGAGGTCACTCTTGTCACTATTTTGGTTTTGGTGGGTTTTGACCAGCTCTTTCACTGCAACTTGTTTTATCAGCAAGGTCTTTATGACTGGTATTTTGTGCTGACCTTCTAGGTCATCCTGTGACTTACAATGCCTTAACCATCGGGGAATGCAGCCCAGTAGTTTCAGCCTCATTTTACCCAACTCCTATTTAAGATGGAGTCGCTCTGGTTCACACGCCTCTGACATGATCACTGCTCACTGCGGCCTCCACCTCCTGAGTTCAAGAAATCCTCCTGCCTCAGCCTCCCCAGGTGCTGGGACTACAGGTGTGTGCCACCACACTCAGCTAATTTTTGTGTTTTTTGTAGAGACGGGGTTTTTCCATGTTGCCCAGGCTGGTCTCAAACTCCTGAGCTCAAGCAATCCTTCTGTCTCAGGCTCCCAAAGTACTGGGATTACAGGCATGTGCCACAATGCCCAGACTAATATTTACTTTTAATCAGACTAAGACAGTGTTACTACTTGAGTTGCTATGGCTCCAGCTGAAAGCCTGTGCAGTCATACCATGGGTAAACATTTGCTTTATGCTAAAAATATGGTGGACCTGGAATTACAGCTATTACAAATCTCCTAAGATGTCTCGGGTAGTGTATTAGTTCATTTTCATACTGCTATGAAGAAATACTCGAGACTGGGTAATTTATAAAGTAAAAGAGGTTTAATGTACTCACAGTTCCACAAGGCTGGGGAGGCCTCAGAATCATGGTGGAAGGCAAAGAAGGAGCAAACCCCTTTCGGCCAGAACCGCCATCTTCCAGTAATTCGCCAAAATGATGAACACAAAGGGAAAGAGGAGAGGCACCTGATATGTGTTCCCTAGGCCTTTTAGAAAACATGGAGTTGTTCCTTTGGCCACGTATAAGCGAATCTGTAAGAAAGGTGATATTGTGGACATCAAGGGAATGAGTACTGTTCAAAAAGGAATGCCCCACAAGTGTTACATGGCAAAACTGGAAGAGTCTGCAATGTTACCCAGCATGCTGTTGGCATTGTTGTAAACAAACAAGGGCAAGATTCTTGCCAAGAGAATTAATGTGCGTATTGAGCACATTAAGCACTCTAAGAGCCGAGATAGCTTCCTGAAATGCGTGAAGGAAAATGATCAGGAAAAGAAAGAAGCCAAAG
Organism: Nomascus leucogenys; assembly: GCF_006542625.1. Taxonomy (NCBI): domain Eukaryota; kingdom Metazoa; phylum Chordata; class Mammalia; order Primates; family Hylobatidae; genus Nomascus; species Nomascus leucogenys. The sequence goes on from NC_044398.1 coordinate 88,168,865, forward strand.
AGAAAGGTACCTGGGTTCAACTAAAGCGCCAGCCTGCTCCACCCAGAGAAGCACACTTTGTGAGAACCAGTGGGAAGGAGCCTGAGCTGCTGGAACCTATTCCCTATGACTTCATGGCATAATAGGTGTTAAAAAAAAAAAAAAAAAAAAAAGACCTCTGGGCTGTTTAAAAAAAAAAAAAGAAAAAGAAAAAATTAGCTGGGCATAGTGGCGGGCACCTGTAGTCCCAGCTACTTGGGAAGCTGAGGCAGAAGAATGGCGTGAACCTGGGAGGCGGAGCTTGCAGTGAGCCGAGATCGTGCCACTGCACTCCAGCCTGGACAGAAAGGCATTTCATGATGCGTTTTAATTGCATTAGCGGTGATTTAATTTTTTTAGATGCTAAACCTTATGGGTGAAAGTGGATTAAATGTAGCCAAATGCAATGTCAAAATCTTCAGGCACAAAAACCCATTAACTTTTTAATACTCTCAGAAGATGAACCTAATTTCAAATGAAAGCTGCCTCCAGAATATATTGTTAAGCATATTCTAGATATAATTCATTCTGGCAAACATTCTGTAGAAATTCACATAACATTTTACTGTACTAAAAGTAAATTGCCCATGTAACAAAAACTATCTTTTCATAGCTTCAAATGAATTTTAAAGGATGACTGACGGTCCTTGGAAGAGAAACAGTAAACAAATTAGGTTTGTAGCAATGATGTATGAGTTAGAAATTGCAGTTCCACATAATCTCTCTATTAAAGAGACTATCTACACTTAATCTGGTCAACTGTAATGAACATAGTTCATGTGAAGTCCCCATTTAAATACAACCTCAAATACCAAAGTTAATTTTCTTTTCTTTCTTTTTTTTTTTTAGACAGAGTTTTGCTCTGTTGCCCTAGCTGGAGTGCAGTGGTGTGATCTCGGCTCACTGCAACCTCCACCTCCCGGGTTCAAGCAATTCTCCTGCCTCAGTCTCCCGAGTAGCTGGGATTACAGACGCCTGCCACCACACACAGCTAATTTTTGCATTTTTAGTAGAGATGAGGTTTCACCATATTGGCCAGGCTGGTCTTGAACTCCTGACCTCAAGTGATCTGCCCGCCTTGGCCTCCCAAAGTGCTGGGATTACAGGAGTGAGCCACCGCTCCTGGCCAATTTTTTAAGGCAACACAATTAGCCCATGGCCAGGGTAAGGGGCAGCTGGTACCAAGATCTGGCTTCATTGGCCATGTTATCCAAGAGGCCTCTGCCTGCCTGCAAAGTAGTACTGCACACTGGCATCTCCCTGGACCAAACCCCAGCTTCGGTTTTGTGTACTTCCTCATAAGCCTTGACTACCCCAGAGTGTGAGGGATTTTGTAGCCTGGTCCAGGCATGCACTCACCAGTCAATGGCATCGCGGGGCTGGCCATGGCCTCCCAAGCCACAAAAGCAACCATATTTCATATAGGCGATGGGGGTTCGGGGACCAACACAACCCACAGTTCCTGTCAGTTCCAGGATCCCACGCCGGTGCACATGTAATGTCCTGGAGGCTGGGGGGTAAACAAAGTTGACAGGTTGCAGGTCAGGGCTTCCCAGACCCCTGGGAAAGGCATTAGCCTGAGAAGAGCCTAAGTGTTACAGCCTGGCTGTCTGAGTTTGAATCCTACTTCCTAGCTGTGTGACCTTGGACAAATTCCTAACCTCTCTGGGCCTTGGTTTCCTCATCTGTGAAATAGGGGATAAACTGACTTCAACTCATATGAATGAAATGAGATAATGAGTATAAAGCCCCTGGTGCATGAAAAGGCTATTATAATCTGGCTGGGCTCAGTGGCTCACACCTGTAATCCCAAGACTTTGGGAGGCCCAGGCAGGCAGATAACCTGAGGTCAGGAGTTCAAGATCAGCCTGGCCAACATGGTGAAACCCCACCTGTAGTAAAAATACAAAAATTAGCCAAGCATAGTGGTGCACGGCTATAATCCCAGCTACTAGGGAGGCTGAGGAAGGACAGTCACTTGAACCTGAGAGGCGAAGATTGCAGTGAGCCAAGATTTTGCCACTGCATTCCATCCTGGACGACAGAGCAAGAGTCTCAAAAAAAGAAAAGAAAAAAAAAGGCTAACTATTATAATCAAGGTCCTCAAGGTAGCCAAGAAGGGAAAAAAGAGTCGTGCATGAAATGTTTGTCCAGTTCCCTGTGTTGGGCACTGGGCATCACGGATGAGCCTACAGGTGTCTGGCACCAAGGTGGGCTCCTCTGTGGCAGCTCCCAGGCCCTGGCACTGCCCTGTGCTCATGACTTCCCCTCCAGACTCAGGCTCAGGGCCCTTGGTATCTCCTCTTATTTTCACTGCCAGACAGGAAGGCCCCTTGGCCTGAGCCCAGCCATTTTTCTAGATCCTGGCACAGATTGGACATGTAATGGTGCCCAATGCATGTGACTGGAACCCCTGCATTGGACATGTAGGAAAGGAGGCCAGCCGGGAAAGGTAACCCCACATTCCCACAGCCAGCAGGAACTCAAGCAGAGGCTTCAACCCAGGCTTCTGACTTGCAAACCAGTGCTCCTTCCTCCTTACACAGTAACAACATGGGAAGGTGGCCTTCGGGGTTGCCAGAGCCGAGTGGTACCAGCAATAGAGTGGAAACTCACACACAGGCTTGCCTGCTTCCTGGGTTAGGGTTAGGGTTTATACGGCTCCAGGAGGTTGATGCACTGTGTTTGATCATCCCTTTTTTTTTTTTTTTTTTTTGAGACAGAGTCTCATTCCTGTTGCCCAGGCTGGAGCACAGTGGTGTAATCTTGCTCACAGCAACCTCTGCTTTCCAGGTTCAAGCAATTCTCCAGCCTCAGCCTCCTCCTGAGTAGCTGGGATCATAGGCGTGCACCACCACGCCCAGCTGATTTTTGTATTTTTAGTAGAAACAGGGTTTCACCATCTAGGCCAGGCCGGTCTCCAACTCCTGACCTCATATGATCCACCTGCTTTGGCCACCCAAAGTGCTGGGATTATAGGCGTGAGCCACTGCGATCATCCTGATCATCTTGTCTCTCTTTTTTTTTTAGAGACAGGGTCTCACTCTGTCACCCACACTGGAGTGCAGTGGCACAATCATAGCTCACTGCAGCCTCCAAATCCTGGGCTCAAGCGATCCTCCTGCCTCAGCCTCCAGACATACGGGCATGCACCACCATGCCCAGCTAATTTTTAAACTTTTAGTAGATCTGGGGTCTCACTATGTTGCCCAGGCTGGTCACAAACTCCTGGCCTCAAGTGATTCTCCTGCATTGGCCTCCCAAGGAGCTGGGATTCCAGGCATGAGCCACCATGCCCAGTCTCATTTCTGTTTTATCTAGAACATGTTTTCATCACACTGACTTTTTTGAGAAGTCCAGGCCAAATTTAAATTCCATTTTTTCTTTTTATCAGTGGAAAAGTAGCATATTCATGTTGGAGGACAAAGATGAATCAAATAGGAAGAAAATGTAAAACACATTTGGGGCTTGGCACAGTGGCTCATGCCTGTAATCCTAGCACTTTGGGAGGCCAAGGAGGGGGGATCACCTGAAGTCAGCAGTTCCAGACCAGCTGACCAACACGGACAAACCCTGTTTCTACTAAAAATACAAAATTAGACAGGCATGGTGGCACATGCCTGTAATCCCAGCTACTTGGGAGGGTGAGGCAGGAGAATCGCTTGAACTCGGGAGGCAGAGGTTGCAGTGAGCCGAGATTGTGCTATTGCACTCCAGCCTGGGCAACAAGAGTGAAAACTCCTTCTCAAAAAAAAAAAAAAAACACACGAAAATAAAACAGCATTTAGAGTTGAAAGCTTCGCCTTCCTCTCTGGATGGTGAGTCCTCACTCTCCCAGCAGCCCACGCCTCTGCCTCAAACCTCCATGGCTCCCGCAAGTCTGGATTCAAGCTAAGGAGTCTCACTGCACCCCAAGTCCTGGGGGTAGTCAGCTCCTCTCACCCCTCCCTCATCCTCTCACACAAGAGTCATTTACTGTCCCTCCAGTTATGCCCAGTTACGCGACACTCTGCTGCTCAAATGCCCTCACCCCATCTTCACCCTGCTCCCAGGCCACCTCCCTCCAGAATCCACCTTGCCTGCCAGGTGGCCATAGGGACCCTCGCCATACTGTCTGTGGCAGTGCCCTCCGGCCTGGGGGGGGGTCTTCCAGAGCAGATCTCTGGCCAAGCGCAGTGGCTCATGCCTGTAATCTCAGCACTTTCGGAGGCCAAGGCAGGTGGATCACCTGAGGTCAGGAGTTCAAGACCAGCCTTGCTGACATGGCGAAACCCTGTCTCTACCAAAAATACAAAAATTAGCCAGGTGTGGTGGTGGTGCAAGCCTGTAGTCCCAGCTACTCAGGAGGCTGAGGCAGGAGAATCTCTTGGACCCAGGAGGTGGAGGTTGCAGTGAGCTGAAATCGTGCCACTGCACTCCAGCCTGGGCAACAGTGAGACTCTGTCTCAAAAAAAAAAAAAAAAAAAAAGAGCGGAACTCTGATACAAGCTGCCCTGGCACACAGTGAGCTTCCAGAAATGGTCCCTTGACCTCTAAATCCATCAAGACCCAGGGAACACGCCCTCTCTGAGCACCCTGACAATGTCCCAGTCCCAAAACGGTACCCTGAAGCTGTCCCCAAAGGTTCCCCTGCCACCCTCCCTGACCACTCTCTGGTATCTCAGAGCCCTAGCACAGCCCTATAGAGGGAGGGTTCTAGGATGGGGCGGGCATCGAGCGCTGTGCTTATAACCAAGCAAAACACTCCCTCTGTGCCAACATAGGTGGGGCAGGTCACGTTGGGGTCTGTTTGCCCTGTCTGCCTGCTGCAGCCTCCTCGGGGACGGCCAGGGTTGTCTGTGCATCCTGTGAGCCCCAGGGTCTATGTGCATATATGTGTGTCTGTGCCGCTCTGTGTGTGTGTGTGTGTTTACACGGCGCATCTGAATTGTCCTGAGTGCTGTCTCGGGTATCCTTGAGCTGTGTGTGCGTGTGTCCCCCTAGCGGTATCTCAGTATTTTTGCCTGTGGGAGCTGCACACCGTGAGCTGCACACCTGAGGGCCAGGTGAGTCTGGGACTGGCCCTGTGCCTGCGCATCTGTATGCTGGCGGTGTCTGCATAGTACTCTGTGGCTACATGTGTCTGTGCACCCCAGAAATGGGCAGTCACCCAGGGGACCTCTCTACAGTGACCCCAAAGGATGGATAGTGAGATAGGGACAGTATGTTCTATTTTTTTTTTTTTTTTTTTGGTCACAGGGGTTTGTTGTACAGGGGCACAATATATTCTTCTCCCACCCCCAAGCCGGGCCCTTTCGGCCCCTGCTCCTCCCACCCTCTGGTGTCTCACATCTCAGGGACAGGTGGAATGAAGGATAAGTTCACGGACCCCAGATCAGGACAACCGGGAGGCTTCCGGGCTGCTGGAGAGGGTCACAGCCCTGCAGAGGGCTGGGACCCAGAGTGTGGGTGAGTATTAGAAGAGCGAGCTGGGGGCTCTAGGGCAACTAGGAACTTGGAGAGGGATGGGAGGCAGGGCTGCTGGGTCCCTAGGAAGGGCTGGAGGAATCCCGGAACGCCTGAGTTCCGGGAAAGCCCCTTCCTCACTCACCCTCGCCGGACCCGAGGCCAGGTCCAAGCAGCAGCAGCAGCAGCGACGGCAGCAGCAGGAGCAGCATGACTGGCAGGCACACAGGTAGCGGCCCCATCGGAGGGTGGCAGAGGTGGGACGGTGCTGCTGGGCCACCGGAGGCACCAAGCTCGGCGGACACACACCCCCCACTGCCACGCCCCGGCCCGGCCCCCGACCTCACCTTCCCTCCAGGACCAGGCAGAGCCAGCTAGGGGCGGGCATCTGGGGCGGCGCAAAGGCGTCCTGAAATCTGCATCTTGGTCACTGAAGGGGCTCGAGAGGCCGCGGGGCGCTGGGGACAGGACCGGGAGTCAGGCCCAGGAAAGTCTCCCGGAATAAGGGAGCAAAAGGGGCTCTTTTGATGTTATTATTCCCCCAGCCCCTCTCCTGCTCACCTGGGCGCTCAAAGGGTACAGAAGACTTGGAGGAGGGGTAGTCCTCAATTTACTTTAACATTTTATTTCATTTGGCTGGGCACGAGGTGGCTCACGCCTGTAATCCCAGCACTTCGGAAGGCCGAGGCTGGCGGATCACCTGAGGTCAGGAGTTCAAAACCAGCCTGGCCAACATGGTGAAGCCCTCTCTACTAAAAATACAAAAATTAGCCAGGCGTGGTGGTGCAGACCTATAATCCCAGCTACTTGGGAGGCTGAGGCACAGGAATCGCTTGAACACGGAAGGTGGAGGTTGCAGTGAACCAAGATCACACCACTGCACTCCAGCCCGGGTAAGAGCCAGACTCCGTCTCTTTCTCTCCCTCCCTCCCTCTCTCTCTCTCTCTGTCAGTCTAGAGAGAGTTGATTGTCCCCGGTCAGTCTCTCTCAGTCGAGAGAAAGAGAGACATGGAGGCTGGGCACAGGGCTCACGCCTGTAATCCCAGCACTTTGGGACACCGAGGCGGGTGGATCACCTGAGGTCAGGAGTTCGAGACCAGCCTGGCCAACATCATGAAACCCCCTCTCTACTAAAAATACAAAAAGTTCCCTGGGTATGGTGTTGGGCGCCTATAATCCCAACTACTGAGGAGCCCGAGGCAGGAGAATCGCTTGAACCCCGGAGGCAGAAATTGCAGTGAGCCAAGATCACACCACTGCACTCCAGCCTGGGCAACAAGAGTAAAACTCTGTCACACACACACAGACACACACACATAAACACACACACAAAATTAACCAGGCATGGTGTCACGTGCCTGTATTCTCAGCGGCTCGGGAGGCTGAGGTGTAAGAATCGCTTGAATCTGGGAGATGAAGGTTGCAGTGAGCCAAGATCGCACTATTCCACTCCAACCAGAGCGACAAGACCAAGAGTCCATCTCAAAAACAAAAACAAAAACAAAAACAGAAAAACGAAAAAACAAACAAAAAAAACGAGAAGTCTTGATCTGTGATCTTGGGAAAAGCTGTTCACATCAAGGATGCCATCTTCTTCCAGCAAAAAACTTCCCTCTTGTGAGATTATGAACCCAAAGTTCAAGGTCCTGAAATTTTGCTGTAGTGTGGATGGCAACGATATTCTTTCTCTGATGTTCTCAGAAGATCCAATCTTCAGGTTCTAGATTGTGAAGGAATTGACTGTCCCCAGTCAGTGAGCCATAAAAAGCTTTCAGTACCTAGTGAAAATACACTGTACCATAATGATCTACTGTTGTGATGTCAGCCCTCTTGCATGGGAAAGCAACCAGAAAACATGCATTGAAAATGACAATTGACAACTGAAATGTTCAAATGGCCCATGAGGTAGCCAAATACACCTGAAGCTTTGATTGTCTTCCCAGGAACATGGATCTGACAAATGAAACATTGGTTATGAACTATTTTAGCAATTTATAAGTCAGCATAGAAACACATATTTAATTTAGATCATTTTATCTTTTCCATGATGAGTCATGGAATGCAGAGCCTTTTATTTTTCGTTTTTAGACAGAGTTTCGTTCTTGTTGCCCAGGTTGGAGTGCAATGGCTCTATCTCGGCTCACTGCAACCTCCGCCTCCTGGGTTCAAGCGACTCTCCTGCCTCAGCCTCCCGAGTAGCTGTGATTACAGGCATGAGCCACCACGCCCGGCTAATTTTTTGTATTTTTAGTAGAGATGGGGTTTCTCCATGTTGGTGAGGCTGATATGGAACTCCCGACCTCAGGTGATTACCCCACCTCTGCCTCCCAAAGTGCTGGGATTACAGGTGTGAGCCACCGCGCCCAACTGCAGAACCTTTAATAACAAACACTTTAAGGAGTCAGGAAGGACAAGGTGACCATCTTGATTCTCCATGAGTCCATGGTTAACATCGGACTTACCTGCTCTTGAATATCAGTTGTTTCTCCAGTTTACGTGCATAGCACTGATACCTAATGGGTTATCATAGGTAATTTGACTTAGTCCTTGGAGTTCACTCAAATTGTGTATCTAGGCTGGGTGAGCCCACAAAAAATTAGCTGGGCATGGTGGCACAAGCCTGTAATCCCAGCTACTTGGGAGGAGATGGGAGAATCCCTTGAACCCAGGAGGAGGAGGTTGCGGTGAGGGGAGATTGCTCCACTGCACTCCAGCCTGGGCAACAGAGTGAGACCCTGTTTCAAAAACAACAAAAAAGGTGTGGTGGCTCATGCCTGTAATCCCAGCACTTTGGGAGGCCAAGGCTGGCAGATCACCTGAGGTGGGGATTTCCAGACATGGAGAAACCCTGTCTCTACTAAAAAATACAAAATTAGCTGGGAGTGGTGGCTCATGCCTGTAATCCCAGCAGTTTGGGAGGCCAGGCGGTGGATCACCTGAGGTTGGGAGTTCAAGACCAGCCTGACCGGCCGGGCGCGTGGCTCACGCTTGTAATCCCAGCACTTTGGGAGGCCGAGGCGGGCGGATCACGAGGTCAGGAGATCGAGACCACGGTGAAACCCCATCTCTACTAAAAATACAAAAAATTAGCCGGGCGTGGTGGCAGGCGCCTGTAGTCCCAGCTACTCGGAGAGGCTGAGGCAGGAGAATGGCGTGAACCCGGGAGGCAGAGCTTGCAGTGAGCTGAGAATGCACCACTGCACTCCAGCCTGGGCAACACAGCGGGACTCCGTCTCAAAAAAAAAAAAAAAAAAAAAAAAAAAAAAGACCAGCCTGACCAACATGGTGAAACCCTGTCTCTACTAAAAATTCAAAAAAATTAGCCAGGCATAGTGGTGGGCGCCTGTAATCCCAGCTACTCAGAAGGCTGAGGTACGAGAATCATTTGAACCCGGGAGGCAGAGGTTGCAGTGAGCCAAAATCACGCCATTGCACTCCAGCCTGGGTGACAGATTGAGACTCTGTCTCAAAAAAGCAAAAAGCAAAAAACAAAAACAAAAACAAACAACAACAACAAAAACCAAACTGTTTATCTAAACAATTTCAGTATCGGCTGTTTTAACATGAAAATTTAGCAAAGTGTTTTTTTGGTATTCAATTAATTTTTTGTTCCGCTTGGGTTAGCAACTTTCTTTCTTTCTCTCTTCCTCCCCTCCCTCCCTCCCTCCCTCCTTTCTTTCTTTCGTTCTCTCTCTCTCTCTCTCTCTCTTTCTTTCTTTCTTTCTTGTCACCCAGGCTGAAGTGCAATGGCACGATCATGGCTCACTGCAATCTCTGCCTCCCGAGTTCAACCGATTCTCCTGCCTCAGGCTTCCAAGTAGCGGGGGTTAGAGGTGCCCGCCACCATGCCCAGCTAATTTTGTATTTTTTTAGTAGAGACAGGATTTCACCATGTTGGTCAATTACAATTCGCCTGTCTTCATGAATTGGCTCTGTCTAGGCAGTGGGCACGGTGAAACCCTTCAGCAGTTACAGTAGTGCCAACATGTCAAGTTTCTGGGCTCTCTCTCCCTGATCGGCCCTGGGGACCCTGTTTGACTGTATGCCAACAAACACATTGTCATGAATTAAGAATATTCACAAATAGTTTAGAAATTTTGGAGAAATTAGGCAGAGACAGAAATATGAGTCAAATTCTATTTATGAAAGTATACTCGCTGGACGGGGTGGCTCATGCCTGTACTCCCAGCACTTTGGGAGGCCGAGGCAGACAGATCACCTGAGATCAGGAGTTTGAGACCAGCTTGGCCAACATGATGAAATGCCATCTCCACTAAAAATACAAAAAGTTAGCTGGGTGTGGTAGGGGGCGCCTGTAGTCCCAGCTATTCCAGAGGCTGAGGCAGCAGAATCACTTGAACCTCTGAGGCAGAGGTTGCAGTGAGCTGAGATCACACTATTGCACTCCAGCCTGGGCGACAGAGTGAGACTCCATCTCAAAAAATAAATATAAAAAATAAAAAGCTGGTATGCTCCATTAATTCCTGCAGGCCCAACAAAGGCAGCCTACGAATTCTAGATCAATGGAATGAATACAACTTGCTAGAAATACATAGAAAACAAAATAACTATTCACAGAACCAAATAAAAGCCTTCCACTAGAAACTAAAAATAATCATAATAATAGTTTTATATATATGCATACACAAGCAAAGCCAGAAGAGAATAAATAGCAAATAAATGAAAATTAGAAGCAAAAACAAATAAATAGGAAACCATCTCTACATTTTTTTTACTCAATCTACCCTGAATGCTACAGCATTATCCAGGACCCCAGAAAACACACATAATACTTTATTCCTGATAAACAATTCAGTGCCCTTAAGTCCACCAATATCACCATACATTCTGTGCAATCAAGAAATTTACTCAGCTGGGCGCAGTGGCTCACACCTGTAATTCCAGCACTTTGGGAGGCCAAGGCGGGTGGATCACCTGAGGTCAGGAGTTCGAAAACAGCCTGGCCAACATGGCGAAACCCCATCTCTACTAAAAATACAAAAATTAGCCCACTGTGGAGACACACACCCATAATCCCAGCTACTCAGGTGGCTGAGGCAAGAAAATTGCTCAAGCCTGAGAGGCAGAGGTTGCAGTGAGCCCAGATTGCACAACTACACTCTAGCCTGGGTGACAGAGGGAGACTCCATGTCAAAGAAAAAAAAAGATTGTAGACCTAAAGTTAACATTGGCATGTCCTTGATTATAGGAGGCCAGCAAATAATTTACTTTTGAATGATCTACAGGGCGCAGCCCTTCCCAGATGCCTCAGGCCTTTTCTTGCTGAGTAGACATCTATCTGGCTGTTACATGATGTTAGGAACAGCTATTCATTTGGAAAAGGGTGTTGCAATGACCTTCTCTTTTGCATAAGAAGATGGGGGGCTGGGATCCTGAGATTTTAAAATTTCCTTTACAGGTACCCATAGGTTCCAATGTTCCTTGGGTCCTCTCTCTCCCATGATCCTCTCTGATTGGGGTGGGGGGTGTGAGTTGGAATTAAAGCCAGCCTTTATTGGAGTCCTAGGGCTGGATTCTGCATTGTGCTCCGTTGTGTCATTGCACCTTCTCGTTTCCACTCCTTCTGCCTCGCTTCATCCTGTTCATACTCTAAGCTCCGCCAGCGCATGTTGACCCCACCAGTGGAGCGCCGCTCCTTCCCACCTGCTGCTTCTCCATCTCCATCTCCACCCATCTTCCGCTCCTGGCCTTTCCTGGCACGGGCGCCCCAGCTCTGAGCTCTTGCCTTTTTCTGGGGCACCGTCTTCTCCTTCTCGTCACCCCAGGCAGTGCCCCTGGGCTCCTCTGCTGCTGCGGGCCTGGGCCGCCTGGGTTTGCGCGGCCCGGCTGACAGCGCAGTTCACGCCCCGGGGCGGCCGCGGCAGGTGCAGTGCGAGCGGCGCCCCCGTGGGCTGGTGTGGGCGCTGCCTGGAGGTTGCTGTGGCGCCGCCTGGAGGTTGCCGTGGCGCTCGTTGGCGCCCAGCGCCCCTCCCGGGGCTTCCTGGCTGTGTCGCTGCTGCCCGGGTTCCACTAGGCGGCGTCTTCTCGCGAATCTCCTTCGCTGCTTCGAGAAGTCGGCGGTGCAGCAACTGACGCCGCTGCTGCTCTGGTCGCCGCAGGTCGCCATATTCCCCGCGGGGGCCGGTCGGGCTCTCGCCTCAGGCCGCCCACCCTGCTCCGGCCGTGGCCGCCTCTCAGTTCCCGCAGCCAGATGAGGCGAGGGAGCGACCTCCAGGCACTGGACGGCCGCCGCTTCCCCAGCAGCCGGCGGGGCGGTGGAGAGGCGCCAGGAAACAGAAGGTCCCCGCCGGCCCGAGGGTCGCCCGGGGCTGCGCCCCATGGTTCCTGCCCGCGAGCAGTTGCCGGGACCCCCCTTGCCAAGTTGCTCCCGGAAAAGCTGTAAGGTCCTCAGGCCTGCAGGGAGTGACAGTTTCCCCCTGACTGTAACGTAAGGCCTCAAACTCGAAGCCAGGCATTTTCTGCATATTCTTAAATAGGATGTTTCAGTCAGAGCCTTGATAATATAACCAATCTTTCTGATTATAGCCTGCTTATAAAGAGAACATATGTACATGAAAATAAGAATATTTATCAATAGTTTCCAAATTTTGGAGAGATCAAGTAGGGAGAAAAAACAAACGCTTCCATCCACCTTTGTTCACAAAAGTGTGCTTTACCAAATTGGTGTACATTCTAGATAACTTCTGAGAAAAACGTTTCTTCAATCTGGAAAACAAAACAAGGGCCGGGCGCGGCGGCTCACGCCTGTAATCCCAGCACTTTGGGAGGCCCAGGCACAGGGTGATCACCTGAAATCGGGAGTTGGAGACCAGCCTGGCCAACATGGTGAAACCCCGGTCTCTGCTACAAATAAAAAAACTAGCTGGGCGTGGTGGCGGGCGCCTGTAATCCCAGCTTCTTGGGAGGGTGAGGCAGGAGAATCGCTTGAACGGAGCGGAGATCCCGCTACTGCACTCCCGCCTGGGTGACAGAGTGAGACTCCGTCTCAAAATAAAAATAAATGAATCAACAATGTTTTAAATACTAGTTATAAAAACATTATCTTAATAGATTTTTTTGTTTTGCTTGATCTCGCTTAGCAGTTTTTTGAACCATTTTTTCCTTATTAGAAACCACTAGAAAGTGGTTTTTAGTTCATTGATTTTTATTTTTTTATTTTTATTTCTGAGACAGAGTCTCAGTCTGTCTCCCAGGCTGGAGTGCAGTGGCACAATTTTGGCTCACTGCAACCTCTGCCTCCCAGGTTCAAGCGATTCGCATGCCTCAGCCTCCCGAGTAGCTGGGATTACAGACATGCACCACCACGCCTGGCTAATTTTTGTATTTTTAGTAGAGGTGGGCTGACCAGGCTGATCTGGAACTCCTGACCGCAAGTGATCCGCCCGCCTTGGCCTCCCAGAGTGCTGAGATTACAGGCGTGAGCCACTGCGCCTGGCCCATTGATTTAAAAAAAAAAAAATTTAGTTTTAATGTATTGAGGGGGTATAAGTACGAGTTTCTCACATGCCTATATCGCATAGTGGGGAAGCCTGGGTAGTTCATTGATCTGGGTTATCAGAAAACTGTGTTCAAGAGGAGTTGTTGGAGTTTTCTCCATGCAAAGCAAATTTGGGGGCAGGGCGCAGTGGCTGACGGCTGTAATCCCAGCGCTTTCCGAGGCTGAGAAGGGCGGATCACGAGGGCAGGAGTTGGAGACCAGCCTGGCCAACATGGTAAAACCCCGTCTCTACCACCACCAGTTAGCTGGGCGTGGTGGCGGGCGACTGTAATCCTAGCTACTTGGGAGGCTGAGGCGGGAGAATCGCTTGAACCCAGGAGGCAGAGGTTGCAGAGAGCCAAGATGGCACATTGCACTCCAGCTTAGGCGACAGAGCCAGACTGTCTCAAAAACGGGAAAGAAAAGAAAATTTGGACTATTGCCAATTACAAATATGTTTAGAGAAGAATTCAAAATAGTAACTGTGGATGATGGAAACAATAGTTATCATAAAAATCTGTTGAAAGTTCCCAGTTCACAAGGAAATTTACTTATGTGCAGCATTTTAAGACAGTAATCAGAATCATGACTGACAGCATCACATCAGGACCACCAGACTTTTACAAATTTCATATAATCTTCAGAAATAATTAATAACTTTTTTTTTTTTTACATAGATTCTGCCTCTGTCGCCCAGGCGGGAGTGCAGTGGCATGATCTCGGCTCACTGCAACCTCCGCCTCCTGGGTTCAAGCAATTCTCCTTTCTCAGCCTCCCAAGTAGCTGAGACTACAGGCATGTGCCACCAGGCATGGCTAATTTTTGTATTTTTAGTGGAGACAGGCTTTCACCCTATTAGTCAGGCTGGTCTCGAACTCCCGACCTCAGGTGATCCACCTGCCTTTTTCTCCCAAAGTGCTGGGATTACAGGCATGAGTGATGGTGCCCAGCCATTCATAACATGTTTATGCAAATATAACTTTAGCAAATATTTAGCATAGCTATCAAAATTACAAATCATAACATTAAATTTGTATAAATGTATGTAATTTTTGGAACATGTATATCAACAACACACCCATAAATATAACTGAGATGAGATCTAATATCACCTCACTTGACAATGCCCTCCCATGCAGTATCACCACATTTGACAATGCCCACCCATATAATTTACCAAATAAATCACTTAATACCTCTACAAGATGAGAGATACATTCTTTAGACTCCCCAAGGGATCCAGCTGAAAAATCCCAAAGTTAATTTTAAGCCAAAAAGACTTGACTTAGGATTTTGACACTGGAGAAACCCATCAAAGATGTCAAGTTTGAAAACACTTGATCAAAACAGAATCACAGGTCACTATTAAAAGAATATTCACGCCGGGCATGGTGGCTCACGCCTGTAATCCCAGCACTTTGGGAGGCCACGGCAGGCGGATCAAGAGGTTGGGAGATTGAGACCATCCTGGCTAACACAGTGAAACCCCGTCTCTACTAAAAATACAAAAAAATAGCCGGGTGTGGTGGCGGGCTCCTGTAGTCCCACCTACTCGAGAGGCTGAGGCAGGAGAATGGCATGAAACCAGGAGGAGGAGCTTGCAGTGAACCGAGATCACACCACTGCAGTCCGGCCTGGGCAAAAGAGTGAGACTCCGTCTCAAAAAAAAAAAAAAAAAAAAAAGAATATTCATTTAACCAGAGACTTCCAAAGCAGTACAGAAAGTTACATGGATATAAAAACCTTAACCCTTTTAAAGGTCAGTTTTGCTAAGTAATCAAAAGGGGTACTTGAATTGAATCAGACACAGGAAAAGTGTGTGCAGGGTTACTTTGGTCATATCTCCATTTGCCACCTGATTACACATGAGAATGGCATCTTTACTCACCAGAAAGCCCGCATTATAGGAGGTATAGGAGCCATTCTTGGACTTGAGACAAGAACATTGTTGTGTAGAAATTTCACTGACTGTGTTAAAGTTCTTCTCCATGGGCTGGAAAACACATAACGGGGCCTTTAGAATGAGATGGGCATTGATTGGATGCAAGGTCTCCACACTTACTAGCTGTGTGACATTGGACAAAGTGCTTCATCATTCTGAGACTCAGTTTTTAAAGGAAAAACAACTAACTGCCTTGCAAGCTTGCTAGCAGGTTTAAGTGTAATAATGTGTGGGAATGACTGCATCGTGACTAACATGTAGTGACAGCTTAATTAATGTTAACCCTTATCATTATCGTATAAGAATGTGAGTTACATAAGAGAGGAACCCCGTCAGTTTGTTCTCTGCTATATCCCCAAGACCGTGAATCATGGCTGGCACATAGTAGGCATTTAGTAATATTTGTTCAACAAGAATTTGGCAGTCTTGGAGGGCAGAAAGGAGGTGGGGAAGATTTTTAAATAACATTTTTTAAAAAGTCACGTTGTCCTACAGTACCAGTTTTTCTTGCATATTTAGGAAATTGAGGGTTTTTTCCTAAAACGTGTGGGCATATGGGAAATAGGATGCAACATTTGCACTAATGTTTCAGACACAGTTAGAGGTTTCCAAGAGATTTTGTGCTGTGGAGGCTGCTTGCTACAAGCTCCCAAAGCTCTGGGAGGACATAGTATTCATACCTCCCTCAGCAGAAGTGGTGAGGCAAGAAGCTCTGGGGAGCACCCCAGCCTTGGACTTTTAGCATAGTGTGTTAGGTCTTCATAGTTTGGGCCCAGGGCACAGAGAAGTCACAGCTCTCTGGCATCCTCTTTGCCAAGGGAAAATGTGACCCTCCAAAGCAAGAAACTTGAGGGCATGGGTCATCCCAGCCCTGGCATCTGCCCAGAGCCGGAGAAGGAAGGAACGATGATCCTCCAGCTACCTCACAGGGCTGGCACAGGTGGCCACTGCCCTGGGATCACCCAGCTGTGTCCGGCAGCCTGAACCCCATCTGCGGGGATGTGAGGAGGAAAATACAAAAGTCTTTAGGTGAGCACTGAGAAGGCAGATGCAGCAGAAACCTCCAGGCCATAACTACCCAGTCTTGGACCTATGGTGGAGACAGAGCATAGCTGGCGATCGTGTGTACTTATACTCTAGGGTCACCAGGCTGCACTATGGCCTCATCTGTGGCTCTGAAAATGAAGATTTGGAAGGAGATCATCACAGCTAATGTTTAACAAGCCCCTCCTATGTGCCAAATCATTCACCCCTCGCAACAACCGAAAGAGCTAAGGATTCTCATTATATATAGTTTATGGAGAAGGAAGTGCAGACATAAAGAGGTGAATTATCTTACCCAGGTCACACAGCTAATAAGTGGTGGAGGCAGAATAGAATCTAAACAGTGTGGCTCCGGAGCCCACATGCATTGATTTGACAAGTGTTTATTGAGCACCTGCCATGGACAAGGCCTTGTGTGATTAAATAGGGTTATAATTAATAATATAAAAATGACAAGTCACTAATGCTTTTTAGACTTAACATTTTCTTTTTTTGTAGGTTTCAGGCACAGAACTGTATATCCAATAATAGTGAAATGGATCCCACTAATTATGACAGAAATGATGATACATTTAAATGACTTGAATGTTTTATAGGTATGATCTCGTGAAACCTTGAGAGAAACTGAATGACGAATGAAACTATTGTTCCTGTTCCACACAGAAGAAAACTGAGGTTAAAAGGGGTAAAGTAATTTTGCATGGCATGAAGTAGAAATTCAAAGTACGGGAATTTGAACTTGGTTCTGTCATTTTCTGAAGCCTCCATGCTCTTGACCACTATAGACTCAAACATCACCTTGTTTTTCCACTCATTCAACAAACTTTTTTTTTTAATTTTCTAATAGGTTGGCACTCATCATGAGCCCCTGTTCTCATTCTGCAGATGGTGAAGCTCTCTATTGTCCTGACCCCACAGTTCCTGTCCCATGACCAGGACCAGCTCACCAAGGAGCTGTAGCAGCACGTAAAGTCAGTGACATGCCCATGCGAGTACCTGAGGAAGGTGAGTGAGTGCAGACAGATGGGGCCTGCCCTTGTGCAGTTCCCGGGTCTCAGCTGCCACACATCTCATAGCGGGTGATGCTGGGGGAAGCTTACACAGTCACAGTACTGGCTTCTTCCTCTCTTTCCTTCCATACAAGTGGCTTAGGGATGAGGTAGAGTAGTTGACTTATTTGGAGGAAAACCACTATCTTCTGTCAGAAACTCAAAAGGAATCATTGCTGGCACGGTATCCTAAAGAAAAACAACCAGACAAGTGTCCAATGACACTTAAAAAGGTTATTTATTATCTTGCCAAATTTAGGCTGGGTGTGGTGGCTCATGCCTGTAATCCCAGCATTTTGGGAGGCTGAGGCAGGTGGATCACCTGAGGCTAGGAGTTCGAGACCAGCCTGACCAATATGGCAAAACTTCATCCCTACTAAAAATACAAAAAGTAGCCGGGCATGGTGGTGTGAGCCTGTAGTCCCAGCTACTCAGGAGGCTGAGACAGGAGAATTGCCTAGACTCAGGAGGTGGAGGTTGTAGTGAGCTGAGATCACGCCATTGCACTGCAGACTGTGTGACAGCGCGAGACTCTCAAAAAAAAAAAAAAATTATCCTGCAAAATTTGAAAAGGAAATTCAAATCAACAGCTTCTGAACTACTTTTTAACATGACTCATAATAAGAAATACATTCTATATTACATATATATGTTCTGTATTTTTGAATAAAAGAATTAACCAAATCATATTTATTTTACAGCATGTAATACATATTTTTTATTCTCCTACATTGGTTTTGAATGCTCTGTGAAATCTACAAAAAGTCCAATAGTAATAATTAAATTATTCATTAAATTATTCATCAAGTGCAGTGTAGGATCCTCTGGTGAGCAAGTAGAGTCACCAAGCCTGGCTGACCAGGCTTTTAAAGTGATAATCTCAAAAATGATCTTTTATTTTTGAGATTTATACACACACACACACACACACACACACACACACACACACACACATATATATATATATATATTTTTTTTTTTTTGAGACTGAGTTTCACTCTCTCACCCAGGCTGGAGTGCAATGGCACAATCTTGGCTCACTGCAAACTCCGTCTCCCAGGTTCAAGCAATTCCTCTGCCCCAGCCTCCGAGTAGCTGGGACTACAGGTGTGCGCCATCATGCCCAGCTAATTTTTGTATTCTTAGTAGAGATGGGGTTTCACCATATTGGCCAGGCTGGTGTCAACTCCTGACTTCGTGATCTGCCTGCCTTGGCCTCCCAAAGTGCTGGGACTATAGGTGTGAGCCACTGCACCCGGTCTGAGATAAAATTATTTTAACAATATACTATGAAGAGGAAAAGCACTGGCTATGAAAGAATATGCATAGTTTTACCCTGTCTGTTTAAAAATAAAGATTGAAAGAATACATATGCAAATAAATTTACTTTTTTTTTTGGTAATACTTTACTGCATTGTCTGAATATTAACAGTCAGTATGCATTATGAAGCTACATGGCTAACATTGAGTACTCACTGTGTGTGTCAGGCCCTGGGTTCAATGCTCTACATGCATTTATATTTCATTTAATTCTCTCTGCAACCTGAGATGGTATAGCCACCCCATATTGCAGAGTTGAAACTGAGGCTCAGAGACTGAAAGTTAAGCCTGAGGTTGCAGTCAATAAGAGGCAGAGCTGGAACTGAAACCTACGTATGTCTGACCACCAGCTCAT
The DNA here is from genome assembly GCF_006542625.1 of Nomascus leucogenys. Taxonomy (NCBI): domain Eukaryota; kingdom Metazoa; phylum Chordata; class Mammalia; order Primates; family Hylobatidae; genus Nomascus; species Nomascus leucogenys. The sequence continues at coordinate 88,187,536 of NC_044398.1, forward strand.
GTTCTCACGGCAGGCTAGTCTGCTTCACAGAGTGTGGAGTAGATGGTGCATGCCTGCTAGGATGGGCTAGGTATCACTGTAGGTAACAAACAGCCCCAAACAATGGAAATCTACAACACTGAAGGCTCTTTTGCTGCCCGTGCTGCACGTCCTCCATGGCTCTCCTGTGCCCTGTGCCCCACATCCCCTCAACCTGCCACAAGAATAAAGGAGCAGCCTCCATATGGGAGCTGTCAGGTGCTCTAAGAGATGAAGGAGAGGGTGGCCGGTCTCAATGGCTCCCAACTCTTTTGTTGACACAAAAGAGTTGACACGCTTCACTTCCACTCACATCTCCTGGGTCAAAGCAAATCCCATGGGTACATCCACTTTCAAGTGGCCCAGGAGAGAACCTGAAATACTTGGTGGACTCCATTAAGGCCGTCGTATGGTGTCAGCCTGCATGGGAGACTGTGGAGGGGCAGAGGAGGAGAGTGGGGAGCGGATGGGAAATGACGGCAGGACTGAGTCACCGTGGATTTGCTTTATCCTCAGCCAGGTGGAGTTTGTCCCAGAGCTGCACAAAATCATCACCAGCATGATTAAATGGAGTAGACTTCAGAAAAAGCAGTTTGGTCAGATGTAATCAGCAGTGAACTCAGAATCAACCGAGTGACATTGAGTCAGTAAATCTCTGCCTCAGTTACCCCATATGATAGTTTTGAGGATGGGAGCATTGACAGAGTTGATTTGGAAAGATATCAAGAGTGAAAATTCCAACATTTCAGTTCCTTTAAGTTAAATCCAGGCACTATCTTTCCTGCAAGTCTCCTGTTCCTTTCAGATTGCACAGGTGAGAGTGCTCAGATTAGGGCTGGAGGTTGTAAACTATTGCCCCCACACCGACGGTGCCCCCATGTCATCCATGTATTCTGTGCACTTTCTTGTGCTAAACACTCTCCCAAACATCGTGGGGCCTGATTCTTCCTCTTTGTTCCAGTGGCCCTGGGTGACTCAAGTGCCCATTTGATGACCAGGACACAGAGGTTTTAGAGAGATGCTCCATGAGGCCCCAGGTGCGAGCCTGTACCCTGCCGGAGCATGAGGCAAGGGACAGGGCATCGTCTGTGGGGGTAGTGGTCAGCCAGGCTTGGTGACTCTACTTGCTCACCAGAGGATCCTACACCTGCCACCTCTGATGGATCCACTGCCTCTGTGCCTGCCTGTACTGCTGATGCTCCAGTGGTGAACACAGCATCCCAGCCTAGGCCCAATGCCACTGAAGATGGACCTGCCCCCTGAGGACCCAGGAATCCTACCACTCAGCTGTCCCCAGGAGTGCCCAGACCCTCATTCTTATCCAGGACCCAGGAGCCCTACCCCCTGGCCTTCCCTCATCAGCCGTAAATGATGATTTACTGCTGTTGCCATCGTCACTGCCTTTAGTGGCCAAGGGCCTTCCAAGGTGCCAGCTCTGGAACGAAAGATGCCCTTGGGAGGGATGACACTCAGGTACACGGGTGCTCAACAGATTGCTTCCTCCTATCCTCAGTCTTTGCACGCAGCCATTGGCACTCCCATTGTATGGAAGGAAACCAGCCCAGGGTCACACAGCTGGTCAGCAGCAACACAGCTGGTCTCAAATCTAAGGTGCCTGGCCATGCCTCCATGAGGGACTGGCCTGCAAGGGAGGTTGCTCCTGGCTTTGGGGAGCCTTTCCTGGGCTGCACGAATAACCCCCACTGTTTGAGGCCCCAAACTCTGCTCACAACTCCTTCCTTTCCCTGTCTCTGCTGGGCTGTGATCACGGTGACTCTAGCCACCCTTCATGGACATTATAGTAGTCTCTGCCATTCATTTTTGGTCTAATCTGACTTCAACCCCCACTTACTTTGTCTCTCCTTTTACAAGTAACACAACCGAAATCTAGGGCTTTTTTGTTGTTGTTTGTTTGTTTTTGAGACAGTCTCATTCCATTCTGTTACCCAGGATGGAGTGCAATGGTGCGATCTTGGCTCACTGCAACCTCCACCTCCCGGGTTCAAGGGATTGTCCTGCCTCAGCCTCCTGAGTAGCTGGGATTACAGGCACATACCACCACAAGCGGCTAATTTTTGTATTTTTAGTAGAGACAGGGTTTCACCATGTTGGTCAGGCTGGTCTCGAACTCCTGACCTCATGATCTGCCTGCCTCAGCCTCCCAAAGTGCTGGGATTACAGGCGTGAGCCACCACACCCAGCCAAATCTAGGGCTGCAGCGTGGCAGCAGCATACAAATAGAATTGAATTCCATAGTTTTGTTATCCCTGTTGTTTGTTTGTTTGTTGTTGTTGCTGTTTTTGAGACAGAGTCTCACTCTGTCGCCTAAGGTGGAGTGCAGTGGTGCGATCTCGGCTCACTGCAACCCCTGCCTTCCAGGTTCAAACTATTCTCCTGCCTCAGCCTCCCGAGTAGCTGGGACTACAGGCAACCACCACCACACCTGATTAATTTTTGTATTTTATTAAAGACAGGGTTTCACCATATTGGCCAGGCTGGTCTGGAACTCCTGACCTTGTGATCCACCCACCTCAGCCTCCCAAAGTGCTGGGATTACAGGCGTGAGCCACCACACCCAGCCCCTGTTTTGTTTTTGTTTTGCTTGTTTCTTAGGGTTGTTTTTCTATTTATGGTAGAGGCATTGGCTTTCCATTTGTAGCATCAATAGAATATTTCCTGTTTACAATAACCTTATGTCATAGTAAATGGTAAAGGGATTTAAAGCAGTGGTTTTCAGCTGCCAGAGGCCTGAGTGAGTTTGGGCACACTCTGTGTGATGGGGCAGAAGAAGGCCTTTGGGAAGTTTAGCTGAGGACTGGGCCAGGAAAGGTGATGGACAGTGGGGGTCTGTCCTGGTCACCAGGCCCCTGGGTCCTGCCCACCTGCTTGGCGCTCCCCACCCATCACTCATGATGCTGCCAAGCCCTCTGGGTATTGTGGCCAAATACCCTAGGAGAGAAGCTGATGAACTTTGTTTCTTGAAATGCACAGATTCCTTGGACATCCCTGAGAGGTCAATCATGAAAGTCAACTTGGTTTTCTCCCCCTCATTTGGGTTCAGAATTTAAAGTCCACATGCACAGGCAGTAAGATGATACAGATAAGTGACATCATCACTCTGTTTCGGATGTTAAAATGTCTAAGTGGGTTAGGGGTGATTTGAGATCACACAACCTTGTGCCACAAAGTGGAATTCCCAGGCCAGAGGGAGACATTTTATTGCCATGTTATGATCTTATCATTGAGTTTAAAGGCAATCTTGTTTCATTTTGGATTCTTTCTTATTTTTATGTCTTATGAGGGCACTTTGAATTTCCAAGCAAATAATAATTTTGAGTTAGCTTTTAATCATTGACTTCTAGCACAGTTATATGATCAGAAACATGTTGTGTGATTTGATTGCTCTAAAATATATTGAGATTTGCTGGAACAAAATAAGTCAGGTTAACTTTTGTAAATGTACCGTGCATGCTTAAAATGAATGTATCTACAACATTTGTTCCTGAGATGCAGACTGATGGACGGATGGCTACAAGGATGTGATGGAGATGGTTTACTATTGGGACCTTCCACATCCCGCTGATGTTTTGTTACTTAGGATATGAACAGCTGAGCGGGGGCTGTAAAACCTCGCACTCTGCTTGGGTATGAGGTTCTTCCTGCCGTCCTGCCATCATTTGTTTTTTAGGTTTTGTCGCCAAGAGTGACCTTGAGGAACCCTGGGAGCTCAGGAAGGAAGGAGCACCCAGAAGCAGGGACAGGGAGCTGGTTGGGGAGGACAAGAAATCAGGTTTGTGAAGGTTCCAGAGAGGACCTGTCCTTGGGAGGAGTGTGGGGGGCTGAGATGGCGGAGGGGGCATTGGAATGACACCAGGTGGAAGCACTGTGAGCTCACAGGTGGTCCACTGTGAGGCACCACCGGGTCACCGATTGGTGGAGAGGGAGTATAAAGCCCCAGGTTGCTAAGATAGGGCCCAGACCGAAGAAGGTTTGCTGGAAAGCAGATCCCTGGTCTCCATCTAATTGCTCCTAAGCCTCACGCTCCCTTGCCCCTCGCGTCCTGTTGCTTCCCTGATTGACCTCCCTGACCTGTAGCTAAACCTTCTACCAGCGCTTCAGAACTTAATTTGAACCGGATCCTTTCCCAGACCCCTTTCTTATTCTACTCCTCCTCCTCCTCTTCCAAGTGCCCAACAGCCCCCTTGTCCTCCTTTCCCTTCCCTTCCCTCCCCTCCCCTCCCCCTTCCCTCCCCTTCTCCTCCCCCTCCCCAACTCAGATCCGGGCCCAGTCCCCATCCCCTTCCCTCCCCCCGCCCTAAGCCACCCCCACCTCTGTCCTGGCCGCCTCAGGGCACCCTGAGAGGACCAGGACATGCGGGTGCAGTGGCTGCTCTTTTGGCTCCTCCCGCTGGGATTTATCAGCCATCAGTCCATCCATGTGAGTAGACGCTGGACCCGCGGGGTTTCTTCCTTGTTACTGGGCTGTGTCACGCTGCCTGAAATTACACAGCTCAGGCCTGTAATCCCAGCAGTTTAGGGGGCCAAGGTGGGCAGATCAGTTGAGTCCAGGAGTTGAAGACTAGCCAGGGCATCATAGCGAAACCCCATCTCCACAAAAAATTCCAAAAAAGATTAGTCGGGCCTGGTGGTGCCTACCTGTTATCTCAGTTACTGGAGAGGCTGAGGTGGGAGGATCACTTGGGCCCAGGAGCTGGAAGTTGCAGTGAGCCGAGATGGCCCCACTGCACTCTTGTCTGAAACAAACAACATGGACCAAAACAAAGTGAAATGTCATTTGATTTGTGTCACCTGGTTTGATGACTTTTTTTTTTTTTTTTTTTTTTAAGACAGAGTCTCACTCTGTCGCCCAGGCTGGAGTGCAGTGGCAAGATCTGGGCTCACTGCAACCTCTGCTTCTGGGGTTCAAGCAATTGTCCTGCCTCAGCCTCCTGAGTAGCTGGGATTACAGGCGCAGACCACCATGCCTGGCTAATTTTTGTATTTTTAGTAGAGACGGGGTTTCACCATGTTCGCCAGGATAGTCTCCATCTCTTGATCTCGTGATCCGCCTGCCTCAGCCTCCAAAGTGCTGGGATTACAGGCTTGAGCCACTGTGCGCGGCCAAAATGTATAACCTTAAGGGTAAGTTTACTAACTTTGGAAAGTACGTACACCAGCATAACCCGACCCCCTTTCAAGATCTACGTTATTTTATTTTTATTATTTTTTTTTGAGACAGAGTTTCTCCCTTGTTGCCCAGGCTGGAGTGCAATGGCACAACATCAGCTCACTGCAACCTCTGCTTCCCAGGTTCAAGTGATTCTCCTGCCTCAGCCTCCCAAGTAGCTGCGATTACAGACATGTGCCATCACGCCCAGCTAATTTTGTATTTTTAGTAGAGATACGGTTTCTCCATGTTGGTCAGTCTGGTTTTGAACTCCCGACCTCAGGTGATCTGCCCCCTCGGCTCCCAAAGTGTTGGGATTACAGGTGTAAACCGCCGTGCCCAGCCAAGATCTACACTATTATGTCACCCCAGAAAGTGAACTCTCACTCTTCCCAGCCAGTCTCTTTCTTATCATAGGTGAACTTGCTTATTCTGGAATTTCGCTTATACAGATGCATGCCATGCCATAGGTACTCTTTTGTGTCTGCCTTATTCTGCTCAACACCAGGTTTCTGAAATCATTACCATTGTTGTATGGTTCTCTAACTCCATCATTTCCATTTCAGACTCAGCATATGCTGAGTTCAACCTGTTGAAGGGCTATCTCTGTTTAATTCACCATCTTGAAAGAAACATTTAAAATTGAGATGTTTTCAAGAATATATAGTTAAATCCTGAGGAATCGATGTAGAAATGGTATCACAAGCTGTCTGAACTTACTCAGGGGAAGTCTTTGTGTTCACTCACATACGAGTCTAATGGGATTAATATCAACAATCTTAGAGAAATCCCACACTACTCATGCCGTTTTCATGATCTCCACCTTGGTAATTTTTTTTTTTTTTTTTTTTGAGACGGAGTCTCGCTCTGTCACCCAAGGTGAAGTGCAGTGGTGCGATCTCAGCTCACTGCAACCTCTGCCTCCCAGATTCTTCTGCCTCAGCCTCCCGAGTAGCTGGAACTATAGGCGTGTGCCACCATGCCCTGCTAATTTTTTGTATTTTTAGTAGAGATGGGTTTCACCGTATTAGCTAGGATGGTCTCAATCTCCTGATCTCGTGATCCACCCACCTCGGCTTCCCAGAGTGCTGGGATTACAGGCGTGAGCCACCACGTCTGGCCCACCTTGTTAATTTTTAAGCACTAAAATTTGATACTTATTTGTGAATGAAGTAAACTCTTCATTGTATTTTTTTTTTTACTTATGCTGAGCTTTAAATGACAAAGATTCACATAATCCCAGAGAGAAGTATTATTTAGAGGGATTCTTTTATCATGTGATATATAATAAATGCATCCAATGTTATACATCAATTTAAAAAACAAATAAATAACTTTTAACTAAAGAAAACTACTGGCCAGGCGCAGTGGCTCACACCTGTATTCCCAGCACTTTGGGAGGCCGAGGCAGGTGGATCATGAGGTCAGGAGATCGAGACCAGCCTGGCCAAGAAGGTGAAACCCCATCTCTACTAAAAATACAAAAATTAGCCGAGCACGATGGCAGGCGCCTGTAATCCCAGTTACTCAGTAGGCTGAGGCAGGAGAATCGCTTGAACCCGGGAGGCAGAGGTTGCAGTAAGCTCAGATCATGCCACTGCAATCTAGCCTGGGTGACAGAGCAAGACTTTGTCTCAAAACAAAAAGAAAAGAAAAGATAATTACTTTATACTTAGCTTGTCCTACCATGAGTGACGGGCTGCATGTGGCCCAGGACAGTTTTGAATGCAGTTCAAAACAAATTTGTAAACTTTCTTAAAACATTATGAGATTTTGGCCAGGTACAGTGGCTCATGCCTGTAATCCCAGCACTTTGGGAGGCTGAGGCGGGCAGATTACCTGAGGTCAAGGGTTCGAGACCACCCTGGCCAACATGGCAAAACCCATCTCCACAAAAAATACAAAAATTTGCTGAGTGCACTGTCAGGTGCCTGTACTTCCAGCTACTCAGGAGGCTGAGGCAGGAGAATCACTTGAACCTGAGAGGCAGAGGTTGCAGTGAGCTGAGAGCACGCCACTGCCCTCCAGCCTGGGTGACAGAGTGAGACCCCATCTCAAAAACAAACAACAAACAGAAACAAAAAAACGGCTGGGCACGGTGGCTCGCACCTGTATTCCCAGCACTTTGGGAGGCTGAGGCAGGCAGATCCCTGTCAGGAGTTCAAGACCAGCCTGGCCAACATGGTGAAACCTCATCGCTAGTAAAAATACAAAAATTAGTCAGGCATGGTGGCAGAGACCTGTAATCTCAGCTACTCGGGAGGCTGAGGCAGGAGAATGGCTTAAGCCCAGGAGCTGGAGGTTGCAGTGAGCCGAGATTGCACCACTGCAATCCAGCCTGGGCGACTGAGTGGAACTCTGTCTCCAAAAAAAAAAAAAAAAAAAAAAATAAGGATTTTTTTTTTTTTTTTTTTTTTTTAAGATCATCAGCTATTGTTATTGTTAGTGTATGTTATGTGTGGCCCAAGACAACTTTGCTTCTTTAATATAGCCAGGGAAGCCAAAAGATTGGATATCCCTGCTTTATACCAAGAAAGATGACACCCCACATTTGCAATGCCTAAAAGCACTACCAGCCATCCGAAAACATGAGACTTCTAACTTCTGTTCTTTTTGTAGCAGTGGAATCCCACGGTGATATCTGATGGATGTGGTTACCTTTTGGAGGAGGTTGACGGTTTCTAAGGATGATTCTTTCTGAGTGAAATTTGTCAGTGTCATTGACCTTTTCATTTATTTCAACTATTATTATTCCAGGTTATCCATTCTCTGCATGACCATTTTCATCCTGGGACTGACTTTTGTGGAATTCCGTGGATACGTTATCATTATTGTGTTTCTGGGAATTTCTACACTTGCCATTTTCCTCTGGAAAACTAATCTTTGTGTGAGTTAATACTAACTTTCTGTAGAGGTATACTTGTAATCACAAATAAGAGAAGAATTATTTAAAACAATTCACGTTTCTGGACTTCATTATCATATGTGTGGTTTTACGCCAAAAAATCAGGGAAATGATTTATTAGCATAAGAATTATGAAAATATCTGCCATTTACATTATGAAAATTAAATAGGTTGGTGTTTGTTTAAGAGAATGTCAACAGAGCTTTTGGTCAAAAATAAGTTTTTTTTAACTTTTGTGGTCATGCTGTAATCCCCAGCACTTTGGGAAAGCGGAGGTGGGGAAATCAACCTGGTTCAGGAGTTTGAGACCAGCCCTGGCCACATGGTGAAACCAGCATTCTACTAAAATATAAATTAGCCGAGCGTGGTGGCAAGGGCCTATAATCCCAGCTACTCGGAAGCTGAGGCAGGAGAACCTGGGAGGTGGAGGTTGCAGTGAGCTGAGATTGCACCACTGCAGTCCAGCCTGGGCGAAAGAGCGAACTCTGTCTCAAAAAAAAAAAAAAAAAAAAAAGAATGGAAGAGAATCATAGCAGAGGAATAGCACGAACAAAAAGCTTTCATTACATCTCATCCAAGTCGGGGAGAACCAGGACTGCCCACCTCACTGCCTCTTGTTGTCGGCCCATCTTGCTTTTCCTCCATCTATTTGTTCAATAAACCATCTCTGGGTTGGTATCCTCCAAAAAAAAAAAAAAAAAAAAGGTTCCCTTTTCTCTGCAAGCCTTGCCACCGTCTTTCTTTTACTTTTTAATAAAACATTTGTAGTTGAAATTTTTTTAACCTTTGTGCTATTTATCAGAAATGGAGTATGAGGTTTCATCACTTAAATAGGAAATTGTTTCTAAACTCTTCTGCTTTAGAGTTCTATCGTATGGGTGGAAGGAAAGCTTCCAATCTCTTCTCTAAAGATTCACTGCAGAAATGAGCTGACAACAGACAGCTTAACAGGAAAAGAAAAACATAGAACAGGCATAAACATGGGAACCAGCTGAAAAATGAGACTGCTAGAAGGGCCGGATGGTTGATGCTTAAAGAGCACCCTCTTCTGAGGGGAGAGGGAGATAGATGGAGATGTAGGCAATTTAGAGGGGCAGCAAATGATTTTTAGGGGAAATGAAAGAGCCCAAGGAACAAACAATCGGCCTGAGACAAAGTTCCTCTGAGGTCATAGGGACGAGGTGACAAACTGCCGGAAGGTGAAGGGCAGAACTGCACTGCCTCTCATGATGCAGAGAAAGCCCCAGAGAAATCTCCTAGAACTGCCCTCCAGAGAATTCAATGAAAAGTGTGTCTGGGCAGGGTAATTTTGAATGCCATCATTCAAAGTGCCTGTTCCCAGTTGCAACTGGAGAGTGATCAGTATGTCAAAAGTCTGTACTTGGCAAGAATTTGGCTGCTAAGTGCCATAATTTGTCTTTTGAGCCTTTTTTCCATTGGGTAAGTTGAGCTCTACATTTTCTCTTGCCATTCATGACAGTAAAAATGTGGTTGTCTGGTGGCTGAACTTCCTTCTGAACAATGATCCAAGATAAAAGTACTAATACCACAATGCTTTTTTATATTCAAGGGAAGAGGAAGTATGTTTCAGTTTTACCACCTAGATAATTACACGTCATTTGGCACTGCCTTTCAAGATATGTAGAAAACAGAAAATATATGAGTTATGAAGATATCTAGGCACATTTAACATTCTCTACCCCACTTAGTCCTGAACAGAGAATTTTCGGTATAAATTGGGGAAGTTTTTTTTTTTTTTTTTTTCCAGCCCCCGGACGAGTCTCCCTCTGTTGCCCAGGCTGGAGTATAATGGTGTGATCTCAGCTGACCGCAACCTCCACCTCCTGGCTTCAGGCGATTCCCCTGCCTCAGCCTCCCAAGTAGCTGGGATTACAGGTGCCCACCACCATGCCCAGCTCATTTTTGTATTTTTAGCAGAGTCGGGGTTTTACCATGTTGGCCAGGCTGGTCTCAAAATCCGACCTCAAATGATCTGCCACCTCAGCCTCCCAAAGTGCAGGGATTACAAGCATGAGCCACCACGTGAGCTGGGGGAAGTTTTTTAAATTTACCACTTTTTTACCAATTCCATTTAGGAAAGTTCAGTTGAGCTGTTTGACTTGGACAGCTTTGCACCTTCTCATCTTTGTCCTTGTCACTATCATTATACCATTACCTCCTAAGCAGGGACATCATGGGTGCCATGAAGCCATTCATGCATGATGCATTTCTTTGCTTCTCATTTCTTCGCGTGTTTGACATTTCTCCTAGCTCCAAACTGGGCCAGCTACTTTCTTATGAAATCTAGCAGTAGCTATGGGATAGATGTGGTTGCTCTTTCATCTTTTTGGATTACCCACTGCTTCTCTTGAAATCCTAGCCCATGTTTTGTTTTTTATCCTATGTGCAGAAATCAGAAAAAAACAAATTCTACAAAGAATTTGAAAGATATTACTTCAGGCCAGGTGTGGTGGGCTCATGCCTGTAATCCCAGCACTTTGGGAGGCTGAGGCAGGTGGATCACTTGAGGTCAGGAGTTCAAAACCAGATGGGCCAACGTGGTGAAACTCATCTCTACTAAAAAGACAAAAATTAGCCTGGCATGGTAGCGGGCACCTGTAATCCCAGCTACTTGGGAGGCCGAGGCATGAGAATCACTTGAATCTGGGAGGTGGAGGTTGCCGTGAGCCAAGTAGTGCCACTGCACTTCAGCATGGGTGAGAGTGATGCACTGTCTCAAAAAAAAAAAGTTATTTCAATGACTACCTCAGGATATTCATAGGTATCTGACCCACACCTGAGATGGGATTTGCATTGCATCTTAGCTATGATGAGAACAAATATTTAATATCTTAGGAAGATTAAAAGCATACTGTGATAATATGGAAAACCTTGGTGGGAATTCAGTCGTTAGTGAGAATGTTTTGCGTTAGGTTCAACCAGCCTCAATGAAGCTGATGTGAGGGAAGGAAAGTGGACTCTGAGTAGAGCAGGGACAGAAGGAAGATGCTCCAGGTGCAGATCAGGAAGGAGCAGGGGGTGAAATGTTACAAAATTGTAGAACTCAGAGAGCTGGAGGTAATTACTTCCTTTTCAAGTTGTGAAACATGTTAACCTGTGGTAAAATACTTATAACATGATAAATTACCGTCATAACCATGTTGAAGTGTACAGTTCCAGTTGTGTGAAGTATTATTCATGTCATTTTTCTTCTTTATTGAGACGGAGTCTCACTCTGTCACCAGGCTGGAGTGCAGTGGTGTGATCTCGGCTCACTGCAACCTCTGCCTCCTGGGTTCAAGCAGTTCTCTGCCTCAGCCTCCCGAGTAGCTGGGACTACAGGCGTGTGCCACCATGCTCAGCTGATTTTTGTATTTTTAGTAGAGACGGGGTTTCACCATGTTGGCCAGGATGGTCTCCATCTCTTGACCTTGTGATCCACCTGCCTCGGCCTCCCAAAGTGCTGGGATTACAGGCGTGAGCTACCGCACCTGGCCTATTTTTTTTTTTTTTTTTTTTTTGGACAGAGTTTCAATCTTGTTGCCCAGGTTGGAGTGCAATGGCACAATCTCAGCTCACCACAACCTTTTCCTCCCAGTTCAAGTGATTCTCCTGCTCAGCCTCCCGACTAGCTGGGATTACAGGCATGCACCACCATGCCTGACTAATTTTGTATTTTTAGCAGAGACAGGGTTTCTCCATGTTGGTGAGGCTGGTCTCGAACTCCCAAGCTCAGATGATCCGCGCACCTCGGCCTCCCAAAATGCTGGGATTACAGGAGTGAGCCACTGCGCCCGGCCTCATGTCATTCTTTTGTGTGTGTGAGTGTGTGTGACAGAGTCTCATTCTGTCAGCTCAGGCTGGAGTGCAGTGGTGTGATCTCGGCTCACTGCAACCTCTGCCTCCCGGCTTCGAAGGGTTCTCTGCCTCAGCCTCCGAGGAGCTCGGATTACACGTGCCTGCTGCCATGCCCGGCTAATTTTTGTATTTTTAGTAGAGACGGGATTTCACCATCTTGGCCAGGCTGGTCTTGAACTCCTGACCCCGTGATCCACCCGCCTCGGCCTCCCAAAGTGCTGGGATTACAGGCATGAGCCACCACGCCCGGCCGTCATTCTTAAATTATTATTTCCTAGGTGTCTTTCCTAAGACTGTCTTAAAGTCACGAAATGTACATGACAGATCCAGGATGTACATCGGAGCCTGGAGGTCCAATAGCCGTAGCCAGGAAGGTAAGGCTCTGTTGCAGTCCCCATAGTGTGGAAATGAGTTTGCCCTGGAAAGGGAAAGAACAGCTTCTTGCCCTCAGGTTTCTCACCTTCTCCTCTCCTCACCCTCACCAAGGGCAAAGGTCCACTCGTATGCACACAAAGAAAAGGTTTCTTCCTTTCGGAATTAAAATTGGCATGGAAGACCTCTATACTTCACGGAGATATATGGAAGCCAAAGTTCGAACTGAAGTCCATAAGGTGACGACGAAGGTCAACAGTCATTACAAAATCAATGGACAGAGGAAGACTCCCAAGGAAGAGTAAGATGTGCCTTGACACAAATACTGTTGTATGAATCATGTGCCCATCAAAGTAGACAACTGTAAAGTCCTTGAGAATATTTTCTATAATATTTGTGGCAAATTCAGTGGGTTCAAAATTGAGTTTGTCCTTTCTGCTTGATTAGTTTAATCTGCATATTTCCTTTCCCTTCCTACATTCTTGTTTGTAATTTTTTCGGGGGAAGAGGAGGTGCTAGTACTGGCATTGGTTTTCCTTTCTCTCTCTTTTTTTTTTTTTCCCTGAGACGGAGCTTTGCTCTTGTTGCCCAGGCTGTAGTGCAATGGCACAATCTCGGCTCACTGCCTTTTGGGTTCAGGCAATTCTCCTGCCTCAGCCTCCCAAGTAGCTGGGATTACAGGTGCCCACCAACACGCCCAGCTAATTCTGTATTTTTACTAGAGATGGGGTTTCGCCATGTTGTCCAGGCTGGTCAAACTTCCAACCTCAGGTGATCCACCCGCCTCAGCCTCCCAAAGTGCTGGGATTAGAGGCGTGAGCCACCACACCCAGCCTTTTTTTTTTTTTTTTAATTTTGTGATAGAGTCTCGCTCTGTGCCCAGGCTGGAGTGCTATGGCGCAATCTTGGCTCACTGCAACCTCTGCCTCCCAGGTTGAAGCAATTCTGCTAAGCCTCCCGAGTAGCTTGGATTACAGGTGTGTGCCACCACACTTGGCCAATTTTTTTTTTTTTTTTTTGAGACAGAGTCTCACTCTGTTACCCAGGCTAGAGTGCAGTGGCTTGATCTTGGCTCACTGCAACCTCCACCTCCCAGGTTCAAGTGATTCTTATTCCTCACCTCTTGAGTAGCTGGGACTACAGGCATATGCCACCATGCCCGGATAATTTTTGTATTTTTAGTAGAGGGGGTTTCACCATATTGGCCAGGCTGGTCTACAACTCCTGACATCATGATCCACACACCTCGGCCTCCCAATGTGCTGGGATTACAGGCGTGAGCCACCGCCCAGCCCAATTTTTGTATTTTTAGTAGAGACAGGGGTTCACCATGTTGGCCAGGCTAGTCTTGAACTCCTGACCTCAGGTAATCCACCTGCCTCAGCCACCCAGCACGAGCCACAGCGCCCAGCCTGGATTGTTGAATTCAATGCTTGGGTCACCTCCAGATTCATTTTCACAGTCTTTCACGTTTTGGTCATATTACATTGTATTTTGCTGCCATATGCCTGATCTTTTTTTGTTAAATGTGAGATACTTGTTAAAAAATATTTAGCAATGAATTGAGGCCTAGCAGCATGTTATCTTGTTGCAGAAGAGATGGGAGTCTACTTCTGGGGGATGGTCAGGGGTCCTCCATACAGGCTGCAATGGAGGTGGTCAGTGCAGGCTCAGTCCCTACAAAGGCCAGGGTATTTCCTGTCCACCTCTATTCTGATGTGTGACTCTTCTGGGTCTCAACCAGAGCCAGTGGACTTCAGTACGGGTCGCTTTCATTGGCAGACCCTCAATCCACTTGTTTTCCATGTAATCCCATGCATGTGTGCAAAAGCTGCTCTGCTTCTTTGCATCTCAGTAGTCCCTTCTGGAATTCAGCAATGAAACTCAGGGAAATGGGTTCCAAATGCGAGGCTGACTTTCGTCCTGGGTTTCCTTCTTCTGCGTCTTGACCTCATGTCTGTTTACTGCCATGTTAGCAATTTGATGTATTCAATCATGGGTTTTATTCTGTT